>NC_090648.1:106255634-106855634 GCF_040937935.1 Hyperolius riggenbachi | reverse complement strand
CAGTAATACCATGGTCAGTAAACCATTTACCAGTGGTTTTGGCACTGTGAGCAGGTGCCAGGTCGTGCTGAAAAATGAAATCTTCATCTCCATAAAGCTTTTCAGCAGATGGAAGCATGAACCCACTTTTGAACCAGAAACAGCGGCAGAAGCGCCTGACCTGAGCTTCAGAGAAGCAGCACTGGACTGTTGCTCAGTGGTCCAAAGTACTTTTTTCGAATGAAAGCAACTTTTACATGTCATTCGGAAATCAAGGTGCCAGAGTCTGGAGGAAGACTGGGGAGAGGGAAATGCCCAAATGCCTGAAGTCCAGTGTCAAGTACCCACAGTCAGTGATGGTCTGGGGTGCCATGTCAGCTGCTGGTGTTGGTCCACTGTGTTTTATCAAGGGCAGGGTCAATGCAGCTAGCTAACAGGAGATTTTGGAGCACTTCATGCTTCCATCTGCTGAAAAGCTTTATGGAGATGAAGATTTCATTTTTCAGCACGACCTGGCACCTGCTCACAGTGCCAAAACCACTGGTAAATGGTTTACTGACCATGGTATTACTGTGCTCAATTGGCCTGCCAACTCTCCTGACCTGAACCCCATAGAGAATCTGTGGGATATTGTGAAGAGAAAGATGAGAGACGCAAGACCCAACACTCTGGATGAGCTTAAGGCCGCTATCGAAGCATCCTGGGCCTCCATAACACCTGAGCAGTGCCACAGGCTGATTGCCTCCATGCCACGCCGCATTGAAGCAGTCATTTCTGCAAAAGGATTCCCGACCAAGTATTGAGTGCATAACTGAACATAATTATTTGAAGGTTGACTTTTTTTGTTTTAAAAACACTTTTCTTTTATTGGTCGGATGAAATATGCTAATTTTTTGAGATAGGAAATTTGGGTTTTCTTGAGCTGTATGCCAAAATCATCAATATTTGTAACGATCGGTGTCCGCACACAGAGAGAATCTGATTATTGGTGATCTGCAGTATCACCAAGAATACAGATCTATACCTGATTATGGATGATCTGCAGAATCACCAATAATACAGATATAGTACTAACCTCTGGACACCTCTGAATATATATATATTGAGTGTTTGGTGTAACAGTATGACTTTGAGTAATCCACCTGATGAGCAGGTGGCCTTTGGCAGTACAGGAGGTACTGCTATAGAGAGTACAGAAACCCTCCAACAGCCTGAGACTCTCCAAGGGGTGGAGTCAAGCTGAAGGTAGGAAGGGCCAGAGAGTGAGTGACACCTGAAGGTGGATGTCACTGACTGATCTGAAGACTATCTCTTTAGTGGAGAGAGATAGCCCTCGAGGTCGGGCAAGCTAGGTCGGCAACACACGGACAGACAAAGTACAAAGACAGAAGGCTGATTCGGTATCCAAGGCAGGCAGGGTTTGGCAACAGAATATCAGATATGCGTGGTACCGAATCAGAGAGCAGAGGAATAGTCAGGAAAGCAACAGGTCATAACAAATATCAAATAATGCCTAGTCTTGGGTGTGAGGTCCGTGGTCTCTACACCCTGGAACTAGTCTGAAGTATAAGAGAATGATAACACAAGTTCCCTAGTCTTGGGTGTGAGGTCCGTGGTCTCTACACCCTGGAACTAGTCTGACGTATAACAGAATGATAACACAAGTTCCCTAGTCTTGGGTGTGAGGTCCGTGGTCTCTACACCCTGGAACTAGTCTGAAGTATAACAGAATGATAACACAAGTTCCCTAGTCTTGGGTGTGAGGTCTGTGGTCTCTACACCCTGGAACTAGTCTGAAGTATAACAGAATGATAACACAAGTAATCTGGCTCAGTGTGAATTCCCAGGTCCTCCTGGTTCAAACACACTGTTGGATCTGACTAAGGTCTGAGTGCTTCCACGTAGTGTTCGCAACGGCAGACAGTTTGAGAGTGGCCAGCAGTAACCATATATAGAGCAGCACTCTCTGGCGCCACCCTGAAGTGATCAATCAATGGTTACCAGCTCTGAGGTCAGCTGATCGGCCTGGTCAGCTAACCCCCCCTTGGCCATCATAAAAGTTCTGCCTTTCAGCGCGCGCGCGCGTATTCCTAAGCCTGTGTGAACTAACAGACTCAGCCAGACCAGATGCACGCTGCTGCGTGCAAACCGCCGCGCTGGACGCGGAACCAGCTGCCTTGTTGTCAGTACATGCGGCGGCTTTTCCGTGTTCTGCCACGTTACCCGACGCACGCTTCCGCGTGCAGACCGCCGCGTTGGATGCGGAATCAGCCGCCTTGCTGTCAGTACACGCGGCGGCTTTTCCGCATTCTCTCACAATATTAAAACAATAAAGGCTTGAACTACTTCAGTTGTGTGTATTTGAATCTAAAATATATGAAAGTCTAATGTTTATCAGTACATTACAGAAAATAATGAACTTTATCACAATATGCTAACTTTTTGAGAAGATATATATATATATATATATATATATATATATATATATATATATATATATATATATATATATTAAAGTAATAATTTAAAAATGATAAAAAAAATAAAGATAATAAAAATAGTATTTTTTACCAATATTTTACTATCATCATTTGCACTGAAATAGTAGAATATCAGTACATTTACCAATATTCGACCATTAGGTTTTCGGGCGTACACATTTCCTCAGCACCCTTTTTGCATGTGCCCGTTTTTTCTTCAGTTCAAGTTCAGTTGGAAGCCAGAAAGCAGCCTGAACTCACAGCTATGTGTTCACTATCACTAAAGTTTTCATATTTCTCTTTTGGTGGGTCAATGTTAAATGAGTTCTTTATAGCTAGATAGACAAAAATTAGTGGAGTAAAAGAAAAATGAAGGCATTACTTTTACATTCTGCTTTATGACAATTCCTTCTGGTCTTTCACTTTTTTTGTGCTTTGGGGAAACACCTGATTTTGCCACTTGTCTGAACATAGCTTTAAAGAGTAACTGTTAGCCCAAAAAAATCAAATTTATATCTCTAATGCAATGTGTTAAATAGTTTGTAAGGGAGCCAAAAAGGCAATGCTGAAGTTAAAAAGCAATCTAATTTTTTTACTGTGTGGCTATCATTCAGCCTTTTCTCCAAGCTCCTAAGGAGAACGCAAGGCCGCATAACAGATACTGCAGAGCATGCCCATGTCTGCCCGAACCCCCTCTCCCCCCCAGGACCAGGTGCCGATGTCTGCCCGACCCCCTCTCCCCCCCCAGGACCAGGTGCCGATGTCTGTCCGCTCCCCCCCCCCAACACGCCCCCCCCCCAAGAGCCGATGTCTGTCCGACCCCCCAGGACCAGGTGCCGATATCTTCTCACCCCAAACAGCTGACACGGAGAGAGAGCGGGAGCGGAGTACATCTACACACTTCCAGCGCCGCCACCGCAGAGCAGCCGCCGCCGAGTCACATGTGAGAGAATCACGAGCAGGAGAGAGATGCACGGCGGCGGCTGCTCTGCGGTGGCGGCGCTGGAAGTGTGTAGATGTACTCCGCTCCCGCTCTCTCTCCGTGTCAGCTGTTTGGGGTGAGAAGATATCGGCACCTGGTCCTGGGGGGTCGGACAGACATCGGCTCTTGGGGGGGGGGGGCGTGTTGGGGGGGGGGAGCGGACAGACATCGGCACCTGGTCCTGGGGGGGAGAGGGGGGTCGGGCAGACATGGGCATGCTCTGCATGCTCTGCAGTATCTGTTATGCGGCCTTGCGTCCTCCTTAGGAGCTTGGAGAAAAGGCTGAATCATGATAGCCACACAGTAAAAAAATTAGATTGCTTTTTAACTTCAGCATTGCCTTTTTGGCTCCCTTACAAACTATTTAACACATTGCAATAGAGATTTAAATTTGATTTTTTGGGCTAACAGTTACTCTTTAAAGAGGACCCATAATGACTTATAGTAGAGCATAAAAAAGTATTCAGGATACCCATTTTATGTTAATTATTTTGGTTTCACCATCAGAAACCCTGCGTATGTCTGTATATTGATGTATATTGATATATAACCCCTACCCTCCTAGTGAGGTGTAGCTATAATGTTGCAAAAAAATAAATAAATAAACATACCTCCCCTCTAATGTTAACCCCTTCTTTTCCCCAACCCTACCTTCACATTATTTCTGATGCCTGTCATTAACCTTCACCCTAAAGGTGGTATAAAACTCAAACTTAAATTAAATCCACTGAAACATTAAACACAGAAAACATAAAGGGACGGTTTCCACTAGCCCAGTGACAAACTTGGCTCTGCAGCTGTTAAGGAACTACAAGTCCCACAATGCATTGCAGGAGTCTGACAGCCACAGTCATGATTCATAAAGGCAAATGCAATGTGCAACTTGTAGTTCCTTAACAGCTGGAGAGCCAAGTTTACAGATCACTGCGCTAGCCGTTGTGCATCCACTTTTCCAGATGGTTGTTAAATATGACATCGATGGCCTCTTTAATGTCTCTCGTCCTCTATGTCGGGTCTTTGCATTTACTCAGGAGTTGCTTGGTGTCCCGTACCTAAAAAATGTTAGTGGAAGCTATACACCTGGATAAATGGGAAAACCTTCATTGAAATACTGATAACATGCTCACCAGGTATCACATGCCCCATCCCACATTTTATTAATGAATTCATTTGGAAAAGTTTATGTGTGAGCACAGTTCCCTATACGTGAAGCTGATTGTGAACGCTTATCTGCATAGTGGCCTTTTTTCGGATAAGCAGACTTCCTGAGGGGGAAGAGAGAGCAGGAAGCTGGAGGCTGCTAAAGAGAACCAGAAGATCTATGAAAAGGTGCAGCAGAGGTATCACAGTGGCGTAGTGGTTAGCAATCTTGCCCTGCAGTGCTTGGTCCCTGGTTCGGATCCCAGCCAGGGCAATATCTGCCCGGAGTTTGTATGTTCTCCCCGTGTCTGTGTGGGTTTCCTACGGGCACTCTGGTTTCCTTTCACATCCCAAAAACACACAGATAAGTTAATTGGCTTCCCCCTAAATTTGCCCTAGAGCAGTGGTATCAAACTCAAGTACAAAGTGGGCCGAAATGAAAACCTGGGACTAAGTCGCAGGACAACCTCAATCTCTTGTGGCCACTTCCCTTTCTTATGAAATTCCCTGGTGAATAATGGCCCCTCCCTTCCTTATACAGTTCCCTGGTGTCTAGTGGCCCCCCTCCCTACCCTATATAGTTCCCTGGTATCTAGTGATCCCACTCCCTCCCCTATACAGTTCCGCAGTGTCTACTTTCATCCCTCACTCCCCCATATGGCTTCCCTGGTGATTTAGGGCTTTACCTCAAGTATAGCTTCCCTGGTGGTCTACAGTGGGCCAAATACAATGCAAAGTGGGGACCACTTGAGGGCCAATTTAGAGGAGTCTGTGGGCCAGATTTAGCAAACGGGCCAGAGTTTGCCATGTACGCCCTAGCGTATGATACAAACACTACATGATACATACATAGTCATATGACTATGGTAGGGGATTGTGAGCCCCTCTGAGGGACAGTCAAAGGGCAAGATAATATACTCTGTGCAGCTTTGTGGAAGATGTCATTGATATACAAATACTAAATAATAATAAAACAGGTGTTTACCTCTATTTTGAAAACAAAAAACAATTATTTTTTTTTATACAAAACATATTTTATTTGTATTAATTTAAAATAATGTTCCTTCAAATGTAAGAAAATTTGTGCCTGAGCTGGGTCTTGACAAGCATTATTTTTTACATAAATCTAGTCTAAATCTAATGACCAAATGTTCAGCTAAGTAAGAATGCTGGGATATTCCAAACGGTCTTGATAAAGCCCACATTGCAGGGCGAAACGATCGTGGACCGTCCTCCGCACCACCTGATACACTGCTTGTGTCGATAAATATACATTTTTATGTCTTTATACTGCCAAATATTTTAACAAAAATTGGATTAAAGATTTACTAAGTTTTATGCATACTACATAGCGAGTTGCTCCTGGATTCTTTCTCTGGTTTGGATACAATGCTGGGATATTGCCTGAAATGATCTTGTGATAATGAGGTTTATTCACTAAACAGCGGTACACGCAGGCAGCACACCGCAGGTTTACTTCTACCTACCTCCATTATGTAGCGTTGTGCAATTAGTGTAACCCACATTGCACTAGTAGGAATAGGCTTGTCACCTGGGTAATGTGAGTACCTCTAATTGCACAACCTGCACTATGTATCTGGCGTAAGTAGCGGTAAAACTGCTGTGCGCTACCTGCAAATGGCAGGTTTAGCAGTATTTAGTTAATACCAGTAAACCCCGATTGGTAAAATAATTGTGCACTAAGCCACCTCCCACAGGTGCGCCCCTGCATACTTAACTGTGCACGGACGCAACTGCAGCTGCATGCGCACACCACAACCACTGCACTAAGCCACCGCCCACACTGAGCCATTACCCACAACTGCATTGCCCACATTAAGCCTCCGCCCACACTAAGCCGCCACTCACAACTGCGACGCCCACACTAAGCTGCCGGCCACAGGTGCTTTTGGAGTCAAGCATATTTACAAAGTTAAGGAGGAATTTGAAATAAAACTGGTAAAAATCCTTGCAATATAATAGATGACAGCTGCCAGGCTGTGGATTAGTATTATAGATGTCCCAATAAATGTAACCATTTGTGCCCCAGATTAAGAAAGCGGGAGCAGTATGTCGGCCCAGTGAAAATGACTGTGACCTTCCTGACGTATGTGATGGAAAATCCAGCGTATGCCCTGCCAACCGATTCAAACCTGATGGTGTATCCTGTATGAACGGCAAGGGCTACTGCCTGAGAGGAAGATGTCCGAACTCACAGGAACATTGCATGTTTCTGTGGGGAAAAGGTGACTGAAAATGTTCATTATATTCTTTGTGTATCCACAACTAAACCACTAGAGAAAATACTGGACCTGTTCTGGATCTACCATTTTGGCTCGTCTGGTGAAATCTATACACACATCTTTCATAGTTTTGAATGGATATCATATGAGAGGTTATTCGCCATTATCCCGACTACTCCCCAGACTATCTGTACTTTTTCTTAGATTTTCATCCCACTACGTCCAGCCAGGGCCATGCCAAGGCTGAATAGGCTCCAGCCTCTGGGCGCACAGCTGTGAGGGCACAGGGAGGGGGGCCCAACATCTATCCACCCTCCCTCTCATTGGGCCGCCCTCCTGCTACTGTGTAACCCCCCCCCCCACACACACACACGTGCCGTAATCTCACTCCATCTTACCCACAACTTTATGGAGCCCAGTGGTTGACAGGCAGCACACACTCACCCACCTCATCCAGGTTCCAGGAGGTCCTGTCTTTCTTCTCTGTGGTGTTGCTGCTCTGTATTTTCTACTTTTCAGTTCGGGCTCTAGTGCTGGATCTGAGAAGCCGGAAGTACAGAGCGGTGACACTACAGAGAAAGCAGACAGGATTTCCAGTGACTGGAACCCTTAGGAGGTGAGTAAGTGGTTACTGTAATGCTCACTGTTGTGCTCAATAACGCTCGAGGAAGGGTGGGGGGCACATCTGGCTACTATGATGGGGAGGGAAGGGGGATTAAGAATTTGGAT
The DNA here is from genome assembly GCF_040937935.1 of Hyperolius riggenbachi. Classification (NCBI taxonomy): domain Eukaryota; kingdom Metazoa; phylum Chordata; class Amphibia; order Anura; family Hyperoliidae; genus Hyperolius; species Hyperolius riggenbachi. The sequence continues at coordinate 106,848,081 of NC_090648.1, read as the reverse complement.
CCCCCCCCCCCCCCCGGTGCCCGCTCAGTGCCGTTTTGGGGTGTGCAGGAGTGGTCGCAGCATGAGGGGAGAGCATTGCAAATCAGCGGGGAGGGGGGACAGTCCCCCCCCCCTCACCTCGGGCTCTCCTCTCAGCGCGCTTCCCTCCTGCATAGTGGTAGCAGCGGCACATACTGTACCTCCATGATCCACCATCGGAGGTTCCGATCTCTAAGTGCTTCATGCTGCTTCCTGTTTAAACTGTTTAAATTTACCGTGCTTTTTTACTCTGGGACAAATGTACATCTCCTTTATATACTTATTACATTGTGTATTTTCAATGTTACAGTTGCATCACAGTGTTCCTTTAACTCCTAGCTTTATTAAATGATGAAGATCCACCCACACCTACTCCAAAATCAACTCCTAGTTTCCATCATCAATGTGATGGAAAGGGACATGTCCTCTATTGTCTCCTTTGTTGTCTGACGGACCCCAAATGGATACCAGAATGGAAGTAGACAGACACAAGGGCCCATATGCAATTCACTTTTTCACCTGAGTTTTCTCCTAGGTGACATTTTCAAACTTGTCAATAAAATGCATTTTAAACCACCAGCAAGCAAACAAATACTCTAAATAATTTTGATAGTACTGTACTTTTTCACATACCGTACTTTGTGGTACTTTTTCCATTGCAAAATGCTAAAAAGTTATTATAAATTGAAAATGAAAAAGTATCTCCTAGGAGAAAAAGTGAATTGCATATGGGCCAAGGGGCCAAATGTAATTTACTTTTTCTCTTACATTTTCTCCTGAGAGATAATCTTTCATCTTATGTTTAACAATAACTTTTTAGCACTCTGCAATTCAAAAAGTACTGAAAGGTACGGTAGGTGAAAGGTACTGACAAACTTATTAGTATTTTCTTGCTTGCCGGTGGCTGAAACAGCATTTTATTGCTAAGGTGTGAAAATATGAATCTCTCACGAAGCAAGGTGAAACATTTGCATCAGGCGCAGAGATTACAGGGGCAGCATGTTTGTACTGTGTTTACACTTACAGCATGCAGTCAGAGTAGGAGGAGAAGCAAGCGAGCGAGGAGAGATCATCATTGAGGAAAAGCAGCTGGTTGTGCTGTGTGAGGAGTCTTTTTTTAAATTCAAGACAGGACGTGGCGAGTGCACACAATAGAGTCCACTGCATAAACATCAATACTGGTGGTGCAACATCCAGAAAGTTTTTTTCATAGACAATTCAATACTTTCAAGAGGGATAGAAGATTCCAGGAGCAGCTCACCATCACTGACAGTGAGTGAGGAGGGGGGAGGCAGGGGAGCAGCAGTGTTTTATTTGACTTGCACAGCCGAAGGGAGGAGGTGGCACTGCTGTCCTGACTGTGGGGGAATGGAGTGGCTGAGGGGGAGCAATTTGTTTGCCAAAGACTCACAGCCAGCTAGTGTTCTGTTGCGCTGAGCTGCAGTGTGTGTGTGTGTGTGTGTGTGTGCGTGCGTGCGTGCGTGCGTGTGTGTGTGTGTGCGCGCGCGCATGTATGTGTGTGGTGCGCATCCTCACAAGTTTGCCTCAGGCAGCAAAAAGTCTAGAACCGGCCCTGAGAACACTTAGGAGAAAAAGTGAACTGCATATGGCCCAAACGCAGTTCACTTTTTCTCCTGAGTTTTCTCCTAGGTGATATTTTAAAAACGTGGCAATTAAATACCCTTTAAACAAAACCTGTAAAAAAAAAACTCCTCTGGGGGGTACTCACCTCGGGTGGGGGAAGCCTCCGGATCCTATTGAGGCTTCCCTGTCCTCCTCGGTCCCGCGGCGGCGGCGAAAATCCTCCCGGAACGGCGGTGATGTAAATATTTACCTCCCAGGCTCCAATGCAGGCACAGTCTTGGCTCTTCGCATGGAGATAGGCAAAAATAGCCGATCTCCGTCGCGCCGCTCTACTGTGCAGGCGCAAGTCGCCTGCGCAGCCGACGGCTATTTTTGCCTATCTCTGTGCGGAGAGCCGCAACAGCGCCTCCGCTAGAGCCAGGAGAGGTAAATAAATCAGTGCTTATCAGCGCTTGTCAGGCTTGTCGAGGGAGGATTCCGGGACTCTTCGGGGGAGCCAGCGCTGGACTGCCTGCAGCTACAGGAGTGGGGGAAGCCTCATTGGGACACTAAGGCTTCCCCCTCCCGAGGTGAGTACCCCCCCAGGGGAACTTTTTTTTGTTACAGGTTCTCTTTAAAGTTTAAACTACCAGCAAACAAAAAAAACATCTCCTTGGAGCAGGGGCGTAACTAGACTTAACAGGGCCCCCTGCAAAAATGATAGCATGGGGCCTCCTAGGTCCCCAAACCCCATGCAGGGCATGTGATCGGGAGTCAGCAAATGGCAACAGAGTGTTCTGCTATTAAGCAGCATCTGGAAGCAGGAAAAATTACACACGCTCTTGCACACGGTTATTGTGAGTGTTTTTTTTGTTGGTAATTGGCTGCATCTGCAGTTGGGGAGAGGGAGGAGGAGGGGTCCCCATAGCCTCTGCCCCCCCCCCCCCCCTTCCCCGCGATGGCAGGGGTCGCAGGGGTGATTGCTAGGAGATAAGTCAGGAGAAACAGGGAATTGCATATCATGGCCTCAATTCTGGTAGCTATGTGAGGTATTTTTTTTTTTTTTTGTGTGTTAAAATACCTCATGCGGTATTTTCCTCTTTTTTTTTAGCCATTCTGAAAGATTTTTCTGCATTTCCAAACATGCGGTAAAACGTGCGGTAAGGCCTAGTGCACACCAGAGCGGTTCTGCTGCGGTTTGCGATCCGCTTGCGGGTGCGGATCCGCTTGGTTAATGTATTTCAATGGGCTGGTGCACACCAGAGCGGGAGGCGTTTTGCAGAAACGCATACTCCCGGGCTGCTGCAGATTTTGGATTGCGGAGGCGTTTCTGCCTCAATATTAAGTATAGGAAAAACGCAAATCGCTCTGAAAAACGGCACTTCAGAGCGGTTTGCCCGGCGTTTTTTGTTACAGTAGCTGTTCAGTAACAGCGTTACTGTAACAATACATGAAATCTACTACACCAAAAACGCTTCACAAAACCGCAAAATGCTAGCTGAAACGCTACAGAAAAAGAAGAAAAAGCGTTTCAAAATCTGCTAGCATTTTACGGATCTGCTAGCGGTTTTTGGTGTGCACCAGGCCTAAATGCATAAAGTGCGGTAAAACGTGCAGTATTTCAGTGGTAAGCAGGCAGGAAATAAATAATAGTAGTCTTTAGTTGTCTTTCATAAGTTAGGATAGTCTTTGTAAGACATTTTATTCCAGAGGGGGAAGGTGTATTTGATTATGTAGCAACCTATGAAAAGTATATTTATAGGATCCCCTATTAAAAAAACAAAAACCAGTAAATATTTGTCTTATTTCCACTATTCTTTTCTATTACCCAGCCTCAATAGGAGCGACACTAAAACAGTAATAGGAACTCTACTAAAAATTGCAAAATGCATACAAATTGACTTTACCTCCAGGTACAGGCAGGTCTTAAAGGGAACCAGAGAGGAATGATTTTTTAAAATAGAAAAAGAGTTTATACATACCTGGGGCTTCTTCCAGCCCCATAAGCCTGGATCGCTCCCACACCGCCATCCTCTGCTTCCTGGATCCGCCGGTACCGGGCCCGTCACTTCCGGCGGACGCGGCCAATTGTCCACATCACAGGGGCTCCCTCCATACCAGTACGCATGCGGCTGCGCAGTAGGCAGCCGCACGCGTACCTGTATGGGGGGAGCCCACTGTGATGCGGAGAATTGGACGCGTCCGCCGGTCGACTGGCCGACTGGCGGTAATGACGGGACCCGGTATCGGCGGTTCCAAGCAGCGGAGGACGGCGGCGTGGGAGCGATCCGTGCGTATGGGGATGGAGGAAGCCCCAGGTATGTATATTTGATCCCCTCTGGTTCCCTTTAAACTGATTGGTAAATTATGTGCTAACATGCCCCCTAATTTCCATGAGAATAGCTATTGTCGGTAAAATGAATGCAAATTACCTCACGAATTACCTCATAATTTACTGCATAAGGTAAAACATGACAAAAACATACCAGAATTGCTAAATGTCATTACCTCATGAGGTAAATAATTGTACATAAGGTAATTTGTTTGAAAGCCCTACCAGAATTGAGGTGATTAATGGGTCTGCTGTGACCAGCCACATTGCCAATCCGGCATAGTGCAGTCCCATTCTAAATTGGTATTTTTTTAGGGGACTCCCTGACCACATATGCAGTATAGCACTGGCAGCATCTCTATGAAAACATTGTGCCCCTCTCACCCCAAAAACAACTGACTGGGAGCCATGGCCATAGAAATACAAAAACTCTTTGTGACTTCAGCTTTACAGTATAAGGGCCCATCCACACTAGAGCGTTTTGCCGCGATTTCAGCAAAACACTCAAACGCTAAAGCTTTTTAAAGGGGCTAGTGTAATAAAACCCTATGGGCTCGTTCTTACTTGGGACATTTGCAATAATCGCCGCAAATCGCCCAAAACCAAATACAGGTGGTGGGAATGTTTGTTTACCGGTTGCCTGCCTGGTCCCTGGGGGAGGGGCGGCTATGGACCTAGAGGCCCCCATGCAATCTCATTTTGCAGGGGGACCCCATACATGGTAGTTACACCCCTGTGTGCTGCTACATATATAATTTATGCAGGCTAGGTTCCAGTTGCATAAGTGGATAAAGGGGCGTAGCTACAGGGGAGCAACCCCTGCAACCACAGGGGGGCCCAAAGCTGTAAGGGGGACCCAACTATTACTTCATGCCCTCTGATAAGGGGGTCCATTCTTCACATCAGGTGTATTTGTGGCTACACTTGTTATGGGTGTGAAGATTATTATGGACATTTTATGTCCTTTGCAAGACGGGCCCCCAGGCTGTGAGGGTCACCAGGGATAGGCAAGGGAAGGGGTGTGGACATTGGGGGGCCCCATCAGTTTTGCTGGGGGCCCCATGAGTTGTAGTTATGCCCCTGAGTCATACAGTGAATATATATCCACTCTTCCTGCCCTACCCTGCACTAGAGAGGAGGAGCACACAAGAGGAGGAGGAAGGAGGGCGGGGCCCTATTGCCCCTGCCCCTCCCTTCCCCCACTGGCAGTAGCAAACCTTGTCACACCTCTGCCAGTTGCATACTGTATAAGCATTACTCTCTTATTATTATTTATTTTAGATGCTGTTGTAGCTGGGGATGACTGCTTCGATGTTAATACAGTGGGTGAAATACACGGACACTGTAAACAATCTGGGAATAACTATATACCATGCAGCCCTCAGTAAGTTTATAGAAATCTATCACTTGTAAAGTATGGATATGTGACAAGACATCATTGTTGTGTATGTTATAGCTCTGCATGTTTTTCTTCAGTAAAGAGTTTTAACTTGTTATACTGGGCTGGTTTCCTATCTGCCTGTACAGTCCACTCTGCTCCATAAAATACTGTGTACAGCAACTCCTCTGTCACATGGGCAGCACCTCATGCGTAGCTCTATGTGCCCAACAGTTCATCTATTCCATGTGCATCAACAGCCACCAATTTATATTATGTAACCCTCTTTCATCTACAGCTTCTCTCCCATTTACAGCCTCCATGCACAGCAGCTTCACTAGGCAATTGCCCAGGGCCCCAAGTCGGCTGCTGCACCCCCCCCCCCCCCCCCTGTCAAATCTCACCCTAAGTGTATACTGGTCCCTGGGAACCCTGCAGATAATACAGCAGCGGAGAGAGCTCGCCTGTCAGGCAAACACGCTACTCCATTCGTCTGCAAGCTTCCCGTCTTCATCCCCGCTTCTTCTTCTTCTCAATGACTCTGTGGCTTGTTGCATGAGGTCAGAGCCGGGACAAGGTCCTCCAGCACCCAAGGCTGAGATGCAAAAGTGCGCCCCTCCATCCCTCCCACCCCAGCCGTCACACACTGATTGCTATTAGACTAAGAGGCACCCCAGGGCCCCCAACACCTTAATCTCTATTTATCTGGCTTGTAGTCACTTCCATGTATCTCTTTTTCTTATTTCTTTCTGCTTCAAACACAATTAGGAATGACAGCTGAATGAATTGTGCGCCCCCCTCCTACACTGCGCCCTGAGGCTGGAGCCTCTCCAGCCTATGCATCGGCCCGGCCCTGCATGAGGTACATGCGCCAGGTCATGTAGAAGAGACCCGGGCAGGGATGAAGAGGGGGTGCAGCTGACCAGGGCCGCCTTCAGAAATTTTTGGGCCCCATACTGGACAAACAAACTGGGCCCCCCACCCCATACCAAAAACAATCTGCAGAAAAAAAAAACTATTTGAAGACCTGGATACACAATGTGTTTTACTGATGGCTAACACGGTACAATACCCTACTGCTACTACAATGTGTCTGAGAGAGCAGAGTAATTGCCCAGTGTAATGTTTGCAATTGATTTGGGGGGCTCGTGGTGTAGAATCTGGGGGGTTTGTGGGGTTGTATCTGTGTGCTCTATGTCCAGCAATGACCACAGTGCCTTTCCAGACCTTTCAGAGCACCAGAATGTATATAGTTTATCTTTTGGGCTATTTTTAGTACTGTCTCTTTAAAACGGAACTGATGCAAACCTGATACATAACCTGATACTTTTTTGATCGCAAACGGAACTGATCCTGAAGGGACCCGGACCTCCCGGATCCGTGTCCAACTGACAGTTTTGGCTGCAAACGCAAGTGATAACCGGGCCTTATGCTGGATGTGGACTGCATCCTCCGTTCCCCTACCCACGGCACCATTCAGCTACAATTTGGACGGAATTAGGCCCTGACCCAAGGAAGAAGTCTTTGCCCTGCATGCACAGTTCAGTTCTCATGTACTGCTGGCAGCTGCTATGAGTGCAGCACGCCGCTCAAGAAGCCACCGGGAGCGCAAACACATCATTCTGAATAAATTGCCATACCTCCCAACTTTTTGAGATGAGAAAGAGGGACACTTAAGCCACTCCCCTGCCACACCCCTGATCACGACCCCGGCACACATACCATAAAGATTTCATAAGAAAAATATGTTGTTTTATAATTCAAACTACACTCCTTCTTTCTATCCAGGTCCATTTTCCTTCATATTAGCATTTGAAAATAGGAAATATATCAATTTAGAAGATGGGAATGAATGTTTAGAGGCAATTAAACACATTTTGTAGTACACACACAAATATATTTACATAGAAAGAGGGACAAAGTTCTGAAAGAGGGACAAATGAGGAGGAAAGAGGGACAGAGGGACAAGGCTCCCAAAGAGGCAGTGGCGTAGGGATCGCTATAGCAACCATAGCGTTGCTATGAGGCCCGGATCCCTTGGCTTCAACTGGGGGGCCCGCCTGTCCTGCAGCCTATTTTTGTTTTGTGCTTTTTTTTTTGTTTAATCATGGGCCCAGGGCCCATTCAGGATTGCTGGAGTGAGAACCCTCGCCCGGGCCCCCACCCCCATTGCAGCATTGCAAAGAGGCTGGCAGGTGAAATGGGACTATTTTCCACCTGCCGCCTCTCTGCATATCCCTCCGACTGCCGACACTTACTTTATAGTTCCGGCCTGGCCGGAACACAGAAGAGCAGCGCTGGCTATGGCTCCGCCCCTCCCGCGAGTAGCTCCGCCCCCTTCCTGTCTGCCCGGTCACAGCATCGGAAGACTGCATGAAAGGACTGTCAAGTCAAGTGGCACTGTGAGTAACTGGGTGTGTGTGTATGGTGTGTGTGTGTATGGTGTGTATATGTGTATGCATATGTGTATGCATGGTGTGTGTGTGTGTGTGTATGCATGGTGTGTGTGTGTGTATGCATGGTGTGTGTGTGTATGCATGCATGGTGTGTGTATGCATGGTGTGTGTGTGTGTGTGTGTATGCATGGTGTGTGTGTGTATGCATGCATGGTGTGTGTGTGTATGCATGCATGGTGTGTGTATGCATGGTGTGTGTGTGTGTGTGTGTGTGTGTGTGTGTGTGTGTGTATATATGCATGGTGTGTGGCGTGTGTGTGTATGCATGGTGTGTGTATGTGTGCATGGTGTGTGTGTATGTAAGGTGTGTGTGTGTGTGCAGGGGTGCCGCCAGGGGCCTCACGTTTTTAGGGGCCTCAGAGGCTCCTTGACATCATCGTGACGTCACACTGTTGCCCGCAGGCCCCACACTGATGCTGCGCCAGCCAGTTCACAGAGCAGGGCTACGGGAAGATGGCTGCCGCCGAAGCCCTGCTCTGGAGACTATTTGTGTCTCCAGTACAGGGCTTCGGGGCGCCATCTTCCCATAGCCCTGCTCTACCTGACTGCCAGCGCGGGTCCGTGGGAGACTGCAGGAGGAGGAGGAGGAGCAAGATCTCCGGGGGAGCTGCTAGTTGCGCGCCAGAAGCCGGCTGGAAGAGAAGACTTCTGTCAGTTGAGTACATTCTTTTTTTTTTATTTTTTTTGCTGAAATGTGGCCCAAACTGCGTTTATTATCTGATGAAATGTCGCCTGAACTGCGTTTATTATCTGATGAAATGTCGCCTGAACTGCGTTTATTATCAGATGAAATGTCGCCTGAACTGCGTTTATTATCTGATGAAATGTCGCCTGATCTGCGTTTATTATCTGATGAAATGTCGCCTGAACTGCGTTTATTATCTGATGAAATGTCGCCTGAACTGCGTTTATTATCTGATGAAATGTCGCCTGAACTGCATTTATTATCTGATGAAATGTCGCCTGAACTGCGTTTATTATCTGATGAAATGTGGCCCGAACTGCGTTTTATTATCTGATGAAATGTCGCCCGAACTGCGTTCATTATCTGATGAAATGTCGCCTGAACTGCGTTTATTATCTGATGAAATGTCGCCTGAACTGCGTTTATTATCTGATGAAATGTCGCCTGAACTGCGTTTATTATCAGATGAAATGTCTCCCAAACTGCGTTTATTATCTGATTAAATGTGGCCCGAACTGTGTTTATTATCTGATGAAATGTGGCCCGAACCGTGTTTATTATCTGATGAAATGTTGCCTGAATTGCGTTTGTCTTCTGCTGAAATGAGGCTCAAATTGCGTTTGTTTACTGCTGAAATGTCGCCCGAATTGCGTTTGTTTTCTGCTGAAATGTGGGCCGAATTGCGTTTATTTTCTGGTGTCTGGGGTAACTGTTGCTGCATTTATTATTTAATGGTCATAGTTGGCTATATTTGCTGCTTTGGGGTTATGGACGGTTACGCTCCACCCATACAATGTCATGGCCACACCAGTTTTTCAGCGTGGCCCCACGCCAATTTTTTGACGCGCTAACTCCCCCCCAATCTGTAACCTACTTTGTGTTTTTATCTTGCTGTGTGTGTGTAGAAGAGGGAAGAGTGTAAATTACTGTGTGAGGAGAAGGGGTGTGTGTGCGTGTGTGCATAGTGTAATGTTGCAAGACGGAAGTGAATTTTAAAATTAAAAAAGGATACTTACTTACCTATGGAGAGGGAAGGCTCTGGGACCTATAGAGCCTCCCCATTCCTCTTACAGTCCCCTTGTTCCAGAGCTGTAACCCCATTTAAGGCCATGGAAGTCTTCGGGAGCATGAGTGCTCCTGAAGATGGATGGCTCTGTACTGTACTTGTGCGCAGGAGAGCGTGCTCACACATGCGCAGTACAGAGCCATCCATCTTCGGGAGCACTCAGGCTACTGAACACTTCCATGGCCTCAAACGGGGGTGACAGCGCTGGAACGAGGGGACTGTAAGAGGAACGGGGAGGCTCTATAGGTCCCAGAGCCTTCCCTCACCATAGGTAAGTATCTGTTTTTTTTTATTCACTTCAAGGGCAACTGAAGTGAGAGAGATGTGGAGGCTGCCATATTTATTTACTTTTAAGCAATACCAGTTGCCTGGCTGTCTTGCTCATCCTCTGCCTCTAATACTTTTAGCCATAGACCCCGAACAAGCACGCAGCAGATCAGATGTTTCTGACATTATTGTCAGATCTGACAACTTTAGCTGCATGCTTGTTTCTGGTGTGATTCAGACACTGTTGTAGCCAAATAGATCAGCAGGACAGCCGGGCAACTGGTATTGTTTAAAAGGAGAGAAATATGGCAGCCACCATATACATCTCACTTCAGTTCCCTTTTTCAGTATTGCTTGAAGGAAATATTAATGTGTCCACTTACTTACCTGATGCTTCTTTCAGCCCTTGAAGTCCTCCTGCTCGCTCGCCACCATTCCACGCTGCTTTGTTCCTCCGCTGTCCCGCTCTGAAAGCTGGGTGACTCAGCCAGTCGCTGTCTACGTGGCCGTACACCCCTTTCATCCTCCCCTTGTTGCCGGGACCGTTCTGAGCATGTGCAGTTGCAATTTTTTACTTGCATAAAAGCAGAATACCCCTGGCCAAGGGGACCAGGCATGCGACAGTTGGAGGGGGACAACAAGGGAATAGAGCAGAGCAGAATGACAGTGTGGGCCCAGGAGGACTTCAGGGGCAGGAAGAAGCCCCAGGTAAGTAACTGGCCACAACAATATTCCCGTAATATTTCCTGTAATGTTTGTGTTGGGGGAGGGAGAATTTACCCGGGGGGTGAGGGGGGCCCATGAAAAAAATTTGCTATGGGGCCCAGTGATTTCTAGCTACGCCCCTGCAAAGAGGGACTGCCCCTCCGAAAGAGGGACAGTTGGGAGCTATGAATTGCTCATATGCTTTATGCAAACGGCCTGAACTGCGCATGCAGGCAGACTTTTACTAGTTCAAACACCCCAACCCCCTACTCTGGACCAAGTTGTAGCTGAACGGATTTGTGAGGGGCAGAGAATGGAGGACACAGTCTGTGTCCATAGATTGCATTTTGGACAAATAGTATGGACACTGCTTCATTACAATTACCCAGGATTTCATTAAACTGCTTTTTTTTTTCTTTTTTACTTTAGACTTCCTTTTAACTTACCTGTGGCTCCTTGCAGCCCCCTGCAGTCACCCTGTGCCCGCACTGTCCTTTCGGGGCGACCCCCATCAAAGCTTCCAGCCATACACCTCATCGCATCCTCATACACAGCAGCATTCTGTGCAAGCACAGTATGGGAAAATAGTTTCTGCTCATTAGTAGAATGTTCCTGTGATGACCAGCCAGCTTTGAGGGGGTTACCACTGCTGACTGGAGGGCGTGCACAGGATCACTATAGGGGGCTGCAAGTAGCCCCTGATAAATTAAACTGCATTTCTTTTACTTTAATAACCCTTGAAAGGATACCAGAGCCAAAAGGAATTGGAAAAACAGGGGGAGCAGGCATGTATTGTTCTCATGTCCATTTTATTCCGGCCCCTTCCTTTGTGTTCCTAATTGCCCCCTTGCACCCCCTTCCAGGTAGGCAAGTTGCACATGTGCGTGTCACGGGTACGTTGTGCATTGCTCCTGGCCGTGATTACGCGATATAGGACTTGCGCAGCCGGGCCAGTGCCTGCACACTACTGCAACTTACTCACTGACCCAGTTGCACAGAAGAGGCTGCAGGGGGGAATTTAGGTGACAAAGGAGGGAGACGCTTATGGCTCAGGTATCTTTTAAAGTGTACCTGAGATGGTACTATGGGCCTTATTTATACTGACCTGCGGATTCCACCAGCCCCATGAGAAATGTGGCCTCCCTTACCATCCTCTTCACCCCCTTTGTTCTGATGCTTTGACTCCTGGTAATCCGTTCAGTCACCGCGCCAGTCGTAGGCTTCTGCTCATGCTTGCGGTACTACTGCGCAGGCACAGAATGCCCCCGTCTTTGGGAGCGCAACAAGGGGTGCACGCGCGGTCAACTCGCATATGCGCAGAGGAGTGCGGCTGGACGGATTACTGGGATGCATAGTGCAAGAAGGACAAGGAGTGAGGCCACAGTGCTCATGGGGATGGAGGAAGATCCAGTTAACTATAAATAAACATAATCTAAGATTCACTTTAAAATAAGCCCCATTAAGATGTATCTTAAACAAAATAATAAACCTTCAAAAAAAATCTCACCCACCCATGAATACATACTTTTTTTCAAGAGCCTGGCTGTGCAGTGCTCTGTGCTGTCTGGGTCCTGCTGTCTGTGTCACAGTCCCACATGCTTCTCCTGGCTGTTAGCTGATCTCTCTCCATTTCTCCACCTCCCATCAGCCCCTGCGCAGTGTGAGGAAGTGAGGAGACATGGTACAATGGGCCTTATTTATACTGACTTGGGGTGTAACGATGGGTGTCAGCAACCAGAGAGAGAATCTGATTCTTGGCGATCTGCAGTATCCCCAAGAATACAGATATACCTGATTATTGAGGATCTGCAGAATCGCCAATAATCAAATATGTCTAACCTCTAGACACCTGAGTGTGTAAATGTTTTGGTGCAACAGTAATCTTTGGACCACCGGGGTAGCAGGTGGTCCAATAAGTAGAGAAGACTCTACTGCAGTCAAGGACACCTGGAGAGGGAGTCCCTGACTGATAAGGAGCAGAGTCCCCTCTGTGGAGCAGGGGACCCCTGCGGGAAGGCTGGACACCCTGAGGAGGGTGACAGCCAGAAGGTCAGACAGGCCGGGTCGGCAACAGTGTATCAGATATGCAAGGTACCAATTCAGAGATCAGAAGAGTAGTCAGGAAAGCGTAAGGTCATAACAGATATCAACACAAGGCCTAGTCTGGGGTGTGAGGTCCGTGGTCTCGACACCCTGGAACTATGCTAGAGAATAACACAGATGATATACTGTATTCCTAGTCTGAGGTGTGAGGTCCGTTGTTTCTACACCCTGGAACTATGCTAGAGAATAACACAGATGATATACAGTAACTGGCTAAGTGTGGATTCCCAGGTCCACCTGGTTCCACCACACTGAAGGATCTGACTAAGGTCTGAGTGCTAACACGTAGGCATTCGCAACGCCAGACAACCAGCAACTGAACAGCAGGAGATATATATAGTAAAGTGCCCCACAGCGCCGCCCAGCTCCCATCAACCAATCACTGGCTGAGCAGGAATCAGCTGACCGCCTTGATCAGCTGATCTTCCTCCTTTTGGTATAAAGAGCCTGTCTTGCAGCGCTCGCACGCGTAGCTCTCCACCTGTGTGCAGTACTAGGTCCAGATAACCCAGACGCATGTTGCTGCGGGGAAACCGCCGCACTGGACGCGGAATCCGCTGCCTTGCCATCAGAACACGCGGCAGCCCCTTCGCCATTCTTCCCATGCGCACCATTAGTTCCAGACAAACCAGACGCATGCTGACGCGGACAAACCGCCGCACCAGACGTGGAATCAGCCGCCTTGCTGTCAGGACATGCGGCGGCTTTTCCGCCATTCATCACATGGGGATTCTGAAACTAGAATCCACCACCAACTCAGGGAGGCGAGACAAGGAGGAGAGAGCAGAGTGATGAGATCAGCCACACAGTCACAGCATCCTGCCCCCCCCTCCCCCCAGCAAACAGCGTGAGTAAGGAGAGATTAAAAGCAATGCAGCATAGAGATGGGAAGTTCGGATCTTTTTAATGATTCGGATGATTCGAATCAGATCATTGAAAAGATCCGGATCTTTGATCCGAATCTCGGATCATTTTACTAGGGAAGCATTCGGGGGTGAAATGACTAGCAGGACAGGACTTTCCCTGCGGTGTACAGAGAAGGGGAGGGGGGTGGACACACAGAGAAGGGGAGATGGTGGACAGAGATGGGCAGGGAGTGGACAGAAAAGGGAGGAGGGACGAGCAGAGAGCAGAAATGTTTGTTTGAACACAATACCCACATGCTGCAATCATATGCTTATATATATTTCGCCTGCGTACATCAAAAAAGGGCACGTGGTGTAAACGATAAGCAGTATTATTGTTTATAAAAAATATTGTGTAGAATTTCGTTTACAAATAGTGTTTTAAGAATTTATAAATCATTAAATAATGTGTATGAAATCAGCAATTCTTAAAACGTTAATCTTCCCTGTTTCTAAACTGAAAGTTATAATTACGTTTGTTAAAAAAAACAGTATTATTTGTTTAAACATTATAATTATATATTGTTTTGAATAATCTTCATTTATCGTTTATTATTATAATAAAATGTGAAAATATTGTTTATAACAATGATATTAATATAAGTACATTCATAATAACTGTTGATTAGTATTATTAAAATTGTACTAAAACTATACCTAACCCTACTCTCACACAGAACCCTCCCTGTACCTATCCCTAACCCCTAGACCCCCTGGTGGTGCCTAAACCGAAGACCGCCCTGGTGGTGCCTAAACCTAAGACCCCCTGGTGGTGCCTAAAACTAACCACCCCAAAGCCCTCCCTGTACCTATCCCTAACCCCTAGACCCCCTGGTGGTGCATAAACTTAAGACCCCCCTGGTGGTGCCTAAACCTAAGACCCCCCTGGTGGTGCCTAAACCTAAGACCCCCCTGGGGGTGCCTAAACCTAAGACCCCCCTGGGGGTGCCTAAACCTAAGACCCCCCTGGTGGTGCCTAAACCTAAGACCCCCCTGGGGGTGCCTAAACCTAAGACCCCCCTGGTGGTGCCTAAACCTAAGACCCCCCTGGTGGTGCCTAAACCTAAGACCCCCCTGGTGGTGCCTAAAATTAACCACCCCAAAGCCCTCCCTGTACCTATCCCTAACCCCTAGACCCCCTGGTGGTGCATAAACTTAAGACCCCCCTGGTGGTGCCTAAACCTAAGACCCCCCTGGTGGTGCCTAAACCTAAGACCCCCCTGGGGGTGCCTAAACCTAAGACCCCCCTGGTGGTGCCTAAACCTAAGACCCCCCTGGTGGTGCCTAAACCTAAGACCCCCCTGGTGGTGCCTAAAATTAACCACCCCAAAGCCCTCCCTGTACCTATCCCTAACCCCTAGACCCCCTGGTGGTGCATAAACTTAAGACCCCCCTGGTGGTGCCTAAACCTAAGACCCCCCTGGTGGTGCCTAAACCTAAGACCCCCCTGGTGGTGCCTAAACCTAAGACCCCCCTGGTGGTGCCTAAACCTAAGACCCCCCTGATAGAGTTGGGCCGAACGGTTCGCCTGCGAACGGTTCCATGCGAACTTCAGTGGTTCGCGTTCGCGTCCCGCAGGCGAACCTTTGCGGAAGTTCGGTTCGCCCCATAATGCACATGGAGGGTCAACTTTGACCCTCTACATCACAGTCAGCAGGCCCAGTGTAGCCAATTAGGCTACACTAGCCCCTGGAGCCCCACCCCCCCTTATATAAGGCAGGCAGCGGCGGCCATTAAGGCCACTCGTGTGCCTGCATTAGTCAGAGTAGGGCGAGCTGCTGCAGACTGTCTCTCAGGGAAAGATTAGTTAGGCTTAGCTTGTTCCTGTCTGGCTGCATACCTGTTCTGTGAACCCACCACTGCATACCTGTGCTGTGAACCCACCACTGCATACCTGTGCTGTGAACCCACCACTGCATACCTGTTCTGTTCAGTGGACCCGCCACTGTATACCTGTTCATTGAACCCACCACTGCATACCTGTGCTGTGAACCCACCACTGCATACCTGTGCTGTGAACCCACCACTGCATACCTGTGCTGTGAACCCACCACTGCATACCTGTTCTGTTCAGTGGACCCGCCACTGTATACCTGTTCTGTTTAGTGAACCGCCACTGTATACCTGTTCTGTTTAGTGAACCGCCACTGTATACCTGTTCTGTTTAGTGAACCCGCCACTGCATACCTGTTCTGTTCAGTGAACCCACCGCATCAGTGCGCATACCTGTGCAGTTAAGTGAACCCGCCACTGCATACCTGTTCTGTTCAGTGAACCCACCGCATCAGTGCGCATACCTGTGCAGTTAAGTGAACCCGCCACTGCATACCTGTTCTGTTCAGTGGACCCGCCACTGCATACCTGTTCTGTTTAGTGAACCCGCCACTGCATACCTGTTCTGTTCAGTGGACCCGCCACTGTATACCTGTTCTGTTTAGTGAACCCGCCACTGCATACCTGTTCTGTTCAGTGGACCCACCGCATCAGTGCGCATACCTGTGCAGTTAAGTGAACCCGCCACTGCATACCTGTTCTGTTCAGTGAACCCACCGCATCAGTGCGCATACCTGTGCAGTTAAGTGAACCCGCCACTGCATACCTGTTCTGTTCAGTGAACCCACCGCATCAGTGCGCATACCTGTGCAGTTAAGTGAACCCGCCACTGCATACCTGTTCTGTTCAGTGGACCCGCCACTGCATACCTGTTCTGTTTAGTGAACCGCCACTGTATACCTGTTCTGTTTAGTGAACCCGCCACTGCATACCTGTTCTGTTTAGTGAACCCGCCACTGCATACCTGTTCTGTTCAGTGGACCCGCCACTGCTTACCTGTTCTGTTTAGTGAACCGCCACTGTATACCTGTTCTGTTTAGTGAACCCGCCACTGCATACCTGTTCTGTTCAGTGAACCCACCGCATCAGTGCGCATACCTGTGCAGTTAAGTGAACCAGCCACTGCATACCTGTTCTGTTCAGTGGACCCGCCACTGCATACCTGTTCTGTTTAGTGAACCCGCCACTGCATACCTGTTCTGTTCAGTGGACCCGCCACTGTATACCTGTTCTGTTTAGTGAACCCGCCACTGCATACCTGTTCTGTTCAGTGGACCCACCGCATCAGTGCGCATACCTGTGCAGTTAAGTGAACCCGCCACTGCATACCTGTTCTGTTCAGTGAACCCACCGCATCAGTGCGCATACCTGTGCAGTTAAGTGAACCCGCCACTGCATACCTGTTCTGTTCAGTGAACCCACCGCATCAGTGCGCATACCTGTGCAGTTAAGTGAACCCGCCACTGCATACCTGTTCTGTTCAGTGGACCCGCCACTGCATACCTGTTCTGTTTAGTGAACCGCCACTGTATACCTGTTCTGTTTAGTGAACCCGCCACTGCATACCTGTTCTGTTTAGTGAACCCGCCACTGCATACCTGTTCTGTTCAGTGGACCCGCCACTGCTTACCTGTTCTGTTTAGTGAACCGCCACTGTATACCTGTTCTGTTTAGTGAACCCGCCACTGCATACCTGTTCTGTTCAGTGAACCCACCGCATCAGTGCGCATACCTGTGCAGTTAAGTGAACCCGCCACTGCATACCTGTTCTGTTCAGTGAACCCACCGCATCAGTGCGCATACCTGTGCAGTTAAGTGAACCCGCCACTGCATACCTGTTCTGTTCAGTGAACCCACCGCATCAGTGCGCATACCTGTGCAGTTAAGTGAACCCGCCACTGCATACCTGTTCTGTTCAGTGGACCCGCCACTGCATACCTGTTCTGTTTAGTGAACCGCCACTGTATACCTGTTCTGTTTAGTGAACCCGCCACTGCATACCTGTTCTGTTTAGTGAACCCGCCACTGCATACCTGTTCTGTTCAGTGGACCCGCCACTGCTTACCTGTTCTGTTTAGTGAACCGCCACTGTATACCTGTTCTGTTTAGTGAACCCGCCACTGCATACCTGTTCTGTTCAGTGAACCCACCGCATCAGTGCGCATACCTGTGCAGTTAAGTGAACCCGCCACTGCATACCTGTTCTGTTCAGTGAACCCACCGCATCAGTGCGCATACCTGTGCAGTTTAGTGAACCCGCCACTGCATACCTGTTCTGTTCAGTGAACCCACCGCATCAGTGCGCATACCTGTGCAGTTAAGTGAACCCGCCACTGCATACCTGTTCTGTTCAGTGGACCCGCCACTGCATACCTGTTCTGTGAACCCGCCACTGTATACCTGTTCTGTTCAGTGAACCCACCGCATCAGTGCGCATACCTGTGCAGTTAAGTGAACCCACCTACCTACGTGAGTGCACGCAGTGTGATATACCACTCCGTGCATACCCGATATGGACAAAACAGGTAGAGGAAGAGGTAGTGGCAGAGCCAGAGGAAGGCCACCCGGCAGGTCTGTGCGAGGTCGTGTAAATGTAATTTCGTGTGGACCTGGCCCACAGTACAGTGCTCGGAAGAAGGCACGTCCCATCACCTCCCAAGATTGTCAGGACGTGGTTGAGTATTTAGCGACACAGAACACCTCATCTTGCTCAGCCACCAGTGCTACTACTAGCACCACTTCCGCTGCATTTGACACTTCGCAAGAATTATTTAGTGGTGAAATCACTGATGCACAGCCATTGTTGTTACAGCCAGATGAATTTTCACCAGCTCATATGTCTGAGTTACGCGGCAACATTATGGATGTAACGTGTAAGGAGGATGAAGGACCTACTGATGTTGGTGCATGTTTGGATTTGTCTGAGGCAAGCGAAGCTGGGCAGGATGATTACGATGATGACGATGATAGGGATCCACTGTATGTACCCAATAGAGGAGATGAAGAGGGGGACAGTTCAGAGGGGGAGTCAGAGAGTAGGAGGAGGAGAGAAGTTGCTGAAAGAAGCTGGGGCAGCTCTTCGTCAGAAACAGCTGGTGGCAGTGTCCGGCACCATGTATTGCCACCTATGTACAGCCAGCCAACTTGCCCTTCAGCATCAGCTGCTGAGGTCCCCATAGTGCCCACATCCCAGGGTGGCTCAGCGGTGTGGAAATTTTTTAATGTGTGTGCCTCAGATCGGACCAAAGCCATCTGCTCGCTCTGCCAACAAAAATTGAGCCGTGGAAAGGCCAACACTCACGTAGGGACAAGTGCCTTACGAAGGCACCTGGAGAAAAGGCACAAACAGCAATGGGATGGCCACCTGAGCAAAAGCAGCAGCAGCACACAAAAGCAAAGCCACCCTCCTTCTCCTCTTCCTCCTCCATCAGGTGCATTATCTGCTTCTGCCGCTTTCTCCCTTCCACCTTCACAGGCACCCTCCTCCACTCCGCCTCTGCCCTTGAGCGCTTCCTGCTCCTCTGCCCACAGCAGCAGTCAGGTGTCCGTGAAGGAAATGTTTGAGCGGAAGAAGCCAATTTCGGCCAGTCACCCCCTTGCCCGCCGTCTGACAGCTGGCGTGGCGGAACTGTTAGCTCGGCAGCTGTTACCATACCGGCTGGTGGACTCTGAGGCCTTCCGTAAATTTGTGGCCATCGGAACACCGCAGTGGAAGATGCCAGGCCGCACTTATTTTTCGAGAAAGGCCATACCCCAACTGCACCGTGAAGTTGAGAGGCAAGTGGTGTCATCTCTTGCGAAGAGCGTTGGGTCAAGGGTACACCTGACCACGGATGCCTGGTCTGCCAAGCACGGGCAGGGCCGCTACATTACCTACACAGCCCATTGGGTGAACCTGGTGGTGAACGATGGCAAGCAGGGCGCAGCGGACCAAATTGTGACACCTCCACGGCTTGCAGGCAGGCCTCCTGCCACCTCCTCTCCTCCTGCTACATGCTCTTCGCTGTCCTCCTCCTCCTTGGCTGAGTGGCAGTTCTCCTCTCCAGCTACACAGCCCCAGCTCCGCAGGGCCTATGCTGCATGCCAGGTACGACGGTGTCACGCCATCTTAGACATGGCTTGTCTCAAAGCGGAGAGCCACACTGGAGCAGCTCTCCTGGCTGCTCTTAAGAAACAGGTGGATGAGTGGCTGACCCCGCACCACCTGGAGATAGGCAACGTGGTGTGCGACAACGGCAGCAATCTGCTTGCCGCTTTGCATATGGGGAAGCTGACACACATACCCTGCATGGCACATGTCATGAATCTAGTGGTTCAAAGATTTGTGGCAAAGTACCCTGGCTTAGCGAATGTCCTGAAGCAGGCCAGGAAGTTCTGTGGGCATTTGAGGCGGTCTTACACAGCCATGGCACGCTTTGCGGAAATTCAGCGCAAAAACAACATGCCGGTGAGACGCCTCATTTGCGATAGCCCGACTCGCTGGAACTCGACCCTGCTCATGTTCTCCCGCCTGCTAGAACAGAAGAAAGCCGTGACCCACTACCTCTACAACTGGAGTAGAATGAAACAGTCTGGGAAGATGGGGATGTTCTGGCCCGACAACTGGACACTGATGGAGAATGCATGCAGGCTCATGCGGCCGTTTGAGGAGGTGACCAACCTGGTGAGCCGCAGTGAGGGCACCATCAGCGACTTAATTCCCTACGCTTACTTCTTGGAGCGTGCTGTGCGTAGAGTGGCGGATGAAGCTGCGAATGAGCGTGACCAGGAACCGTTACGGCAGGAACAGGCATGGGACCAATTTTCATCAGACCCAGCTGTTTCCTCAACACCTGCGGCAGCACAGAGGGGGGAGGAGGAGGAAGAAGAGAAGTCGTGTGCAGAAGACGAATCAGACTCAGAGGATGATGAGCAAGGTGTTTCTTTGGGGGAGGAGGAGGAGGAGGAGGGGACAGCGGCAGGAGAACAACCTCAGCAGGCATCGCAAGGGGCTTGTGCTGCTCAACCTTCCCGTGGTATTGTTCGCGGCTGGGGGGAGGAGGTTGACTTACCTGACGTCACTGAGGAAGAGCAAGAGGAGATGGAGGGTACTGGATCCGACTTTGTGCAGATGTCGTCTTTTATGCTGTCCTGCCTGTTGAGGGACCCCCGTATAAAAAACCTCAAGGGGAATGAGCTGTACTGGGTGGCCACACTACTAGACCCTCGGTACAGGCACAAAGTGGCGGACCTGTTACCAACTCACCGGAAGGTGGAAAGGATGCAGCACATGCAGAACCAGCTGTCAACTATGCTTTACAATGCCTTTAAGGGTGATGTGACGGCACAACGCCAGCAAGGTACCACTGCCACTAATCCTCCTCCCGTGTCCACGCAGTCAAAGACAGGACGCTCCAGCGATCTCATGGTGATGTCGGACATGCGGACGT
The DNA here is from genome assembly GCF_040937935.1 of Hyperolius riggenbachi. Classification (NCBI taxonomy): domain Eukaryota; kingdom Metazoa; phylum Chordata; class Amphibia; order Anura; family Hyperoliidae; genus Hyperolius; species Hyperolius riggenbachi. The sequence goes on along the minus strand of NC_090648.1, from coordinate 106,827,341 downwards.
TCTTTAGTCCAACGCCTCGCCGTAGCCCTTCCGGATCCACCCTCCACCAACGCCTGGAACGGCAGGTAGCCGACTACCTGGCCTTAAGTGTGGATGTAGACACTGCTGTGAACAGCGATGAGGAACCCTTGAACTACTGGGTGCGCAGGCTTGACCTGTGGCCAGAGCTGTCCCAATTTGCCATCCAACTTCTCTCCTGCCCTGCCGCAAGCGTCCTCTCAGAAAGGACCTTCAGCGCAGCTGGAGGCATTGTCACAGAGAAGAGAAGTCGCCTAAGTCACAAAAGTGTTAAGTACCTCACCTTTATCAAAATGAATGAGGCATGGATCCCGGGGGGCTGCTGCCCGCCCCAAGACTAAGTCAGTCCCCGCACATACAGCATCTCTGCCTGCACGCCGTGTGACTGGCTGCCTGGCCTGCCCCAAGAAGACTAAGTCGCTCCCAGTCCCTCCACACAGCATGTCTGCCTGCAGGCCGCTTGACTACCTTCTCCGCCACCACCAACAGGGTCCGGGACTCCTGGCGGATTGCTGAATTTTTTAGGCCGCTGCTAGCAGCGGCCGCTGTAATAATTTTTCGGGTGCGTGTACATGACTGCCTAATTTTTCTGGCTGCACTGCGGGCAGCTGCAACAACAAAAGAAAAGGCATGTACATGCGCCCATTCCCCTTCGTGATCATTACCTTGCCGTGGTGAAGGGGCTTGCATATCACAATGGAGCAATGACCGGCGCCTAGATGAGTGTCTCGGGGGGCACACCCACGATAATAAGGTCGTTGCCTCATTGTGGTCAGACCAAATTTGATCAGCTGGACAGTCACTGTTCTGTCATTCAGCTACATCAGCCAGATGACCATATGGGCTGTAAAGCCACCAAAACCTGCACTCTCGCCATGGTGCGCACCAGTAAAGCACGGCCGTCACTACACAAACAGCTGTTTGCGGTGCGTTACACGATGAGTTTGGTGTGTCAGTGTGAAGCAGTACCTTAATTACACTACCTGATTGATGTATACACATGCAAGATGTTTGAAAGCACTTTAGGCCTGTCATTTAGCATTCAATGTGATTTCTGCCCTTAAAACGCTGCTTTGCGTCAAATCCAGATTTTTCCCGGGGACTTTTGGCATGTATCCCACTCCGCCATCCCCCCCTCCAGGTGTTAGACCCCTTGAAACATCTTTTCCATCACTTTTGTGGCCAGCATAATTATTTTTTTTTTTCAAAGTTCGCATCCCCATTGAAGTCTATTGCGGTTCGCGAACTTTAACGCGAACCGAACCTTTCGCGAAAGTTCGCGAACCCGGTTCGCGAACCGAAAATCGGAGGTTCGGCCCAACTCTACCCCCTGGTGGTGCCTAAACCTAAGATCCCCCTGGTGGTGCCTAAACCTAAGACCCCCCTGGGGGTGCCTAAACCTAAGACCCCCCTGGTGGTGCCTAAACCTAAGACCCCCCTGGTGGTGCCTAAACCTAAGACCCCCTATGGATAATAATGTTTTACAAACATTAATAAATAAAAAATTTTAATAAAAAAATTTAAATATTTTTTTTGGGTGGATAATAATGTTTTAGAAATGTTTTACAAATAGTGATTGTAAAAAATATATTGCAATTTACGTTACATACTGATCGCTTTATTTTGTGAATAATAATGTTTTACAAACCGTAAGGGTTAAAACGTTAAATAATGTTTTAATTAAATAGGATAAATATGTTTAGTATTTTTATAAACGGTATTCATCACGGGCTTATTTTCTAAACGTAAATCATCACAAGCACAGTTATAAAACATTAAAAATCTCTGGGCGCCGTTTGTAAAACGTTAATAATCTCCGGCGCCCTTTTTTCCCTGTTCGGCGCCCATTAAACGATATTTATAATGGGAGTGAATGGGGCGCCCTTTTTGTCCACTTGTCTCATGTGCCCAAATCTGCTGCTTCCATTTCGCCTATATGTTCATCTGTATACTTTGAATGCAAACGTTGCACAGTGAAAGAAAGCATTCCCCAAAGCATTCCCAGAAGTGAAGTGCAGCTGTTTAGAGCAGTGCAGGAGGATCATATTGCACAGCAATCACAGTGCCTGCCCTGTCATTCTAGCCCAGCACGTCTACAAAGTTACTGAGCTGTGCTTCTGAGCCAAAAGTTTCCAATTTGTTCACTATGCAGCACTATGGAACAGACAGCCTAAAATGAGCAGCACATTCTAGCCAGTATGTGTGCTCTACACATATCTGGCAGTGGCACTGATGTCCCCTCTCTCTCATCTACCTGTCCCTGCAAGGCTGGCTCCCCTCCAACTGAGCGATCCATCTCTGCTCTGCTTCCAGGACCCCGCTGCCCGCTGAGAGAGGGGGGCGTGCCGCTCCTGGCCCCGCCCCTTTGCGATCCGAATCACTCATTTTGATGATTCGGATGATTCGACTCACAAAAGAGATTCGGATCAAAGATCCGAATCGTTCATGATCTGGACAACACTAATGCAGCAGCAGCAGCAGCAGGGATGGATGAGGGAAACATACAGTACATTACTGCAGCAGCTGGTGCCCAGTTTGTGTGATTCTGTGCCCACAGGGCCCTAGAATTAACAAGGCCCCTCCCTGCTCTCATGTCAATCATGTGCTGTAGGCGGCCCTGCAGCCGACAGATGGAGGAGTGCTCTGTCTGGCCAGGTGAGTTGATCCAATGCCGAATACTCGGCAGGAGCCACAGGGACCACTACGTATAAATCTGGAGGGGAGACCTGGGAGGTCTGCTTTCCAGCTCGGGAGCCCTGGATGGTGGGGTTGAGAAACAAAGGGGCCTAATGTCACTTATGGGGTTTTGTTCATGGGGGCCCCATTTCATTATTGTGCAGGGCCCCACTGAGCTTAAAACCGGCCCTGTCTGGCATAACCATGAGCACTGTACAAGGTATATTTAGATACAGCTTTCAGCAAGAACTGATAATATATCTCCTCTCATCAGTTGTCAGCAAGACAGGAAGCTAAGTGTTTCTATGCTGTATTTATCCTTTGCTCCTTCTGCTGACTGCCAAGCCAGACGCCATGTCAGTAAAATTATGTGAAAATATGCAGATTCTTTTTGTGCAGTGACAAAGCAGAGATGCTTGTTTTGCAGGGACGTGAAGTGTGGCGTGCTCTACTGCTCCGGTGGTGAGAAATACCCCTCTGTTATGGCTGATATAGCTGTCAACCCGACGTGTAAGGTCGTCCTTCACCCTGTTGGAATGGTCCAACCTGGAGCAACGTGTGGACCTGAGAAGGTGAGGACAGAGCATGTCTACATTGTAGTACAATGCTTACTTCACTGATGTAGGCAGGAGCATACAAATAAATTGTAAGGCCCCCAGGAAATCTTTGATGGGTCCCCTATTTACAACCCGCCCCCCCAGCTGGTAACCTCCACAGACACTGGGTCCATCTGCCATAGGTCATAGTAACAAGTGTGCCCACTGTGACCCCCTCCATAACAGTTTGACCTCAATTATATCACCACTTGTAACAAGTGTGGGCATAACAACGTCTGCTCTGAAATGGAGGGGCTTGTATTGGAAGGATAGAGTTAAGAAGTTGTGGCCCTCCATGGTGTGTGATTTGTAAATTCCATTAAACCGACATAGATTTCAGAACCAGTGTGCCACTTTGTGATCTGCCTTAACGGAAATGTCAGCCAAATTAACCTATGCAAGATCTATTTACCCTGGGGCTTCCGCCAGCCCCTTGCAGCCGACATGTCCCGCGCCGCAGCTCAGCTCTCAGCCGCCGGCCCATGGTCCCTGCCAGAGCAGAGGCCAACCTCGCCAGGTCTTCTACTGTGCCTGCACGAGCACCGAAGTCAATAACACGCACGTGGGCTGGAGTGTTCTGCGCAGGCGCAGAACTACTGCGTCTGCTCAGAACACTCCAGTCCATGTGCGAATGATTGACAGCAGTGCTTGCGCAGGTGCAGTAGAGGATGGCCTTGCGAGGTCACCCTCTGCACCGGCAGGGACCCCGGGCCGGTGGCTGAGAGTGGAGCTGTGGCACGGGACATGTCGGCTGCAAGGGGCTGGAGGAAGCCCCGGGGTAAGTAGAGCTTGCATAGGTTAATTTGGCTGAAATTTCCTTTAAGCTACACACGCTAGACCACGGTTGTTGTAAAACGAGCTATCCCAGACGGTTCACAACGAATGAACAACATCAATGCCAGTGGCGTAGCTAAGGAGCTGTGGGCCCTGGTGCAAGTTTTACATGGGGCCCCCCCAAGCACTCTATACATAACAATTGATACGGCGCACCAAAACCTGCTAAGGACAACCACAGTGTCAGAGTTGCAAGAAGGGAATGGGGAACAGTGTGTTAAGGATTACTACTATTCAAAGCATCTATAGAAGTGATTATTACCAGCACAGGACCAACAGAGAGCTAATACTGTGATAGAGGGTGGACACTTCGGGGCCCCTCTGGCCCAAGGGCCCCGATGCGGTCGCTACCTCTGCACCCCCTATTGCTACGCCCCTGATCAATGCACATTTGAATACAACAATGGTCTCCGTATTGGATCGTTTCCAGACGCTAGAAACTAAGGACCAAGAAGTGTGAGTATCTATCTGGTGTGATCAAGTCCATAAAATCACATCTCTCTTGTCATCAAGCCCACACAAAGACATTAGCCAAGCGCTTTTTGAAGCGCTAGCAATTTTAAAAGTGCTCAGAAGAGCTCTTCGTGTGCACCAGCCCTTAGGGAGACTTGCCCAAGGTCTCCTTCTTACTGAATAGGTGCTGACCCTAACCAGGATTTAAACCCTGGTTCCCCATGCCTTCCCTTAGCCAGTACACTATCCAGCCACAATCCAGATAATGCAAGATATGGACATCTTGGGGATGTATACACATTGTTCTGTCATTGTCATTGCAGGTTTGCCACCAAAGACAGTGCGTAGATGTGAAACGTTTGTATGGGTCAAATGGGTCAACTGGGTCAAATTCTTGTTCTAAGAAGTGCCCAAACAACAAGGTAAGTTAAAGGATAACTGCCTTCTGTTGTGTTCAGTAGTCACAGATGCAGAATAACTGGAACTAGGTTTATTTAGGGCCCGTTCCCATTTGCGGATGGGAGCCGATGCGGCTATGCATCACTTCTGCTCCCATCCGCGTCACTTCCACATCTCCCAATGCGTAAGTGTATTGAAGGAGATGGCGGGCGGATGCAGCTGTGCAAGAATCTGCAGCATGCTGCAGATTCTCGGATTGCTCCGCACCGCTACATACGCAATGCACGCAATGGAAACTTGCCGTGCATTGGTTTCAGGTCACCCGCGGTGCGATTCGGCTGGGTAGCCACATCGCACTGCTTCTAATGGAAACGGGCCGTTATAAATTACTGCAGTGCATGCAGCATAGTTAGCAATATGATGTGTGGAACCACATCTGCAGCAGTACTTGTTTTGTGTATGGGAAGATCTGCGCTACCATTGAGGTGATTTTCTTAGTACACTCTTGTTTTGAGCCTGGATGTTCATCTCAGGGGAAGCAGAGTCTGGACTCACAGTCTGCACAACACTTGTAATTCCCTGAGTGTTTTTGCTTTTGCCACAGCCATTTCAGTTTCAGCCTTTTCGAGGGTTAAATCATGTTGCACAAACAATCTCTCCCTAATGCTGACATAATCAACAATCTCTCCCATAATGCTGCGAATAATTTCTGACAGGTCCTCTAGATTGTAAGCCCAGGGTCTATCACAGGCCTCCTAGTGGCCGGACCGCTCAGTGCCTTCCAATGTATTTCAACCCACAGACTGTCCAGCCTCCTGGACGCAATTGATGAGCTGAAACCTTTGGAATTTTGTCAGCAGACAGGCTAGAAGAGAGCTTGAGAGTTACAGTAACACAAATTACACAACTGCCACCACCTCTGCAGAAGGGCAGAGGGCCTAACCTCAATGATTCTAATACCTGCGAATAGAAACAGAACACACTCTGTTTTATCTATCTGGCTATACAGACCATAGTAGCGACTCTAGTCCTCAGAAAGCTAGGATTCGTTCTGTGAGGCTGAATAGTAGGTGTAGCTGAGAAATAAGTGACTTTTCAAAGTCTTTTATTATAAATGCAAAATAAATAATTAATATATACAGAAAATAATTAAAATCAAAGATTAAGGAGAAAAGTAACCCAGTGTAAAAAATAAAAGGGAAAGAAATAAATGAATACTTAGGTTCTGATGAAATATGTCCGTTTTGGGAAAGCAAGTTAAGTTCCTTTGTTTCAGATCAAAGTATCTTCAAGATGGCCGCTGGCTCAGTCCTCAGGCCAGCAGCATGCCTTCATGAGTTGGTAATATGGAGGACTGCCCCTCCCTCTATGCATCCCGGTTTTATAGAAGCTAGTTTTGGGGTGGGACAAAGCCTGCCCCCTCTGGTTTACAAACCAATCACAGTCCATCTACTTGGAGAGAGATTTTTAGGTTTAACTGTGGAACACTGTATGTCAGAAATGAAAGAATGCCATATTTGTGCTGATGACAGAATCAGAATATTTTATTTCGCCAAGCACGACTGGGCCGTGCCTGGAATTGGGTTTGGCAAGTACAGGGCAAGTGTGAAAAAGAGCAGGACATACAATACAACTACATGCATGCATCAACAATATAAAGATACAGTTAAAGCAATTAGTCACATATGAACACATTTACATAGCAATATGCTTCCATGCGGTCAGGCTTAGAGTTCTAAGAGTTCAGGTAGTTTACGGCTGAGGGGAAGAAACTGTTCCTGTGCCTCGTGGTCCTGGTGTAGATGGATCGGAATCTCCGGCCTAAAGAAAGTCTAGAAGAAGCGAAAGCCTGGGTGGGACGGATCATTTGCTATTTTTTGAGCTCTGGAGCGCAGTCTTGAGTTGAAGATTTGATCAAGAGAGGGGAATGGTTTCCCGATGATTCTCTCCGCTGATCTGATGACCCTCTGCAGTTTATGTCTGTCGCTGGCGGAGGAGCCAGCATACCAGACCAGGATGGAGGAGCAGAGGACAGATTCAATTGTGGCTGTGTAGAAGCTCGTCAGAAGCTCGCAGGCCATACCGAACTTCTTCAGTTGGCGTAGGAAAAATAGTCTCTGCTGGGCTTTTTTCTGGGTGGTGGTTGTGTTGGCTTTCCAAGCCCGGTCCCTAGAGATTGTCGTGCCGAGGAGGCGTGCACAGGGGACATTATCAACTACCGTGCCATCAATACTGATCGAGGGTGGATTCATAATCCTCAGAATATGACAATTCCTATGACATCAAACTTTGCTACCGTAGGAGGTCTAGTTTCTGAGAAGTTTAATAACTTTGTTGTGACTTGTCCCCGCCCCTCCATATTATTATCAAAATGTTCAGCAAGACCCCACAAATCAAATTATGTAACTCCCATAACTGTCCTGGGTACGGTATTCCTTAGACATGCAAAAATCATACATCGCATTTATTTTCCCTCTGCACCCAGCGGAGTCAGGAAGTCTGATCTCCTGCTGGGCTTATCCTGTCCATAAAGGAAGCCAGCAACAGCTTTGCCATTTGGGTTCACTGCTGGTGAAGCTTTTCACACCTCTGCTTCATCGGTCCCTGAAGGAACTCTTTGAACAAGGCTAAATTAATCTCAGGAAAAGAAGCTCTACTTGCAGCTGAGATGCCAGGTTCCCAAAGGAAAACCCCAAGGCTGCAGTCTGCTAGGACCTACACATACAATTTGGATTGAAATCGGTGCAGAAAACCGATTGCGTTTTCTCATGGATGATCCGTGACAGGGTCCTCCTGCTTATGTCTCCTACCTGTTTACGCACCTTCATTACCGTACACCCATCCTATGGATCTGAGTGAACTCTTGAGTGAAGTTGACTTGCCTAATTCCAATGCTCCCATCCAGTGACTGACTAAGCAGTACATTGTACTTACACTGTGCTGCGTGATCTGATTTGCATGTATTTCTGTATTGTCTTGTTGCTGTATTTCACCCCTGAATATTGTCTGTAACCTTAACTAATGTACAGCGCTGCGTGATATGTTGGCGCTTTATAAATACAATACATAAAAAAATAGGTCTAATAAGGTTCCCAATTGATTTTCTGATTTTGTGCAGAAGTGATCAGAAAATCGATCAGAAACCTGATTGGACCTATGGGAAATTAATGATCTGAATTGCCAATCTGACAGGCAATTGCATGGTATGTACAAGGCCTAACACAATTTGAGTTTGTCTTTTCTACAAGCTGATCCCTTATATCCTCTGCAAGAGAACCAAACTCACATACTGTAACAGCTAGTATTGTGCATTCATCAGTATACTGTACATGTTGGAATTTGCAACCTTACTTTAGGAGCAAAGACGTTCTTTAAAGAGGAACTGCAGTGAAAATAATGTAATAAAAAAGTGCTTTATTTGTACAATAATTATATATAAATGATTTAGTCAGTGTTTGCCCATTGTAAAATCTTTCCTCTCCCTGATTTACATTCTGGCATTTATCACATGGTAACATTTTTACTGCTGGAAGGTGATGTCAGTGGAAGGAGATGCTGCTTGCTTTTTTGGCAGTTGGAAACAGCTGTAAACAGCTGTTATTTCCCACAATGCAACAAGGCTCCCACAGTGTGATGTCAGAACCATGGTCCTGACATCACTCTGTGGGAGGGGTTTCACCACAATATCAGCCATACAGAGCCCCCTGATGATCCGTTTGAGGAAAGGAATAGATTCCTCATGTAAATGGGGGTATCAGCTACTGATTGGGATGAAGTTCAATTCTTGGTTACTGTTTCTCTTTAATGCAGTGATGGTTGAAGGTGCAGTGAGGGGACATTTAACATTAGGGGGGACTGTGCCAGGGGTTTTGCCCTGTTCAACGAATCCTCCCAAAATTGCACGCCGTTCCCGCCACGCACCTGATTGAGCAAGTGGGCCTAACATCTTTCAGCATGTGTGATCAACAATGTGACCAATTTTCACCCCGAAATTGGTTGCCTTTTTGGTTGGGCATGCACTTGGCGGGACACCGATTTTCATCGGTTTCGATTATAATGATCCAATTGGATAGTCAATCAGCCACCAAGTCGCCTGATTTACCTTCAACATCAAGCCATGCTTTTCTTTGTATCCAGCACACACACACACACACACACACACACACACACACACACACACACACACACACACACACACACACACACACCTACACACACACACACACACACCTACACACACACACACCCCTACACACACACACCTACACACCACCACACACACTACACAACACTACACACACTACACACACTACACACACACACACACACACACACTACACACACACACTACACACACACACTACACACACACACACATACACACACACACACACACACCTACACACACACACCTACACACCTACACACCTACACACTGTATACACACACTACACACCTACACACCTACACACCTACACAACTACACACCTACACACCTACATACCTACACACACACACCTACACACACACACCTACACACACACACCTACACACACACACCTACACACACACACACACACACTATATACACACACACACACACACACACACACACACACACACACACACACACACACACACACAGTGGCGTAGCTAAAGAGCTGTGGGCCCCGATGCAAGTTTTACATGGGCCCCCCCCCAAGCACTCTATACATAACAATTGATATGGCGCACCAAAACCTGCCAATGGCAACTACAGTGTCAGAGGTGCAAGAAGGGGATGGGGAACAGTGTGTTAAGGATTACTACTATTCAAAGCATCTATAGAAGTGATTATTACCAGCACAGGACCAATAGAGAGCTAATACTGTCATAGAGGGTGGACCTTTCGGGGCCCCTCTAGCCCAAGGGCCCCGATGCGGTCGCTACCTCTGCACCCCCTATTGCTACGCCCCTGCACACACACACACAAACCAGAATCTAGCTGAAGTGAACTCTGACGCAGGAACTACCGGTAGCTGTTATCAGATGGATTATTCTTGAATCTTGACTCTGCCACTGAGTACTGGAGATGGCTCGAACCTCCGATTTTAGGTTCGCGAACCTCGAACGCGAACTTCCACAGAAGTTCGGTTTACGCAAACATCCGTGAACCGCAATAGATTTCAATGGGGAGGCGAACTTTGAAAACTACAAACATGCTGGCCACAAAAGTGATGGAAAAGATGTTTCAAAGGGTCTAACACCTGGAGGGGGCATGGCAGAGTGGGATACATGCCAAAAGTCCAGAGGAAAAATCCGGATTTTACGCACAGCAGGGTTTAAGGTAGTGTTGGGCGAACGGTGTTCGCCACTGTTCGGGTTCTGCAGAACATCACCCTGTTCGGGTGATGTTCGAGTTCGGCCGAACACCTGGTGGTGTTCGGCCAAACTGTTCGGGGTTCGCCCGAACTGCGGAATGACTAGCCGAACAGGGCCGAACAGGGCCCCTGTTCGGCCGAACAGGGCCCTGTTCGGCCGAATACTGCCCCCCTATGGGGTCGCAGGCATAAGGGGGGAGCATGCCCCGATCGCGGGGGGGGGTCGGAAATTCCCCCTACCCCCTCCGCTAGCGCTCCCCCCTCTGCCCGCTTCCCCATACAAAAGTTTCAGGAAGTAAAACAGTACCGGTGGTACTAGTGGGTGGCTGGCAGTGGGCGGCACTGTGAAGTGAGTGACTGAGGAGGAGGAGTCCGGAGAGTGACGCGTTGAGGGAGGCCGGGCAGCGGGCGGTTCAGCAGTAGTACTGTACTACTGCTGAACCGCCCGCTGCCCGGCCTCCCTCAACGCGTCACTCTCCGGACTCCTCCTCCTCAGTCACTCACTTCACAGTGCCGCCCACTGCCAGCCACCCACTAGTACCACCGGTACTGTTTTACTTCCTGAAACTTTTGTATGGGGAAGCGGGCAGAGGGGGGAGCGCTAGCGGAGGGGGTGGGGGGAATTTCCGACCCCCCCCGCGATCGGGGCATGCTCCCCCCTTATGCCTGCGACCCCATAGGGCCCCCAAAAGCGGGATGTTCGGGGAGTTCGGGGTTCGGCCCGAACATGACGAACATCGCGGCCATGTTCGGCGAACTTTCCCGAACCCGAACATCCAGGTGTTCGCCCAACACTAGTTTAAGGGCAGAAATCACATTTTATTCCTAAATTGGAGGCCTAAAGTGCTTTAAAATATCTTGCATGTGTATACATCAATCAGGTAGTGTAATTAGTGTACTACTTCACACCGACAGACCAAACTCACTATGTAACGCACCGCAAACAGCTGTTTGTGTAGTGACAGCTGTTCTGGACTGGTGCTCACCATGGCCAGAGTGCAGGCGATAGTGGTTTTCAAGCCCATATGGTCGCTGGGCTGAGGTAGCTCAATGACAGAACAACAGTGACTGTCCAGCTGATGGAATTTGGTCTGTCCACAATGAAGCAACGACCTTATTATCTTGGGTGTCCCCCCCCCAAGACACTCATATAGCCGGCGGTCATTGCTTCATTGTAATACGCAAGCCCCTTCACCGCGGCAAGGTAACGATCACGAAGGGGAATTGACAAATGTACAGGGCCGGATTTGTGGGAAGGCCTGGGAGGCACGTGCCTAGGGCGGAGCCAAGGAAGGGGCGGGTTGAAAAACTAAGCAGTCAACCTGCCAACCAGGGTCCACAGCCACCGACACTATTCCCCATAGTAAAGTATTGCGAGTGCCTTGTTTGTCTGCAGCCGCCCCCTGCTTTGCTCTGCACACAGTAACATGTCTCTGTGTGCAGCAGCAGCAGTTACAGACAGGGACAGCTTTACTATTTTGTGTGTGACAGGAGCAGCGGCTGCATCACTGCAGTCCTGCCCGCTGTCATTCTCTAATAGAAGTCAAATGGTGAGGCTGCCCCGCCCCCGCTTCCTCCCCCTTGCTTGTGTGCACTCACTGTTCCCGGGCAATTTGAAGCATGCAAGTGTCAGCAGACACGAAGGTGTAAGGGGGCTCATTTCTTCCCGTTTTCCACATGACTGAACTAGAGATGAAGCAGGATCAGATATAACAAAGGAATTGTACAGCTGCCGGGTCCTGGTGTGACATCGAGAGTGAGAAAGCACGTTGTGATTCAGTGTGGAGGAGGGGACCCAGAACCAGGGGCGTCGCTAGCCCTGTTTTAGGGGGGCACGTGCCCCCAATCTTTCCTGGGGTGCCACGGATCTCCGCCCGGCCGCCCCCTCTGTCAAGACTCAGCGGCTCCCTCCAGCCGCCGCGTCACTGACAGTCTCAGACCTCAGGATCAGGCGGCGAGCCGGCGACCAATCGTGCGGGCGCTAGGACCCAGCGCCCGCACTGATATGCGGAAGTGACATCACTTCCGCATATCGAGCGGGTGCGTCCAGCGCCCGCTCGTACATCTGGTCGGGTCGCCGCTGATCCTGAGGTCTGCTGAGAGGTAGGGGGGGAGCGGCGGCGGCGGCTAGAGGGGGGGCCTCCCTGTCACTCACTCACTCACTCACTCACCAAAGGGGCTCCCTGGCACGCACTCACTCCCTAAAGGGGCTCCCTGGCACGCACTCACTCCCTAAAGGGGCTCCCTGTCACTCACTCACTGCCTAAAGGGGCTCCCTGTCACTCACTCACTCACTCCCTAAAGGGGCTCCCTGTCACTCACTCACTCCCTAAAGGGGCTACTTGTCACTCACTCACTCCCTAAAGGGGCTCCCTGTCACTCACTCACTCCCTAAAGGGGCTCCCCTGGCACTCACTCCCTAAAGGGGCTCCCTGGCACTCACTCACTCCCTAAAGGGGCTCCCTGGCACGCACTCACTCCCTAAAGGGGCTCCCTGTCACTCACTCACTCCCTAAAGGGGCTCCCTGTCACTCACTCACTCCCTAAAGGGGCTCCCTGTCACTCACTCACTCCCTAAAGGGGCTCCCTGGCACGCACCCACTCCCTAAAGGGGCTCCCTGGCACGCACCCACTCCCTAAAGGGGCTCCCTGGCACGCACTCACTCCCTAAAGGGGCTCCCTGTCACTCACTCACTCCCTAAAGGGGCTCCCTGTCACTCACTCACTCCCTAAAGGGGCTCCCTGTCACTCACTCACTCCCTAAAGGGGCTCCCTGGCACGCACCCACTCCCTAAAGGGGCTCCCTGGCACGCACTCACTCCCTAAAGGGGCTCCCTGGCACGCACCCACTCCCTAAAGGGGCTCCCTGGCACGCACCCACTCCCTAAAGGGGCTCCCTGGCACGCACCCACTCCCTAAAGGGGCTCCTTGGCACGCACCCACTCCCTAAAGGGGCTCCCTGGCACGCACTCACTCCCTAAAGGGGCTCCCTGTCACTCACTCACTCCCTCAAGGGGCTCCCTGTCACTCACTCCCTAAAGGGGCTCCCTGTCACTCACTCACTCCCTAAAGGGGCTCCCTGTCACTCACTCCCTAAAGGGGCTCCCTGTCACTCACTCACTCCCTAAAGGGGCTCCCTGGCACGCACTCACTCCCTAAAGGGGCTCCCTGGCACGCACTCACTCCCTAAAGGGGCTCCCTGGCATGCACTCACTTCCTAAAGGGGCTCCCTGGCACGCACTCACTTCCTAAAGGGGCTCCCTGGCACGCACTCACTTCCTAAAGGGGCTCCCTGGCACGCACTCACTTCCTAAAGGGGCTCCCTGGCACTCACTCACTTCCTAAAGGGGCTCCCTGGCACTCACTCACTCCCTAAAGGGCCTCCCTGTCACTCACTCACTCCCTAAAGGGGCTCCCTGTCACTCACTCCCTAAAGGGGCTCCCTGTCACTCACTCACTGCCTAAAGGGGCTCCCTGTCACTCACTCACTGCCTAAAGGGGCTCCCTGTCACTCACTCACTGCCTAAAGGGGCTCCCTGTCACTCACTCACTGCCTAAAGGGGCTTCCTGTCACTCACTCACTGCCTAAAGGGGCTCTCTGGCACTCACTCACTGCCTAAAGGGGCTCCCTGGCACTCACTCACTGCCTAAAGGGGCTTCCTGTCACTCACTCACTGCCTAAAGGGGCTCCCTGGCACTCACTCACTACCTAAAGGTGCTCCCTGTCACTCACTATCGGGGTCCCTGTCACTCACTACCTAACTGGAGGCGCCTGTCACTCACTAGCTAACCTGGGGGTCCCTGTCACTCACTACCTAACTTGGGGGGGCTACCATATTAAGGGGGCATTCTGCCTATTTATGTGAAATGCTGTCTATTTATGTGCCTCATGACTGCTGAATGTGTCTTGTTGGGAGCCTTAAGATTTGTTGGGGGCCTCATGATTGCTGAATTTGTCTTGTTGGGGGCCTCATGATTTGTTGGGGGCCTCATGATTGCTGAATTTGTCTTGTTGGGGGCCTCATGATTGCTGAATTTGTCTTGTTGGGGGCCTCATGATTTGTTGGAGGCCTCATGATTGCTGAATTTGTCTTGTTGGGGGCCTCCTGATTTGTTGGGGGCCTCATGATTGCTGAATATGTCTTGTTGGGGGTCACATGATTGCTAACTGCGAGACTATGGGAAAAGCTGAATCCTTATCATATGAGACAATAGCATTAAACCTACTTTTTTAGCGTTTTAAAACAGAAAATAAAACTGGGAGGTTCTAAAAAATTGAATACATTTTTCAGGAGTAGGATGGATGAAATTGTTTATCTTCACAGTTTATTTTCAACTTGGATTTTCCATAATGTTCATGTATGAGTTAAAACGTTTGTACAGTATTTAGTTTAAATTGCTGTTGCCACTTTGCGATAGATACCGGTAAGTGACTTTTGGGTTGCAGTTTGGGCACTCGGCCTCCAAAAGGTTCGCCACCACTGTCCTAATCTGATGTCCCACCATTGCTAGGTTCATGTAAATTTGTCTCCACCCGTTACCACACCTATATTCTGGTCCATGGCCCACCCATTTTTTGGTGTGGAGCGATAAGCACGCCGCACAACGTGATCGTCATATTTTTGGCACGCTAGCTGCAGTGTGCTGAATTCTGCTGCCTACAGTATGTACAGTATACGCTGTTCTCTAGTGCTTGCACTGTGTGCTGATTTACCTCCAGTGTGTACAGTGTAAGGTGCTACTCTGTGCCTTTATTGATTGTAAACCAGCTGTATTGTATGCTGATCCCTGCTACTTTCAGTATGTACAGTATTAGCTGTAAAGCCTGGTACACACATACAATTTTGATTAGCCAATTTTAGCTCTGTTCATAAAATTCATTGTCTGTTGGCCCACTTACTGCACGGGGGTGGGAAATTGGGGGTCAGTGATTGACCAATCAAAATTGTATGTGCGTATACATCTTTGATCTATGCCTATACTGATTGTAAATGATCGAAATAAAGGACAGGGGGCTCCGTCCAATATTTCGATGGGCAGGCCCGTTATCCGTAGCTTACACCGCTGCTAAGTTCATGTACATTTGGCCCCACCCATGGCCACGCCCACTCACCGCATGGCCACGCCCATTTTTTGCCATGTACCTCCCCGCCTGGTGCCCACAGGTGCCACTGATCTCCAAGGACCCTAGAAACGCCCCTGCCCAGAACAATGTAAGATAATGAAGATGAAGTACTGTATGTGTTTTAAACAAGATGTAAAGCTAAAAACAGCACAAACAGGACATTTCTGGGGTTTCTGCCAGCCCCCCCCTTCTTGCACCTCAGTTCCTTAGGACTCCTCTCTGTCATATAGCTGTCACCCCTCTTAAGAAGCTGCAACTGGGCACAGTCATCTGTGGTACACATGCATGTCCTAAGGCTCTGACACACGGGCTACAGCTGTCGCCGCAACCACGTGGCATGCGTGTGTTGCGGCGACAGGTCGCTACTTAGAGCTGTCGCCGCAACTGTCGCTAGTCCGCGCCTGTAGGCGGACTAGCGACAGGAGACCTACGCGAGTGAATGGAGCATCCGGCCAGGGATGCTCCATTCACAGACAGCTTCTGCCGTGTCTCTGCCTTTCTGGCGATACGTGTGGATGGCTGTCGCTGCCAGGGAGCTGTCGCTCCCTGGTCTCTTGTCGCCATGCAACGGGGGACAATTGTCCCCCGTGTCTATGTAGCTCTATGTACACAGCACCTCCTCAACCATGCTCCCCAGTGACTGTGCACAGCAGGGACGGCCAGTGAGGTACTGTGTTTGTGCGATTTGGATTATTTCGAAACTACCCATGTGCAGAATGCTCCGGACCACGGTTGTCTTGCCGCTTGGAAGCATAATGGAGGAGATTGCATGCCAGTTGCAACTTTTTAAGTGTGGCTATAGCAAACAGAGAGGAGTCTAAAGGAACTGAGGAGCAAGAAGCAGTATCCCACCCCTGCTGCGGGAAGAAGCCCCAAGTATGTGTAACTCCTGTTTTGTTTTTGCTTAGTTTTTTTTGGAATTTTCTGGAATTGTGTGGTGGTGTGTTTTTTTTATTCTTTAAAGAGAACCAGAGATCACATATGGTGCTGTATTTTTAATTACCTAGGGCTTCCTCCACCCCATAAGCATGGCTGTGTCTCTCGCCATCCTACTCAGTGCCGCTGTTCTGCTGCAGTTAATTCCCGTCTCTGCGTCTCAGTCAGACTCAGACTGACGTAAGCCGGAGCCTTCTGCGCTTGCGCAGAAGGTCCGTGCATGCGCAGAAAGTCTGCAGCTGACGTCACTGAGCCGCTTACCGGAGCTCACCACGGCTGAACGGGACATCGTAGGAGGATGGCAAGGGACACAGCCATGCTTATGAGGCCGGAGGAAGCCCTGGTAAGTAAAAATACAGCACTATATGTAATCTCTGGTTCTCTTTAAAGTAAGCCTGAGCTGTGTTTAAAACTATGCATTTTTCTTACCTGGGGCTTCTTCCAGTTCCCCATAGTCCATGGGAGGGAAGGTCATTAGATTTCCTATACGGAGTGTGTAATAATAATAATTCCTTTTTTTGTATAGTGCTTTTCTCCTGTCAGACTCAAAGCGCTTGCGAGGCAGCCACTAGAGCGCACTCAGTAGGCAGTAGCAGTGTTAGGGAGTCTCGCCCAAATAACTCCTTACTGAATAGGTGCTGGATTACTGAACAGGCAGAGCTGAGATTCAAACCTTGGTCTCCTGTGTTAGAGGCAGAGCCCTTAACCATTACGCTACCAAAACTTCCAGGCACAGGAAGGCCCAGTGCACACCAAAACCGCTAGCAGATCCACAAAACGCTAGCGGTTTTGGGTACGGAGTACGAGAAAAAGGCGCAGTGTACACCGAGCGGATTTGAATGCAATCCGTCGGCCGCATCCGCCTGTTAATCAGCGTGGCTATTGTATTTGCAGCAGGAGGCACGTTTGTGGTTTGCTAAAAACCTCAAACCGCCGGTGTGCACCAGCCCATTTAATTACATTAGCCAAGCGGATTTTCAGGCGGATGCAGCCAGCGGATCCGCTCGGTGTGCACTGGGCCGAACAGCTTTTTTCCTCAAGCAGTAGACATACTTAGGCCCAGTGCACACCAAAACCGCTAGCAGATCCGCAATACGCGAGCGGTTTTGGGAGCGGATTTCAGAGCGATTCTAGGTATGTTTAGAGAGGTTTTCTATACATGCCTGGCGTTATTTGGGTGCGTTTTGGTGTAGCAGATTACACATATTGTTACAGTAAAAGCTGTTACTGAACAGCTTCTGTTACAAAAACGCCTGGCAAACCGCTCTGAAGTAGCGTTTTGCAGAGCGGTTTGCGTTTTTCCTATACTTTACAGTGAGGACGAAACGCTTCTGCAAACCGCAAACGTGCAGCGGGAGGCGCGTTTGCGGCTGAGCAAAAACTTCAAACCGCCGGTGTGCACCATCCCATTGCAATACATTAGCCAAGCGTTTTTACAGGCGGATGCGGCCGGCGGATCGCTCCCAAAACCGCTCGGTGTGCACTGGGCCATAATGCTGAACCACGTTAGAGCTGCTAGGACTAGTAATCAGCACAGAACTGTAAATGAACAATTCGCACATTGCTTGATATGTGCATATCTCAGCACTGTGCTGCCCAAAATTACACCACCCCCTCACCCCACTTAACACTAATAAAAAACCAGGACTGCTTCTTAACGTTGGAATTATTTTATTAAGGCCAAAGCAGCCCTTAACTAACTTTTATACATAAATAACTTTGTAAACAAAAATACTCTTATTACAAAACCAGTAACCAAAAAATGTTCTGGGGAAAGGGCTCCGGGTGAAATTTTGACCCACTGAAAACCACAACTGGCATGCAGCCTGCAATCTGCCGGCCCCCGCCGCATGGACCGGCTCAGGGACAACTGCACGCCTCATTTTACCATTCTCTTCGAAGACACCCTTCCGTTATCCTTCAACCATAGGTGGTATAAGTAATTTCCCCCACACCCTAATTGTAACCATCTCCGGAGCCCCATACCCCGCAAGCTGCAATGACATAACCACCGTCACACAATAACCTTCACTTCGTAACCAACAATAGGGAGGGTGGGTGGGAAACACGTCCTGTCTCCTTGCTGTCGCCCGAGTGTCTGCCGCTCAAGACGTCACTTCCTCCTGACGTCACTTCCTCCCGCCTCCTGTCCTGGGCCTGCCACCAGCGCGCATTACCCGGCCGCCTCCTACCGCTCCGCCCACAACATTAACCCCCTCACAGCGAGCCAGCACTATCATGGGGCCCTACACTCCACGCCGCTGCGCTTATCTCGCTACAGGCCATCTTGATATGTGCATATCTCAGCACTGTGCTGCCCAAAATTACACCACCCCCTCACCCCACTTAACACTAATAAAAAACCAGGACTGCTTCTTAACGTTGGAATTATTTTATTAAGGCCAAAGCAGCCCTTAACTAACTTTTATACATAAATAACTTTGTAAACAAAAATACTCTTATTACAAAACCAGTAACCAAAAAATGTTCTGGGGAAAGGGCTCCGGGTGAAATTTTGACCCACTGAAAACCACAACTGGCATGCAGCCTGCAATCTGCCGGCCCCCGCCGCATGGACCGGCTCAGGGACAACTGCACGCCTCATTTTACCATTCTCTCCGAAGACACCCTTCCGTTATCCTTCAACCATAGGTGGGATAAGTAATTGCCCCCCACCCTAATTGTAACCATCTCCGGAGCCCCATACCCCGCCAACCACACGGGCGTGAACACCTTACGCCCGTGAGGCCCACAAATAAAGAGCCTGCTGGATACCATCCGTCAAAGCCAGGGACCACAAGTCGGTCCCTATCTCATTGAGATGCACCCCGTCCCTACTCAAAATCAATTCTGTCTCTGTTTCTAAGTCCGTGTGTCGGACAGCCACCCCCCCATTCCTAATAACAAAGCGTGATATCTCCCTATTCAATTTTTTTTCTGGCACGATTTACCCGATCCACCGATCTTGCTAACCTCCAACTGTTGCGTGTTACCACCTCCGACCAAACAATGACTGTAGCCGGGAATTCAGACCTGATTAACATGAAATCACACTTAATGTCTTTTATGATTTGCCTCGTAGAACGAGAGGCCAAATCATTCCCTCCCACGTGCAAAACCAACACATCTGGAACCCGATCCCATATCACCAACTGACGAAATTCCGGAATGACTCTATGCCACAGCATTCCTGGCCTCCCGATCCACCTTATACGGGCCTGGCTCCTAGGGAAACCCAGTTGTCGCCCATCCGGCCGAACTCGAGCTCTCCTGGCTCCCCGCGCCACGTAAGAGTGACCGAGGATCCATACCAGCCGCGCTGCTTCATCTGTAATAGAAAGAAAGAAAGGGAAAAGGGAACACACCACACACCACCACCACCAATATAACAACTTGTGCTTACATCAAATGAGGTCGTATGTAAGAATGAAATCTTGCCGACTCCCATCTCCCAATCCTCTTTATCGTTTTCTCATCCAGCCCCCAACGAGCTGCCTCTGTGGCAGCC
The DNA here is from genome assembly GCF_040937935.1 of Hyperolius riggenbachi. Taxonomy (NCBI): domain Eukaryota; kingdom Metazoa; phylum Chordata; class Amphibia; order Anura; family Hyperoliidae; genus Hyperolius; species Hyperolius riggenbachi. Next base: position 106,807,436 of record NC_090648.1, on the reverse strand, counting down.
CCTATGCAAAAGGAGTGAGAAGCAAATTCTAACGGGGGAACTCCCACCCTTTCCAAACTTTTCCGGAAAACGGACACAAACTGGAACTTGGTTAAGGGGACCCCGTCCAAATGGCACAGGAAGGACAAACTTCCCTTTGGACGCACCCCTTTAAATTGGGCCAGCACCTTCACGGGGCAGACAGGCGAGCCTGCAATCCCCTGCAATGTGATGGCCCTTCCCTTGCCTGCCTGGTCTGTTTTTGAACGCCTCAGGAAAATCTCAACGGATCCTTCAGCGATCGTCACGTCCCCATCTAAAATACCCGACGCCGTCTTCTTATTGGGGCTAACCAATTCACTTATACGAAACGCCCCGAAAAAAGCTAAAACAAAAGCTGCTGTAAATAACGCCGCTTCGAATTCAGAACTGCACAACTCCGGTAGTTTATCCACCAGGGCGGAAAGGAGTTCAAACGTAACCGGCCGCCGAGAATCTTTTGTAACTGGATTGGACTTAAAACCCCGCAAAGCTAACCGCACCCTAAAATCTTTTGTGATATCGGATTCACCCCTTAATTTAAATAAAAACGCCAAAGCTGTCACCTTTTTGGCCATAGCCGGGGGGGACACCCCCGCCGCGCCATTGGATACCATGAAATTAAATAGCAGACACAACCTATCCGCATCTGACCGAGAGCCTCCCACTTGAGCAGCCAACGTATCCCATTGATTCCATACTGCCGCATACGCTGATCTATTTCCTTCAGTCAATGACCGAGACATCCATTCCTCTATCTTCCGAACGGGATCTCCCATAACTCCTGAGGGCAAGGAATCCCGAATTGCGTCGCTCCAGGCACGAGGTTTCTGAAACGTTGCCACTGAAATCGAGAAAGCGCATCCGCTACATCATTCTCGGTTCCAGGCAAATGCGCCGCATGTATGAACATGTTATACCGTAGGCAAACCAGAACCAAGTACCTCAGTAGCCGAATTACCGGGACCGAAGAAGCTGACACCTGGTTAATAGCCGTGACCACCCCCAAGTTATCACAATTGAACTTAATCTTTTTATTAGCCAGCCGCGAACCCCATATTACTGCCGCCACCACTATGGGAAAAAGCTCCAAGAGCATCAGATTTTTGGTAAACCCAGCTAGTATCCACTCCTCAGGCCATTCCGCCGCACTCCAGCTACCTGCAAAAAATGCCCCGTACCCATGAGCGCCCGCCGCGTCGGTGAAAAGCTCCAGGTCATGATGCAAAATGCTGTCTTCCATCCAAACCGCTCGGCCATTAAAGCTGGAAAGGAAAACCTTCCACATCTGTAAATCATCTCTATGCTCCCTGCGCAAACGCACCCGATGATGTGGAGAGGATACTCCCGCGGTCGCCATTGATAATTTTCTACACAAAATCCGCCCCATTGGGATGATCCGGCACGCAAAATTTAATTTACCCAACAATGATTGGAGCACGCGCAAAGTGACCTTCTTGTGTGATAGTACCTCCTCAATGACCCCCCGCAAATCATCCACTTTATCTTTGGGTAACCGGCATTCCCTTGCCACTGTATCTATCACTATACCTAAGAATCTAATCTCTGTCTGAGGACCCTCTGTTTTTTCCTCCGCTAGCGGGATACCGAAGCTTGCGCAAATCTGTCGCATGGTTGCCAGTAAGTATTGGCATGTCTGGGAATCCTTCTCACCCATGAACAAGAAGTCATCCAGGTAGTGTATTACAGATCCTACCCCGGACTCTTGCTTTACCACCCACTCAATGAAGGAGCTAAACTTTTCAAAGTAAGAGCAAGATATGGAACAGCCCATAGGAAGGCAACAATCAACGTAATAATTGTTGTTCCAAAAACATCCCAACAGATGAAAACTATCCCTATGCACCGGGAGCAGCCGAAAAGCCGCTTCCACGTCCGATTTGGCCAATAATGCGCCCTGCCCCAAACGCCTCACCCACCGCACTGCCACATCAAAAGACGTGTAAGCCACTGATGAATCCACAGGGTCAATGCCGTCATTCACAGACCTGCCCCTGGGATGTGATAAGTGGTGGATGAGGCGAAAGGACCCCGGCTCCTTCTTGGGCACAATGCCCAAAGGGGAGACAACCAAATCATCCAGAGGAAGGGACATGAAAGGTCCGGCCATCCGGCCCAACCTAACCTCTTTTTCCAATTTTAATGATACAACCGTCTCGTGGCCCGATACCGACTTCAGATTCCGAAAGGGGGGGGAGGAGCGAAAGGCTCCCGAACTAGGAATGCGAAAACCTTCGGCAAAACCACGACGCAAGAATTCAGCATTTTCAACATCTGGGTATCTATTTAAGTACCGTTCCATCTTTTGAAGCATCACTGGGGTCCTCCCTTTTTCCGGAAGATTCTCCCCCTTTGCTCTTCCCTTGTTTGTAACAACGCGATCCCGGGTGACTCCCCCCGCAATTGGCACACTCATGTTTAAACCGACAGGAGGAACCGAACTTGCATGATGAGTCATTGAACTTCCAACAAACTCCCGGTCGCTTACTGGCCAGCTGCCCTGAACTACCGGAGCTGCTGGCCCCCCCTTGAAAGGACTGAGAACCCTTACTAGCCGGAATCATAAGTTTCATCCAGAGGATGACATCCTTATGGTCCCACCTAATCTCTGGACGTACTGCCTTACGCTGTCTGAACTCTTCATCATAACGGAGCCATGAATTGCCTCCGTATGACCGATAAGCCTCACTTATGCCATCTTGGTAGCCAAACAAAGCCGAACAACATTCGGGCTGTTTCTCTCCTATCACACTCGCCAAGATGGCGAAAGCTTGATACCAATTCTGATGCGTCCGCGGTATAAGCCTATACCGCCTGCGCTCCTCCTCCTCTTTTTTGCTCTCATCGGGCTTTCCTCTGTCTAAGTTAAACTTAGCTAGCTGTAACAAGGAAAAAATCTCGACGTATTCTCCCCGCCAGATTTTTTCCTTTACCTCCTTCTTCAAATGTGTGCCTAATAATGCCTCCAGGCACAAGTAGACTTCACTCTTCGCCGAATCAGATAACCTAACCGTGTCCACTTCCTTCTGAGCTACCGTAGTGACTTCTCCCGTGACCAAAGTGGGGGTTTCAACTGTTGGAGCCGACACTGTCACTGTCGATGCCACCGGCCCAGTCTGCAAGGAGGGGACCCCTACCGATACTGGGTGTGCTGCAACTACAGGCGCTGCCGCTGGCACAGTTGCCACCGTAGGCCCAAAAAACGGTGCCATTACAGGTACTGATTGTGCTGTGACTGCCTGGGGTACCCAAGCCGCGACGGGAGACACTGCATTAGCTACGCTGGCCCCCTGCAATGCATCCCGAATTCCCATAAGAAGTGTGTTTACAAAGGACAACGCTGGTGCGACCGCGATGTCCCCTGCCGCCTGCGGGGGTACCAACCCTCTAGCATTAGCTAACGCTACCACACTGTTATCTACCGCATTGTGTGCTGTGGGAAGGGAATGAATTAAATTAATCTCACCTGGCTGCACCGGACGTCCGTCCCGACCAGCCGAACCCCTGGATCGCACTGAACCCCTGTCGTCGAGATCCTCCTCCGACTGAGATGACGCTTCTTCGTTATGCGACTCATTGCCACGTCCCGGCTGACTGGCTGGAGCAACCGGCACCAGCCCGCTTCGACTGTTGGAAGACCCTCTACTGGACGAAGAATGGTGACTCCGCGCACCCTTGGTGCCCGAGCCGCTGCTCTCTCTGCTACTCGACCCTCGAGCGTGAGATTGGGCCTTTCCCTTCCTCTGGGCCCCTTTAGCTCCTTTTCCTTTTCCGGATGCCTGCTGTTGGGTAGCTCTGGCCTGTCCCTGGCTAGGCCCAGCCGTGGCTGCTGCACCTCCTGAGGAACTCCTGTGCCCCTGCCGTTTTCCCGCTTGTAAGGCCTGGTGCACATTGCTGGGACCTGCTAGCACGGGCTCCTGCTCATCCTCTGGTGCCCTGCTGCCTGTATCGCTCCTCTCCACCTCTGACCCACCTGCTTCTCCTGATGCCTCCGCCCCTTGTCCGCTCCCTGCTGCCGCCGTAGTTTGGCCCTTGCGGGGTTTCGCTGGCCGCTTGGGGGTAGGTGCAGGAGGGGATGCTATGGGGCTTCCTGAGCGCCGTGTAGGCCGCGGGGATGCTGCGGGACTCAGCCTGTCGGGCGGGCGAGTCACCCGCGCGCTGGAACGAGGTGCCGCTCCGCCTCCCGTCATGGCCGCCATCTGCAGGGAGACCCACTGGGGGCCCCGCGATTCCGCTTCTGTCCGCACCAGTCGGAGTAGCTCCTCCACCGTGTCCGCCATGACGCACTTCTTTTTCCCCGCAAGCAAGAAACGTCCTGTCTCCTTGCTGTCCCCCGAGCGTCTGCCGCTCAAGACGTCACTTCCTCCTGACGTCACTTCCTCCCGCCTCCTGTCCTGGGCCTGCCACCAGCGCGCATTACCCGGCCGCCTCCTACCGCTCCGCCCACAACATTAACCCCCTCACAGCGAGCCAGCACTATCATGGGGCCCTACACTCCACGCCGCTGCGCTTATCTCGCTACAGGCCATCTTACTGCCACTATACTTGCATAATGTCCTTGACTTGTAATATACACACTGTCTGCCCTTGTATTGTTTTTGTTTGTATTTGTTAAGCAACTACCAAGACAAATTCCTTGTAGGTGCAAACTTACTTGGCGAAAATAAATTGATTCTGATTCTGATCCGCGTTTACAAGCGCAACCGTACTGTGTATGTGCAGGTACATGCCCAGTAGCACGAAGCAAGTGGCTTTGTGCTTCTGGGCATGTACAGTTCATACTCAAGTCTGACCAATATAATGGGGCTTGTACACAGAGGGAAGTGCAGCCTTGAGGAAGAAGAGGGCCCCAAGCACCAGTGAATATGTTCAGAGGGTCCCAGCACTGGACCAGTGGTTAAGATACTCTTGGTCAGGGGGCGGCTGGTGACAGTGGGCCTTGGGCGGTAAAAAATAGAAATCCGGCCCTGCAAATGTACATACCTTTTGTTTTGTTGTTGCAGCTGCAGTGCAGCCAGAAAAAATTAGGCAGGCATGTACACACACCAGAAAAAAAATTGCTATTGGATTTGTTAGCGGCCGCTGCTAGCAGCGGCCTTAAAAATTCAGGAATCCGCCTGGAATCCTGGACTCTGTTGGTGATGGTGGAGAAGGCAGTCAAGCGGACTGCAGGCAAAGATGCTGTGTGGGGACCGACTTGGTCTTGGGGCAGGCAGTCACACGGCGTGCAGGCAGAGATGCTGTGTGTGGGGACTGACTTAGTCTTCAGACGGGCAGTAGCCCTCCGGGATCCATGCCCCATTCATTTTGATAAAGGTAAGGTACTGAACACTTTTGTGACCTAGGAGACTTCTTTTCTCAGTGACAATGCCTCCAGCTACGCTGAAGGTCCTTTCTGACAGGACGCTTGAGGCAGGGCAAGACAGAAATTGGATGGCAAATTGTGACAGCTCTGGCCACAGATCAAGCCTGCGCACCCAGTAGTCCAGGGGTTCATCGCTGCTCATAGTGTCTACATCCAGACTTAAGGCCAGGTAGTCGGCTACCTGCCGGTCGAGGCATTGGTGGAGGGTGGATCTGGAAGGGCTAAGGTGAGGCGTTGGACTAAAGAATGTCCGCATGTCCGACATCACCATGAGATCGCTTGAGCGCCCTGTCCTTGCCTGCGTGGGCATGGAAGAAGGATTACTGGCAGTGGTACCTTTATTCCGTTGTGCTGTGACATCACCCTTAAACGCACTGTAAAGCATAGTTGCCAGCTTGTTTTGCAAGTGCTGCATCCTTTCTGCCTTCAGGTGAGTTGGTAACATCTCCACCACTTTGTGCTTATACCGAGGGTCTAGTAGCATGCCATGGCCACCCAGTACAGCTCATTCCCCTTGAGTTTTTTTTATACGGGGGTCCCTCAACAGGCTGGACAGCATGAAAGATGCCATTTGCACAAATTTGGATGCAGACATACTATCCATCTCCTCTTGCTCTTCCTCACTGATGTCAGGTAAATTCTCCTCCTCCCCCCAGCCATGAACAATACCACAGGAACATTGAGCGGCACAAGCCCCCTGCGACCCCTGCTGCGGTTGTTCTTCTGCCTCCTCCTAAAAAAAACACCTTCCTCATCATCTGACTCCTCTTCCCCACACAACTCTTCCTTCTCCTCTGTGCTGCCGCAGGTGTTGAGGAAACATCTGGTTCTGTTGAGAATTGATCCCACAACTCTTCCCCCTGTTCCTGTAAGCTCCTCCACAGCTTGATCCACCACTCTACGCATGGCACACTCCAGGAAGAAAGTATATGGGATCAAGATGCTGATGCCGCCTTCACTGCGACTCACCATGTTTGTCACCTCCTCAAATGGCCTCATGAGCCTGCAGGCATTTTGCATGAGTGTCCAGTACTTCGGCCAGAACATCACCATTTCCCCAGAGCATGTCCTTTTACTGTAGTTGTAGAGATTGGTTGATCGCTTTCTCCTGTTGTAGCAGGCAGTTAAACATCAGGAGCGTTGAATCCCAGCGAGTCGGGCTATCGCAATTCAAGCGCCTCACCGGCAAGTTGTTTCTCCGCTGAATATCAGCCAAGCGTGCCATGGCCGTGTAAGACCGCCTGAAATGCCCACACACTTTCCAAGACTGCTTCAGGACATCCTGTAAGCCTGGGTACTTCCACACAAATCTCTGAATTATTCGATTCGCTACATGTGCCATGCAGGGTACATGTGTCAACTTTACCAAATTCAAAGCCGAAATGAGATTGCTGCCATTGTCACACACCACATTGCCGATCTCCAGTTGGTGCGGGGTCAGCCACTGATCCACCTGTTTGTTAAGAGCAGCCAGGAGAGCTGGTCCAGTGTGACTTTCCGCTTTGAGGCAAGACATGTCTAAGATGGCGTGACACCGTCGTACCTGGCATGCAGCATAGGCCCTGGGGAGCTGGGGCTGTGTAGCTGGCGAGCAGATTGCAGCACCAGTAGAGTAGCACTGCCACTCAGCTAAGGAGGAGGATGACGACGACAGTGAAGAGGATGTAGCAGGAGGAGAAGGAGAGCAGGTGGCAAGAGGCCTGCCTGCAAGCCGTGGAGGTGTCACAACTAGGTCCGCTGCACAGCCACGTACTCCCTGCTTGCCAGCAGTCACCAGGTTGACCCAATGGCCTATGTAAGTAATGTACCTGCCCTGACTGTGCTTTGCAGACCAGGCATCAGTGGTCAGATGTACCTTTGACCCAACGCTGTGTGCCAGAGATGACACCACTTGCCTTTCAATTTCATGGTACAGTTTGGGTATCGCCTTTTTTGAGAAATAATTGCGGCCTGGTATCTTCCACTGCGGTGTCCCAATGGCCACAAATTTTTGGAAGGCCTCAGAGTCCACCAGCTGGTATGGTAACAGCTGGCGTGCTAACAGTTCTGCCAAGCCAGCTGTCAGATGCTGGGCAAGGGGGTGACTGGCAGACATTGGCTTCTTCCGCTCAAAGATTTCCCTCACGGACACCTGGCTGCTGCTGTGTGCAGAGGAGCAGGAACTGCTCAAGGTGAGAGGCGGAGTGGAGGAGGTTGGCTGTGATTGTGAAGGTGCAAGGGAGAAAGCAGTTGAAGATGATGCACCTGAGGGAGGAAGAGGAGAAGGAAGATGGTTTTGCTTTTGTGTGCTGCTTTTCCTCAGGTGGTCTTCCCATTGCAGTTTGTGCCTTTTCTCCATGTGCCTTCATAAGGCAGTTGTCCCTACGCGGGTGTTGGCCTTTCCACGGCTCAATTTTTGGTGGCATAGAGAACAGATGGCATTGCTCTCATCTGAGGCAGACACACAAAAACATTTCCACCCTGCTGAGCCCTGGGGTAATGGCACTATGGTGGCGTCAGCAGCTGAAGTTGAAGGGCATGTTGGCTGGCTGTCCATAGATGGCGATACATGGCGCCGGACACTGCCACCAGCTGTTTCTGACAACGAGCTCCCCCTGCTTCTTTCAGGAACTCGTCTCCTCCTACTCCTCTCTGACTCCACCTCTGAACTGTCCTCCTGTTCATATCCTCTATTGGGAACCCACGTGACATCCACATCATCATCATAATCATCATAATCATCCTCCCCAGCTTCGCTTGTATCAGACACCTCCAAAACTGCACCAATAGCAGGTACTTCATCATCCTTCTCCTCACACCTTACGTCCATAGTGTCGCCTAACTCAGACATATGAGGTGGTGTAACTTGCTTAGCGCCTTCATCTTGTTGTAATAATAATGGCTGTGAATCAGTGAATTCCCCACCAAATGACTCCTGCAAAGTGCCAAATGTAGCGAATGTGGTGCTTGGAGTAGTGCTGGTGGCTGCGAAAGATGAGGTGTTCTGTGTTAAATAGTCAACCACGTCCTGACAATCTTGGGAGTTGATGGGACGTGCCTTCCTCTGAGCACTGTACTTTGGTCCAGGGCCGCACGAAATCACGTCAGCACGACCTCGGAACAGACCTGCCGGGAGGCTTACCTCTGGCCCTGCCTCTGCCTGTTGTTTTGTCCATATCGGGGGGGGGGTGTGAAGTGAAAGGTATGCAGTGACTTGACTAATACAATGTGCAGTAACACAGGTGCAGTGAAAGGTATGCAGTGACTGGTATTACAATACAATGTGCAGCTGTCACACAGGTGCAGTTAACAGGTATGAACGGACTGGTATATAAAACAGCGTGCGGTCACACAGGTGCAGTGAACAGGTATACACGGACTTGTATTACAAATGTGCAGCTGTCACACACACACAGGTACCCTGAACAGGTATGCAGTGACTAGTATTACAAATGTGCAGCTGTCACACACACAGGTACCGTGAACAGGAATATAGTGACTGGTATATAATATAACACTGCGTGCAGTCACATAGGTGGTGGTACACTGAACAGGTATGCAGTGACTGGTATCAATACAATGTGCAGCTGTTACACACACAGGTACTGTGAACAGGTGCAGTGACTGGTAAATAACACTGTGTGCTTCTGTCATGCAGCTGCAGTAAACATGAACAGGTATGCAGTGATTGGTATTACAAATGTGTAGCTGTCACACACACAGGTACTGTGAACAGGTGCAGTGACTGGTATATAACACTGCGTGATTCTGTCACGCAGCTGCAGTAAACATGAACAGGTATGCAGTAATTGTTATTACAAATTTGCAGCTGTCACGCACACACAGGTACCGTGAACAGGTGCAGTGACTGATATATAACACTGCGTGCTTCTGTCACGCAGGTGCAGTAAACATAAACATCAAGCATCCTCCTTCACTTCACCTCCGCTTAACTACCTGTAACCTGGATCCTGGCCCAACACAGTTCATGTTGAACTGCCCCGACCTGTTTGTACCGGTATTCCTCAAAATTGTTAACTGTTCCTTACAATCAGGGTTATTTCCTGCTTTACTGAAGGAAGCAATAATCAGGCCTCTCCTCAAAAAACCCTCCCTGGACCCTGATGCAATGACCAGCTACAGACATGTCTCTAACCTTCCCTTTTTGGGTAAGCTAATAGAAAAAGCTGTATATCTCCAGCTAGAATCCGAAATCCTACAAAACAACAGCTATGACCCATTCCAATCTGGCTTCAGGAAACACCACAGCACTGAAACTGCCCTCATCCAAATATGCAACCACCTGCTCATGGCAAGAGACAGAGGAGAGTGTTCCATCCTTATACTGCTAGACCTTTCTGCAGCCTTTGACACAGTTGACCATGACATCTTGATAAACAGGCTACAGGAATACTGCGGCATTGATGGCATAGTTCTTCAGTGGTTCAAATCCTTCTTGAGTGGCAGAACCCAAAAAGTGTCTATGGGGCCCTTAATGTCCACCCCTATACCACTTAAGTATGGGGTGCCCCAGGGTTCAATCCTCTCTCCCCTGCTAAATGACAACTGGATGAAACTAAATGCAGACAACACTGAAGTCCTTCTGATCGGAGGGCAGCCCATGACAACAAAACAACTTAACTTGCAGTCTTCTCTTCACCACTGGGAATAGGAGGCACGGATCTACGCAGCTGTAATCATGTGCGTAGCCTGGGAGTTCTAATTGATGGGGATTTAAACTTCAGAACTCACATCTCTACTGTGGTGAAATCATCATATTTTCACCTTAAGAACATCACAAAAATCAAGCACCTCATCCCCTCAGAAGATCTACCAACTTTAGTTCATGCCTTCATTACCTCCCGACTGGACTACTGCAATGCTCTCTACACTGGCCTTCCAAAAAGGACTTGTACCGCCTACAGCTGATACAGAACACTGCTGCCAGACTGCTAACCAACCGACCCCGTCACTGCCACATAACGCCAGTCCTGCACTCCCTTCACTGGCTACCTATAGAATGGAGGGTTCTATTCAAGATCGGCCTACTGACATTTAAATCAATGAATAGTCTGGGCCCTGGATACATGAAAGAAATGTTGCAGCTGCGTAGCAATCCCCGCATTCTCAGATCCACAGGTTCTAATAATCTAGTCATACCTAGAGTCCACTTAGAAACTGTTGGTTCCAGAGCCTTCTGTCATGCTGCCCCTACGTTTTGGAACTCCTTACCTCAACAGATCAGGACAGCTCCATCTCTAGAGGTGTTTAAATCTAGACTGAAAACCCACCTGTTCAGTTTGGCATTTGCAGAAATATAACTTTTGTTGTGTGAATACTTCATCCTACTACGAATTACTGAATCTGAGAGAGCCTAAGCGCTTTGAGTCCTATGGGAGAAAAGCGCTATAGAAATGTTATTGTATTGTATTGTATTGTATGCAGTGATTGGTATTACAAATGTGCAGTTGTTACACACACAGGTACCGTGAACAGGTGCAGTGACTGGTATATAACACTGCGTGCATCTGTCACGCAGCTGCAGTAAACATGAACAGGTATGCAGTGATTGGTATTACAAATGTGCAGCTGCCTGTCACACACGTGCAGGGAAAAGGTAGGCACTGAATGTGCTGGGCCTGGCATTGGCACAGTAGGAATTAGCAAGGGACCAAGGGCCAGCTGCGACTGACTGACAAGGCCGTATATGTAAGTATCAGTGGGACACACAATAAAAAAATAGATCACAAGAACAACATTAGATCTCAAAAGAGCTTTTGAGAGGTGCTTTTTAGCAATAAGTATCAACAGGAGCAAGCTAACAAGTCTGACAAGAGCCTAACTAAACTTTCCCTAATGTCTCTGCAGCAACTCTCCCTTCTCTAATTACTGCATCCACACGAGTGAGGGAAATGGCCGATGCTGCCTGCCTTTTATAAGGGGGGGGGGGGGGGGGGGGGCTCCAGGAGGTAGTGTAGCCTGATTGGCTACCATGTGTCTGCTGACTGTGATGTAGAGGGTCAAAGTTGAGCCTAATGATGTAGTATAGGGGGCGGGTTGAACTCGCATATAGTTCGCGGTTCGCCGCAAACACAAACCACCGAAGTTTGCGTTTACATGCGAAATGTTCGGGCCATCTCTACTGAGTACTAGGCCTGAGAACGCTGAAGTAAAGTTAGCTTTTATTTGTTTTGCGATGCATAGAGATGAATTATATTGCATTTTTCTTAAAGGGGCACTATGGCTAAATTCTTTGTTTTGTGTGGCTGTGATATTTATAGCAGTATGTGGAGAATAGTTAGGAACATACAATGTGGCAGATTATTTTCTTCTTTTTACACTAACACCATCTTTGTGTAGGTTTAGAGTCGCGTCGGCAGATTTACCTTACTGACGCGACTCAGGCTAATCCATTATGGTGCAGGAGGCATCTTTCCCTGCTGTTGTGCTGCTGTTGTGCTGCCGTTGTTGGTCTCCCCTCTCGGAAGCGCTGGTAGCATATTCCATATTTCAACTGCACAATCGTGCAGTTACATAGCTCTCCCCATCAGCCGTAAAGTGTATCAATGTGCCGCCGTGCAGTGCGAGTGGCACGCAACCTCCATCTGCGGTGGGAAGCAACCGCCGCGTGGAGAGGGACGCAGCCTCACTGATGATGCTGCCTGGCAAGAACCCCTGTAGCGAAGCTGGCAATGAAACGGACACCTATTGTTGTCCGTTTCTATGGTTACCAGCCTTCACTGTTTGAAGTGCGCAGTGTAGCGGCGGCATGAGAGAGCAGACGAACACAGCGCGTTGAAAGATGGAATATGCTACCAGCGCTTCCGAGAGGGGAGACCAACAACGGCAGCACAACAGCAGGGAAAGATGCCTCCTGCACCATAATGGATTAGCCTGAGTCGCGTCAGTAAGGTAAATCTGCCGACGCGACTCTAAACCTACACAAAGAGGGTGTTAGTGTAAAAAGAAAAAAATATTCTGCCACATTGTATGTTCCTAACTATTCTCCACATACTGCTATAAATATCACAGCCACACAAAACAAAGAATTTAGCCATAGTGCCCCTTTAATAGTGGAATTTATAAAAAAAAATATTACTGTATATATTTGTGTATAAGCTATACTGCGGTGGGGGATTATATACGAGTCAATCACTTTTTCCTGATTTCTGCAAGAAAAGTGGGTACCTCGGTTTATACGCAGGTTGGCCTATATGCGAGTATATACAGTAAATGAGGCCTTGAAGTCTCTTTCTGTTATCATGTATTAATAGTCTTGTCTGTCACTGACAATCTGATTTTCCTTAGATCTGTGAACAAAGTGGACAATGTTATTGTCAGGAAGGAGGATATCTTAAGAAATGTGACTAGATTTTGGATCTCTGTGAGTACAATACTATTAGCAATAACATGCCCCCCAAAGAAAACACATATTTAAGTAGATAAATACTTCCTCTACTTACATAACAGATGTATTGCAGTGTCCTCATTTTCCTTCCATTTAATTTAAAGTTGTATTGTATTGTATTGTGCATTTTCTTGATGGGGCCATCTCGCTTCCTTCGGGTAGATTCTTCCCCCCCGCATCCCCCTCCTCCCCACACTAATTATGAGCACGGCAGGGAGGATAAATGCAGCAGGCACAGACTCACTTATAATGGATCAAAGCGCTGCCGTTCCCATCTGTTCTGTGCATTACCACTGGTGGCAGTGCAGGAGAGTATAGTAGGGAACCTATAGAGCCTGGAACCATTATTCCTGGAGTCTGTGTGCTCCGCCTTTATCCTTCCCCAAAGTTCAGTGCGAGGAAGAAGGCGAATGCGGTGGGCGGCAAAAGGGCAGAGGGGGGCGGACATGCCACTGGAGGAGGGGGGCAGAGGACAGTGACAGAAGATAGCCTCTGACCCCTCGCCATGCACTCTAACAGTGGCTGCAACCACCGCAGACAAGGGGAGACCAGGTGGTCAATCGCAGTGCAGAGAGGTGAGTGACAGAGGCTTCAGCCAATCAGGCTGATCCAGCTTGCATGTCACTTCTCTTTTGCGTCTGCGTACACTCTTAGAGCCTGGCGGCATGAGGAGGAAAAACCTCTTAGGAAAAAAAGTAAGAATGATTTTAAATATTTGCATTGCCTTGTTAGCATCCTTTTTTATCTATCTATCTATTTTATCTAACAGCCTAAAATAGAAAATTGATTTAATATTTAATGCCCAACAGTTACTCTGGAACATTACTCAATTTTTTTTTCAAAAAAAGTCCATTCTCAGCTCAAGTGAGAAAACGCCTTGCTGCAGAGAACTCACCACCAGATCGCTGCCACACAGTATTTTTAGCTGACATGGAACTAAACAGTATATTTCTTAACCTCTTCCCATTTGCAGACGTACCTGGTAGATCCAGATCTGAGCCTCTCTGTTTTCCTGGATGTACGAGATATGTCCAGTGCAGAACGCCACCGTTCGCACCCCCCCCCCCCACACGGGCAAAGATGTGCCCCTTCTGCGTGTATGTCCGTACCTGTCGCAAGTGCAAGTGCACATGCACTCTTCTGATTGTGAGTGATTGCTGCTACCAGCAATCATTCACATAAAGTTTGCTGGGGATAAAAAAAAGGTTGTTTTTTTAAAGGGACAGTGAAAAATTAAAAAAGAAAGTATCTTTGTAGCCATGCACTGACCCAGCTCTCTATTTTTCTGTTTCAGAGGAAAGTCAAGAATATCTATGATGCACTCCATGCTCTCTGTAAATTATTCTACACGACTGAATAAAATGTAATCAGATAAAATATTTGTTGGCTCCTTTTTGATTGTCTAGCTTGAGCTAAATCTCATTATATAAAAGGTACTGTACATCTTCAGACACACAGCTAACAAGCACAGGAGGCCTGGCACTGCCTGGCTGTGTGATATCCAATCCAGGCAACAACAATATTTCTAATGTAATGAATGAGTGCACTGAACCAGCTCTGACAGACTTCTGCAAAAGCTGCAGCTGTGCTAGAATTGTGCACACTTTTACCAGAGGAATACAGCTCTCTAGGTTCCTGTGAGATCCTGGGCACCCCTGGGCACCAAGAGGTAATGAGTGTGGCAAAAAATGGGTGTGGTTATGCCGCGTAAAGTGGGCATGGTCAAAGGTGGGGCCAAATGTGCATGAACATAGCAGTGGCGTAACTTAAACATATTCAATAGACAGCATTTCACATATATAAGCCCCATCACCTGGCCTCTGTCTTGTCTTCGGCTGGCTGGTATAGGTTAGATAGGTAGCTTCCCACAGCATAGGTCAGATAGGTAGCTTCCCCCAGCGTAGGTTAGATAGGTAGCTGCCCCCAGTGTAGGTTAGATAGGTAGCTTCCCCCAGTTTAGGTTAGATAGATAGCTGCCCCCAGCGTAGATTAGATAGGTAGCAGCCCCCAGCATAGGTTAGATAGGTAGCTGCCCCCAGCATAGGTTAAATAGGTAGCTGCCCCCAGCGTAGGTTAGATAGGTAGCTTCCCCCAGTATAAGTTACATAGGCAGCTTCCCCCAGTATAGATTAGATAGGTAGCTGTCCCCAGTATTGATTAGATAGGCAGCTGTCCCCAGTATAGATTAGATAGGTAGCTTTCCAAGTATAGATTAGATAGGCAGCTGTCCCCAGTATATATTAGATAGGCAGCTTCCCCCAGTATAGATTAGATAGGTGGCTGTCCCCAGTATAGATTAGATAGGCAGCTGTTTCCAGTATAGGTTAGATAGGCAGCTTCCCCCAGTATAGATTAGATAGGCACAGGGGCGTCCGCAGAAAATTTTCCAGGGGGGGGGGGCAAAAAGGGGGGAGGAAAAAGCAGGACGGTGCGCGCAGCGTGCCGCGCCGAAAATTTGGGGTGGTGTCGTGTAGCGCGCCAAAAATCGGGGCTACATCACGCCAAAAAATGGGTGTGGTCATGAACCAGAATGTGGGTATGGTCGTGGGTGGAGACAAGTTTACATGAACTAAGCAATGGTGGGACATTAGATTAGGACAGTGGTGGTGAACCTTTTGGAGGTCGAGTGTCCAAACTGCAAAGTCACTTTACTATCACAAAGTGCCAACAGCAATTTAAACTAAATACAAACGTTTTAACTCATACATGAACATTATGGAAAATCCAAGTTGGAAAATAAACTGTAAAGATAAACAATTTCATCCATCCTACTCCTGAAAAATTTATTCATTTTTTTTAAAACCTCCCAGTTTCATTTTCTGTTTTAAAAAGCGGAAAAAGTAGGTTTAATGCTATTGTCTCATATGATGATGATTTAGCTTTTTCCATAGTCTCGCAGTTGGCAATCATGTGACCCCCAACAAGACAAATTCAGCAATCATGAGGCCCCCAACATGACCAACTCAGCAATCATAAGGCCCCCAACAAGACAAATTCAGCAATCATGAGGCCCCCAACAAGACAAATTCAGCAATCTTGAGGCCCCCAACAAATAATGAGGCCCCCAACAAGACAAAGTCAGTAACCATGAGGCCCCCAGCATGACCAACTCAGCAATCATAAGGCCCCCAACAAGACAAATTCAGCAATCATGAGGCCCCCAACAAGACAAATTCAGCAATCTTGAGGCCCCCAACAAATAATGAGGCCCCCAACAAGACAAAGTCAGTAACCATGAGGCCCCCAACAAGACAAATTCAGCAGTCATGAGGCACATAAATAGACAGCATTTCACATAAATAGGCAGAATGCCCCCTTAATATGGTAGACACTAGAGATGTAGCGAACGGTTCGCCAGCGAACGGTTCCAGGTGAACATTGGGAGTTCGCGTTCGCCTGCGCCAGGCGAACTTTTCTGGAAGTTCGATTCGCCCCATAATGCACTATGAGGGTCAACTTTGACCCTCTGCTTCACAGTCAGCAGGCACATTGTAGCCATTCAGGCTACAGTAAGCCCTGGAGCCCCACCCCCCCCTTATATAAGGCAGGGTCCGGCGGCCATTACACTCACTCATGTGCCTGCTAGTGAGAGGAAAGGGACAGCTGCTGCAGACTTGTTCTTCTAGGGACAGATTAGTTAGGTTCTTGGCTGCTTAGTTTGCTCCTGGCTGATTGTTATTGCTTTTATAGCACCCTAGCTCTTTTCAGAGCTCATCCTGTACTTTTTTTTTTTTTTACACTGTGTGTCAAACTGACACTTTTGTTGCATGCACAGCCTTGCTAATTGATAGTGTGTGTGTGCCACTGCCAGCATCCCAGCACATTCAGTGACTGACTGCCTGTGTGTGTGACAGGGAGCTGCACATTGTACTACCCAGTACTGCATATACCCAGTACCTGTTGTGTTTACTTAACCCACCTCATCACTGCATATACCTAGCTTTGTGTTGAGTGAACCCAGCTCACTGCATCCTACTACTACCTGTTGTGTTTACTTAACCCACCTCATCACTGCATATACCTAGCTTTGTGTTGAGTGAACCCAGCTCACTGCATATACCTACTACCTGTTGTGTTTACTTAACCCACCTCATCACTGCACATAACTACCTGTAGTGTTGAGTGAACCCAGCTCACTGCATATACCTACTACCTGTTGTGTTGAGTGAACCCAGCTCACTGCATATACCTACTACCTGTTGTGTTTACTTAACCCACCTCATCACTGCACATAACTACCTGTAGTGTTGAGTGAACCCAGCTCACTGCATATACCTACTACCTTTTGTGTTAAATGTGAACCCAGCTAACTGCATATACCTACTACCTGTTGTGTTTACTTAACCCACCTCATCACTGCATATACCTAGCTTTGTGTTGGGTGAACCCAGCTCACTGCATATACCTACTACCTGTTGTGTTTACTTAACCCACCTCATCACTGCACATAACTACCTGTAGTGTTGAGTGAACCCAGCTCACTGCATATACCTACTACCTGTTGTGTTGAGTGAACCCAGCTCACTGCATATACCTACTACCTGTTGTGTTTACTTAACCCACCTCATCACTGCACATAACTACCTGTAGTGTTGAGTAAACCCAGCTCACTGCATATACCTACTACCTTTTGTGTTGAGTGAACCCAGCTAACTGCATATACCTACTACCTGTTGTGTTTACTTAACCCACCTCATCACTGCATATACCTAGCTTTGTGTTGAGTGAACCCAGCTCACTGCATATACCTACTACCTGTTGTGTTTACTTAACCCACCTCATCACTGCACATAACTACCTGTAGTGTTGAGTGAACCCAGCTCACTGCATATACCTACTACCTATTGTGTTGAGTGAACCCAGCTCACTGCATATACCTACTACCTGTAGTGTTGAGTGAACCCAGTTCACTGCATATACCTACTACCTGTTGTGTTTACTTAACCCACCTCATCACTGCACATAACTACCTGTTGTGTTGAGTGAACCCAGCTCACTGCATATACCTACTACCTGTTGTGTTTAGTGAACCCAGCTAACTGCATATAACTAGCATCCCCCCGAGATGGACAAAATGGACAAACCAGGTAGAGGAAGAGGTAGAGGCAGACCCAGAGGAAGGCCACCGGGCACCGGCAGGTCTGTGCGAGGTGGTGTTGCTGTGATTTCGTGCGGACCTGGCCCAAAATACAGTGCTCAGAAGAAGGCACGTGCCATCACTTCCCAAAATCGTGAGGAGGTGTCTGAGGAAAGTGCAGCTGGCCAGGAGGATTATGATGACGATTATACGGATACCACATATGTTCCTGGTAGAGGAGATGACCAGGGGGACAGTTCAGAGGAGGAGTCAGAGAGGACTAGGAGGAGACGACTCCATGATAGAAGCAGAGGGAGCTCGTCCTCAGAAACAGCTGGGGGCAGTGTCCGGCGCCATGTATCGCCAGCTATGGACAGACAGCCAACATGCCCTTCAACGTCAGCTGCTGATGCCACCGTAGCGCCATCAGCCCAGGGGGGCTCAGCGGTTTGGAAATTTTTTAACGTGTGTGTCTCAGATCGGAGCAAAGCCATCTGTTGTCTCTGCCAGCAAAAATTGAGCCGTGGAAAGGCCAACTGTCACGTAGGGACAAGTGCTTTACGAAGGCACCTGGAGAGAAGGCACAAACAGCTATGGCAAGAACACCTGAGGAAAAGCAGCACCCCTCAAAAGACAAGCCGCGGAGAACAACCGCGGCAGCCGTCACAGGGGGCTTCTGCTGCTCCACGTTCCTATGGTATTGTTCGTGGCTGGGGGGAGGAAGAATGGATACACTTTTAAACAATTTAAAAATACAACCATCTATACTTTCAAACAATTTAAAAATACAACCATCTAAACTTTCAAACAATTTAAAAATACAACCATCTAAACTTTCAAACAATTTAAAAATACAACCATCTATCATTTTCAAAAAATTTAAAAAAAAGGGCAAAAAAACTTGCCCTCCGTAAAACATTCTTGGCAAATGCTTTCGCCTTGGTTTGTCTTCCGCTTTCTCAAGACTCCATCTGACCTCAGATGCCTGGTCTGCAAAGCACGGTCAGGGCAGCTACTGCATGGGTCTCAGCAGGCTCCCACTTCGGGCCGTAATCCAACCTTCATTCCCCGCGGTGACAATGGCAGACTTGCCCTCCATAACGGATTCCCGTTAAAGGATTTAAAGTTGATTCATTACAATTAGGGCCTCAAAGTCCTGTATTGCATGCCTGCCCGCTGCCCTCCTTGGATGTGTAGTGGTAGCTGTTGCTCAGGCTCCACACCGGATTCCATCCCTCATTCCCCGGCCATTACCCGGGGTCACAAATGGCAGACTTGCCCGCCTCCATATGATTCTCGTGAAAGAAGGAATGTGGTGTCATCTTTGCCCGCCATAACTGGTTCTCGTTAAAGGATTTAAAGTTAATTCATTTCAAATACACAGCAGGGCCTCGAAAGTCCGCCTCCTGTATTGTTATTTTTGGTCACTACCTCGGGGCGGGCGTGCATGCCTGCCTGCTGCCCTCCTTGGATGTGTAGTGGTAGCCGTTTCTCAGGCTCCACACCGGATTCCATCCCTCATTCCCCGGCCATTACCCGGGGTCACAAATGGCAGACTTGCCCGCCTCCATATGATTCTCGTGAAAGGAATGTGGTGTCATCTTTGCCCGCCATAACTGGTTCTCGTTAAACAATTTAAAGTACATTCATTTCAAATACACAGCAGGGCCTCGAAAGTCCTCCTCCTGTATTGTTATTTTTGGTCACTACCTCGGGGCGGGCGGGCGGGCGTGCATGCCTGCCCGCTGCCCTCCTTGGATGTGTAGTGGTAGCCGTTGCTCAGGCTCCACACCAGATTCAAACCCCTCATTCCCCGGCCATTACCCGGGGTCACAATGGCAGACTTGCCCGCCTCCACAGGATTCTCATTGTAGCAGTACTGAACAAGTACACAGCAAGTAGAAAATGTAATTTAAAAACAAAACGTAAGCTTTTTAACAATGCCATGGAAAGTTGAGAAGGAAGTCACACATTACCTGACATCACTGAGTGAGGAAGAGCAATCTCGCCATGTTGCGCAGTAGTCCAGCATGGCCGTCACTACACAAACAGCTGTTTGCGGTGCGTTACACAGTGAGTTTGGTGTGTCAGTGTGAAGCAGTACTCTAATTACACTCCCTGATTGATGTATACACATGCAAGATGTTTTAAAGCACGTTAGGCCTGCAATTTAGCATTCAATGTAATTTCTGCCCTTAAAACGCTGCTTTGCGTCACATCCAGATTTTTCCCCGGGACTTTTGGCTTGTATCCCACTCCGCCATGCCCCCCTCCAGGTGTTAGACCCCTTGAAACATCTTTTCCATCACTTTTGTGGCCAGCATAATTTTTTCTATTTTTCAAAGTTCGCCTCCCCATTGAAGTCTATTGCGGTTCGCAAACTTTTCCGCGAACCGAACCTTCCGCGGAAGTTCCGAAAATCGGAGGTTCGCGACATCTCTAGATAGACACCTCTCACCTGGCAGCAGTTCCCCAAAATACACTCAATCTGACAGCAGTGGTTCCCCAAAAATAGGTAGCCCCAGGTCTATAGGTGTCCCCAGAATAAGTGGCCAGCAGTATAGATGTCCCCAGAACTGGTAGCCAGGGGTAGAGATGTCCCCAGAACAGGTAGCCAGGGGTATATGTGCCCAGTATATGTAGCCAGGGGTATATGTCCCCAGTATATGTAGCCAGAGGTATATGTGCCCAGTATATGTAGTCAAGGGTATATGTGCCCAGTATATGTAGTTAAGGGTATATGTGCCCAGTATATGCAGCCAGAGGTATATGTGCCCAGTATATGTAGGCAGGGGTATATGTGCCCAGTATATATAGTCAGGGGTATATGTGCCCAGTATATGTAGTCAGGGGGATATGTGCCCAGTATATGTAGTCAGGGGGATATGTGCCCAGTATATGTAGGCAGGTGTATATGTCCCAGTATATGTAGGCAGGTGTATATGTCCCAGTATATGTAGGCAGGTGTATACGTCCCAGTATATGTAGGCAGGTGTATACGTCCCAGTATATGTGGGCAGGTGTATACGTCCCAGTATATATAGCCAGGGGTATATGTAGGCAGGTGTATATGTCCCAGTATATATAGCCAGGGGTATATGTCCCCAGTATATGTAGCCAGGGGGTATATGTCCCCAGTATATGTAGCCAGGGGGTATATGTCCACAGTATATATAGCCAGGGGTATATGTCCCAGTATATGTAGACTAGCCAGGGGTATATGTCCCAGTATATGTAGCCAGGGGGTATATGTCCCCAGTATATGTAGCCAGGGGGTATATGTCCACAGTATATATAGCCAGGGGTATATGTCCCATTATATGTAGACTAGCCAGGGGTATATGTCCGAATATATGTAGGCAGGTGTATATGTCCCAGTATATGTAGGCAGGTGTATATGTCCCAGTTTATGTAGGCAGGTGTATATGTCCCTTTATATATAGCCAGGGGTATATGTGCCCAGTATATGTAGGGAGGGGGATATGTGCCCAGTATATGTAGGCAGGGGTATATGTGCCCAGTATATATAGCCAGGGGTATATGTGCCCAGTATATGTAGGCAGGGGTATATGTGCCCAGTATATATAGTCAGGGGTATATGTGCCCAGTATATGTAGGCAGGGGTATATGTGCCCAGTATATATAGCCAGGGGTATATGTGCCCAGTATATGTAGGCAGGGGTATATGTGCCCAGTATATATAGCCAGGGGTATATGTGCCCAGTATATATAGCCAGGGGTATATGTGCCCAGTATATGTAGGCAGGGGTATATGTGCCCAGTATATGTAGGCAGGGGTATATGTGCCCAGTATATATAGCCAGGGGTATATGTGCCTAGTATATATAGTCATGGGTATATGTGCCCAGTATATGAAGTCAGGGGGATATGTGCCCAGTATATGTAGGCAGGTGTATATGTCCCAGTATATGTGGGCAGGTGTATATGTCCCAGTATATGTAGGCAGGTGTATATGTCCCAGTATATGTAGGCAGGGGTATATGTCCCCAGTATATGTAGCCAGGGGGTATATGTCCACAGTATATGTAGCCAGGGGGTATATGTCCACAGTATATATAGCCAGGGGTATATGTCCCAGTATATGTAGACTAGCCAGGGGTATATGTCCCAGTATATGTAGCCAGGGGGTATATGTCCCCAGTATATGTAGCCAGGGCGTATATGTCCACAGTATATATAGCCAGGGGTATATGTCCCAGTATATGTAGACTAGACAGGGTTATATGTCCCAATATATGTAGGCAGGTGTATATGTCCCAGTATATGTAGGCAGGTGTATATGTCCCAGTATATGTAGGCAGGTGTATATGTCCCAGTTTATGTAGGCAGGTGTATATGTCCCTTTATATATAGCCAGGGGTATATGTGCCCAGTATATGTAGGCAGGGGGATATGTGCCCAGTATATGTAGGCAGGGGTATATGTGCCCAGTATATATAGCCAGGGGTATATGTGCCCAGTATATGTAGGCAGGGGTATATGTGCCCAGTATATATAGTCAGGGGTATATGTGCCCAGTATATATAGCCAGGGGTATATGTGTCCAGTATATGTAGGCAGGGGTATATGTGCCCAGTATATATAGCCAGGGGTATATGTGCCCAGTATATATAGCCAGGGGTATATGTGCCCAGTATATGTAGGCAGGGGATATGTGCCCAGTATATGTAGGTAGGGGTATATGTGCCCAGTATATATAGCCAGGGGTATATGTGCCCAGTATATGTAGCCAGAGGTATATGTGCCCAGTATATGTAGCCAGGGGTATATGTGCCCAGTATATATAGTCATGGGTATATGTGCCCAGTATATGTAGTCAGGGGGATATGTGCCCAGTATATGTAGTCAGGGGGATATGTCCCAGTATATGTAGGCAGGTGTATATGTCCCAGTATATGTAGGCAGGTGTATATGTCCCAGTATATGTGGGCAGGTGTATATGTCCCAGTATATGTAGGCAGGTGTATATGTCCCAGTATATGTGGGCAGGTGTATATGTCCCAGTATATGTAGGCAGGTGTATATGTCCCAGTATATGTAGGCAGGGGTATATGTCCCCAGTATATGTAGCCAGGGGGTATATGTCCACAGTATATGTAGCCAGGGGGTATATGTCCACAGTATATATAGCCAGGGGTATATGTCCCAGTATATGTAGACTAGCCAGGGGTATATGTCCCAGTATATGTAGCCAGGGGGTATATGTCCCCAGTATATGTAGCCAGGGCGTATATGTCCACAGTATATATAGCCAGGGGTATATGTCCCAGTATATGTAGACTAGACAGGGTTATATGTCCCAATATATGTAGGCAGGTGTATATGTCCCAGTATATGTAGGCAGGTGTATATGTCCCAGTATATGTAGGCAGGTGTATATGTCCCAGTTTATGTAGGCAGGTGTATATGTCCCTTTATATATAGCCAGGGGTATATGTGCCCAGTATATGTAGGCAGGGGGATATGTGCCCAGTATATGTAGGCAGGGGTATATGTGCCCAGTATATATAGCCAGGGGTATATGTGCCCAGTATATGTAGGCAGGGGTATATGTGCCCAGTATATATAGTCAGGGGTATATGTGCCCAGTATATATAGCCAGGGGTATATGTGTCCAGTATATGTAGGCAGGGGTATATGTGCCCAGTATATATAGCCAGGGGTATATGTGCCCAGTATATGTAGGCAGGGGATATGTGCCCAGTATATGTAGGTAGGGGTATATGTGCCCAGTATATATAGCCAGGGGTATATGTGCCCAGTATATGTAGCCAGAGGTATATGTGCCCAGTATATGTAGCCAGGGGTATATGTGCCCAGTATATATAGTCATGGGTATATGTGCCCAGTATATGTAGTCAGGGGGATATGTGCCCAGTATATGTAGTCAGGGGGATATGTCCCAGTATATGTAGGCAGGTGTATATGTCCCAGTATATGTAGGCAGATGTATATGTCCCAGTATATGTAGGCAGGTGTATACGTCCCAGTATATGTAGGCAGGTGTATATGTCCCAGTATATGTAGGCAGGTGTATATGTCCCAGTATATATTGCTAGGTGTATATGTAGGCAGGTGTATATGTCCCAGTATATATAGCCAGGGGTATATGTCCCCAGTATATGTAGCCAGGGGGTATATGTCCCCAGTATATGTAGCCAGGGGGTATATGTCCACAGTATATATAGCCAGGGGTATATGTCCCAGTATATGTAGACTAGCCAGGGGTATATGTCCCAGTATATGTAGCCAGGGGGTATATGTCCCCAGTATATGTAGCCAGGGGGTATATGTCCACAGTATATATAGCCAGGGGTATATGTCCCAGTATATGTAAGCAGGTGTATATGTCCCAGTATATGTAAGCAGGTGTATATGTCCCAGTATATGTAGGCAGGTGTATATTTCCCAGTTTATGTAGGCAGGTGTATATGTCCCTTTATATATAGCCAGGGGTATATGTGCCCAGCAGGGGCGTCGCTAGCCCTATTTTGGGGGGGCACGTGCCCCCAATCTGTCCTGGGGTGCCACGGATCTCTTCGCGCCACCCGGCCGCCGCTCACCCCCTCTGTCAGCGGCTCCCTCCAGCCGCCGCCGCCGCGTCACTCAGACCTCAGGATCAGGCGGCGAGCCGGCGACCAATCGTGCGGGCGCTAGGACCCAGCGCCCGCACTGATATGCGGAAGTGACATCACTTCCGCATATAGAGCGGGTGCGTCTGGTGCCCGCTCGTACTGGTCGGGTCGCCGCTGATCCTGAGGTCTGACTACACTGCCAGGTGAGGGGGGAGCGGCGGCGGCTAGAGGGGGGGCCTCCCTGTCACTCACTCACTACCTAAAGGGGCTCCCTGGCACTCACTCACTACCTAAAGGGCCTCCCTGTCACTCACTCACTGCCTAAAGGGGCTCCCTGGCACTCACTCACTACCTAAAGGGGCTCCCTGTCACTCACTCACTACCTAAAGGGGCTCCCTGGCACTCACTACCTAAAGGGGCTCCCTGGCAATCACTCACTACCTAAAGGGGCTCCATGTCACTCACTCACTACCTAAAGGGGCTCCCTGGCACTCACTCACTGCCTGAAGGGGCTCCCTGGCACTCACTCACTACCTAAAGGGCCTCCCTGTCACTCACTCACTGCCTAAAGGGGCTCCCTGGCACTCACTCACTGCCTGAAGGGGCTCCCTGGCACTCACTCACTAACTAAAGGGCCTCCCTGTCACTCACTCACTGCCTAAAGGGGCTCCCTGGCACTCACTTACTGCCTGAAGGGGCTCCCTGGCACTCACTCACTGCCTAAAGGGGCTCCCTGGCACTCACTACCTAAAGGGGCTCCCTGGCACTCACTCACTACCTAAAGGGGCTCCCTGGCACTCACTACCTAAAGGGGCTCCCTGGCACTCACTCACTACCTAAAGGGGCTCCATGTCACTCACTCACTACCTAAAGGGGCTCCCTGGCACTCACTCACTGCCTGAAGGGGCTCCCTGGCACTCACTCACTACCTAAAGGGCCTCCCTGTCACTCACTCACTGCCTAAAGGGGCTCCCTGGCACTCACTCACTGCCTGAAGGGGCTCCCTGGCACTCACTCACTAACTAAAGGGCCTCCCTGTCACTCACTCACTGCCTAAAGGGGCTCCCTGGCACTCACTTACTGCCTGAAGGGGCTCCCTGGCACTCACTCACTGCCTAAAGGGGCTCCCTGGCACTCACTACCTAAAGGGGCTCCCTGGCACTCACTCACTACCTAAAGGGGCTCCCTGTCACTCACTCACTGCCTAAAGGGGCTCCCTGGCACTCACTCACTGCCTGAAGGGGCTCCCTGGCACTCACTCACTACCTAAAGGGCCTCCCTGTCACTCACTCACTACCTAAAGGGGCTCCCTGTCACTCACTCACTACCTAAAGGGGCTCCCTGTCACTCACTCACTACCTAAAGGGGCTCCCTGTCACTCACTCCCTACCTAAAGGGGCTCCCTGGCACTCACTACCTAAAGGGGCTCCCTGGCACTCACTCACTACCTAAAGGGGCTCCATGTCACTCACTCACTACCTAAAGGGGCTCCCTGGCACTCACTCACTGCCTGAAGGGGCTCCCTGGCACTCACTCACTACCTAAAGGGCCTCCCTGTCACTCACTCACTGCCTAAAGGGGCTCCCTGGCACTCACTCACTGCCTGAAGGGGCTCCCTGGCACTCACTCACTAACTAAAGGGCCTCCCTGTCACTCACTCACTGCCTAAAGGGGCTCCCTGGCACTCACTTACTGCCTGAAGGGGCTCCCTGGCACTCACTCACTGCCTAAAGGGGCTCCCTGGCACTCACTACCTAAAGGGGCTCCCTGGCACTCACTCACTACCTAAATGGGCTCCCTGGCACTCACTCACTGCCTAAAGGGGCTCCCTGGCACTAACTCACTGCCTGAAGGGGCTCCCTGGCACTCACTCACTACCTAAAGGGCCTCCCTGTCACTCACTCACTACCTAAAGGGGCTCCCTGTCACTCACTACCTAAAGGGGCTCCCTATCACTCACTCACTACCTAAAGGGGCTCCCTGTCACTCACTCGCTACCTAAAGGGGCTCCCTGGCACTCACTCACTACCTAAAGGGGCTCCCTGGCACTCACTCACTACCTAAAAGGGCTCCCTGTCACTCACTCACTACCTAAAGGGGCTCCCTGGAACTCACTCACTGCCTGAAGGGGCTCCCTGGCACTCACTCACTACCTAAAGGGCCTCCCTGTCACTCACTCACTGCCTAAAGGGGCTCCCTGGCACTCACTCACTGCCTGAAGGGGCTCCCTGGCACTCACTCACTGCCTGAAGGGGCTCCCTGGCACTCACTCACTACCTAAAGGGCCTCCCTGTCACTCACTCACTGCCTAAAGGGCCTCCCTGTCACTCACTCACTGCCTAAAGGGGCTCCCTGGCACTCACTCACTGCCTGAAGGGGCTCCCTGGCACTCACTCACTGCCTAAAGGGGCTCCCTGTCACTCACTCACTACCTAAAGGGGCTCCCTGGCACTCACTCACTACCTAAAGGGGCTCCCTGTCACTCACTATCGGGGTCCCTGTCACTCACTACCTAACCTGGGGGTCCCTGTCACTCACTACCTAACTTGGGGGGCTACCATATTAAGGGGGCATTCTGCCTATTTATGTGAAATGCTGTCTATTTATGTGCCTCATGACTGCTGAATTTGTCTTGTTGGGAGCCTTATGATTTGTTGGGGGCCTCAAGATTGCTGAATTTATCTTGTTGGGGGCCTCATGATTTGTTGGGGGCCTCATGATTTCTGAATTTGTCTTGTTGGGGGCCTCATGATTTGTTGGAGGCCTCCTGATTGCTGAATTTGTCTTGTTGGGGGCCTCATGATTTGTTGGGGGCCTCATGATTGCTGAATTTGTCTTGTTGGGGGTCACATGATTGCTAACTGCGAGACTATGGGAAAAGCTGAATCCTTATCATATGAGACAATAGCATTAAACCTACTTTTTTAGCTTTTTAAAACAGAAAATAAAACTGGGAGGTTCTAAAAAATTGAATACATTTTTCAGGAGTAGGATGGATGAAATTGTTTATCTTCACAGTTTATTTTCCATAATGTTCATGTATGAGTTAAAACGTTTGTACAGTATTTAGTTTAAATTGCTGTTGCCACTTTGCGATAGATAAGTGACTTTTGGGTTGCAGTTTGGGCACTCGGCCTCCAAAAGGTTCGCCACCACTGTCATAATCTAATGTCCCACCATTGCTAGGTTCATGTAAATTTGTCTCCACCCGTTACCACACCTATATTCTGGTCCATGGCCCACCCATTTTTCGGTGCTGCGCGATAAGCACGCCGCACAACCTGATCCTCATATTTTTGGCACGCTAGCTGCAGTGTGCTGAATTCTGCTGCCTACAGTATGTACAGTATACGCTGTTCTCTAGTGCCTGCACTGTGTGCTGATTTACCTCCAGTGTGTACAGTGTAAGGTGTTACTCTGTGCCTTTATTGATTGTAAACCAGCTGTATTGTATGCTGATCCCTGCTACTTTCAGTATGTACAGTATTAGCTGTAAAGCCTGGTACACACATACAATTTTGATTAGCCAATTTTAGCTCTGTTCATAAAATTCATTGTCTGTTGGCCCACTTACAGCACGGGGGTGGTAAAATTGGGGGTCAGTGATTGACCAATCAAAATTGTATGTGCGTATACATCTTTGATCTATGCCTATACTGATTGTAAATTATCTAAATAAAGGACAGGGGGCTCCATCCAATATTTCGATGGGCAGGCCCGTTATCTGTAGCTTACACCGCTGCTAAGTTCATGTACATTTGGCCCCACCCATGGTCACGCCCACTCACCTCATGGCCACGCCCATTTTTACCTCCCCACCTGGTGCCCACAGGTGCCCCCGATCTCCAAGGACCCTAGAAACGCCCCTGGTGCCCAGTATATGTAGGCAGGGGTATATGTGCCCAGTATATGTAGGCAGTGGTATATGTTCCCAGTATATATAGCCAGGGGTATATGTGCCCAGTATATGTAGGCAGGGGTATATGTGCCCAGTATATATAGCCAGAGGTATATGTGCCCAGTATATGTAGTCAGGGGTATATGTGCCCAGTATATATAGGCAGGGGTATATGTGCCCAGTATATGTAGGCAGGGGTATCTGTGCCCAGTATATGTAGGCAGGGGTATATGTGCCCAGTGTATATAGCCAGGGGTATATGTGCCCAGTATATACAGCCAGGGGTATATGTGCCCAGTATATGTATATGTGCCCAGTATATGTAGGCAGGGGTATATGTGCCCAGTATATGTAGGCAGGGGTATATGTGCCCAGTATATATAGCCAGGGGTATATGTGCCCAGTATATATAGCCAGGGGTATATGTGCCCAGTATATGTAGGCAGGGGTATATGTCCCCAGAATACGTAGCCAGGTGTGCTCCAGCAGGAGGGGAGCAGCGCAGTGGAGGGAAAGCTATGGGCTCAGTGGTGAAGGGCGGACGTCTTCCCCCCCCCCCCCTTCCCTCACCTTAGGGGGCTCTCCCACCCTCGCTCTCCCCTCCGGAACGAAGTGTGCAGCGGCTGGCAGCGGGCGGAACGTACCTCGTCTATTCGCAGGTGCCGGATGGATTAGCCGCTACTCTGGTCTGGTCCAGACCAGAGTGCGGCACCAGAACTTCGGGCGCAGGAGCGAGATGAGGTAAGTTCTGCCTGCTGCCAGCCGCTGCACACCTCGTTCTGGAGGGGAGAGCGAGGGAGGGAGAACCCCCTAAGGTGAGGGAAGGGGGGGAGACGTCCGCCCTTCCCCACTGTGCCCATAGCTCTCCCTCTCCTCTGCGCTGCTCCCCTCCTGCTGGCTAAACAGGCACGCGACCAGGGGGGAGCAGCGGGCGGCCAGGGTCGGGCAGATGCCAGGTTTTGCCATATGTGTGGACGCCCATGGGTATTGCCAAAGCAAGGGAAAAAGGGGGATATGGAAGGGGGGTGGGGTAGGGGGACAATGGTTAAGCAGTCTGTGGACATTTTTAGGTTTACAGTTCTGTTATGCTCCCCTGTCTGTGTCTGTGGCATGCTGTGACATAGTGCGCAGCGATTGTCACTGTGGATTCCTCTTCTCCCAGTAGGATATATGTTTTTCGCTCATCTTCTAAAGTCCTGACATTCAAGTTGACAGAAAAATGTTCCTCCTTTGTGACCATATACACTTTTCAGCAGCAGAGGGCTGCAGAGAGCAAATTTTTACTTTTATATTTATTCTACAGTACAGATGATTTGGTGTTCCCACAGTGCCTGACTCCTGACATTTTACAGAGAGCATTAACCACTTAAGGACCAGGGGATTTGGCGCAGATCTGTGCTGCGTGGGCTCTCCAGCCCACAGCACAGATCAGGAATCAGCCAGGGCGATCAGATTTCCCCCCTTTTTTCCCCAGTAGGGGGATGTCCTGCTGGGGGGGGGGGTCTGATCGCCGCCGGCTGCTTGTGCCTTGCAGGGGGCTCTTCAAAGCCCCCCTCCGCAGTAATTCCCAGCCTCCCCGTCCTTCCCTCCCTCTCCCGCAGGCTATGGGCGGCGCAGGAGATCCGTCCTGCACCGCCTCTAATAGGCTTCAGCCTATCAGTATGCTGCGATCCCCGGCCAATCTCCTTTACAGCGCTGCTGCGCAGCAGTGCCGTATGATGTAAACAGCGAGGATTTCTTCCCCGTGTGTTTACATTTCGCCTGCGAGCCGCGATCGGAGGCTCGCAGGCAGTTCACAGAGACACCCTCCGTGAACTGACATTCCATGTAAAACCACTTAACACCTAGGTCCGCCGATCGGCTGACCATGGTCGTTAAGTGGTTAAACAATCCATGTAGTTACTGTACCACTGAGGCATTGTCAGATGAAAGTTCCTGCCCCACACTAAAGGGGCCCATACACTGGTCGATTTCAGCCATCGATCGATTCTATAGAATCGATCAATCAAAAATTGATTCTTTTACATCTATTGATTTCGATCGACTTTGATGGATTTGATCTATCTGACAGGATGGAAGATCTAGGTCGATCTGTTGCTGGTAGCAGACCCATGGCCTATAGAGTTGCATTGGATGTAATGGTCCAATAATGCATTTAGATACAGTACATTTGCAATAGATTTCATTCTGAAATCTTTTGGAAATCTGATCCTAGTGTGTGGCATACATCAGATAGATTCCTGTCAGATTCGACTTGACAGGCATCTGACAGAAATCTATCTGTTAGTTGAACCTGCTGCAAATTTATAAGTGTATGGCCACCTTAAGGCCTTTTTTTCTGAGAAAACCAGTTACAGTGGGATGCGAAAGTTTGGGCAACATTGTTAATCGTCATGATTTTGCCATATAAATCGTTGATTGTTACAATAAAAAATGTCAGTTAAATATATCATATAGGAGACACTCACAGTGATATTTGAGAAGTGAAATTAAGTTTATTGGATTTACAGAAAGTGCGCAATGATTGTTTAAACAAAATTAGGTAGGTGCATAAATTTGGACACCACAAAAAATGAAATCAATATTTAGTAGATCCTCCTTTTGCAGAAATTACAGCCTCTGAGGGCTGGTGCACACCAGAGCGGTTCTGAAGCATTTTTTAAAACGCATCCAGAGGGAAAACCGCTTGGCTAATGAAAGTGAATAGGATGCTGCACATCAGAGCGGCTCGTTTTTTCCCCAAACGCAAACTTAAGGGCTGCAGCATTTTTTAGATTTCTGAGGTGTTTCTGCCTCAATGTTAAAGTATGGGAAAGTGGAAAACAGCTCTGAAAAACGCTAGATCTGAGCGGTTTTCCAGGCGTTTTTGTTACAGAAGCTGTTTAGTAACAGCTTTACTGTAACAATATTTTTAATCTGATACACAAAAACGCTCCAGAAAACACTAGGCATGTTTAGAAAATGTCTCTAAACATGCCTAGAATCGCTCTGAAATCTGCTTCAAAAACCTCTAGCGTTTTGCAGATCTGCTAGAAGTTTTTGCTGTGCACCTAGCACTGAGCTGGCAGAGAGTCTCAGCGACTTCTACTGCAGATTCGAGAACCAGCCAACACCTGTGGGACTCCCACAGCCGCCTGCACAATCCTCTGACTTTGACGCCCTGGGCCCGAACCCGCCCCCACCGACAGTGAGGGAGGCGGATGTACTGAAACACCTGCTAAGGCTAAATGCTAGGAAAGCCTCCGGTCCGGATGGTGTGTCACCAGCCTGCCTGAAAACTTGCGCTCGTCAGCTTGCTCCCACCCTCTCTTCCATCCTCACGAGGTCCCTCCAAGGAGGCAAAGTACCCGCATGCTTCAAGAGGTCCACCATCATCCCCGTCCCCAAAAAGCAGGGTACCCTTGACCTCAACAACTTCAGGCCCGTGGCACTTACATCCGTGATCATGAAGGCTTTTGAAAGCATGGGGCTCCCCCTCCTTAAGCACTCCACAGAGGGACTGCTAGATCCACACCAGTTTGCGTACAGAGCAAACAGGTCCACTGATGATGCCATTAACATCTGCTTGGAGCTCGTCTATGATCACCTGGACAGACCAGACTCCTACGCCAGGATCCTTCTACTGGACTTCAGCTCAGCATTCAATACCATCAGCCCCAAAATACTGCAAGACAATCTGGCCGCAATAGGAGTCCACCCCACCCTGCGCCTGTGGATCACGGACTTCCTCACCAATAGGTCCCAGGTTGTTAGGCTGGGCACTATCTCCTCACAACCTAGGATCACCAACACAGGAGCCCCACAAGGCTGCGTTCTGTCGCCGTTTCTGTTCTCTCTGTATACAAATAACTGCAAATCCACGTCAGACTCGGTAAAAGTAATCAAATTCGCTGACGACACGACCATTGTCGGTCTCATCACCAATAATGATGAGAAAGAGTACCGCCACCAGGTTGAAGGTGTCTGTCACTGGTGCAGAGAGAACGGATTGGTTCTAAACACAGCGAAAACTGTGGAGATGATTGTTGATTTCAGGAGATGCGCCTCCACCCCGCCCCCAATCTGCATCGATGGCAAGGAGGTGGAAAGAGTCCCCAGCGTCCGCCTTTTGGGCACAACTATCTCTAATAACCTGAAGTGGAAGGCCAACACTGCCTCCACACAGAGGAAATCCCAACAGAGACTTTTCTTTCTCCGCCAACTAAAAAAGTTTGGTATGGCCCAAAAACTTCTGACAAACTTCTACACCGCTACAATCGAATCTGTCCTATGCTCTTCCATCCTGGTTTGGTACGCCAGCTCCTCTGCCAGCGACAGACTCAAACTGCAGAGGGTCATCAGATCAGCGGAGAGGATCATCGGGAGATCCCTTCCCTCTCTGGACCTCCTTTACCATTCCAGGCTGTACTCCAGAGCATTAAAGATCACCAGCGACCCCTCGCACCCAGGCCACCGCTTCTTTAGTCAGCTCCCCTCGAGCCGGAGACTCCGGTTCCGGTCCATCTTCACCAAGACCTCAAGGCATAAAAACAGTTTCTTTCCCTCGGCTGTCAACCTTCTGAACTCTCTCCACGTAACTGCCCATCCCCACACCAAACAGTGTGCCGGCACTGCGGCGCACTACACATAGACGGCGCTCTAGCTCAAGCCGACTTTTCTTTTGACTTTCTTTTGGTTGTTTTTTGTGTGTTTTTTGTGTTGTTACTTATGCTACATTGTCTCTCTCTGCAAATGTGTTCCTTCCTGACTGCTTGTTTTGTCCTGTATCTGTATCTATATCCTGTATCAGTACCCTGTACGTGCCAAGCCCAATTCCGGGCACGACCCAGTCGTGCTTGGCGATAATAAAGATTCTGATTCTGATTCTGATTCTGATAAATGCTTCCTGTAGGTTCCAATGAGAGTCTGGATTCTGGTTGAAGGTATTTTTCACCATTCCTCTTTACAAAACATCTCTAGCTCATTCAGGTTTGATGGCATCCGAGCATGGACAGCTCTCTTTCACTCACACCACAGATTTTCGATTATATTCAGGTCTGGGGACTGAGATAGCCATTCCAGAATGTTGTACTTGTTCCTCTGGGGAGCAACAGCTAAGATAGGGGAGGGACACCTTTAGGGCCCCTACAGGCTCTGGGGCCCTGGGGCAATTGCCCATTTTTTCTTATGGTAGCTCCGGCCCTGGCAATGAGGAGAGAAGAGTAGATAGAGGGGGACACATTTATTAATGAATGCACCATGGCTCCCAATTGTACCTTTTCGGACATTCCCTCTTTTGCATTCAATACCTCTGTCCCTCTTTTTTCCATATTTGTCCCTCTTTCTTCCTTATTTGTCCTACTTTCATGTATGCGGTACGGTACATATTTGTGTAAATGTATTTTCCAACTAAAAATATATTTATGTGACTTCAAAGGGAGTCTGAAGCAAACTTCTGCCCATGCGCAAGCACACTCTCTCACGCACTCACAGTACAGAGCTGCCTGTCCTCAGGAGCAATCGGGCTCCTGAAGACTTCCGAAGCCTCTCGCGGCGGGGGATTTAAACCAGGGATGCAGAGCTGGAATGGGGGGAGGAGGGGAAGGCTCTATAGGACCCAGAGCCTTCCCTCTCCTTACCTGAGTATCTGCTTCTTGTTTTTATTTTCGCTTCAGAATTACTTTAAACTTTATTCCCATCCACAAAATTGATAAAATGCGTTTTCAAATTTAAATATGGAGGAAAAGCAGTGATTGTGGAAAGGACCAGTGTGGTTTAAATAATTTAATGATGCTTTTTGTAAATTCACTCTTTGTGGTATGTGTGACTAAAGGCCCATCTACACGTTACAATTCCAATTCGAATTTGGTTGGATCGATTAAATCCGACATGTACGATTGGGACTCGATCTACAGTGTGGTCGATTTTGCATTGATAACTAACCAAAATCGACCACACTATCGATCAAGTCCTGATCGGACATGTCGGATTTAATCGATCCAATCTAATTCGATCCATCGCACGTGGAATTGTAACGTGTAGATGGGGCTTTACAGTGTGTCCCTCTTTCGCATCTCAAAAAGTTGGGAGGTGTGATTACACTAATAAAAGCATATCTAAAGCAAACCTATTTACACACAGGTTCTGTTTTGAAAGGTTGTTGTAAGCCCAATTTGTTTGTATGTCCAATATGTTTGGATGACGAATCATGCATAACTCCCAACTGTCCCTTATTTGGAGGGACAGTCCCTCTTTGGGAATTAAATCCTTCTTTTGTCCCTGTTTCAGGATTGATGTACAGATCTGTGTAAACCAGTGGTCCTCAAACTAAGGCCCGTGGGCCGAATGTGGCCCCCTGAGGCTTTTTTGCTGCCCCCCCATGCACAAAATGTATTACTTATAGATGCAGTCAGCTACATCTTTAAATATTGGTGGTCCGCATATAGAATAGCAGTGCTGGAACCACCCATCCACATGGAAGCCAGAAAGCAGTTATTCGCTGGTTTCCAATCAAATTCCACATCAGGTGACACTGCTGTCTAATTGACTGCAGGTTGTCACCTGGGTATGCTTCACTGTCTGGCCCGCAAAGAATTCTACATCATTTTATGTATACTTCGGCCCCCAGCAGTCTGAAGTATGTTGACCCGGCTCTTGACCGAAAACATTTGGGGACCCCTGGTGTAAACAGATGTATTTTTCTACTGAAAAATGTGTTTCACTGTAAACTTTATTTCCATCAATTAAATTGATATATTTCTTATATTCAAATGTTAAAATGAGGAAAAACTAAGGATGATAGAAAGGACCAGTGTGGTGTTACGATCTCACCTGCCTCATGTGCCCGGGACTTCTCTGGCATTTCCGGGTATCGGGCCATGCGGCTCGACTCCCGCTGTAGTGCTCACGGCATCTCCCAGGCTTCTGTACACCCTCCTAGTGGCTGCAGAGGAACCTGCACCCATCCTACACACTGAGGCAAAGGAGGGACAGTTAGGAGCTATGAATTTGTGAAACATACTCGGCGATTAACCTGCTGAGAACTGACACTCTCCGTTCTAGTAGGCTTTCATTGATTCCCTCGACATTCGCTTCGCCCCACTGGCCCGGAAAGGTTGAGCAGGACCCGTATTTGCCGTCTGCTCATCGGAATGCATCGTTCTGATCTATTCTGAACACACTGATGGAAATGGATCCTATTGCTTTGGATGGTATCTGTTCTCATGCCTGCCGATTGGTTCCATCACTTTTTTTCGTACAATTTGAACAGGGCCGGTTAAAGGGGCCTCGGGGCCCTGCGGCAAACTGAAACATTGGGGGCCCCCCTCCCTGCCATTACCCCACTGCTCTCCAGAAGCCCTGCAAGTGTAACCGCTGCACTAATTACTTATCTGTCTCGGCAGGCGGGCAGCTGCTGCACAGTCCGTGTACTCTGAGGAACGCTGTCTCCCTCCTTCTCTATGACCCGCCACATGTTTACACATAACGCGCCGGGTCATAGAGAAGGAGGAAGACAGTGTGGTTAGAGTGCATGGAATGTGCAGCCACTGCCCGCCTGCCAAGATGGATATAGTGCTGCGGTTACACTTGCAGGGCCCCGAGGAGCAGTGCGACAGAGAGCAGCAGCAGGGACGACGGTGTGGGGGCCCCTGTGGAGATTGGGGCCCCGAGGCAATGCCCCCTTTGCCTCTATGGCAGCGCCGGCCCTGCCAGCCTCACTGAAGAACCTGACAGTGGCATTGAGGAGTTTCTCCTCCTGAAAAGTATGTGTGAGATTTAAAAAAATTTTTTTTTTTAGAAAATCTTGGTCAGGCCAGGCGCCCACTACAGATTGCTAATCGCGGTTGCTCAGCGTTTATGCCGCACTTTTGTAATGCAATTTCAGCATCGACTCCCAGCATGTTTTGTAGCAATTTTTTTTTTTTTTTTTTTTTTTTGCAATTTGCAGAGCAAATGCAATTTCAATTTTTTTTTTTGGTGGTTTGGGTAGTAAAATAGCCGCAAAAATTGCTCTTGTATAGCGATTGCAAAGTGATTTTGCAGTGATCCTATACTTAACATTGAATCACAATTGCAAAAATGCTGCAGGGAGAGCAATTGCGATTTGTCAAATTGCAATCACTCCAGTGAGCTCACCTCCATCCACTTTCATTGGCATAGTGATTCTTGGAGTCTTCAGCAATTCCAAATTGGACACACACACACACACACACACACACACCACTAACCACACACACACCACAGGACTAGGTCCTCCAGCTCCCAAGGCTGAGACACCAAAGTGCGCCCCTCCCTCCCTACCACCCCTGCCATCGCACACTGATTGCTGTTAGACTCATTTCCACTAGTGCCGCGCGTGGCTGAGAGACGCGCGGCGGCACTTCCTGGTCTGCGGGAACGGTGACGAATCCCATAAGCCGGATGGGCTGTTCC
Organism: Hyperolius riggenbachi; assembly: GCF_040937935.1. Taxonomy (NCBI): domain Eukaryota; kingdom Metazoa; phylum Chordata; class Amphibia; order Anura; family Hyperoliidae; genus Hyperolius; species Hyperolius riggenbachi. Next base: position 106,770,662 of record NC_090648.1, on the reverse strand, counting down.
TGAGTGGATCGTTCAGGAACAGCCTTTTCAGTCCGCCGACAGTGTGTTCACACACACTACTGTCTGCTGAAAGTCTGCCCAGCGAGAGGGTCCGGCGGACCCATCGTTGGCTTCTGTAGTGCGTGTGTACGCACCTTTAAAGATGAACTGTAATCAAGGATTGAACTTCATCCCCAGTGGCGTAGCTAAGGAGCTGTGGGCCCCGATGCAAGTTTTACATGGGGCCCCCCAAGCACTCTATACATAACAATTGATATGGCATGCCAAAACCTGCCAATGGCAACTACAGTGTCAGAGGTGCAAGAAGAGGCTGGGAAACAGTTTGTTAGTGATTACTACTATTTACAACATCTATAGAAATGATTATTATGAGCACAGGACCAATAGAGAGGTAATGATGTAGATGAGGGAGAGCCCTTCGGGGCCCCTCTGGCCCAAGGGCCCCGATGCGGTCGCTACCTCTGCACCCCCTATTGCTACACCCCTGTTCATCCCAATCACTAGCCGATATCGCCTTTCTCATGAGAAATCTTTTACCTTTTTTCAAATGGATCATTAGGGGACTGTATGGCTGATTTTGGGGTGAAACCCCTCCCACAATGTGATGTCAGGACCTAGGTACTGACATCACACTGTGGGAGCCTTGTTGCATTGTGGGAAAAGCAGCTGTTTCCAACTGCCAAAAAAGCAGCATCTCCTTCCACAGACATCACCTGCAGTAAAAATGTCACCATGTGATTAATTTCAAAATCACTCTAGTGGGTTCCAGCCCTAAGAGATGGAAATGATTCTTGTCATTTAGGAACATTTTTATCAAAGTAATAATCAGCAAAGTACACACGCAAAAAAATGCTTCCTCCACCACAATCAGCAAAGTGCACAGAATGAATGGTTCCATCAGTCAGAGTTGTCATTCGCAGAAATATCAGAAATAGTCCCACTAATCCCATTTCTCAGATATAAATGTTATTCTGCTGCAAAAAAACGGCAATAAATACAAAAAACCCGCATTGACCTTGCGCTGGCTGTCAGGAGGAGAGCGATTGACGGCCTTTATTCCAGTTCTCAGCAGCCCGAAGATTTTCCCGGAGCCAAAGAATTGGGCTATTTGTCTTCAGAAAATCGCAAAGGCCTTTCATTTAGAGTGAGGGCTGAGTTTAGTGTTGGGGTTACGGCAGGCTCAAGGCAAAACAGTTAGATCCAGCGATGTTTATTATTATTATTATTTATTTATAAAGCGCCAACATATTCCGTGGCGCTGTACAATGTAAGAAAACAAACAAGGGATACATAATGATACAGACAATGATATACAGTATATGTACAGGCAGTGCGTAATTAGGTGTTTTAGTGGTTGCATGGCCTAAGCTAGAGAATATGCTTGTCAGAAAAGGTGGGTTTTGAGGGAGCGTTTAAAGATTTCAAAGGTGGGGGAGTGGCAGATGTGTTGTGGAAGGGCATTCCAGAGGAGGGGTGAAGCACGTGAGAAGTCTTGTACACATTAATGTGAGGAGGTAATTGTAGAAGAGGATAGAAGAAGCTCGTGTGCAGATCTGAGATTGCGGTTGGGTTGGTATCTGGATGTTTAACTAAGCTTAGAGTCCGACTAAAGCAGTTACTGCAATTCACCTTCCCTGCAGGTCAGTATCTTTATTATCAGGCTTAAGGTGGCCACACACCATACAATTTTTAAAATATCTGTTCAATTTAAGAATTGCAATAAATTTTTCTGACTGTAACATTTCAAAAATATGACCAGTGTACCACACACCTATGTTCATTTTTTCCTCAATTATGATAAAAATTATTGGAAACTCTGAGAAAATTGCTAGGGTCTGTATATTAATACACTAACAATCCAACACACACCATACAATCTTTAGTAGAAATTGAACAGAAATTTCTGGCATTCTGGATCGATTTAAATAGAAAAAAACTGAAAATCCGACCGGATTTTTCAGTCGAATGAAAAAAAAAAGCTTTCGATTTTTTCGAGAGATAACGATCGTTTTTATCGAATTGCTGTAAAATGGATCATTTTATTGTATCGTGTGTTGCCACCTTTAGGGGGAAGTCACAGAAGTTTAAGGGAGGGAGCAGTATGAGGGTTTATGTGAGATTAACAGTTAGAATGAAAGGACCTATCGAGTAAAAAAAGATTAACCAGTTAAAATTTGACAGAGCCGACAGATTTTGGACTTGTCCATCTCCTCAGGGTTTTCTTTGTTTTAAGAAGCATTTCCTGAACAGCAGTTTTACTGCCAAAATAGTAGGATACGGCTTGACAGATTTCAACGAAATTTGGTATACAGATCCCTTACTACCTGGGATAATATGTTCTGGGGGTCTCGCGCCCCCTTTGCACACCTGGGTGGAGCTACAAACAGCAAATCAGATTTCACCCATTCACGTCAGTGGAACAAATGTAAAAGGCTGCCATTCTCACAGTAATCAAGCCAGAGTCCCCACACTTGGCACAGTTAGTCACTTGGTGACCAAGGTTACAAATCCAGGAAAAGTGGGCGGAGCATAAAACTGCCAATCAAATTTCAGCCATTCATTTTAAATGGGAAAATGTAAACTGCAGCTATTCTTATGCTGGGCATAGACAAGTCGACCCGGCGGCTCGATTAAACGCCGGATCGACTACCGCCGCGTTCCCGCTCATCCTCGCGGGTGGCCGGATCGATCCCCGCTCGTCCCCACAGGCACTCCTTATCTTCCGCTTGATTCCCCGCTATTGTCCGCCCGCGGGGATCAAGCAGGGAATCTATCCGGCGGGTCATCGGACCTGTCGGATATTATCAATCAAGCCATCAGCGGCTCGATTGATAAGGGACATACACTTCGTGTATGCCCAGCATTACACTGTTAATCGCAGGGTTTTCAAACTTGGCACACTTGGTCACTGGATGAATGAGATTAAGATTCAGGAAAATGGGTGGAGCCTACAACAGCCAATCAAAATTCACCTATTGATTTTCAAGGGGAAACTGCTGCCATTCTTACACTGTTAATGACAGAGGCTACAAACTTGCTAGTTGGTCATTGGGTGACTGGGGTCCAAATTCACTAAAGGGGCGGGGCCACCAAAGCCAATCAGATTTCCTTGGTGAATAAACTGCTTTAATTCATACATTTTTGATGCCAGGAACCTGAAAGCTCCCAAACTCGGTCATTGAGTAACTGTGTGTCAAGGTTATAAAAAGTGGGTGGAGCCAAAAACAAATTTCACTGGGAAAATATAAACTGCAGCCATTCTTACACTGTTAATGGCAGGGTTTTTAAACTTTGCACCGTTAGTTACTGGGTGACTGGGATTCATATTCAGGAAAATGAGTGGAGCCTACAACAGCCAATCAAAATTCACCTGTTTATTTTCAAGGGGAATTGTAAGGCTTGGTGGTGTATTCTCCACAGTCAGCATGCAACGCATGAGCTGGCATGGAGGAGGTACACACACTAGCACCAGGAAACAGGCTATCCCTAGTATAGTGGAGGGGAGGACTGACTCCAATAGGAGATTGTGGCGCACAGAGCCGGTGCAGATCTGACAGCCACAAACAATGCTTTCGTTATTACGTCTCAGCGCAAAGTAGCGCTGAGCGCACAAACCAGAACTGAGGAGATCAGGACCGGTAGACAGAATGAACGCTTGCTAGCTAGCGGCTACTTAGCGACAGCAAGCGTCCAAAACCAGACAGACTGGAATGAGGCAGCCAATGCGCTGCGGCGATGGCGTGCCTCACAAAGACAGGACAGGACAGTCAGGAAACAGCAGGATTAAGATAGATGAACGTAACACAGATAAATATACAATAAGTATGTTTTCCTAGCGTATTACAATTACAGCTATCAATGAAACTATTTGTAACGTCTGACTAACATATGTATATATCGGCAATGAACCGATATATGACATAAGCAGGAACGCTGACTAGGAATGGAGTAATACAGGGAACAGGACTCAGAAGGATTCGCTATCTCTTCGCAGAGATGAACGCAATCCACAAACGGTAACAGAACAGGATTCAGAAGGATTCGTTATCTCTTCGCAGAGATGAACGCAATCCACAAACAGTAACAGAACAGGATTCAGAAGGATTCGTTATCTCTTTGCAGAGATGAACGCAATCCACAAACAGAACCAGGAGCAGGGTAACTACCTCAGCACGGGTGGTCACGGGACGCGCAACCTACCAAAACGTGCTGGAAGCTGACTAACTGCACACAGGATATAAACAGTTCGTGTACGTATACATCAGCGACACTGATGTATCAACGTAACACAAATACAAGGAAAATAATAAACGTGCTGGTATGCATATATATTGGCAATGAACCAATATATGATGCAAAGACCAGCAAAGTATCTTTATAACAAGAAACACGATCGGGGGCTAAAGCGACAGCAAGACTGGCTTACACTGAAGCTATGAAAACCCAAGGAAACCCTGCAGGAAGCAGATCTTTATACTGAGGTCATCCAATGGGAGCAGACATGCAGATTCCCACACAGGTGAATGATAATCAGTCACAAGCTGACAGCAGGGAAAGACAGACAAAGCTATGCAGCTTGCATGGAAATAGATCTGAACTGCCTGAGCTGCAGCACTACTACTTCCAGCAACAGCTGCTGCAGCAGCGATCATCACAGTACCCCCGCCCTTAAAAGCGGATTCCAGACGCTTTTCAAAACTGAAATTCCCAACAAAACAGTCCGACTGATAATTCATGATGACCGGGACAGCCCGGCAAGACCGAATTCTAGAATCAGTCCCCACAAGACTGGACCCATCAGAACCAGAACCTACAGAACCATGCCCATCAGTACTACAAGCCCCAGTGTGACACCCATCAGAACCATGATTTCCAGAAGAAAGCCCTCCGAAATTCCCTGAGCGATACCCACCGCCTTCCAGGAACCGTTCAGAACCGCCAAAGCCTTTGCAATGCCCACCGGTACTGTCTTTACCAACACAAAACCCACTGTTGAACCAGTCCAAGGCACCAGGACAAGTTTTCTCAGAGACCTCCCAGAACACCTTGAAGCTCCAAAGAGATCCCCATAGGTCAGAATGCCCCTTAGGCTCACATGGAGAACTATCAAGAACCCCTATGGAACCTAGGGCAATTCCCGAGTCAGGGCCACAAGGACAAACATCAATATCAGGGCTTTCAGGGACCAGAACCATCTCTGGGCATGCAGGCAGACTGGCAACATCAGAACGTGTTGCCACTAAGGAAGCATCAGAGCACGCTAACACCTTAGACACACTTGGGCATTCTGGCACACAAAGAACATCTGGGCACACCGGCACAAGAGAAACCTCTGGGCATGTCAAGGAACTGTGAGCCTCAGGGTCAGCCAAGACAGGACCAAAACCAGGACTGGCCAAAAAAAAATCATCATGACTAAACTTCGCAACTACTGGACTTTTACACGAGAATGCTGGATCAGACTTAGATGTCGCTGATTCCAGCAAAGTCAGTAACAAATCAGATTCAGGGGCACTAACAAGACAGGACAAATCTTCTGATGTATGCACTGAACCAGATAGGGACTCCACAACTACCTCTGGACTGGACAGAGACTCATCTAATACACTGGATTGGAGCTCATGAGGCGCTGCAGAACAAGTCAGTATTGCAGCAGCCCCCACTGGACTAGGCAAAACTGAGGAATTCCCTGGACAGGAAGGGGACTCTGGAACCTCTGCCACAGCGGCCAGAGAACCAGAATCTTTCAGGATACAGGGCTGGGTTTCAGGAACACTCATCAGACCGGACTGAAATTCTGAGATTTCTATTATTTTGACCAGAGAATCAGAATTATCCATGTTACAGGGCAAGACTTCTGAAACATTCAGAGGACAGGGCTGGAGTTCCTCGGCTGTTACAACACTGGAGAGGGACTCAACATTGGTTAAATCAGACTGTGTACAGGGCAAGGTATCTAACACAATTGCTGACGAGGACAATATTTCAATGGCTTCTGCTTTGCTGGGCAGAAATTCACCAAGTTTTATTAGAGCAGACTGTAATTCCAAAACAGCTGCTAGACAAGTGAACATTACTGCAACACCAACTGAGGTAAGCAGTGCCTCAGACCCTTCTGCTAGAGGGTTTGAAATATCCAAAGTACTGGGTGAAGCATAAGACTCTGCGACCACAGCTTCACTGGACAGGATCACTGAACAGTCCATATTGCAGGGCAAAACCATGGAAGCACCTGCTGGACAGCATAATGATTCTGTGACCTGAGTTTCATTGGAGAGATCTACTGCACAATTCATGGTACAGGGCAAATTTATTGGAACATTTTCTGAACAAGGTAATAATTCTGCGATTTCAGGTTCACAGAGCAGATGCTCTGAGCTATTCACGAAACTAGAGCGAGGTGTAGAAACAGGAAGATCAAGACACAATGTTTGTGCATCTGAATCACCATTCATTTGTAAAATTGGAAAATTCAGATGCTGGGGTTCTGAGGTTTCTAGACAGGATTGCTGGGACTCGGAAACTGATGTAGTGCATCTATTGGCATCTGCTGGATCAGACAGGAGTTGAACTTTATTAACACAGGTAATTTCTGCAGAAGTGTTTGCAGAGACAGGCAAGATTTTTCTGGTGTCTGTTTCACTGAACAAAGAGTCATGAGTACTGGCTAGGCTGGACTCGGAAGTCAGCAGGACCTCTGGATTCTCTGCTGAGAAATTTGCGCAGGGCAAGGTTAAGAATGTATTAGTGGCTTCTGTTTTACTGGTAAGTAACACTGAGTTATCCATGGTACAGGGTGGAATTGCAGGAACTTCAATTTCACACAAAAAGAGCTCCGAATCACCTGCTGAATCAGCCAAAGGTGCTGAAGCAGGCGGGTCAGAACGCCAAATTTGCGAATTCGGAGTCACATAAAAATCATCCAAAATCAGTTCCCACACATCAATCAATGGAGCCACAAAGTCATACCCACACACACCAGTTTTTATTAGGTTATAGGCAGACTTAATGCATGCATTCAATACTAATTCACTTTTTGCACTGTAAAATTGACAAAATGAACTTGAATCATTCTTCCATTCAATGACCAGAGCTTCCATCTCTCCTTTCTCAAATGGAGGATTCCAAGCATACTTAACAGGCAGATCATGGTTTGCAGATATGATTGTAGCAGGGACATATATTGGGTTAATTAGCAGGTGATTGGCAGATTCCTTATTCCTAAGAATCTCCAATACCTGTAGCAAGTGCTGAACTGTAGTGTATGCAAACTTTCCTTGCTTCACAAATAAGTTGATTTGTTCAATACTCTGTAATATCTCCTCATAATCATACTCAGATAATTCTTTTAAACAAAAATCTTTATTTTCCCTAGCCAGGGAGGAAAGTTCATTAGTAGTTTCAAAAGTCCATTTAACTCCCCTGAAAGACAATTGCATTTCATTATCTGTTAATGGCAGAATCTCATTATAGGTCTCAGTCGCTAAGGATAACGACTCTGCAGATCGGACACGTTTCTTAGAACGTTTGCGTTTGGCCTTAGACCCTGCTGTTTTCCCTGCTGTTCTTGGTGATTTATTCAAGGCTGCAGGAAAATTATCAGTAACACTTTCTGCTTGCTGAACATTTTTGCAAGCAATTGAAGGAGTAGCTGATTGACCTGCTGCCAGGAGTTCATTAAGAGGAAAAGGCAATGGATCTATGCGCAACCAGTTATGGATCACAAACGCTAGAAATTCCAGCGGTCTCTCTTTCAAATCGGAATGATTGAGAACATCAAATGCCCACTGGAATAATTCCCCTTTAAACAAAATATAACTTAGTTGGAGTGCCCAGGTTGAAACAGGAGTCGCTTGGAGATCAGGATTGGTCAGGAACCTGGCACATTCAGAGAAAAACTCATTTTCTGTTTCAGAGCTAAGTTCTTCAAATTTCTTAAAGGAACAGGAACCATAATTAACAGTGTCATACTTTCTGGGAATCCCCCCCACAATGGGGATTGGTAATGGGGTTTTCATAATGTAAGGCTTGGTGGTGTATTCTCCACAGTCAGCATGCAACGCATGAGCTGGCGTGGAGGAGGTACACACACTAGCACCAGGAAACAGGCTATCCCTAGTATAGTGGAGGGGAGGACTGACTCCAATAGGAGATTGTGGCGCACAGAGCCGGTGCAGATCTGACAGCCACAAACAATGCTTTCGTTATAACGTCTCAGCGCAAAGTAGCGCTGAGCGCACAAACCAGAACTGAGGAGATCAGGACCGGTAGACAGAATGAACGCTTGCTAGCTAGCGGCTACTTAGCGACAGCAAGCGTCCAAAACCAGACAGACTGGAATGAGGCAGCCAATGCGCTGCGGCGATGGCGTGCCTCACAAAGACAGGACAGGACAGTCAGGAAACAGCAGGATTAAGATAGATGAACGTAACACAGATAAATATACAATAAGTATGTTTTCCTAGCGTATTACAATTACAGCTATCAATGAAACTATTTGTAACGTCTGACTAACATATGTATATATCGGCAATGAACCGATATATGACATAAGCAGGAACGCTGACTAGGAATGGAGTAATACAGGGAACAGGACTCAGAAGGATTCGCTATCTCTTCGCAGAGATGAACACAATCCACAAACGGTAACAGAACAGGATTCAGAAGGATTCGTTATCTCTTCGCAGAGATGAACGCAATCCACAAACAGTAACAGAACAGGATTCAGAAGGATTCGTTATCTCTTCGCAGAGATGAACGCAATCCACAAACAGAACCAGGAGCAGGGTAACTACCTCAGCACGGGTGGTCACGGTACGCGCAACCTACCAAAACGTGCTGGAAGCTGACTAACTGCACACAGGATATAAACAGTTCGTGTACGTATACATCAGCGACACTGATGTATCAACGTAACACAAATACAAGGAAAATAATAAACGTGCTGGTATGCATATATATTGGCAATGAACCAATATATGATGCAAAGACCAGCAAAGTATCTTTATAACAAGAAACACGATCCGGGGCTAAAGCGACAGCAAGACTGGCTTACACTGAAGCTATGAAAACCCAAGGAAACCCTGCAGGAAGCAGATCTTTATACTGAGGTCATCCAATGGGAGCAGACATGCAGATTCCCACACAGGTGAATGATAATCAGTCACAAGCTGACAGCAGGGAAAGACAGACAAAGCTATGCAGCTTGCATGGAAATAGATCAGAACTGCCTGAGCTGCAGCACTACTACTTCCAGCAACAGCTGCTGCAGCAGCGATCATCACAGGAATATTTAAATTGCTGCCATTCTTACACTGTTAATAGATGCCTCAAACCTGGTACCAGGGCCGGATTTAGCATAAGGCACACTAGGCACGTGCCTACAGGCGCCTGATTGGTCAAAGGCGGCATTTCTTTGATGTCCCCTTTAAATTTAAAATAGTGAATACGCATTAGCGGCCGCTTGTGTACTTATTTAATTGACAATACAGCGGGCGGCCGCAACTACAGTGAGGCGTGAGGGGCGGGCCGCGGGCGGGTAGTGATCACAACAGTACACACATTAATTCATTACGCAGCTCTCTCCGCCCACCGGCCGCTGTTTCCATGCCTGCACGCAGCGCTGCAAACAGCTGCGTGCATAGGCGGCGGGGAGAGCTGGCAGTTTGAGGAACAATATGGGCGGTCAAGGCGAGGTGGGCATGGCATCACTGGCGGCAAGTTGCACAGCACAGCGAAATTAGCCTGCCCTGCCTGCACTGGTGCGCCCAGCCTCAGAGCCCTGAAGGAGGGGGAGAGTCGGGAGAAGAGGACGAATCAAGCGGCAGAGCTGCACTAGAGCACCGCCTTCTCCATTCCTCCACGAAGCTGACTGTGACAGCTTAGCTGTGCGTCACACATGGACGGCTGTGGCGCGTAATTTGATCCTTCAGAGTGAGGATCACTGCTTCACATCCTGAGCACAGGGAGCCCAAGCAGGAGGGGGAGAGCAGAAACTCGGGCGAGCACTCAGCTGTGCACAGTGAGCAGCCTGTCACACGCTGTGAACAGAAACTGAAGCCTGCCAGCCTGAAAGAGACACGGAGAGGATGCAGCATAGTCAGAAGCAGCAGTGTGCACACAGAGACAGCCAGACAGCTGCCAGTCCAGTAGTGTTGTCCGGATCATGAACGATTCGGATCTTTGATCCGAATCTATTTTATGAGTCGATCATCCGAATCATCAAAATGAGTGATTCGGATCGCAAAAGGGGCGGGGCCAGGAGCGACACGCCCCCCTCTCAGCGGGCAGCGGGGTCCTGGAAGCAGAGCTGAGATGGATCGCTCTGTTGGATGGGAGGCAGCCTTGCAGGGAGACAGGTAGATAAGAGAGAGGGGACATGGGTGCCACTGCCAGATATGTGTAGAGCACACATACTGGCTATAACGTGCTGCCCATTATAGGCTGGCTGTTCCGTAGTGCTGCACAGTGAACACATGGGAAGCTTTTGGCTCAGCATAGCTCAGTAACTTTGTAGACAGTGTGATTGAAAGGCAATATAATCCTCCTGCACTCGGCACTAAACAGCTGCACTTATCTTCTGGGAATGCTTTCTTTCACTGTGCGACCTTTTCTTTTAAAGTGTACAGATGAACATATAGGTGAAATATATGTAAAGCATATGACTTCAGCATGTGGGTATTACGTGCAAACATTTCTGCTCTCTGCTCGTCCCTCCTCCCTTCTCTGTCCACTCCCTGCCCTCTGTCCATCTTCTCCCCTTCTCTGTGTGTCCACTCCCCTCCCCTTCTCCTGTCCACAGACCTGTCCTGCTGTTCATTTCACCCCCGAATGCTTCCAGTAGTAAAATGATCCGAGATTCGGATCAAAGATCCGGATCTCTTCAATGATCCGATTCGAATCATCCGGATCATTGAAAAGATCCGAACTTCCCATCTCTACAGTCCAGAGCAATGACAGTGAGGGAGGAGGTAATGTACCATATATGGCCTCTTGTCTTTTGCCATTACTCTCTCTCTCTTATTAGTATACCCCAACTCTCTGTCAATCTTGGTGCCTACCCTCTGTGTGTCCTCTACTGCCCACCATCTTTGTGCCCCTTACATGCCCATCTCATGTGTGTCCCTCACATGCCCACCCCCTGTGCGTCCTCTGCATGCCCACCCCCTGTGCGTCCTCTGCATGCCCACCCCCTGTGCTTCATCTGCATGCCCACCCCCTGTGCGTCCTCTGCATGCCCACCCCCTGTGCTTCATCTGCATGCCCACCCCCTGTGCGTCCTCTGCATGCCCACCCCCTGTGCGTCCTCTGCATGCCCACCCCCTGTGCGTCCTCTGCATGCCCACCCCCTGTGCATCCTCTGCATGCCCACCCCCTGTGCATCCTCTGCATGCCCACCCCCTGTGCATCCTCTGCATGCCCACCCCCTGTGCGTCCTCTGCATGCCCACCCCCTGTGCGTCCTCTGCATGCCCACCCCCTGTGCGTCCTCTGCATGCCCACCCCATGTGCCCCTTACATGCCCACCCCCTGTGCGTCCTCTGCATGCCCACCCCCTGTGCGTCCTCTGCATGCCCACCCCCTGTGCGTCCTCTGCATGCCCACCCCCTGTGCTTCATCTGCATGCCCACCCCCTGTGCGTCCTCTGCATGCCCACCCCCTGTGCGTCCTCTGCATGCCCACCCCCTGTGCGTCCTCTGCATGCCCACCCCCTGTGCGTCCTCTGCATGCCCACCCCCTGTGCGTCCTCTGCATGCCCACCCCCTGTGCGTCCTCTGCATGCCCACCCCCTGTGCGTCCTCTGCATGCCCACCCCCTGTGCGTCCTCTGCATGCCCACCCCCTGTGCGTCCTCTGCATGCCCACCCCATGTGCCCCTTACATGCCCACCCCATGTGCCCCTTACATGCCCACCCCCTGTGCGTCCTCTGCATGCCCACCCCCTGTGCGTCCTCTGCATGCCCACCCCATGTGCCCCTTACATGCCCACCCCCTGTGCGTCCTCTGCATGCCCACCCCCTGTGCGTCCTCTGCATGCCCACCCCCTGTGCGTCCTCTAGTCTAATGTCCTACCATATTAATATTATTATAATTATGTATTTATATAGCACTGACATCTTCTGCAGCACTTTACAGAGTACATAGTCATGTTACTGAATGTCCGCATGGTAGCACACAGTGAAATCCCTACCATAGTCTAACATCGTCATAGTCTGATGTCCTACCATATTATAATATATGTATATATTACTTTCACCTTCTGAAGAACTTTACAGAGTACATAGTTATGTCACTGACCATCCCCAGAGAAGTTCACACTATAATACCCACCATATTCATAATCTTATGTCCTACCATATTATTATTATTATGTATTTATATAGTACTGACATCTTCTGCAGCACTGTACAGAGTACATATTCATGTCACTAACTTTCCTCAGAGGAGCTCACACTCTAATCCTACCATAGTAATGGTCTAATGTCCTACCATATTATTATGTATTTATATAGCACTGACATCTTCTGCAGCACTTTACAGAGTACATAGTCATGTCACTGACTGTCCGCAGAGGAGCTCACAATCTAATCCTACCATAGTCATAGTGTAAGGACCTCCCATATTATTATTATGTATTTACATAGCACTGACATCTTCTGCAGCACATTACAGAGTACATAGTCATGTCACTGACTGTCCTCAGAGGAGCTCACAATCTAATCCTACCATAGTCATAGTATAATGTCCTACCATATTATTATTATGTATTTATATAGCTCTGACATCTTCTGCAGCACATTACAGAGTACATAGTCATGTCACTGACTGTCCTCAGAGCTCAAAATCTAATCCTACCATAGTCATAGTCTAATGTCCTACCGTATTTATTGTTGTTTATAGCATGAGCATTTTGTTTCATAAGAATTAGATGGGGGGGGGGTTGTTGTACTGAGGGGCGGAGTTTAGGGCGCCAGAACTTCTGTGCCTATAGGCTCCTCAGCTGTAAATCCGGCCCTGCCTGGTACAGTTGGTCACTGGGTGACTGGGGCTCAAATTGAGAAAAGGGGCGGAGCCACAAACAGCCTGTCAGATTTGTTTCATTTCACTGGGAAAATACAAATTATTGATGCCAAGGACCCCAAAGCTCACAAACTTGGTCATTGAGTGACTGTATGTCAAGGTTACAAAAAGTGGGTGGAGCCAATAAGTGACTGGGGTTCACATTCACTAAAGGGGCGGAGCCATAAACAGCCCATTAGATTTATTTGCTGGATAAACTGCTTCTATACACACGATTTTAATGGCAGGAACCCAGAAGATCACAAACTTGGTCATTTGCTTGGTCACACAGTCGTGTCAAGGTTACAAAAAGTGGGTGGAGTCAAAAACAGATTTCCCGGGGGGAAAACTGCAGCCCTTCTTCACTGTTCATGGCAGGGTTCTCAAACTTTTTAGAGTTGGTTACTGGGATTAATATTCACAAAAGTGGGTGGAGCACCCCCGCCCCCCCACACTAAAAAAAAAACAATCAAAATTCACCTGTTGATTTTTAAGGGGTATATTAAAATTACTGCCATTCTTGCACTGTAAATGGCACAAGCCTCAAACCTGGTACAGTTGGTCATTGGGTCACTGGGGTTCAAATTCAGAAAAGGGGGCAGAGCCACAAACAGCCAATCAGATGTGTTTCATTTCACTGGGAACATACAAATTATTGATGCCAATGACCCCAAAGCTCATAAACTTGGTCATTGAGTGACTGTATGGCAATGTTAGAAACAGTAGGGGAGCCCAAAACAGCCAACTTTTCCCCTGGGAAAATATAAACTGCAGCCATTCTTACACTGTTAATGGAGGGTTCTCAAACTTTGCCCACATGGTCACTGGGTGACTGAGATTAATATTCAGGGAAGTGGGTGGAGCCTATAATAGCCTATCAAAATTCGCCTGTTCATTTTCAAGGGGAATATTTAAATTGCTGCAATTTTTACACTGTTAATAGCAGATGCTTTAAACCTGCTACAGTTGGTCATTGGGTGACTGGGGTTCAAATGCTGGAGAGGGGCGGAGCCACAAACAGCCAATCTGATTTGTCTGATTTCCATGGGTTAAGATTAGAGAAAGCGGGTGGAGCCAACATCAGCCAAATACATACCCGGGCAACGCCGGGTCATCAGCTAGTACTCTATAGGATTGAGGTCAGGGGACTGAGCTGGCCATGGAAACAGGTTAAACTCTGATTGATGTTCCTCAAACCAATTTGAGGCCGAATGAGCACTAGGGAAAGGGCCCACGACAGGTGTCTCTTCCTATTTTTCTGTGATACTAAGGCTTCTTTTCCATGGACAGTTGAAATGTGATCTCAGCAAGCAGTTGCCAAGCAGCAGTGAACATCTAATTTTTTTTTGCGATTAATGATTATTTTTCCTTGGACAATTTCACGATTTGCGTTTTTTCAATTAAGATTGCTCTAAAATCGTGGAAAAAGCGATGCATGCACCGCGCTTGCATTTACCGCAAATTACCAGCAACAGCGGCAATGAGATCACTGCCGTATACTTTTAATTACATTAGCACTTTTACAAGCGCTAGTGATCGTCTGCGATATGCAGTAAACGCCTGCAAATCGCCCCAGTGTGAATGGGCCCTTGATGAACATTCTGTAGAGATCACCTGCCAGTACTAAAGATGTCACCCCACCACCAGTGATACATTACATAATGTAAATCAGGGAGAGGAGAGATTTTACAATGGGCAAAAACTGACTAAATAATCAATAAATGGATATTGAAAAAAGTAAGCAATTTTTTTTATTATGTTATTTTGATTACATTTTCTCTTTAATTCATTCTCTATGTAGAAAGTGTTGCCTTCTGAAGCATTCTCACAAATAGGGGTTGAAGTGCTAAATAATGTTTTTACTTTTTTGATTAACATTTTTATTAGATGTTGAACGTACGGTGTATAGCATGCTTTTTTTCCTTCGGCATACATCCAGCCATCAATTGAGTACAACTGGTTGACTAATCTATTAACGCAGAAATCGCTAATCCTACTCAGCTGCGTAAGCGGGAGTACTTTGCAAGCCATTAATCTCTGCATTAGTCCAACATTTTAATTCTGTGAATTCCACAACAGAGCAGGCTCCATCTGATTATCTTTAGGTGTTTGCTATCTCTCCAAGGGCATAGTCAACCTTAAGGGGCCCATACACCTAACGTTTTTACCCCCGATATACAGCCTATCCGATCACAGTGATCAAATCGGCTGTGAGATCGCCACGCACACCGCTGACAGAACGATCGATTTCCATCCGAAAACGATCGTTCCCGCCAATCCGTCCGCACGGAACATTTTTCTAGATAGCCGGCGGGTCGGGAGTGCGTCGATAGCGGCGTTCGAATGCCCGACGACCGACGCAATACAGCGGGTATACATTACCTGTTCCGGCCGGCGTGAGTCCCCTGGTCTCTGCTGTCTTCTCCGCTCTGGTCTAGTCTGGTCTCCGGCATGCTTCACTTCTTCCTGCCTGGCAGGAAGTTTAAACAGTAGAGGGCGCTCTACTGTTTAAACTTCCTGCCGGGCAGGAAGAAGTGAAGCATGCCGGAGACCAGACCAGACCAGAGCGGAGAAGAAGACAGCAGAGACCTGGGGACTCACGCCGGCGGAGCAGGTAATGTATGCGGGGCGGGGAGCGGCGGCAGCACCACCACCACAGATTGTGAACGGTTTCATGCTGAAATCAGAGAGGGATCTATCTGTTGTTCGAATCTGATGGCAAATCGACCAGTGTCTGGCCACCTTTACCAGGGATAGGAGAAAGATGACAGGATGAAAAATAGGAGAGAAGAATAAAGAGAAGGCAGAGTGAGAAAAATAGGTGGGATGGGGAGCCATATAGTTTATACACTTCCAAAATACTAAATTAGGGTCCATTCACTTTAAGTCTGGCACTGGACCATTTTCTGGATTGGAGGAAAGCAGATAAACGCAGCTCCGAGACTCATTTGCTGCTCCCATCGCAAAGCAGGTCGTTTTGGCACACGGCGCTCAGCCGATCGCCGAGCCATGAATTTGTGGAAAGAAGTAGAAAGGTTGCTTCAAAGCTTGGAAATGTCACCATCCAATCTGACCCAACTTAGAGCTGCCATTATGTCCGCATGGACAAACATTCCTCAGCAACAGTATCAGCATCTTGTTTAGTCCATGCCAAGATTATCCATTGTGATCACAGATTAAGGTGGACCAACTCGTTATAAGAGGGAGTCTCAAATTGCTTGGCAACTCAGTAGGGCACCTATACATGGCTAACCTTTACTGGGGGCACCTATACCTGGCTAACCTATGCTGAGGCACCTATACCTGGCTAACCTATGCTGGGGCACCTATACCTGGCTACCTATACTGGGGCACCTTTACCTAGCTTACCTAAACTGGGGGCACCTACACCTGGCTACCTATGCTAGGAGCACCTATACCTGGCTAACCTATACTGGGGCACCTACACCTGGCTAACCTATACCGGGGCACCTATAGCTGGCTAACCTATACTGGGGCACATATACCTCGCTACTTATACTGGGGGCACCTATACCAGAATACCTATACTGGGGGCACCTATACCTGACTACTTATACTGGGGGCACCTATACCTGGCTACTTATACTGGGGGCACCTATACCTGAATACCTATACTGGGGGAGCCTACACCTGGCTACCTATACTGCAGGCACCAATACTTGCTAACCTATACTGGGGCACCTACACCTGGCTAACCTATACCGGGGCGCCTATACCTGGCTAACCTATACTGGGGCACCTATACCTGACTACTTATACTGGGGGCACCTACACCTGAATACCTATACTGGGGGCACCTACACCTGAATACCTATACTGGGGGCACCTACACCTGGCTAACCTATACTGGGGCACCTACACCTGGCTAACCTATACTGGGGCACCTATACCTGACTACTTATACTGGGGGCACCTACACCTGAATACTGGGGGTACCTACACCTGAATACTGGGGGCACCTACACAAGGCTAACTATACTGGGGGCACCTATACCAGGCTACCTATACTGGGGGCACCTACACCTGGCTACTTATACTGCAGGCACCTATACTTGGCTAACCGATGCTGGGGAATTTTTACTTCCTCACCCTGGGAGCAATTTAGCCTAGAAACTATCCTGTGACAGAGGCTCCTCTGTTTTACAATTAATCCTGCAGGAAGATGAAAATGTTTGGGCAGTTTGTACTCCAAATATAATACCCTTGTCATCCTTGCTAAGAAGAACATTTTTAGCTTACTATCAGTTTCAGAGATTTACTGTATAATTAGCTGTAAAATGAAATGGAGAGCTATAGTTTGTACTATGTTTAAATTTAACCACTTCACCACTGAGGGGTTTTACCCCCTGACCACCAGAGCAATTTTCACCTTTCAGCGCTCCTTCCATTCATTCGTCTATAACTTTCTTATTACTTATCGCAATGAAATGAACTATATCTTGTTTTTTTCGCCACCAATTAGGCTTTCTTTAGGTGGGACATTATGCCAAGAATTATTTTTTTCTAAATGTGTTGTAATGGGAAAATAGGAAAAATGTGGGGAAAAAAATAATTATTTTTCAGTTTTCGGCCATTATAGTTTTTAAATAATGCATGCTACTGTAATTAAAACCCATGAAACGTATTTGCCCTTTTGTCCCGGTTATAAAACCATTTAAATTATGTCCCTATCACAATGTTTGGCGCCAATATTTTATTTGGAAATAAAGGTGCATTTTTTTCAGTTTTGCGTCCATCCCTAATTACAAGCCCATAGTTTATAAAGTAACAGTGTTATACCCTCTTGACATAAATATTTAACAAGTTCAGTCCCTAAGGTAACTATTTATGTATTTTTTTTAATTGTAAATTTTTTAATTTTTTTTTAATTACAAAAAAAAAATAAAATGGGGAGTGTGGGAGGTAATGAGTTAATTTTATGTGTAAAAGTCATTTATTTGTATGTGAAAAATGTGTAGGGTGTAGTTTACTATTTGGCCACAAGATGGCCACAGTAACTTTTTGTTTTAATGCGACCTCCAAGCTTCCTTCCGGAAGCTTGGAGGAAGAATAAGGAGGCTGGACACGTGAGTTTTTTCTCACAATGATCGCGCTGCCCATAGGAGAGCAGCTGATCATTGCGGGGCTTAGATGAACGAACGGGAATGGATTTTCCCGTTCATTGATCTCTAGGCGAGCGGGCGGCGGCGTGTTTACTAGCGGCGGGCGGCGTGTTTACGAGCGGGAGCGCGGGCAGCGTCGGGAACGCGGAAAGTACGTGTTTCTCCGTCCCTGGTTTTTAAAGGATGGAAAAAGGGGCGGAGAAATACGTACGCGTGGGGGTAAAGTGGTTAAAGACTGACAGCATTTTTTAGCAGCAGTGGAATTATCTTTTAAGGTAGTCATACATTATTTTTACTTTATCTTTCTCGGTTTTTCTGCTCTCTGCTACAGCACAACACGATGCTCCTGACTTCTGGTAAGAGTATGAAAGGTTAGCACTCCACTCTTCCCATAAAAACAGTATCTTTATATTCAGAATCTATAAAAAGCGTCCAATATAGAACATATATCACAATGACTTGTAGAAGCTCATCGCTCATGGCTGGGAATATAGAACAAGCATGGAGGAGATCGACGTGTGACGTTTTCCTGCAGCCAAGAGACGAGCAAACCGTCCATCAACCCAGGACCTTCCTGGTTCGTAATCCCAGCAATGAGTGATGATGCCACTCTAATGTACAGGATATTCTCAAAAAATTAGCATATTGTGATGAAGTTTATTATTTTCTGTAATGTACTGATAAACATTAGACTTTCATATATTTTAGATTCAAATACACACAACTGAAGTAGTTCAAGCCTTTTATTGTTTTAATATTGATGATTTTGGCATACAGCTCATGAAAACCCAAAATTCCTATCTCAAAAAATTAGCATATTTCATCCGACCAATAAAAGAAAAAAAGTCAACCTTCAAATAATTATGGCAATAATAAGGCAATCAGCCTGTGGCACTGCTCAGGTGTTGTGGAGGCCCAAGATGCTTCGATAGCGGCCTTAAGCTCATCCGGAGTGTTGGGTCTTGCGTCTCTCAACTTTCTCTTCACAATATCCCACAGATTCTCTATGGGGTTCAGGTCAGGAGAGTTGGCAGGCCAATTGAGAACAGTAATACCATGGTCAGTAAACCATTTACCAGTGGTTTTGGCACTGTGAGCAGGACGCAGGTCGTGCTGAAAAATGAAATCTTCATCTCCATGAAGCTTTTCAGCAGATGGAAGCATGAAGTGCTCCAAAATCTCCTGGTAGCTAGCTGCATTGACCCTGCCCTTGATAAAACACAGTGGACCAACACCAGTAGCTGACATGGCACCCCAGACCATCACTGACTGTGGGTACTTGACACTGGACTTCAGACATTTTGGCTTTTCCCTCTCCCCAGTCTTCCTCCAGACTCTGGCACCTTGATTTCCGAATGACATGTAAAAGTTGCTTTCATCCGAAAAAAGTACTTTGGACCACTGAGCAACAGTCCAGTGCTGCTTCTCTGTAGCCCAGGTCAGGCGCTTCTGCCGCTGTTTCTGGTTCAAATGTGGGTTCATGCTTCCATCCGCTGAAAAGCTTTATGGAGATTATTTCATTTTTCAGCACGACCTGGCTCCTGCTCACAGTGCCAAAACCACTGGTAAAAGGTTTACTGACCATGGTATTACTGTGCTCAATTGGCCTGCCAACTCTCCTGACCTGAACCCCATAGAGAATCTGTGGGATATTGTGAAGAGAAAGTTAAGAGACGCAAGACCCAACACTCTGGATGAGCTTAAGGCCGCTATCGAAGCATCCTGGGCCTCCATAACACCTGAGCAGTGCCACAGGCTGATTGCCTCCATGCCACGCCGCATTGAAGCAGTCATTTCTGCAAAAGGATTCCCAAACAAGTATTGAGTGCATAACTGAACATAATTATTTGAAGGTTGGCTTTTTTTGTTTTAAAAACACTTTTCTTTTATTGGTCGGATGAAATATGCTAATTTTTTAAGATAGGAATTTTGGGTTTTCATGAGCTGTATGCCAAAATCATCAATATTAAAACAACAAAAAGGCTTGAACTACTTCAGTTGTGTGTATTTGAATCTAAAATATATGAAAGTCTAATGTTTATCAGTACATTACAGAAAATAATGAACTTTATCACAATATGCTAATTTTTTGAGAAGATCCTGTATGTTTTCTATTGAGCAGGGCCGGATTTACCTCACAGGAGCCTATTGGCACAGATGTCCTGGCACCTTAGGCTTTGCCCTTCTTGAACCTACAAACCCCCACCAAACTGCACCACAAGTGTGCTGGCTTGCCCAGCTGTCACTTCTCCCTTACTTCCCTTGGCCGTTATAGGTAGCTACAGGTACCCCTTAGTATTCGGTAGCCAGGAGAACCCTCACTATTAAGTAGATAGAGGTGCCCCCAGTTTTAGGTAGCTAGAGGAACCTCTGTATTTAGTAACTAGAGGTGCACCTAACTGAAGGGAGATCTCGTCAGTGGAATGCTGGGAGCAGGCTGAGTAACCTCTCATTTACACTTTCATCAGGACTCTGCATGGTGAAGGAGGGAGACACTCAAGGAGGGCAGTGAGCCACCTTTCCATCATCAGGCGCCTGTTGACACGTGCCTACAGTGCCTTATGGTAAAACCGGCCCTGCTATTGAGTGTTTCTATGGCGTCTGCTAATACATGAGATAATTTATGGGATTATGGGAAGATTGAAGCGCTAAACTGCTAACCTTTCATTCTCTGTTGATGGACTTTAAATAAACACCAGTAAATAGTTCTATGCAAACTATAGACACTATAGTATAAGGATGGGTTCACACTGTGCTGGTGCACCAGGCTCCAAATTGCTAATCCCATTTGCCAAATTGTGGCGGTTTAAATTTTCAGCAACAGACTCAAACTGGATACATTTATGTGGACTGCCCTATAAAAATCATGGCAGTCCTCAACCTATTCATTTTGAGTTTACCATCCAGAATGCTAAGCTGCAGGGCAGCGGACACAGCATGAACCTGCCTTTAAAGGGAATGTGAAGTGAAAATAAACGTATGATATAACGAGTTGTATGTGTAGTACAGCTAAGAAATAAAACATTATTTGCACAGATATGAGTCTCTCATTGTTTCCAGTACAGGAAGAAGAAACTTCAGTTGCAGTACTGCTGGCCAGTACAATGGCTGTGCGCGTGACTGGACCTGACTGAATAAATTACCGGGGTGCCTAGTGTAGGATCCAGGCAGCCTGGGAGGATGGCGAGGGAACGATTTTCTTCATGATCTCATTGACACTTTAAATAGAAACCATGACCAAGAATTAAACTTCATTCCAATCAGTAGCTGATACCCCCTTTACCATGAGAAAGCTTTACCACCTGTGTCCCTCCCCGCAGCTCTGGTCTTTTCCACCAGGTCCTGCCAGCAGCCTCTGATGGGTCGGCATCTTCTGCACATGCACGGCCAAATGGAACACTGCAAAGGCTGCTGGTGGGACCCGGAGAAGACCGGAGAAGTGGGGAGAGACACATGTGACTTCTAGGGGCTGGAAAAGCCCATGTAAGTAATATTTATTTATTCAACTCGTGGGCCATATGCAATTCACTTTTTCTCCTGAGTTTTCTCCTAGGAGATCATGTTTCATCTTTGATTTAAATTACCTTTTCAGCAATTTGAAATAGCAAAAGTACCAAAAAGTAATTGAAAAAGTACTGTAAAAATTATTTTGAGTATTTGTTTTCTTGCTGGTGGTGTAAAAAACATTTTATTTACAAGTTGTGAAAATATCACCTAGGTGAAAAAGTGAATTGCATGTGGGCCCTGTATGTCCTACTGTAGGGTCGCCCCAGCTGGCTTGCCCACGCCATCCAAGATTCCCATGTTCTATGGAATCTATCTTCGTACATTTGTTTATAAATATGGCTTTGCTGTAATAGTGGAGATCTGAGGGGCTTCTACTAATGTCCACCTCCTGTCGATAGCAAACGTAGCTGCTAATAGGATATGGAGCACAAGTAATCGGGACTTGCTTGGTATTTTTTCCAGGCTTAAAGGTATTAGCATTACTTCAGCTTCAGGCCGGTTTAAAGCACCACTATCGCACAAAAAGTAGGCAATTAAAATCTGACAGAACTGACAGGTTTTGGGCCAATCCATCTTCTCTTGTTTTCAACAGCATTTCCTGAATAGCAATAAAGACAAAAGAAATACCGAGAACCCAATATAGTGTAGTAAGCAAATCAAGAGGTTGGAAATGAAAAGTATATAATGTATATACTCACAAACTTGGGTTACCGCCTAGGCAAGCAAAGCACTGTATAGGCAGGTGAGATTAGACCTGTCCTCACTCAGGATTAAAAGTCGCTCTCTGTAGATAAGAAAAAATGGGGATCAACCCCTCCACCAGGGGTGGATATTGGTAATATAGGAGTGAACAGAGGCGCCAGCAGGATAAAAGGTTCTAAAAGGCTTAAAATCCCTCAGGAGGTGGTGGTGGACTCGCCTCCCCGAAGCAGACAAGATACCGTCAGTTTTATGACAACAGGTTTATTAATATACTCCAAAACAAACAGTGCAACGCGTTTCACAGGTATGTTCCCGCTTCCTCAGGCAATAAACAGATAGGGGTACAGAGTATAGTCTCAAGGTCACGAATCAGAGGCGTTATTCGTGACCTTGAGACTATACAGTGTACTCCTATCTGTTTATTGCCTGAGGAAGCGGGAAAATACCCGTGAATCGCATTGCACTGTTTGTTTTGGAGTATATTAATAAACCTGTTGTCATAAAACTGACGGTATCTTGTCTGCTTCGGGGAGGCGAGTCCACCACCACCTCCTGAGGGATTTTAAGCCTTTTAGAACCTTTTATCCTGCTGGCGCCTCTGTTTACTCTTACATTACAATTTCCTGAATAGCAGTTGCAACACAGTATGCAAGTGAGTAGGGAGGCTGGCTGGTATCTCTTACTATTTTGGCAGTTAAACTGCTGTTCAGGCAATGCTGTTGAAAAGAAAGAAAACCCTGAGAATCCCCCATGGGGAGATGGACTGGCCTAAGACCTGTCGGTTCTATCAGATTTTAACTGCCTACTTTTTTCGTGATAGTGGTCCTTTAATACTTGGCCAGTGTGTTTGCGGTACGATGCTCTGCCCCATCACTTCACACCGCACATATCGCCATTCATATGACCCTGGGTACTCCAGCTGTGGTGGAACTACAAGTCCCATGATATATTGCAATACTCTGTCAGCTCTAAGCATAACTCAGGGAGGCAGAGGCACAATGGGATTTGTAGTTTTGTCACAGCTGGAGTGCCAAGGTTAGCCATCACTGCCCTACATAGTCAAGACATATTGCCAAAGAAACTACTTGAGGAGATCCATCAGCAGAATTGACAAATTAAATGCTGTGGACTATAAGCACCTGAGGATAAGGTAGGGCAGATGGGAAGTGTGTGTGTGTGTGTGTGTGTGTGTGTGTACACAGTGTGTGTGTGTGTGTGTGTGTGTGTACACAGTGTGTGTGTGTGTGTGTGTGTGTGTGGGGGGGGGGGGGGAAAGAAAAGAAAGTATGGAAGAAAGAAAGTGTAGCCAGCCTGTTGTCAAGATAATAGGGAGGGAGTTCAGGCAGGACACCCAAAAGCCAAGGGACACGTGGGGTCTTTCCACACTATTAGACCTCAGTGATATGTTGTGGGATCCAGTGGGTATAATTGAGGAAGTAGGGCTTCCAGAACAGCTCAAATTTAGAGTGAATGCGAGTAAGATTCAGGAAAGTGGGTGGAGCCTACAACAGCCAATCAAAATTCACCTATTGATATTCAAGGGGAATATTGAAACTGCTGCTATTCTTACACTGTTCATGGCAGAGGCTTCAGACTTGCTACAGTTGGTCATTGGGTGACTGGGGTCCAAATTCACTAAAGGGGCGGGGCCACAAGCAGCCAATCAGATTTCCTTACTGGATAAACTGCTTCCATTCACACATTTTTGATGCCAGGAACCTGAAAGCTCACAAACTTGGTCATTGAGTGACTGTGTGTCCAGGTTACAAAAAGTGGGCGGAGCTAAAAACAAATTTCACTGGAAAATATAAACTGCAGCCCTTTTTACACTGTTAAAGGCAGTATTCTCAAACTTTGCATAGAAGGTCACTGGGTGACTGGGATTAACATTCAGGAAAATGGGTGGAGCCAACAACAGGCAATCAAAATTCAGCGGTTGATTTTCATTGGGAATATTTAAATTGCTGCCATTTTGACACTGTTAATAGAAGATGCCTCAAACCTGGTACAGTTGGACAGTGGGTGACTGGGGGTTCAAATTCAGTAAGGGGGTGGAGCCACAAACAGCCAATCAGATTTGTGTAATTTTAATGGGAATATACAAATTATTGATACAAAGGACCCCAAAGCTCATAAACTTGATAATTGAGTAACTTTATGTCAAGGTTAGAAAAAGTGGGCAGCGCCAACAACTTCTTCACAGTCAAGTCAGCACCATCCGTAGTATCATAAAGCTCTTTTATTGATTAAAAAGCAGCATCATAGACATCATCACCAGCGACAGCAGCGCTGTTTCGGTCAACAGACCTTTCTCAAGCTGTACAAGATAAATGTCACACTGATACAAATGCATCTTATCCTTTAAATAATACCTCTAAAAGCCACCACCAATCAGCTTCAAGATCCCCCAGCCAATCAGCATCCGCTATGACCAAACGGACTGTGTGGAGAACTGCAACTCCTAACATTTAAATTAAGCTATCCCATAGTAAGCTTACCTGTCCCTCCCACATGCGTAACACTGTTGGTGAGCGGACCGTAACGTAAACCGCTCATCTAGTATGTAAAAATATGCGCTCCTGCGCACTATCCTACCTTCTCCTAGCTGCACCTAACAGCGCCGGGTGAGAGCGTCTATCCCCGCTATAGACGTCATCAGGACGTCCTATCACGTGTCTGCGTGTTACTAGGGGGCGTTCATCTAACGCTCCTATTCTCCTAGCAACCACCAACGCGTATATCCGGCTATTAAGCCGGCATCACATGTATAAACAACCTGACGTCACATATACAACACCAGCTATATAAGCCAATAGCGGCCAACAATATTGATACTCTCATACGATCTCACCCAGCGCATCCTGCAGGATCTGTGGTGAGGGGATTCAGGTCACTGCTATGCTGATTAGCCATAAAGGGATCCCGTATTCATTATCTGAAATAAACAAATATATACACAATATTAATAACCAATCCTATCCATTCAGTATAGGTCACCACACTTAATCTTATCTAATATCCTATAATCCCCATCTAAATACATGGTAATAAGTCATATTCTTTGTTAAGTCCACCCCTCCCCATGGTCCCCAATCTACGAATCCATTCAGCTTCCCTAATAAGTAACATTTTATGACGGTCACCTCTTCTTTTATTTAAGGGGACATGATCAATTACCTGTACCCTCAGTTGGGTGACCGAGTGTCCAAACGACTTAAAATGGCTAGAGACCGCCTGATCACCATCCCCTCCTCTTATTGCACTCTTATGGGATGATATCCTATCCCTAAGGGGTTGTGTA
Organism: Hyperolius riggenbachi; assembly: GCF_040937935.1. Lineage (NCBI taxonomy): Eukaryota > Metazoa > Chordata > Amphibia > Anura > Hyperoliidae > Hyperolius > Hyperolius riggenbachi. The sequence continues at coordinate 106,744,972 of NC_090648.1, read as the reverse complement.
GTTTTTCCTACATATCCTAGCCCACATGGGCATTTCAAAAGATAAACGACAAAAGTCGATTCACAGTTAAAGTATCCATTAATATAAAATTTACGTCCACTAGAGGGATGTGTAAAGCAGTCTCCCTTAGTTATTAGACTACACATGTGGCAACGGAGGCATGGGAATGTACCCTTCCTAACACTCTTATCCATTGTTTGTTCAAATGTATGCATAACTTTATCTCTGATGGTGGGTGGGCGTCTAAATGATAATAGAGGTGGATGTCTAAATTCCTCAATATGTGGAAAACCCTCTTGTAAAATTTTCCAGTGTTTTTTAACAGCTGATCCTATCTGCTCACTCCAACAACTAAAGGTGGTTACCAAGGGGATTCTAGAACCCATTTGATTTCTATTATTAGTATTTTTCTTCTTAGTATATATTTCCTTAGGGTAACCCCTCCTTTCAAATTTATTCTGCATCTGTTCAATTCTCTCTAATCGTTTTTGAGGATCTGCCACTATTCTCTCCACCCTAGCTAACTGTCCACCCGGAATATTGTCCCTAATATGTTTTGGGTGAAAGCTCCCATATACTGGGGGATCTTGAAGCTGATTGGTGGTGGCTTTTAGAGGTACTATTTAAAGGATAGGATGCATTTGTATCAGTGTGACATTTATCTTGTACAGCTTGAGAAAGGTCTGTTGACCGAAACAGCGCTGCTGTCGCTGGTGATGATGTCTATGATGCTGCTTTTTAATCAATAAAAGAGCTTTATGATACTACGGATGGTGCTGACTTGACTGTGAAGAAATTGCTTGGAGAGTCTGGAGTGCGGAAACCTTGCAAGTCATAGCACATCACCTTTTCCCTCTTTGGGTGCTTGCTACACACTGTGTTTGTATCGGGCAGCGCCAACAACTACAATTTTTTTACATGGGAAATTATAAACTGCAACCATTCTTACACTGTTAATGGCCGGGTTCCCAAACTTGACACAGTTGGCCACTGAGTAACTATAATTAATATTTAGAAAGTGGGTGGAGCCTACAACTGCCAATAAAAATTTGCCTATTGATTTTTCAAGGGGAATATTTACATTGCTACCATTCTTACACTGTTAATGGCAGAGGCCTTAAAGTCAGTCATTGGGTGACTGGGGTATAAATTCACTAAAAAGGGTGGGGCCACAAACAGCCAATGAGATTTGTTAGATTGATTTCAGCCATTCTGTTATTGGCAGGGTTTTCAAACTTGACACAGTTTGTCACTGACATGACTGGGATTAATATTCAGGAAATTGGGTGGAGTCTACAACAGCCAATCAATATTCACCTATTGATTTTCAAGGGGAATATTTACATTGCTACCATTCTTACACTCTTAATGGCAAATGCCTCAAATCTGGTACAGTCAGTAACTGGGAGACTGGGGTTTAAATTCTGAAAAGGGGGCGGGCTACAAACAGCCAATCAGATTTGTTTAATTTCAATGAAAAAATGAAACTTATTTATGCCAAGGACCCCAAAGCTCATTAAATTGGTCTTTGAGTGACTGAATGTCAAGGTTAGAAACAGTGGGTGGAGCCAAAAGCAACTAACATTTTAAATAGGAAAATATAAACTGCAGTCATTTTTACACTGTTAATGGCATGGCACAGTTGGTCACTGGGTGTATGGGATTAATATTCAGAAAAGTAGGTGGAGCTACAACAGCCAATTAAAATGCATTTCATGGAGAATATTGAAACTGCTGCCATTCTTACAGTCAGTCACTGAGTGACTGGGGTTTCAATTCACTAAAGGGGCAGAGCCACAAACAGCCAATCAAATTTATTTGCTGGATAAACTGCTTCCATTCACATAATTTTGATGCCAGGAACCCGAAAACTCACTAACTTGGTCATTGAGTGACTGTGTGTCAAGGTTACAAACATTGGGTGGAGTCAAAAACAGGTTGCATCAGAGTCCCCAAGGTTACAAACACTGGGTGGAGTCAAAAACAGATTTCCCGGGGAAAATGTAAACTGCAGCCCTTTGTTATGATCAGTAATAGCTCTAACAGCACAGTAGTCAGTATTTTATTCAGAGTGTGATCACACGTGTTTTTGTGCACAGTATAACACAGGAGTACTCCTATGTGATAGCCCTTGACAGTAGGGACTATCACTAAATAGAGTGGTCGTACAGGCAATGTCGGTAACAGGTCGGTCAGGCAGCGGTACAATATCGTCAGGCAAATACGTAGTGAGAAAACAAGCCGAGGTCGGTAACAGATCAGATGAGCGAAGGTACAGAATCAGGAGACAATATCAGAGTCGAGGTCGGGGAGAGGACGGCAGCAATCAGATAGGCAGGGTACAGAATCGAGAGGCAGAGAGATTAGTCAAGGGTACAGGCAAAGAGTGAATCAATATACAATTATATGTTTTTTCCTAAGCTAAGTGTGAATCCCTGGGGTCCTGTCGGATCAAGCACACACGGATCTGACTAAGGTCTGAGAGCTTAACCGCAAAGTATCAGCAACAGCAGACAATGAGCCACTGACAGCTCAAGTCTTAAATACAGGCAGGTAATCCCAGAAGTTCCGCCCAGCGAACTTCAGCCAATCATCGGCGATAGTCAGCACAGCACTGTCAGCTGACCGGCAGGTCAGCTGACTCGCCTCCTTAATGCATAAAGGTCCTCTCTCCTGGTGCGCGCGTGCGCCGCCCTGCTCTGATGCACCCTGGAGAGACCTGTCCTACCTGAAGGAAATGACTGAGAGGACGCGGCGAGATTCGTGGTAACGTCAGACGTGGGAGCGGCGGCTTCACCGCTCCCCGCTATGGAGGTAACTATATCACTCTTAACATTACACCCCCCCCCCCCCTCGAGGCGTGGTCTCCGGATGCACTCTCAGGATGTGAGAAGTGAAACTGTCTTTTTAATTCTTCAGCATGAAGATGATGATCCGGGACCCATGACCTCTCCTCAGGACCATACCCTCTCCAATGAACCAAATACTGTAATGAATTCTGCACCCTGCGAGAATCCAAAATCTCCTGAACTTCATATTCTGGCTCTCCATCAATAATCCCAGGAAGGGGGGGGGGGGGGGGGAAGGAATCTGCATACACTGCAGGTTTAAAGCGAACCTTAAGTCAAGTAAAAAAAATGAGATTTACTCACCTGGGGCTTCCCTCAGCCCCCAGCAGCCGATCGGTGCCCTCGCAGCTCCGCTCCGATGTCCCAGGACCCGCCGGCGAGCACTTCCGGTTTGGCCGTCACCGGCCGACAGGCATGGGAACGCGAGTGATTGTTCGCGTTCCCAGCCTGTATATCGCCCCCTATGCTGCTATTGCGGCCAGGAGGTCGCAATAGCAGCATAGGGGGCGATATACAGGCTGGGAACGCGAACAATCACTCGCGTTCCCATGCCTGTCGGCCGGTGACGGCGAAACCGGAAGTCGTCGCCGGCGGGTCCTGGGACATCGGAGCGGAGCTGTGAGGGCACCGATCGGCTGCTGGGGGCTGAGGGAAGCCCCAGGTGAGTAAATCTCATTTTTTTTACTTGACTTAAGGTTCGCTCTAAGCAAAGACACATGAAAGGATTTTACACCTTTCATGGTGGCTGGGTGCGCAACTCTGTAAGCTACCTCATTAATTTTCTCTGTAACAGGGTATGAACCAATATACTTAGGTCCTACCTTGGGTGAAGGCTGTCTCAGGGCGATGTGATGTGTGGAGACCCACACCATATCCCCTGGAGTATAACTCCACTCAGGTGACCGTTTCCTATCAGCCTGTCTCTTTTGAATATTAAAGGCTTTCTCCAGATTGTCTCTTACCAATGACCAAATTCTCTTACACAGCTTCTGCCAGCCCTCTAATGCAGGGAAAAGAGAATTAGTCGCCGGTAACGGACAACATTTGGGTGACTTCCCTGTAACCACCTGGAACGGAGAAAAACCTGATGAGGCATTCCTGAGATTGTTATGGGCAAACTCAGCGAAAGAGAGAAACTTCACCCACTCATGTTGGGACTCAGCCACATAACAACGTAGGAACTGCTCTAGTGACTGGTTCATCCTTTCAGTCTGGCCATTGGTTTGGGGGTGGTAACCTGAGGAGAAGGAGAAAGTTAGGCCCAGATGTTGGCAGAATGCTCGCCAAAATTTAGATACAAGCTGTACTCCCCTGTCAGAGACTATATTAACTGGTATCCCATGTAAGCGCAAGATGTGATTAATGAAAAGGTCCACTAGTTCCTAAGCTGAGGGGAGTTTCTTCAAAGGCACAAAATGAACCATTTTACTGAAGCGGTCCACAACCACCCAAATCACTGTATTCCCTTCCGAGGCAGGGAGTTCCCCCACAAAATCCATGGATATGTGGGTCCATGGTTCTGTGGGTACTGACAAAGATTGCAGTGTTCCTGCAGGCACCTGTCTAGAGGGCTTACTGTGAGCACAGACCGTACAGGACATAACAAATTCTCTGTAATTGTTTTTAAAGGAAGGCCACCACACACTGCGAGACAGTAATTCTTCAATTCTGCTAATACCCGGATGTCCTGCATTCTTATGACTATGAAACATATGCAAGACTTGGAGACGCAAATGTAAAGGGACAAACAATACCCCATCTGGCTTTTCATCAGGAGCATCAGTCTGATAAGACTGCAGAGTGGCTGTCAGATTCTCCATGGGTTCTGTAGCAGCAATCACAACATTTTCTGGCAAGATATTAACAGGGAGTGAGGGCTGGACTGTCTCAGGTTCAAAACAACGGGACAGAGCATCGGCCTTAACATTCTTATGACCTGGTTTGTAGGTGATTATGAATCGGAATCGGGAGAAAAAGAGTGCCCACCGAGCCTGTCTCGGGTTGAGTCTTTTTGCCCCTTCGATATATTCCAAATTCTTATGGTCTGTATATACTGTAATCACATGTTCAGCCCCTTCTAACCAATGTCGCCACTCCTCAAACACCATCTTTATGGCCAAAAGTTCCCTGTTACCAATGTCATAGTTCTTTTCCGCTAGTGAAAACTTGCGGGAAAAGAACGCACATGGATGCAACTGTCCCTGCGTACCGGAATATTGAGACAGTACAGCCCCCACTTTTACCTCGGAGACATCTACTCCTACAATAAAAGGGCGAGTTACATCCACATGGTGTAAAATGGGAGCAGCACAGAAAAGTGTCTTGAGTTGTATAAACGCCTTACAGGCTTCCTCTGACCAGTTATAGGTATCAGCCCCCTTTTTAGTCAGATTGGTGAGAGGAGAAACCACAGAGGAGAACCCTTTAATAAACTTTCTATAAGAGTTAGCAAACCCTAGAAAGCGTAGCAGGGCATTGAGACCAACGGGTTGCGGCCAATCCAACACCACAGAGACTTTTTTTGGGGTCTATAGACAGACCATTGGTAGAAATAATGTATCCCAAGAACGCAACCTCTGACACCTCAAACAAACACTTTTTGAGTTTTGCGTAGAGACAATTTTGTCTGAGTTTTTCTAGAACAAATTTTACGTGCTCCCTGTGTTCCCTGAGGCTCCTGGAAAAGATCAAGATGTCATCTAGATACACGACAACAAAACGTCCCAAGACGTCTCTACAAATTTCGTTCACGAATTCCTGAAAAACTGCGGGGGCATTACACAACCCGAAGGGCATCACTAAGTATTCGTAATGCCCATCGGGTGTGTTGAAGGCTGTCTTCCACTCATCCCCTTGCCTAATACGAATCAAGTTGTATGCCCCTCTCAGGTCCAGTTTAGAAAATACTTGTGCCCCAGAGACTTGTGAAAACAAATCGTCTATCAGTGGTAGGGGATAGCAATTGGGAATTGTCATCTTGTTCAAAGCTCTGTAGTCGATGCATGGACGGAGTCCACGATCCTTCTTTTGAACAAAGAAGAATCCCGCCCCTGCTGGTGATTTGGAAGGATGGATGAAACCTTTATCCAGGTTCTCCTTAAAGGGAAGGTTCAGGGACTAGCTAAAAAAAATAAAAATCCATTTCCACTTACCTGGGGCTTCCTCCAGCCCGTGGCAGGCAGGAGGTGCCCTCGGCGCCGCTCCGCAGGCTCCCGGTGGTCTCCGGTGGCCGACCCGACCTGACCATGGAGCGCAGAAGAGGCCCGACCTGGCCGCCGGCCTGGCCAGGTCGGGTCGGCCACCGGAGACCACCGGGAGCCTGCGGAGTGGCGCCGAGGGCACCTCCTGCCTGCCACGAGCTGGAGGAAGCCCCAGGTAAGTGGAAATGGATTTTTATTTTTTTTAGCTAGTCCCTGAACCTTCCCTTTAATGTATTCCTTCATGGCTATTGGCTCTGGACCTGAGATGTTGTACAAGTGTCCCCTGGGAGGAATGGTACCAGGTCAGGTCTTAAGTCAATAGGGCAATCAAATTCCCGGTGGGGAGGGAGTTTATCAGCAGCTCTAGGACAGAAAACGTCAGAATAGGCTACATACGGAGGAGGGACACCTTCCACCTGAACCTCAGTGGAACACAGGGTAACTTTCTCTAAACAAGTGTCTTGACAAGCTGGGGACCAAGACAACAAGTGCCCTGTGTTCCAGTCAATCTGAGGTGAATGTTGACGTAAGCACGGGAGCCCCAGGACAATCATAGAAGTAAACATCTTTAATACATAAAATGGCAATTCCTCTCTATGCAATACACCAATGCGACAGATGAGAGGAGGAGTTTGAGAGAGTGGTTGCTGGTTCTGTAGTGGAGAATCATCTATGGCAGTAACGTAGATCTGTCTCTCAATGGGAAGAATGGGAATTTCCTACTTAGAGGCTAGATCCAAATCAATAAAATTGGCTGCAGAGCCTGAGTCAATGAAGGCCTGAGCAGAGAAAACTTGATCCTTCCACGTAATAGTCAATATAAAAGAAAAGCATCCATTTAGCAAGAAAATGTAATAAATCCATGCAATCTAGCTCAATGAAATATGAACAATTTATTTGGGACTTGTCCCTTTAAAAGCAAATAAAACATATCGCAGGAGGTACATTTAGGATGTCATGGTGATATGATACATATAATAATGATCAAAAATCCCAATACAGTCAACAATGAGGGTAAATAACATCAACTGGAATGCTGGACAAGCAAAACTGTGACAACACCAATCCTGTACTAAATAGAATACATATAACTGCAGCAACTGTTCGTGAACCCACTGCAGGAACAGGAATAGGTATAACCTGAAAAAATGACAGATAAAAGATAAGAAGGAAGGGAGAAGCGCTTACCACCAGATCAGTTGAGACACCCTGCCTGTGCCCCCGCAAAGACCTCACATGTATCGCAGACCCCTCTGCTTCGTCGGAGATCATCTCCAACATCTCCGACGAAGCAGAGGGGTCTGCGATACATGTGAGGTCTTTGCGGGGGCACAGGCAGGGTGTCTCAACTGATCTGGTGGTAAGCGCTTCTCCCTTCCTTCTTATCTTTTATCTGTCATTTTTTCAGGTTATACCTATTCCTGTTCCTGCAGTGGGTTCACGAACAGTTGCTGCAGTTATATGTATTCTATTTAGTACAGGATTGGTGTTGTCACAGTTTTGCTTGTCCAGCATTCCAGTTGATGTTATTTACCCTCATTGTTGACTGTATTGGGATTTTTGATCATTATTATATGTATCATATCACCATGACATCCTAAATGTACCTCCTGCGATATGTTTTATTTGCTTTTAAAGGGACAAGTCCCAAATAAATTGTTCATATTTCATTGAGCTAGATTGCATGGATTTATTACATTTTCTTGCTAAATGGATGCTTTTCTTTTATATTGAGTCTTATTCTACCTATCCATGGCATACATCTATATAACTTGGCTCTCTTGCTGCTTTGCCTTCCACGTAATAGAACACGGCAACAATATTTTTGAATTCTTGGGAGGTAAAACAGGTTCGCCAAGGGTAGTACCTCCAACTACACCTAGGCAGAGAAGTTTTCCGCCTTCTTACTGCAGTTCTGAATGAAGTGACCCTTCTCCCCACAGTATAAACCGAGGCCCTCTCTCCTTCTTTTGGTCTTTTCAGTCTCTAACAATTTTGAATGGCCGACCTGCATTGGCTCATCCGAAGTAGTCGTGACCGAAGGAGTGGAAAAAAATGTTCTGGGGGTAGTACGTGACCTGCCCTGTCTATGGTGACGTACCCTGCGGTCTATCTTAACTGCCAAAACAATGGCTTCATCTAGAGTTTTCGTTTCAGGATGGCTGAGCATGATGTCAGAAACTGACTCAGATAACCCCGAGAGGAAACAATCAAGTAGGGCGTAATGTTCCGATCTGGAAGAGACAGCCCACTTCCTAAACTCTGAGGAATAATCCTCCACAGTGCCATGCCCCTGGCGTAGTCTTTTTAAATTTCTTTCTGCCATGGCGGCCACATCTGGGTCGTCATATATGACCGCCATTGCATTAAAGAAAGCCTGAACAGACCCTAGGGCCTCATGATCAAAGGGGAGGTTATAAGCCCAAGTTTGCGAATCCCTGTTTAAGAGGGTCTTAATAAGCGTTACCCACTGTAATTCAGAACCTGATGAAGTGGGCCTCATTTCAAAGTATAATTTCTCCAAGACGATCCAGCACAGCTCTTTTAATCAGAAGATTATTTTATTGGATCATAAAAATACAAACATAAAGCTGCATAGTGGCTACGGTCCATTATGCTGTGTGGCGTGAACAAGGACTGTGAACAAGGACTGTGATGGTCCGAAACGGTGGACCGTAGCCACTATGCAGCTTTAATGTTTGTATTTTTATGATCCAATAAAATAATTTTCTGATTAAAAGAGCTGTGCTGGATCGTCTTGGAGAAATTGTACGCTATACCCTGTGGGTACAGGGGTGGATCCGCTGCACGCCTATTCCCCGACATCGCTAGTGTGCGGTCTTACACATCTTTGTGGCTGTCATTTCAAAGTATGACATACATCTGTTTATGAAATTCCTGAAATCCGACTTATGACCTGAAAATTTCTCAGGGAGTGCCAGCTTAGGTTCACGGACAAGTGTCGGAGGCAATGATGATACAGCTCTCTGAGGACTGTTTACAGCCTCAGTCAAGAGATTTAAAGAGAAACTCCGACCAAGAATTTAACTTTATCCCAATCAGTAGCTGATACCCCCTTTTACATGACAAATCTATTGCATTTCACAAACAGACCATCAGGGGGCGCTGTATGACTGATATTGTGGTGAAACCCCTCCCACAAGAAGCTCTGGTACCGCGGTACTCTGGGCAAACTGCCACAATGTAACAAGGTTCACAGACAGGAAATAAGCTGTTTACAGCTGTCTCCAACAGAAAACAGCTAGCAGCAGCTACATAACTTGCCCACAGTAAAAATGTCACCATGTAATACATGTCAGAATGTGAATCTGGGAGAGGAAAGATTTTACAATGAGCAAACAATGACTAAATCATTTATACATAATTATTGTAAAAATGAAGCACTTTTTTTTACTACATTATTTTCACTGGAGTTCCTCTTTAACTGAGCCTGCTGAGATGCCACAGTGGCAGTTAACCGTTCGACCGCAACAGTTAACGCCTGAACCTGCGCCTCCAGGGATATTTTTTGGGTCTGCTGTTATGTTATGATCAGTAATAGCTCTAACAGCACAGTAGTCAGTATTTTATTCAGAGTGTGATCACACGTGTTTTTGTGCACAGTATAACACAGGAGTACTCCTATGTGATAGCCCTTGACAGTAGGGACTATCACTAAATAGAGTGGTCGTACAGGCAATGTCGGTAACAGGTCGGTCAGGCAGCGGTACAATATCGTCAGGCAAATACGTAGTGAGAAAACAAGTCGAGGGTGGTAACAGATCAGATGAACGAAGGTACAGAATCAGGAGACAATATCAGAGTCGAGGTCGGCAGCAATCAGATAGGCAGGGTACAGAATCGAGAGGCAGAGAGATTAGTCAAGGGTACAGGCAAAGAGTCATACACAGTAAATCAATATACAATTATATGTTTTTTCCTAAGGTAAGTGTGAATCCCCGGGGTCCTGTCGGATCAAGCACACACGGATCTGACTAAGGTCTGAGAGCTTTACCGCAAAGTATTAGCAACAGCAGACAATGAGCCACTGACAGCTCAAGTCTTAAATACAGGCAGCTAATCCCAGAAGTTCCGCCCAGCCAACTTCAGCCAATCAGCGGCGATAGTCAGCACAGCACTGTCAGCTGACCGGCAGGTCAGCTGACCCGCCTCCTTAATGCATAAAGGTCCTGTCTCCTGGTGCGCGCGTGCTCTGATGCACCCTGGAGAGACCTGTTCTGCCTGAAGGAAATGACTGAGAGGACGCGGCAAGAATCGCGGTGACGTCAGACGCGGGAGCGGGGGCTTCACTGCTCCCCGCTATGGAGGTAACTATATCACTCTTAACACCCTTCTTCACTGTTAATGGCAGGGTTCTCAAACTTTGCACAGTTGGTTACTGGGTGACTGTGATGAATATTCAGAAAAGTGGGTGGAGCCGAGAAAAGCCAATCAAAATTCACCTGTTGATTTTCAAGGTAATATTTAAATTGCTGCCATTTTTGCACGGTTAATAGCACAAGCCTCAAACCTGGTACAGTTGGTCATTGGGTCACTGGGGTTCAAATACAGAAAAGGGGCGGAGCCACAAACAGCCAATCAGATTTGTTTTTATTGAAGCCAAGGCCCTGAAAGCTCACAAACTTGGTCATTGCCCAGGTTACAAAAAGTGGGCAGAGCCAAATACAAATTTCACTGGGAAAATATAAACTGTAGGCCTTCTTACACTGTCAATGGTAGGGTTCTCAAACTTTGCCTAGATGGTCACTGTGTGACTGGGATTAATATTCAGGGAAGTGGGTGGAGCCTATAATAGCCAATCAAAATTCACCAGTTGATTTTCGTTTCAAGGGTGTTTATTGAAAGGAAAATGCACATTACAGAAAAATTGTAACTTCAATCAACATAAAGTACCCCGCATGGGGGAAATAACATGTTAGCAATCAAATAAACTGTATGCAATATGTATATGAATAGCATCTAATAACAGGTATTATCTTGAAAAAGCATGTGAATCTTCCTTGGTATATATGGGAAGGGGTAAGGGAAAAAGGGGGAAGGGTAAGTGTCAGAACAGTCAGGGCCGGGGGTGGGGATACCACATCATTCCAGCCGACCCCAAGCTGAACCAACAGTGGGGAGCAGAAGGGAAAAGATTAGGGGTAATAGGGCGGGGGGAGAGGGGGAAACATTTAGTGCTAAATGAACATATTAACTTTTCTTGTCCAGATACTAATTACCCTGATGACCTTAATACAATTCAAACATGTGATGTCCACATCCTGAGGCCTAGAATGAATGTAGAGTGTAGGAGAGACCTTGATTTTCTTGCCACGTAATCCATTTGTCCCAGATCTTAAAAAAATTGTCCATCCTATCATACAGCTTAGCAAGAATGTGCTCTGATTGCATCGTTTCGTTAAGGGACTGGAAAACAGCATCTACTTGTAGGGATGAGGACCTCCATTTCGAGGCTAAGTGTCTTTTGGCCTGAGCCATGATAAATTGAATGAATTTGTGAGTGGCGTATGGTAAGCCTGAGGGTTTGTTGCCTAAAAGTGCTATCGTGGGATCAAATGGTATGGATTTGCCTGTAATTAGTTCTAGCTTGTCCCATATTCTCTTCCAATATGCTTTAGCTTTCGGGCAGTCCCACCATATATGCCATATGTCGGCCTTCGCTAGGCATCCTCTGAAGCATGTGTCAGGTTGCGAAGCCGAGAATAAGTGTAACCTAGCGGGGGTGTAGTACACCCTATGTAATAGTTTGATAGAAGTCTCTATTGACGAATAAAAAAGACTGTTCTTGGTTAACTGAGTCATTTTACATCTGATAGATCTGTAGAACATCTTTTTCCCAGTCAGTCTGACACTTTAATTTAGGAGCCATATCGTGGTATAGCAAAATTGTATAAATTTCAGAGATGAATCCTTTGTCTAATGAGCGACCTCTACATGTGAGGAAACGCGGAAAAGCCGCCGTCTCTCGAGGTGAGGCGGCTGTTTCCGCGTCCAGCATGGCGTCACAACGCGGAAAAAACGCCGCATGCCGCATGGGCAGTGCGGCGGAATCCGCATTGGTAACGGCGGAATCCACATCAGAGGCGACCCCCGCATTAGATACATTGCAAAACAGTACTGGTGTGGCTGGGACTGATAGTCCACCAAGATTCAGGCTTACACGCGCGCGAGCACTGAGGCAGAATTTAAATAGCAGTTAGAAGGGTGTCGGCTGACCAGCTGGGTCAGCTGACAAATTCCACTGCTCCCATTGGACCAGCAATTAGGGAGGTCCTGGAAAGGTCCTAGAGTATATATACTGCTGGTTGTTCACTTGCTCCTTGTCTGGCGTTGCGTTCACATATGTGGGAGCACCCAGATCCGTAGTCAGATCCGCAAGTGTGCCGGGACCAGCTGGAACTAGAAGATTGTGCTAGTACGGAGATTTTTCTACCTGAGGTCCCTGCTTCGGGCCTTTGCCGAGCAGGGACTGTTCCTGTACTAACTGGCCGCTCCAGCCATAGAGCGGCCAGCTCATTCCCCCCCTACTGCTTCCACTACTTACCAGGGGGCAGAGGAGGATTCCTTATCGGAGGAGGATGTGGCCCTGAACGCTGTAGCCTGGATAAAAGCCGCAAAGAGGTGTGAGGAAACACTTCTACAGCTGCGGTACAGTCTCGCCAAGGCCAAGTTTCGGTACGGGCTGAGGTGGAAGCCCGAATACTTGTGGCAAGATGACGAGCTCCTGGACCTGAGACGGCGGATAAAAGGTCAGAAAGCGAAACTTACCGAGCTATTGGCGGTTGGAGGGCCTTTTGCGGAACAGCTAGGCCACAAAAAACGCTTCAAAGCCATGCTGAAACCGGAAACAGATGTCGAGGATAGCGACACTGAGGAGGAGTGTATTGTGGTGGAGGACGAATGCACCCCTCCAGAACGTCCACCATGGATACCAGCTAACCTGTCCCAATCCCAGATCCCACCTGGACAAGGTGACCCCATGGAGGAGGAGGAGGAGGTGCCGGAGTCTGAGGAGGATATTGTGGTGAGTGAGCCAGTACCTGGTCTCTTGGCGGGTGCCCGGGGGGGTGTCAGCGGTGCCTGTACTGTTGCCCCCGCTGCCGGGGGTCTTAGTGGCATGGTGGATGCTGCTGGGGCCCTTGAGGTGGCGGGAGGTGATGGTGCGGGTGCTGCGGCTGTGGCTACCACACTCCCCTCTGAAATACCTGGAGGGGATAGTGTGGCTGGAGCTGCGGCGGCCTCTTCGGGTGCCCACATGTCTTTTCTCCCTGCTGTGGCCTCGGATCCTGTGTTGGGGTCGCTTGCTGCTCCTGACGTGGGGTCCTGGGTTAGGCAGGGGAAGGGGGCGTGTGCCAGGGACTATCGGGAACGCTCGCCGCATCGCAGCGAGGTCCCCCAGGATGGCGCCGGCCTCAGGAGTGATACCGCGAGGACGCCGAGTGAACTTCCTGTCTGCCCGCCGGAAGTGACGCACGCGAACGGAGTTCCGCCTGTATCCGGTATCCCCGCAGGCGGCAACGCTGAATGCGAACGCCACAGCGGTATTGATGCGGCTGGCAGTCCGCATCGGTACGGAAACTCCGTAGGGGGCAATGCTGCATGCGAAAATCCTGGCGGCATGGAAGCGGCTGAAACTCCGCAGCAAGTCGGAAAGCCCATTAGCAACAGTGAGCCTGAACGCGGATTTGCTGGGAATGATGGTGCGACCCAGATTCCGCATCCAGACGGAAACACCATAGAAAGCAAGGCAGAGGGAGGCGGAAGTGAGGCAGAGAATCTGCCTGAAAGAGGAATTCCGTTGCTGGAAGGGAAAGGGGATGCAGGGGATGCAGAAAATTCACCTATTCTACCAAAAGAGGCGGAGCCTAATGAGGAGTATGCAGACGAGGAGGAGGCAGAAATTGCTGTACAGCAGAATCCATCCGGGCATGGAAACAGCCGGCCAGTGGCAGCAAAGGAATCTGCGGTGATGCAGGGGATGCCAGAGAACTCTGGGCCTACTGAGCATGGACTTGCGGTCGCTGCTCTGGAGGAAGATTTGAACGAAGATATTGTGCAAGGGACCGGGCAACCCTGCCTTAAAATGGATCTGTCAGTGGAGGAATTCACTGAAGAGGACTTTCCTCAAGACCACAGTGTGGATCTGCCTGATTTACCAATGGATGTAACAGACATTGGTTTTGAGCAGCTGGCCCAAGAGCTCTGCCCTGAGGAGTCGAGTGAGGCAGAGGTCAGCAGTGGTCCCGAGGAGCATAGTGAAGAAACTGAAGACGATGGTGAGAAAAAAATTTCTTTGTCTTTAAAACAAAAGGAAAAAAAGAAAAAAAAAGGGAAAAATAAAATTAGTAAACTTAAGACACTTAAGTTGGATGCTGATAAGGGGGGTGGGAGACGCAAAGGTAGCTCTGCCCCAACATGCGTGGAGGAGACTGACGTGTCCTCTGCAGGAGCTCAGGGTGGTGAAGGAGAGGATGGTCAAGGTGGCAAGGGAGAGGGTGGTCAGGGTGGGCAGGTTTCCCCCACTTTCGTGCAGGAAGTGGAGGGGGGGGAGATTCTGCTTACCCAAGGTGACCCGGGAACATCCAAGGGGGAAGGCTATAGGAGTCTCGATGAGTTATTTGCAAGAAATCTGTTTGATGATTTTTACCCAGATGTTGATGATACAGGGAAGCAAGGGCGGAAAAAGAAAGGGAAAAAAAAACATCCAGAGCCTCCACCTGTTGTGTTGGAAGATCTGGTAACAGAGTTCAAATCTATTAATACCACATACAGGCTGGAGAAGACCCGGCTAGTAATAATTAATGAGCATACTGGAGAGGCTGTTACGCACTCAGTGGAACCAGGAGGTTATTATGGGGGTCTATACCTGGTGGGTAAGGGAGATCCTGATTGTGGAAGGCAGTTGGAGTTCAGGGCCGATGGGAAGAAAATTGTGGTTGAAAATGAGATCTTCAAGAGGTTTAATTTTGAGGGGAAAGTAGAATAGTTAGAAACTATTTTTGGTTTGGGGCCCAATTCCCCCAGGTATGATCCTCCCCCTGGTTCCATTGAGACCAGGCCTGATATGACCATCAAAGTCGTCTCTGAAGAGACACTTGATGGGGCAGATGTGTCCAGCGACAATGTGGTCGCACCCAGCGTCACTGACAGCGATATGGTTGGGGCTGTTGGGGGTACCACGACTGAGCCGGAGCTGCCAGAACTTGAAAGCGTAGCAAGGATTGGTTTTCCAGACCTTGGACCAGCACAAAACCCAGGGGCCCTTGCTCCTCTGGCAGCTTCGGCTCGGGGTGCCTCCACAGCCAGACAAATGTCTTATTCAAGGGCAGCAAGAGGCTCTGCTTCTGGGAGGAGGGTTGTGGCTCCCCTGGAGACAGGGTTAGAGGCCTCAACCCCAGGTCGAAGAAATGTTGTTCGCCTTAAGTGGGAGCACGGCTCGGCCATCCCCACTAAGCGTGAGTTCGTGAGGTATCTCTTCGACCTGGGGTTCAGGCCCGCAGATCTTTATGCAATTCTGGCTCCAGGGGACCCACCTTTGTACTATGATGTGTCCTTCCTCTCTCAACAGGGCATGGAATCTTTTTTGGAAGAAAGGTTAAAAGAGTCTGTCGGGAACGAATGGCATGGCTTTCAGGTGATTCCATTGTCCCGACAATCGTTGGAGAGGAGGGCACACATTGTGGTGCAGAATGAAAGTATCCCGGTCCGGGACCTGATGTGTTGGGTCCAGCACTACGCGGACATAATGTCCCCGCCGCACAAGGTCCTGGATGAGCTCGGGATATGGTGGGGGGAGTATGAGGTGGCGATCAAGCTCCATGTAAAGGAGGGGGTCGTCACCCATATTCCCCGTTCCGCCCTCATAGGGCGGGACAAGATCATCACATACTACCCGGGCCAGCCCAGGACCTGCAACAGGTGCGGGAAGCGGGGACATTTGGCCAGCGGCTGCCCGGATCCGAGGTGCAGTCGTTGTCAGGAATTTGGGCTCTCCGCGTCCTCGTGTAAGAGGATCAAATGTAATTTTTGTTTCGAATTTGGCCACCCTTACACGGAGTGCCCGACTTCCTGGACGACGATGCCCTCGGATCTAAAGAGAGCCCTGTTGGCTAATATGGGAGAGAGCCAGGAAGTCTCAGTGTCTGCCCCCAGTGTGTCTGTCCAGTCCGCCTCAGCCCTTGACATATCTGTGTCTGTCGTTACCCCGTCAGTTGTTGCCCCTTCCTCTGGTTCTCTCTCAGCCAGCAGGGCCTCTAATAGGCAGGCTGGACCCAAGCCATCGGCTCCCGCCCGGGATACTGTTCAAGGTGACGGCGGCCCTCCTCCCAAGGAGCATAGGCTCAAACCTGTGAGGAGTAGGGGGGGAGGGGGTCTCAGGCCTCTCTCCACTGCTCCTGCGGAGGGATCTTTAAAGGTTCCTCAGCCCACTCCCAGGAGGACAAAGGTCTCTCCTGCCACCATTCCTCCACCAAGTGGCCCTAACCTGCCCTCTCCCACCCCTGCCCCTCCCACCCCTGCCCCCCCAACCCCTGCTGTGTCCCCTTCTTCTCCCGAAAACCAGGCCCCTGCTGCCCTCCCCCCTTCTTCTGGTCCCCCTGCCCCTGATATATCCCTCCTCCTCCCCTCTGAGTCCCTGGCTCAGGTAGCTCCTCCTCCCCCTGACCCTCCCGATCCTGTCCCACCCACTTCCCCTCCCCATGTCCAACCCACCACTGGTGGTGTTTTCATTTCATCGTGTCCTATCCCGTCCGCTTATGCTTTCTCAAGACCTGCACCAACAAATGCGGCTTTTTTTCCCTCAAACCGGGAGTCCCTATCCAAAGACGAGTTGGAGTATTTAGAGCAAAGGCTTAAAATAAAGAAAAAGAAAGGAGTGAAGCCTTTGACCAAACCTCTCTCTGAGGAAAAAAGAGAGGCCAATAGGGCAGCTGCCTCTCAGAGGAGGCAGAAAACTAAAGATCTGGTGTTGGCAAATCGATTTGAAGTGTTGGCTGCCTCCCCCCTCACCTCGGAGGAGGAGGGGATGGTTACTGAGAATGCTGTTCCCGATGAGGGGGCATTGTAGTTTGTGTTGATGTGTTTTACTTTTGGTAAATGTTGTCTGTTTTATTTTCTTTATTGTATTATGTCCAAGAAGCATAAAGGGAAACCTTAAATTACTCTAATGGCTGTTCCCCCACCGCTCATGTTGGCAACGATCAACGTTGCCAGCATTAAAATGACCAGAGCTCGAAGATTGGCTTTCTCGATTTTGGCTGCCCACGAGGCTGACGTGTTTTTCCTGCAGGAGACCAGGCTCACCTCTGCGGCTGACCTCTGGTTGGCTGAGAGGGACTGGGTGTCCGGTCCGAGTTTTTGGTCTCTTGCGGGAGAGCCTGGTAGTGGTGTGGCGGTCCTTTTTAGGGCTGGCATGGTAACGTGTCGGCGAGTAATTGAGGTGGAGATGGGTAGGTGTCTGGTCCTGGACGTCTGCATGAGGGGGCAGGATCTCAGGCTGATCAACATCTATGCCGACCCCAAGTGTTTAGGGGCGAGAAAGCGCCTCTTTATGCAGATCAGGCCATTCCTTTTTTCAGCCTATCCTGTGATCCTGGGTGGTGATTTTAACACCATCACTAGGGCCATGGACAGGGCAAGGGCCCAGGTCCGGATAGGTACAGATAGTACGTACTTAGTTAGGCTAGCTAGGGAGGCTGATCTGGTGGATGTGCACGTTCGTCACTCCCCAGATCTCACGGGTTTCACCTTTTATCAAGGTAGCCGTAGGTCTAGGTTAGATAGATTTTTTGTTTCTGAGAGCCTCATCACTTCAACTCCTAAGTTGTTGGCGGTGGAGTTCTCTGATCACGTTATTCTGTCGGTGGGCTTGAATGCTTCAGATGCTCCTCCCAGAGGACGGGGTATTTGGAGGATGAATTCGACTCTGCTGCTGGAGGGCGAGGTAAGACAATCCTTTGAGGAGTTTTTTCAGGCACAGGTTTCCATCCTGGACTGTTTTGACAATAGGTCTGAGTGGTGGGAAGAGGTCAAAAGACGCACTGTTAGACTCTTCAAGGGTCTAGCATCTCATAGGAGCATTGATAGAAACCTCGCTTACCGGCGGCTAAGGGAGAGGTTGACTGTCCTTGTCTCTGACGGCGGAGATCCGGGGGAGATCTCCGAGATCAAAATTCAACTCAAGCAGCAGCAGTACGATCGGCTGGCTTCTTTAACTCTGGAAAGGGATCATGGTAAATACCGCTCGCCGGACCCTTATCAGAGTTTTAAACAAAGTGCGGCGCTTAAGACGGTCATTGGTCTCAGGGATGCCTCAGGGTCTCTGGTGAAGTCCAGGTCAGGGATCCTGGGTGTCGCTAGAGAGTTTTATGCTGGTCTGCTTGGGGAGAAGCCACTTGATCAGGCGAGGATGGAGGACTTCTTGGTCTCCACACCAGGTCTGGGAGATGTTGACATTTCTGCCATAGATTTGACTTCAGAGATCACCGCAGATGAAGTAGCAAGAGCCATTGGTGGCCTTGCACCTAAAAAGACCCCGGGTCCGGATGGACTGACGGCTGAGTTTTACAAGGCCTTCGTGTCCATCTTGGCCCCTCGATTGGCCGGTGGTTTCAATGACTGCCTTGCTGAGGGCCAGTTACCGCCCTCCATGAGGCAATCTGCGGTGATTCTGTTGTCAAAAGGTCGTGACCCTGAGATGATTGAGAATTGGCGTCCCATCAGCCTTCTCAACGTCGACAGGAAGATCCTGGCAAAAGTTTTGTTCTGGCGTTTGTCCCAGGTGACAGATGTACTTTCCCGCCATCAGCACTGCTCTGTTGTGGGTAGGAGTACGCTCTCAGCATTGTTGGCTGTCCGGGAGGGCCTGGAACGGTGCAGGGCTGAAGGTTGGGGAAAATACTTGCTGACATTGGACCAATCTAAGGCTTTTGATCGGGTCAATCACCGGTACCTATGGCGGCTACTTACTGTGTATGGTTTGCAGGGGAGGTTTGTTGATTGGCTGCAGACTTTGTACAGAGAGGCAGAAAGTTTCATGTTGATTAATGGATGGGTCGGCCAGCCTTTTGAGGTGAGCTCGGGGGTCCGCCAGGGGTGTCCGTTGAGTTCCTTGCTGTACGTGTTTGCCATCGACCCCTTTGTGAGGAGGCTAGATGGCAGCGTGCTTAGTGGGGTTCCGGCTGGCGCCTCTGGGAGCTCAGCTTTGAAGGTGGTAGCCTACGCTGACGATGTTACCGTGGTGATCTCTGATGCAGAGGAGGCGTCGGTGGTCGCTGAGGAGATCGCCAGGTACTCGTTAGCGTCTGGTTCAAAGATCAATCCAGATAAATGTGAGACGCTTTGGATGGGAAAAATTGGAGAGTCCTTTCGACTTCCCGGATCCTTTCCCACGCCTCAGGAAGAAATTAAAATCCTTGGCATCAAATTCGGCCCAGGCGATTATGGCCTGCGAAATTGGGAGAGCAAACTGTCTGATGTCGACAAGAAAGTGGTACGTTGGAAAAGTTGGTGTTTGACCTACAGGGAAAGAGTTGACCTGATCAAAACCTATTTGGTGCCAATATTGTTGTATGTCAGCTATGTTGCAATTTTGCCAGCATCTCTGTACACCAGGGTCAACAGTCTGTTTTTCCTGATGTTATGGGGAAACAGACTGAACCAAGTGCGTAGAAATGTTACCTACAAAACCAGGCGGGAGGGTGGCTTAGGCATGGTCAACCCGATTGTTTTTCTCTCTCTAATTTTTATTAAACATAATATTGGTAGCATGTTGTTAGAGAGCCCGCCGGGTTGGGTAGAGATCTTCCAGACTTGGTGTGAACCGTACCTTAGAGAATGGAAGAGCGGTGGCCCAGTGAAGAGTCTGAGAGTGCGTCGTGGCTATCTTCCGGCCTATGTCTTACCGTGCATGAAGAAACTGCTGCAGTGGGGATTGACGGTGGAAGACATCAGGTCGGTTGACAGGAGAACCCTGTTGGCCAGAGTGATAGATTCACACTTTCATGACTCTCTGGCCTTGAGGGATTGCCCAGGCACAATTTTGGAGGGTGGTCTGCGTTTGTTGAATTCTCCGCGGGTTCCGAGTAAATTGTGGGACATTGCCTGGCTCACCTTCCAGGGCAAGCTCTATGTTGGGGGGAACGTGAAGTGTCGGGATGTGGCAGGCCGTGCGTGTCCTCGGCAGGAGTGCCCTGTTGAGGAGACCATGGACCATTTCTTGATGTCGTGTCCTTTTAACATAGAAGTGTGTGAACAAGTAGGGAGGGCCCTCAATATCCCGTTCCTGGCGCATCTCAGTTATGCCGAGTGGGCATATGGAGCTTTCAATCAACGCCAGGGATATGATTTGTGCACGTTATGTGTAGTTAGTTTGGTAGTTAGGAGACACTTATGGTTGGCACGGTGTGACCTAGCTATTAGGAGGCAACTCTTGCCCGTCCAGGTGGTGGTGAGCAACATTCTGGGTGAGGTAGGGAACCTTCGGTGCTTAGAGAGGAAGAAGCTGGGGAGAGGAGCTTGGGTTCTGGCTTGGCAGAACATTAAGCCTCCTTGAACTGGTGGGAATCTCTCCTGGGTGCAGAGCTATTCTATTTTCTTTCCTTTTTCACCGTAGATTTTGATTTTTTCTTGCATTTTTGAAGTCTGGCCGCAGGCACAAGGGGAGTGTCCCTTTGTGTTTCTTTTTACCTGTTGGTGAGTGTTTTTTTTCTTTTTTTTTTTTTTTTTTTTTTGTCTCGTCAGGGGATTATTTTGCTTTTTGTCCTGTAGTTTTGTAGGTCCTCAGTCTTATGTTTCTCTTTTCTTATGCGAGCGTAAAAGTCTCGCGGTAGGAATGTGGAATGTGTGCCGTGATGTAGGTTGTGTTTTCACTTTTTTAGGTGGTGGTATATGTTGTATGTTCTTTATTTTCCTTTTATTTTATTTTTTTTGTCCCGTTGTATATATGGTGTAGTGTAGGGTTTGATATGCGTTTTTTTTGGGTGGTGGTTATTGTTATGTGTTTTTATTCTTTTTTTTCTGTCTTGTGAGGTTGAATGTGAATGCGTGGTGTCCCCTCATTAGTGGGTTCTAGGTATCTCAGCCATCTTGTATATGGAGTGATTTTCTAGACTTTTTGTATAAGTTATGAAATACAAAGAATACTGAATTAAATTACGCCTATTGTCTGTTTAAACTGTGGTAGTTGTTTGAGATGGATCATCTTATGACTTTATTGTTTATATGAAACGCGTTGCATACTTTTATTTTTCTAACCACATTGTATGCTGAGTATTGCCTTGCTTGGATTTAATGGCATATTTTTATCCTACTTATTTATTTGTATGCTTTTGAGTTTTCTTTAATAAAAAAGTCTGAACTCTGATCTTGCACCTCGATATTTCTGATACTCTGTTGCCGAACCCCGGCTCGTACTTTGACTCTGCTTCTGCCTCCTGATTTTGTACCCCGATATTTCTGATACCCCGTTGCTGAACCCTGCCTGTACTCTGACTCTGCCTTTGCCTCCTGATCCTGTACTTTATCTGTCCGTGTGTGTACGA
The DNA here is from genome assembly GCF_040937935.1 of Hyperolius riggenbachi. NCBI lineage: Eukaryota > Metazoa > Chordata > Amphibia > Anura > Hyperoliidae > Hyperolius > Hyperolius riggenbachi. The sequence continues at coordinate 106,723,363 of NC_090648.1, read as the reverse complement.
CCTGGCTTGTCCGACCTCGAGAACCGACCTTACCGTTAGAGGCGGTTCCTCGCTCTGTTAGCGATCCTTCCTCCTGAGGGTCACTTTCAGATATCCCTTCCTACTGTCAGTCTGACTCCTCCCGTCTTGGAGAGCTCAGGTCTGCGGAAGGAATCTGTGCAGTACTCCTTACTGCATTGAGGCCTTGTCCTCTTAGTGTTACAGTTACACCAAACACTACACTCTATTCAGGTGATCAGAGGTTAGTTTGTATATCGGATTATCGGTGAGACTGCAGTTCACTTATAATCTGGTATATATCTGTATTTCCGGTGATACTGCAGATCACCGGTAATCAGATACTCTCTGCGCCCACCGATCGTTACACTACACCTAACTTCAAAGGGAGTATATATTAATGTTTCGCTATCTCTATCTAACGATTTTAGGAAGTGAAAAATTAAATTGGTTCTGAAGTGCTCAGTCGGTGGGACTGCAAAATTCTCACGGAAAGCTGATATAGACATTATCTTAAATGCTCTCAGGAATTTGCCTAGAAAGACCAGGCCGTTAGTGTACCACCATTTAAATGAACTCGTGATGTGGCCCTGGGGAAAATCTGGGTTTCTGAGTATGTGTGTCATACACGATACTGGGGCTTGCAGGCCGTAGGTATATCTATATTTCTGCCAAAGTTTAAAGGAATGGGCAGAGGTGGGGGATACCTTATTGATTGCTTGATAGGGGATTTTGGTTGCCCACATAATGGCAGGCATGGATAGTGGTAGTACTAGTTGTGTTTCGAGGTCTACCCACAGTGGTGCCGCCGTTCCCGCATTAACCACAGCTAGTTGTGTGATATGGGCAGCAACATAATATAGCCAGAGGTCGGGTGCTCCAAGTCCACCCTTGTCTTTAGGTCTCGTTAGCGTAGCGTATTTGATGCGTGGTTTGCGCTTTTTCCTCCCTTTCCGCCAGGCATCAGACAATATTAGGAAGATAATTGACATGCAATACCACTGCAAACGAATGAACACCAATCTAGCATTGTTAGCATTAGACATGGAAAAGGCCTTTGATTTAGTGAAATGGCCTTACATGAAGGCGGTTATGAGAAAATTCGGTTTCTCAGGCAGATTCCTCAATGCAATTAACGCCCTATACTCCACACCTACAATGTCACTTAAAATGCCCTCCCCTAATAAAAGCTCATTCCCCATTTACCGAGGAACCAGACAGGGGTGCCCCTTATCCCCTGGAATCTTCGCACTCATGATGGAACCACTGGCCAATGCCATCAGACAGTCTTGCGAAATACAGGGAGTTCGTATTGGCAACAAAGAACATAAAATTAGTCTCTTCGCGGATGATATTTTCCTGACACTACTATCCCCCCATACTTCCATACCCAATACTTTAGATATTATCCGACACTTCTCAACATTCTCGGGGTTCAAACTTAACCTTGACAAATCAGACCTTATGCTCACTAGATCCCCATACACAGTAACATCTAACCTTGCCTCAAAACTGGGCATTCAACCCCAACCCAAATCCATTAAATACCTTGGAATAAATCTAACCCGCGACCCTGCTCAATTATACGACAAAAATTATCCGTCCCTATACAGAAAACTCCAGTCGGACCTACAGAATTGGAACGATCTCCCTATTTCACTTTCAGGTAGAATTACCTCAATAAAAATGACGCTTCTCCCCCGCCTCCTATACCTATTTAGAGTCCTTCCAATCCCCATTAAGAAATTTGCGATCCACAATCTCCAGAAACAGATGCAAAAATGTATCTGGAAACACCAGTTGATTTTCAAGGGGAATATTTAAATTGCTGCCACTGTTAATAGGAGATGCCTCGAACCTGCTGCAGTTAGTCATTGGGTGCCTGGGGTTCAAATTCTGGAGAGGGGCGGAGTCACAAACAGCCAATCTAATTTGTTTAATTTCTATGGGAATATACAAATTATTGATGCCAAAGCTCACAAACTTGGTCATTGAGTGTGTGTTAGGGTTAGAAAAAGTGACACCAGCCAAACACATTCCCGGGCAACGCCGGGTCATCAACTAGTGAGCTATAAAATATCTTTTCTGTATTGAGCAACAAAAATGTACATAAACAGAGAAGGTCTTGCACTTAGCTGTTCCTCCACAAACATGTATGCAGCCTGTGCTCCAAGATCTCGCAGATCAAATCACAGAGGTGGAAAGGGAGTACCCAGATTCTTTTTTTATCATAATAGGGGATTTCAACAGTGCTAACCTTTCCAAAGAACTCCCCAAATACAGGCAACACGTCACAAGCGCAACGAGAGAAGGTAAGACACTTAACCACTGTTACACTAGACAAGACAAGACAAGACAAATAACATTTATATTGCGCTTTTCTCCTTGCGGACTCAAAGCGCCAGAGCAGAGCAGCAGCCACTAGGGCGCGCTCTATTGGCAGTAGCAGTGTAAGGGAGACTTGCCAAAGGTCTCCTACTGAATTAGTGCTGGCTTACTGAACAGGCAGAGCCGAGATTCGAACCCTGGTCTCCTGTGTCAGAGGCAGAGCCCTTAACCATTACACCATCAGCCAACTACACTACAACTAAGGACTCGTATCTCTCTGTCAGCAGGGCAGCTTTGGGGAACTCTAATCATGCTGTTATACAGCTTATCCCAACATACATCCAAAGATTAAAAAATGCCAAACCTGTAGTTACCACAATTAAGAAATGGACTAGAGAAGCTGTAGAAAAACTGCAGAGCTGCTTTGATTTAACTGACTGGAATATATCTAAAGAATCCTCCAGTGACTTACCGTATTTTTCGGACCATAAGACGCTCCGGACCATAAGACGCACCTAGGTTTAGAGGACAAAAATCAAGGAAAAAAATATATACTGTACCTGGGTGTGTCCATGGTCCAGGGGCATCTTGTGGACCTTTTCCACCACCTAAGCTTTCTTTATCTAAGCCACGCTAACCCCTGCAGCTACATTAACTACACTATTATAACCTATGCTGACAACACTAGTTACCCTACACCTGCTGCTACACCTGCTGCACACCCACCAGCTACACTAACCTATGCTATCTCTAAGGTAGTAAGTAAAATCAGTGCATAAGTCCAACACTGCGTTTCTAAACAAAACAAGACACATAGCATAGCTGAAAAGCAGGCCAAGGAAAGCATTGCACAATCCTCTACTGCAGCCATTACCTGTCCAGGCAGGGGTCTTGTCCATATGGCATGATCCGAAGTACTCTGCTGCCTCTGGACTTCAAGAACGGCTATTTCCCGACCTGGGAATCCCAGAGACCAGCGGATAACCCCCTCTCCTGGAGCAGTGCAAGATGCTGATGTCCGCAGGCTCCCGGAAATATCGCTGCAGCCGCAAGAGATTAAGTGCTGCTTGTTCCCCCGCACACTCCACGTGTCGCTCCCAGTCCTCTCCTGCCCGGTGATTTCCTCCATTGGCCCCCGGCAAACATCGCTCCCGCTGCAAGAGATCGAGTGCTGCCTCTCCACTGCACACTCCGGGCGCTGCTACAAGCCATCTCCTGCTCTCTCATAGCCGCAAATTCCCCCAGGCTGCAACACGAATCCTCCGCCAACTTCCTTCTTCCTGGTCACTGCGCCCCCTCACTGTGTGACCTGACGACGCACGCATGCACGCCGTCAGGTCACACAGTGAGGGGGCGCAGTGACCAGGAAGAAGGAAGTCGGCGGAGGATTCGTGTTGCAGCCCGGGGGAATTTGCGGCTATGAGAGAGCAGGAGATGGCTTGTAGCAGTGCCCGGAGTGTGCAGTGGAGAGGCAGCACTCGATCTCTTGCAGCGGGAGCGATGTTTGCCGGGGGCCAATGGAGGAAATCACCGGGCAGGAGAGGACTGGGAGCGACACGTGGAGTGTGCGGGGGAACAAGCAGCACTTAATCTCTTGCGGCTGCAGCGATATTTCCGGGAGCCTGCGGACATCAGCATCTTGCACTGCTCCAGGAGAGGGGGTTATCCGCTGGTCTCTGGGATTCCCAGGTCGGGAAATAGCGCGTCTCTACATGTAATGGTACCTTCTGCACTTTATCGGGGGGAGGTAAAGTGGGTCATTGGGGCATACATTCGGACCATAAGACGCACTGACTTTCCCCCCCCACTTTTGGGGGAGAAAAAGTGCGTCTTATGGGCCGAAAAATACGGTAAATGTATACACTGACGCTTTTATTGCAGGTTTGACACTAGCAACAATAGCCAAACACACCAAGTCAGTCTGCATAATTTACATCTGTGTATCAGGAAATCTGAGCACTCCTCCAGCCAGCCATCGTCTCCACCCCCTGCAGTGCCTCAGTATCTACACAACAAAGCAGACCAGACACAATCTGCTAACCTGTCCCCAGATGTGCATGCTCTAACAATATGCCAATCAGATGTAAATAGACTCTTCAAAAGACAAAACACTAGGAAAGCAATGGGGTCAGACACTGTCTCTGCGAAATGCTTGAATCTCTGTGCTTATCAATTAGCGCTGTATTCACAGACATGTTCAAAGCATCTCTAGAACTCTCAATTGTTCCTGCCTGTTTTAAAAGCTCAACTATTGTACCAATTGCAAAAAAAAAAAAAAAAACTACATGCTTAAATGATTACAGGCCTGTTGCCCTGACATCATTGGTCATGAAAGCATTTGAAAAACTGATAATGACTTATCTGAAATCCATCACAGATCCCCTGCTGGACTGTTTGCAATTCGCCTACAGGCCTAATAGATCCGCAGACAATGCCGTGAACATGTGTATGCATTATGTACTACAGCATCTAGACACCTCAGGAACCTACACCAGGATTTTATTTATAGATTTCCGCTCTGCATTTAATACCATAATTCTATCACTGCTGCACAGCAAGCTCTCCCAGCTACACATACCTGAATCCATCTGCAAATGGATAACCGATTTCTTAACCGACAGAAGACAGCGTGTTAGACTTGATAAACACACATCAAGCTCTCTGACAGTCAGTACTGGTGCACCCCAGGGCTGTGTGCTTTCCCCACTGCTCTACTCACTTTACACCAATGACTGCATCTCCACAGATCCATCTGTTAAGGTTCTGAAGTTTGCAGACGACACAACAGTAGTTGGTCTCATACAAAATGGTGACGAGTCTGCATACAGGGATGTGGTGGGACAGCTTTCCTCCTGGTGCAGCAACAACAACTTGGAACTAAACGCTCTCAAAACTATGGAGATGATAATAGACTTTAGGAGATCCCCCCCCAAGCACCTACCCTTAACCATAATTGGATCCACAATAACCCAAGTAGAGTCATTCAAGTTTCTTGGGTCCACGATCTCAAACGACCTAAAATGGGACAACAACACTGCCACTATTGTCAAGAAAGCGCAACAGAGGATGTACCATCTACTGCAGCTGAAAAAGTTTGGCCTACTTCAAAATCTAATGGTGCAGTTCTACACTGCAATCATCGAATACACCATAACATCATCTATGACTGTATGGTTCGGCTCCTGCTCAGCATTAGAAAAGGGGAGGCTGCAGCGCATCATCCGATCAGCAGAAAGGATAATTGGCTGTAGCTTACCTTCCGTGCAGGATCTTTACGCTAGCAGGTGCAGAAAGAGAGCGACCAAAATTGCCTCTGACCCCTCTCACCCAGCTCACTCCATCTTCCAGCGCATGCCTTCAGGAGTAAGATTCCGGTTAATCGCTACCAAAACCTCTAGACACAGGAACAACTTTTTTCCTCAAGCGGTAGCCATACTTAATGCTGAACCACGTTAGAGCTGCTAGGACTTGAAAGTAATCAGCACAGAACTGAAAATGAACAATTCTCACATTGCTTACTGCCACTATACTTATAATGTCCTTGACTTGTAATATACACACTGTCTGTCCTTGTATTGTTTTTGTTTGTGTTTGTTAAGCAACTGCCAAGACAAATTTTTTGTAGGTGCAAACTTACTTGGCGAAAATAAATTGATTCTGATTCTGATTCTGATGCACTTTTATCACAGAAGCTAATGTAATTAGTTAATTAGTTACAATATTACTTAATTTGTTAATCCATTCTCCTGCTCCTTGAACTTTCAGCAGCTTTTGACATAGTGGACCATCCCCTATTCCTCCAGTCTCCCCAGTCCATGTGCATTCATGACCTCTCCATGGCCTGGCTTTCATCTTACCTCTCCAACCGCGCCTTAACGACCTCCTTCAATGAGTCCTCATCCACCCCCAACCACCTCTCGGAGGGAGTCCCCCAAGGCTCGGTCCTTGGCCCCCTACTGTTCTGCCTATACACATCCTAAACCCGCAGCTGAACTCTGGTCCCCTGCCTTTTGTGTTCCTACCTCCCCCTCTAGATTGTAAGCCTTCATCAGGGTCCTCCTCCTTATGTCTCCTACCTGTTCATGCACCTCCATTACTGTACAACCTTCCTATGGATCTGAGTAAACTCTTAAGTGAACCTAACTTACCTAATCTCCATGCTCCCATCCAGTGACTGACTAAGCATTACCTTGTACTCATACTGTGCTGCAAGATCTGGTTTGCATGTATTCCTGTTTTGTCGTATTGCTGTATGTCTCCCCTAAATATTGTCTGTAACCTTAACTAATGTCCAGTGCTGCGTGATATGTTGGTGCTTTATAAATACAATAAATAAATACATTGAAAGAGGAAATGCTTGCGTCACTGCTTTTTTAGTTGTTTGCTCATCTGGGTTAAAAAAGATGTTAGACTTGATTAAAGTGACCAGATTTTTGTGGGTCCAACCTGGGATGGGGAGGGGGAGCGCGGGGGGGGGGGGAAGTGGGGAGGACTGAGGAGCGCGCCGTGGTGAAAAATGGGCATGGCCATGACATTGTATGGGCGGAGCTAACGTAATGATGTAACAGCGAGGCATAAGAAAGCAGTGTTTACGCCATGATGTGGACAAACGAGACTTTGCTTCATGGGTGTGCAGAAACTGTGTGATGCTAATAGTATACCAGAACCACAAAGCAGCAAACATAGCCATCTATGACCATTAAATAATAAATGCAGTAACAGTTACCCCGGACACCAGAAAATAAACGCAATGGGCAACATGTCAGCAGAAAATAAACGCAATGCGGGCAACATGCCAGTATAAAATAAACGCAATGCGGGCAACATGTCAGTACAAAATAAACGCAATGCGGGTAACATGTCAGTACTCGAGATGTCGCGAACCTCTGATTTTCGGTTCGCGAACTTCTGCGGAAGGTTCGGTTCGCGTAAAAGTTCGCAAACCGCAATAGACTTCAATAGGGAGGCGAACTTTGAAAAATAGAAAAAATTATGCTGGCCACAAAAGTGATGGAAAAGATGTTTCAAGGGGTCTAACACCTGGACGGGGGCATGGCGGAGTGGGATACATGCCAAAAGTCCCGGGGAAAAATCTGGATGTGACGCAAAACAGCGTTTTAAGGGCAGAAATCACATTGAATGCTAAATTGCAGGCCTAACGTGCTTTCAAACATCTTGCATGTGTATACATCAATCAGGGAGTGTAATTAGAGGTCTGCTTCACACTGACACACCAAACTCACTGTGTAACGCACCGCAAATAGCTGTTTGTGTAGTGACGGCCATGCTGGACTACTGCGCAACATGGCGAGATTGCTCTTCCTCACTCAGTGATGTCAGGTAATGTGTGACTTCCTTCTCAACTTTCCATGGCATTGTTAAAAAGCTTACGTTTTGTTTTTAAATTACATTTTCTACTTGCTGTGTACTTGTGCAGTACCGCTACAATGAGAATCCTGTGGAGGCGGGCAAGTCTGCCATTGTGACCCCGGGTAATGGCCGGGGAATGAGGGGTTTGAATCCGGTGTGGAGCCTGAGCAACGGCTACCACTACACATCCAAGGAGGGCAGCGGGCAGGCATGCACGCCCGCCCGCCCCGAGGTAGTGACCAAAAATAACAATACAGGAGGAGGACTTTCGAGGTCCTGCTGTGTATTTGAAATGAATGTACTTTAAATCCTTGAACGAGAACCAGTTATGGCGGGCAAAGATGACACCACATTCCTTTCACGAGAATCATATGGAGGCGGGCAAGTCTGCCATTTGTGACCCCGGGTAATGGCCGGGGAATGAGGGATGGAATCCGGTGTGGAGCCTGAAAAAAGGCTACCACTACATATCCAAGGAGGGCAGCAGGCAGGCATGCACGCCCGCCCCGAGGTAGTGACCAAAAATAACAATACAGGACTCAGGAGGACCTTTTGCGGCCCTAATTGAAATGAATTGACTTTAAATCCTCTAACGGGAATCCGTTATGGCGGGCAATTCTGCCATTGTCACCGTGGGGAATGAAGGTTGGATTGTGGCCCAAAGTGGGAGCCTGCTGAGACCCATGCTGTAGCTGCCCTGACCGTGCTTTGCAGACCAGGCATCTGTGGTCAGATGGACCCATGAGCCAGCGGAAGACAAACCAAGTGGAAAGCATTTGCCAAGAATGTTTGACGGAGGGCAAGTTTTTTTTGCCCTCTTTTTAAAATTTTTTGAAAATGATAGATGGTTGTATTTTTAAATTGTTTGAAAGTTTAGATGGTTGTATTTTTAAATTGTTAGAAAGTTTAGATGGTTGTATTTTTAAATTGTTTGAAAGTGTAGCCATTCTTCCTCCCCCCAGCCACGAACAATACCATGGGAACGTGGAGCAGCAGAAGCCCCCTGTGACGGCTGCCGCGGTTGTTCTCCGCGGCGTGTCTTTTGAGGGGTGCTGCTTTTCCTCAGGTGTTCTTGCCATAGCTGTTTGTGCCTTCCAGGGCCGGCCCGCCCATGAGGCGGGGTGAGGCGGGTTCCTCAGGCGGCAGGAAGTGGAGGGGCGGCACCAGGCATTAAGAGGAAGTGCCTGCGCCTGGTTCTTGCCGCCCTCAGGAGAGACTGGAGTGTCACTGTAACCTACCGGCTACTGCCGCCCGCCTGCCTGGCCGCCTCAAGTGCTGCAGTGAAGTCTCCAGGTGAGTGACCCTGGCCTCCTGTGTGCAAAGTGACGCGGCGGCGGCGCCAGCCTGGCCCCTGCCACTTGCGTGACGGCCCACGCCCACCCACCATGCCGGACTTCCGCGGCGAGCTCTGCCGCCTACTAGGCTTCTGACTGTGAGGCTGTCCTGGCTGCTCCGCTGCGCTGCCTCCGCTCCACCTGCAGAATCCGGCGGGAACGGAAGTAACTGAAGTCACGCAGCACGCTGCCTCTGCCCGCCGCCCGCCAATGCGATGATAGTCACGGTCACTGAGTGCTGCCGCTCGTGACCGTGACAATAAAGAGCCCGCCGTTGCCCCCCGGCCTTGCCCGCCTGCTGCCCTCTGCCCGCCGGCACAAGATGGATGCTGCCTGGCTCGTGCCCGCCGGCTGGCCTGCCCTCCGCCATCGTCGTCGCGGTCCGGACCCCACCATCCCTGGACCCTGGAGAGTCACTTTGCTGCGGCTCAGCGGCTGCCCCTGGCTCTGGCTGCTCTGCTCTTAGCGGTGGGGTCGGGTCGGATTCCGATTTTGTATTTTAATGTTTTGTGATTGTGACTGTAGTAGTCAGTCAGACTGACTGGCGGATGAGGTGGTGGTATATTTATTATTTGGAATGGGTGGGGAGGAGGGTAAGGGTGCCTGCTGTGGGTGGGGAGGAGGGTGATGGTGCCCATGGGTGGGGAAGATGGGGATGGTGCCTGCTGTGGGTGGGGAGGAGGGTGAGGATGGCCATGGGTGGGGAGGAGGGTGATGGTGCCTGCTGTGGGTGGGGAGGAGGGTGAGGATGGCCGTGGGTGGGGAGGAGGGTGATGGTGCCTGCTGTGGGTGGGGAGGAGGGTGAGGATGGCTGTGGGTGGGGAGGAGGGTGATGGTACGTAAAAATATATGCAACCATCAGCAGGAACCACACTGGTCAAAAAACCAAGTACAAAACACCACACACTACCAGTATATGTCGCTCAACTGCTGGCAATTTATTCAGTTACAAAAAGAAAAAAGGTCAGACATAGATTGCATAGATATAATATAATGGCAGACCATTACATTCACCAATAGCTGCATATACCTTTTCTGTGCAGCAAGAACTATGGTGGGGCGATCCATACCAATTGGGAACAATTGTTCCTCTTTGAACTGAATAGATGGACGTGGGTGAGGAGGAGGGTGATGGTGCCTGCTGTGGGTGGGGAGGAGGGTGAGGATGGCCGTGGGTGTGGAGGAGGGTGATGGTGCCCATGGGTGGGGAGGAGGGTAAGGGTGCCTGCTGTGGGTGGGGATGAGGGTGAGGATGGCTGTGGGTGGGGTGGAGGGTGATGGTTCCTGCTGTGGGTGGGGAGGAGGGTGAGGATGGCCGTGGGTGGGGAGGAGGGTGATGGTGCCTGCTGTGGGTGGGGAGGAGGGTGAGGATGGCCGTGGGTGGGGAGGAGGGTGATGGTGCCTGTTGTGGGTGGGGAGGAGGGTGAGGATGGCTGTGGGTGGGGAGGAGGGTGATGGTGCCTGCTGTGGGTGGGGAGGAGGGTGAGGATGGCCGTGGGTGGGGAGGAGGGTGATGGTGCCCGTGGGTGGGGAGGAGGGTAAGGGTGCCTGCTGTGGGTGGGGAGGAGGGTAAGGATGGACGAGGGTGAGGAGGAGGGTGATGGTGCCTGCTGTGGGTGGGGAGGAGGGTGAGGATGGCCGTGGGTGGGGAGGAGGGTGATGGTGCCCGTGGGTGGGGAGGAGGGTAAGGGTTCCTGCTGTGGGTGGGGAGGAGGGTAAGGATGGACGAGGGTGAGGAGGAGGGTGATGGTGCCTGCTGTGGGTGGGGAGGAGGGTGAGGATGGCCGTGAGTGGGGAGGAGGGTGATGGTGCCCATGGGTGGGGAGGAGGGTAAGGGTGCCTGCTGTGGGTGGGGAGGAGGTTGAGGATGGCTGTGGGTGGGGAGGAGGGTGATGGTGCCTGCTGTGGGTGGGGAGGAGGGTGAGGATGGCTGTGGGTGGGGAGGAGGGTGATGGTGCCTGCTATGGGTGGGGAGGAGGGTGAGGATGGCCGTGGGTGGGAAGGAGGGTGATGGTGCCTGCTGTGGGTGGGGAGGAGGGTGAGGATGGCCGTGGGTGGAAAGGAGGGTAAGGGTGCCTGCTGTGGGTGCCTGGGGCCCGGGGGGGGGGGGGGGGGGGCGCCTTCACGATCTTTGCCTCAGGCAGCAGAAAGTCCAGGACCGGCCCTGGTGCCTTCTCTCCAGGTGCCTTCGTAAAGCACTTGTCCCGACTCCCTACGTGACAGTTGGCCTTTCCACGGCTCAATATTTGCTGGCAGAGTCCGATCTGAGGCACACACGTTAAAAAAAATTCCAAACCGCTGAGCCCCCCTGGGCTGATGGCGCTACGGTGGCATCAGCAGCTGACGTTGAAGGGCATGTTGGCTGTCTGGCCATAGCGGGCGATACATGGCGCCGGACACTGCCCCCAGCTGTTTCTGAGGACGAGCTCCCTCTTGTATTGCGTTCCGGATTTGGAGCCTGATCAACGGCTACCACCACACATCCAGGCAAGGAGGGAGGCAGGCAGGCATGCACGCCCGCCCCGAGGTAGTGACCAAAAATAACAATACAGGACTCAGGAGGACCTTTTGCGGCCCTAATTGAAATGAATTAACTTTAAATCCTTTAACGGGAATCCGTTATGGAGGGCAAGTCTGCCATTGTCACCGCGGGGAATGAAGGTTGGATTGCGGCCCGAAGTGGGGGCCTGCTGAGACCCATGCTGTAGCTGCCCTGACCGTGCTTTGCAGACCAGGCATCTGTGGTCAGATGGACCCATGAGCCAGCAGAAGACAAACCAAGTCGAAAGCATTTGCCAAGAATGTTTGACGGAGGGCAATTTTTTTGCCCTTTTTTTAAATTGTTTGAAAATGATAGATGGTTGTATTTTTAAATTGTTTGAAGGTTTAGATGGTTGTATTTTTAATTAAATTGTTTGAAAGTTTAGATGGTTGTATTTTTAATTGTTTAAAAGTGTATCCATTCAAGTGCAAGTTATGCACTGACTGCCAGGTATAATGTGCAGTCACAGATGCAGTGAAAGGTATGCAGTGACTGCAAACAGCCGTTTGTGTAGTGACGGGCGTGCTGGACTGGTGCGCACCATGACGAGAGTGCAGGTGATGGTGTCTTTTCAGCCCATATGCTCGCCCGGCTGATGTAGCTGAATGACAGAACAGTGACTGTCCAGCTGATCAAATTTGGTCTGATCACAATGAAACAACGACCTTATTATCTTTGGTGTGCCACCCCCACCCGAGACACTCATATAGCCAGCGGTCATTGCTTCATTGTGATACGCAAGCCCCTTCACCGCGGCAAGGTAATGATCACGAAGGGGGATGGGCACATGTACACGCACCAGAAAAATTAGTGTAGCGGCCGCTGCTAGCAGCGGCCTTAAAAATTCAGGAATCCGCCTAGAGTCCTGGACCCTGTTGGTGGTGGTGGAGAAGGCAGTCAAGCGGCCTGCAGGCAGAAATGCTGTGTGTGGGGACTGACTTAGTCTTCGGTCATGCAGTAGCCCTCCGTGATCCATTCCTCATTCATTTTGATAAAGGTCAGGTACTAAACACTGTCGTGACTTGGGCGACTTCTCTTCTCAGTAACTATGCCTCCAGCTGCACTGAAGGTCCTTTCTGACAGGACGCTTGCGGCAGGGCAAGAGAGAAGTTGTATGGCAAATTGGGACAGCTCTGGCCACAGGTCAAGCCTGCGCAACCAGTAGTCCAAGGGTTCATCGTCACTTTTCGCAGAGTCTACATCCACACTCAAGGCCAGGTAGTCGGCTACCTGCCGCTCCAGGCGTTGTTTGAGGGTGGATCCAGAAGGATTATGGCGAGGAGTTGGACAAAAGAACGTCCGCATGTCCGACATCAACCTGAGATCGCTGGAACGTCCTGTCCTTGCCTGCGTGGACTTGGGAGGAGGAGGGTTACTGCTAGTGGTACCTTGATTGCGTTGTGCATCCACATCACCCTTAAATGCATCTTAAAGCATCATCGACAGCTTGTTCTGAAAGTGCTGTATCCTTTCCGCCTTTTGTTGAGTTGGTAACAGGTCGGCCACTTTGTGCCTGTACCGAGGGTCTAGTAGCGTGGCCACCCAGTACAGGTCATTCGTCTTGAGTTTTTTGATACGTGGATCCCTCAACAGGCTGGACAACATGAAAGAGGACATCTGCACAAAGCTGGATGCAGACATACTCTCCATCTCCTCTTGCTCTTCCTCAGTGACGGGACGCAACTCCTCTTCCTCCCCCCAGCCACGAACAATACCACGGGAACGTGGAGCAGCAGAAGCCCCCTGTGATGGCTGCTGCAGTTGTTCTCCTTCCGCCGCCTCTTCCTCCTCCACAGAAACACCTTCCTCATCATCACCATCATCAGAGTCGGACTCCTCTCCTTCCCCACACGACTCCTCTTCTTCCTCCTCCTCCCCCCTCTGTGCTGCCGCCGGTGTGGTGGAAACATCGGGTTCGGGTGTAAATGGCTCCCTCGACTCCTGCTGCCGTAACTCTTCTCGTTCACGCTCCTCCACAGCTGTATCCACCACTCTACGCACGGCACGCTCCAGGAAGTAGGCGTAGGGGATCAAGTCGCTGATGGTGCCCTCATCGCGACTCACCAGTTTGGTCACCTCCTCAAAGGGCTCCATGACCCTGCATGCATTTCGCATCAGTGTCCAGTTGTTGGGCCAGAACATAGCCATCCTCCCAGATTGTGTCCTTGTACTGTAATTATACAGGTACTGGGTGACGGCTGTTTCCTGGTCTAGCAGGCGAGAAAACATCAGCAGGGTGGAATTCCAGCGAGTCGGGCTATTGCAAATCAGGCATCTCACCGGCAAGTTGATTCTACGCTGAATCTCCGCAAAGCGTGCCATGGCCTTGTAAGAGCGCCTGAAATGCCCACACAACTTCCTGGCCTGCTTCAGGACGTCCTCTAAGCCTGGGTACTTGGACACAAATCTTTGCACGACCAGATTAAGCACATGTGCCATGCAGGGTATGTGTGTCAGCTTTCCCAAATTCAACGCAGCAATGAGATTGCTGCCGTTGTCACACACCACGTTGCCGATCTCAAGCTTGTGCGGGGTCAGCCATTGCTCCACCTGTTTGTTAAGAGCAGCCAGCAGAGCTGCTCCAGTGTGACTCTCCGCTTTCAGGCAAGACATGTCTAACACTGCATGACACCGTCGCACCTGGCATGCAGCATAGGCCCTGGGGTGCTGGGGCTGTGTAGCTGGAGAAGAGATGGCGGCACCAGCCAAGGAGGAGGAGGAGGATGACGACAGCGAAGCGGTGATAGCAGGTGGAGAGGAGGTGACTGGAGGCCTGCCTGCAAGTCGTGGAGGTGTGACAAGTCGGTCCTCTGCGCAGCCACATACTCCCTGCTTGCTGCCATCGGTCACCAGATTGACCCAATGGGCTGTGTATGTAATGTAGTTGCCCTGCCCGTGCTTGGCAGACCAGGCATCCGTGGTCAGGTGGACCCTTGACCCAACGCTGTGTTCCAGAGATGACACCACTTGCCTCTCAACTGCACGGTAAAGTTTGGGTATGGCCTTTTGTGAAAAATAATTGCGGCCTGGTATCTTCCACTGCGGTGTACCAATGGCCACAAACTTACGGAAAGCCTCCGAATCCACCAGCTTGTATGGTAATAGCTGGCGAGCTAATAGTTCCGCCACGCCAGCTGTCAGGCGCCGGGCAAGAGGGTGACTGGCAGACATTTGCTTCTTCCACTCAAATACTTCCTTCACGGACAGCTGGGTACTGCTGTGGGCAGAGGAGAAGGAACCGCTGAAGGGAAGAGGCGGTGTGGAGGAGGGTGGCTGTGTAGGTGCAAGGGAGAAAGTGGATGAAGATGATGCACCTGAAGGAGGAAGAGGAGAAGGAGGGTGGCTTGTCTTCTGAGGGTGCTGCTTTTCCTCAGGTGTTCTTGCCATAGCTGTTTGTGCCTTTTCTCCAGGTGCCTTCGTAAGACACTTGTCCCTACGTGAGAGTTGGCCTTTTCACGGCTCAATTTTTGCTGGCAGAGAGAACAAATGGCTTTGCTCCGATCTGAGACACACACGTTAAAAAATTTCCAAACCGCTGAGCCCCCCTGGGGTGATGGCGCTACGGTGGCATCAGCAGCTGACGTTGAAGGGCATGTTGGCTGTCTGGCCATAGCTGGTGATACATGGCGCCGGACACTACCCCCAGCTGTTTCTGAGGACGAGCTCCCTCTGCTTCTATCATGGAGTCGTCTCCTCCTACTCCTCTCTGACTCCTCCTCTGAACTGTCCCCCTGGTCATCTCCTCTACCGGGAACATATGTGGTATCCGTATAATCGTCATCATAATCCTCCTGGCCAGCTGCACTTTCCTCAGACACCTCCTCAACTGCACCAACTTCAGGTGTTTCATCAGCCCCCTCCACACACGTTATGTCCATACTATCGCCACCTAACTCAGACGTAGGAGGTGGTGTACCTGCGCCTTCTTCTTGTTGTTGCAGTAGTGGCTGTGAATCAGTGATTTCACCACCACCACCACCACCACCAAATAACTCCTGCGAAGTGTCAAATGCAGCGGATGTGGTGCTTGTTGTAGCGCTAATGGCTGCAGGAGATGAGGTGTTCTGTGTTAAATACTCAATCACCTCCTCACGATTTTGGAAAATGATGACACGTGCCTTCTTCTGAGCACTGTATTTTGGGGCAGGTCCGCATGAAATCACAGCAACACCACCTCGCACAGACCTGCCGGTGCATGGTGGGCTTCCTCTGGGTCTGCCTCTACCTCTTCCTCTACCTGGTTTGTCAATTTTGTCCATCTTGGGGGGATGCTGGGTATATGCAGTGAGCTGGGTTCACTGAACAGTAAAGGTACTAGGATGCAGTGAGGTGGGTTCACTCCACACAATAGGTAGTAGGATGCAGTGAGCTGGGTTGACTGAACAGTAAAGGTACTAGGATGCGGTGAGGTGGGTTCACTCAACACAACAGGTAGTAGGTATATGCAGTGAGCTGGGTTCACTCAACACTACAGGTAGTTGTGTGCAGTGATGAGGTGGGTTAACTAAACACAACAGGTAGTAGGTGTATGCAGTGAGCTGGGTTCACTCAACACAACAGGTAGTAGGTATATGCAGTGAGCTGGGTTCACTCAACACTACAGGTAGTTATGTGCAGTGATGAGGTGGTTTAAGTAAACACAACAGGTAGTAGGTGTATGCAGTGAGCTGTGTTCACTCAACACAACAGGTAGTAGGTATATACAGTGAGCTGGGTTCACTCAACACTACAGGTAGTTGTGTGCAGTGATGAGGTGGGTTAAGTAAACACAACAGGTAGTAGGTGTATGCAGAGAGCTGGGTTCACTCAACACAACAGGTAGTAGGTATATGCAGTGAGCTGGGTTCACTCAACACTACAGGTAGTTGTGTGCAGTGATGAGGTGGGTTAAGTAAACACAACAGGTAGTAGGTGTATGCAGAGAGCTGGGTTCACTCAACACAACAGGTAGTAGGTATATGCAGTGAGCTGGGTTTACTCAACACTACAGGTAGTTATGTGCAGTGATGAGGTGGGTTAAGTAAACACAACAGGTAGTAGGTGTATGCAGTGAGCTGGGTTCACTCAACACTACAGGTAGTTATGTGCAGTGATGAGGTGGTTTAAGTAAACACAACAGGTAGTAGGTGTATGCAGTGAGCTGGGTTCACTCAACACAACAGGTAGTAGGTATATGCAGTGAGCTGGGTTCACTCAACACTACAGGTAGTTGTGCGCAGTGATGAGGTGGGTTAAGTAAACACAACAGGTAGTAGGTGTATGCAGTGAGCTGGGTTCACTCAACACTACTGGTAGTTATGTGCAGTGATGAGGTGGTTTAAGTAAACACAACAGGTAGTAGGTGTATGCAGTGAGCTGGGTTCACTCAACACAACAGGTAGTAGGTATATGCAGTGAGCTGGGTTCACTCAACACTACAGGTAGTTGTGCGCAGTGATGAGGTGGTTTAAGTAAACACAACAGGTAGTAGGTGTATGCAGAGAGCTGGGTTCACTCAACACAACAGGTAGTAGGTATATGCAGTGAGCTGGGTTCACTCAACACTAGTGTTGGGCGAACAGTGTTCGCCACTGTTCGGGGTTCCGCAGAACATCACCCTGTGCGGGTGATGTTCGAGTTCGGCCGAACACCTGGTGGTGTTCGGCCGAACTGTTCGCGTTCGTCCGAACGGCTCAATTCCTGGCCGAACCTGGCCGAACAGGGCCCCTGTTCGGCCGAATAGGGCCCTGTTCGGCCGAATACGGCCCCCCTATGGGGTCGCAGGCATAAGGGGGGAGCATGCCCCGATCGCGGGGGGCGGGGGTCGGAAATTCCCCCCACCCCCTCCGCTAGCGCTCCCCCCTCTGCCCACTTCCCCATACAAAAGTTTAAGCAAAGTACCTGTAATAGTGGATGGCCTGGCAGTGGCACTGTGGAGTGAGGAGGAGGAGTCCGGAGAGTGACGCGTTGAGGGAGGCCAGGCAGCGAGCGTGAGGTCAGAGAAAGGGCGGAAGTACCACAAGGGTACTACCGCTGAACCGCCCGCTGCCCGGCCTCCCTCAACGCGTCACTCTCCGGACTCCTCCTCCTCACTCCACAGTGCCACTGCCAGGCCATCCACTATTACAGGTACTTTGCTTAAACTTTTGTATGGGGAAGCGGGCAGAGGGGGGAGCGCTAGCGGAGGGGGTGGGGGGAATTTCCGACCCCCCCCCCGCGATCGGGGCATGCTCCCCCCTTATGCCTGCGACCCCATAGGGCCCCCAAAAGCAGGATGTTCGGGAAGTTCGGGGTTCGGCCCGAACATGCCGAACATCTCGGCCATGTTCGGCGAACTTTCCCGAACCCGAACATCCAGGTGTTCGCCCATCACTACTCAACACTACAGGTAGTTATGTGCAGTGATGAGGTGGGTTAAGTAAACACAACAGGTAGTAGGTGTATGCAGTGAGCTGGGTTCACTCAACACTACTGGTAGTTATGTGCAGTGATGAGGTGGTTTAAGTAAACACAACAGGTAGTAGGTGTATGCAGTGAGCTGGGTTCACTCAACACAACAGGTAGTAGGTATATGCAGTGAGCTGGGTTCACTCAACACTACAGGTAGTTGTGTGCAGTGATGAGGTGGTTTAAGTAAACACAACAGGTAGTAGGTGTATGCAGTGAGCTGGGTTCACTCAACACAACAGGTAGTAGGTATATGCAGTGAGCTGGGTTCACTCAACACTACAGGTAGTTATGTGCAGTGATGAGGTGGGTTAAGTAAACACAACAGGTAGTAGTAGGATGCAGTGAGCTGGGTTCACTCAACACAAAGCTAGGTATATGCAGTGATGAGGTGGGTTAAGTAAACACAACAGGTAGTAGTAGGATGCAGTGAGCTGGGTTCACTCAACACAAAGCTAGGTATATGCAGTGATGAGGTGGGTTAAGTAAACACAACAGGTAGTAGGTGTATGCAGTACTGGGTAGTACAATGTGCAGCTCCCTGTTACACACACAGGTCACTGAATGTGCTGGGCTGCTGGCAGTGGCACACACACACTATCAATTAGCAAGGCTGTGCATGCAACAAAAGTGTCAGTTTGACACACAGTAAAAAAAAAAAAAAGTACAGGATGAACTCTGACAAAAGCTAGGGTGCTAAAAAGCAATAACAATCAGCCAGGAGCAAACTAAGCAGCCAAGAACCTAACTAATCTGTCCCTAGAAGCACAAGTCTGCAGCAGCTGTCCCTTTCCTCTCACTAGCAGGCACACGAGTGAGTGTAATGGCCGCCGGACCCTGCCTTATATAAGGGGGGGTGGGGCTCCAGGGCTTACTGTAGCCTGAATGGCTACAATGTGCCTGCTGACTATGATGCAGAGGGTCAAAGTTGACCCTCATAGAGCATTATGGGGCGAATCGAACTTCCGGAAAAGTTCGCCTTGCGCAGGCGAACGCGAACCCCCAATGTTCGCCTGGAACCGTTCGCCGGCGAACCGCTCGCTACATCTCTAGTCAGTACAAAATAAACGCAATGCGGGCAAACATGTCAGTACAAAATAAACGCAATGCGGGCAAACATGTCAGTACAAAATAAACGCAATGCGGGCAACATGTCAATACAAAATAAACGCAATGCGGGCAAACATTTCACCAGAAAATAAACGCAATGCGGGCAAACATTTCACCAGAAAATAAACGCAATGCGGGCAAACATTTCACCAGAAAATAAACGCAATGCGGGCAAACATTTCACCAGAAAATTAACGCAATGCGGGCAAACATTTCCCTAGAAAAGAAACACAATGCGGGCAACATGTCAGTACAAAATAAACGCAATGCGGGCAAACATGTCAGTACAAAATAAACGCAATGCGGGCAACATGTCAGTAAAAAATAAAACGCAATGCGGGCAAACATTTCACCAGAAAATAAATGCAATGCGGGCAAACATTTCACCAGAAAATAAACGCAATGCAGGCAAACATTTCACCAGAAAATAAACGCAATGCGGGCAAACATTTCACCAGAAAATTAACGCAATGCGGACAAACATTTCCCCAGAAAAGAAACGCAATGCGGGCAAACATTTCCCCAGAAAAGAAACGCAATGCGGGCAAACATTTCACCAGAAAAGAAACGCAATGCGGGCAAACATTTCACTAGAAAAGAAACGCAATGCGGGCAAACATTTCACCTGGAAAAGAAAGCATTTACTCACCTGGCAGAAGTCTCTGGCCTCTGACGCGCTGCTCCTGGGACCACCTTCCTCCTGCTCGTCTCCCGCGCTGACAGGGCTACGGCAAGATGGCGCCCGAAGCCCTGTACTGGAGACACAAATAGTCTCCAGTACAGGGCTTAGGCAGCCATCTTGCCGTAGCCCTGCTCGCCTGCCGGTGTCGGAACAGACACCGGAAGACTAAGGAGGCTGGAGCGGGGCTGCAGGCAATGAACTGGCATCTATAGACGCCGCTGCCAGTTCATGAGGATAGAGTGGCCAGAGTCCCGAGGCCGGGACGTCCCGCTGCTGAAAGCGGGTCGTTTCCCGGGACCTCATGCAGCCTGGGACAGCGGACCCCGAATCCGGGACGCGTCTCGGGCAATCCGGGACATCTGGTCACTCTAGACTTGATGCAATTTACCCTATTTGTATAGTTTCCCCTTTAAAAGAAGAGTGTTCAGATATTTTTGGGCTCACATGGTCTCTCTCTCCTCCTTTCTCTATCCCTTGATTTAGTTTATAGTAAATCGAAGGAACCCGCTTCTCCGTATACCAAGCCAATACCCTTATTTGGCCACAAGATGGCAATGGTGCAAACCAACATACAGGCCAAAATAAGGAGGTTTTGCTGCACATCATTGCTTGGCAACCACTAGTGTTGGGCGAACAGTGTTCACCACTGTTCGGGTTCTGCAGAACATCACCCTGTTTGGGTGATGTTCGAGTTCAGCCGAACACCTCATGGTGTTCGGCCTTTTTAGTTCGGGTTCGCCCGAACAGCTTAATGCCCAGCCGAACAGGCCGAACAGGGCCCCTGTTCGGCCGAACAGGGCCCTGTTCGGCCGAATACTGCCCCCCTATGGGGTCGCAGGCATAAGGGGGGACATTCCCCCCACCCCCTCCGCTAGCGCTCCCCCCTCTGCCCGCTTCCCCATAAAAAAGTTTGATGAAAGTACCGGTGGCTGGCCTGGCAGTAGAGTGAGTGAGGAGGAGGAGTCCGGAGAGTGACGCGTTGAGGCCGGGCAGCGGGCGGTTCAGCGGTAGTACCCTTGTGGTACTTCCGCCCTTTCTCTGACCTCACG
Organism: Hyperolius riggenbachi; assembly: GCF_040937935.1. Taxonomy (NCBI): domain Eukaryota; kingdom Metazoa; phylum Chordata; class Amphibia; order Anura; family Hyperoliidae; genus Hyperolius; species Hyperolius riggenbachi. The sequence goes on along the minus strand of NC_090648.1, from coordinate 106,702,525 downwards.
TCCTCTGCATACGAGGGTACGCGTCACGCGTACCCTCGTATGCGTCATCACGTAGAGGACGTGAGGTCAGAGAAAGGGTGGAAGTACCACAAGGGTACAACGCTGAACCGCCCGCTGCCCGGCCTCAACGCGTCACTCTCCGGAACTCCTCCTCCTCACTCACTCTACTGCCAGGCCAGCCACCGGTACTTTCATCAAACTTTTTTATGGGGAAGCGGGCAGAGGGGGGAGCGCTAGCGGAGGGGGTGGGGGGAATTTCCGACCCCCCCGCGACTGGGGCATGCTCCCCCCTTATTCCTGCGACCCCATAGGGCCCCCAAAAGTGGGATAATCGGGGAGTTCGGGGTTCGGGCCGAACATGCCGAACATCTGGCCCATGTTCGGCGAACGGACCCGAACCCGAACATCCAGGTGTTCGCCCAACACTAGCAACCACCACGTGAGACAGAGGCCTGAAATGCAGCACGTTGAGTGACGAGGATACGCCAAAAAAGACAGAAGTCGGCAGCCTGTGCCACACTGGAATCCAATGACACGCTGGTATGAGGGCCCTCATCTGGAGCTCTCTTCCACACAGGGTTGCCAAGCGTCCGTCAATTCACGGACAGTCAGTAAAAAATGAGGCAAATTAGTCCCGTCCGTACTGCCCGTACTTTTGCACTTTGGCCTCAATTCACGTAACTTAACTCCTGTCTTTAATAACTCTTCTGAGCTGTTTTACAGTTATCACAATTATATCACCATGGTGATAACTGTAAAACAGCTCAGAAGAGTTATTAAAGACAGGAGTTAAAGAGAAACTGACCAAGAATTTAACTTTATCCCAATCAGTAGCTGATACCCCCTTTTACATGACAAATCTATTGCATTTCACAAACAGACCATCAGGGGGCGCTGTATGACTGATTTTGTGCTGAAACCCCTCCCACAAGGGGCTCTGGTACCGCGGTACTCTGGGCAAACTGCCACAATGTAACAATGTTCACAGACAGGAAATGGCTGTTTACAGCTGTCTGCAAGGCCAGAACAGCTAGAAACAGCTACATAACCTGCACACAGTAAAAATGTCACCATGTAATACATGTCAGAATGTGAATCTGGGAGAGGAAACATTTTACAATGAGCAAACACTGACTAAATCATTTACACATAATTATTGTAAAAATGAAGCACTTTTTTATTACAATATTTTCACTGGAGTTCCTCTTTAAGGTTAGTGAATTGAGGCCTGTGTGTCCGTTTAATTTACTTAGCAAGTCGGCATGTGCATTCTTCCAATTGTGATGTACTGCAGCTCCTCCCTCTTGCTGCAATACATCACTCGGCCTCACCCCTTGCAGCCAGTAAGATCCCTTCTCTCTGTAGTCTGTACTGGCGTCCTCCAGCGTGCCTGGCTCCGCCTCCAGCCTCGTGAGCTTTCTTCAGATGACTGGGACAGCATGGGACAGAAACAAGTGAGTCACAATTGGGCTCACTACACCTCGGAGGGTCTGGCCAGCATGCAGCACAGTAGCTGGCTCAGTAAATGCTGTCCCTCCTCACATTCCATCGGGGCTGCTCTGGTCTGGCTGACGGTGTGGTGAAATTTTTTGCAACTTTATCAGATTTTGCAACCGGTTGCACTTATTTATAGGTATAGCTATCGGAAAGTGCAACCTAACCATTGACTTTAACCTATCTGTATCAGAAAATGCAACCCAACCAAACCCTATTCTCACACAGAACCCTCCCCTCTTGCTCAACTAATAACCCCCCCCCTGGTGGGAACAATCCCCCCTCTTGCCCAACTAATAACCCCCCCTGGAGGGAACAATCTCCCCTCTTGCTCAACTAACCCCCCCTGGAGGGAACAATCCCCCTTGTACAGGGGTCTAGTCCTGGGAAAAGAAGTGAGTGGACTTACGCGGCGCGCCAAAAAATGGGCGTGGTCAAGCACACCGTGGGCGTGGTCATGGGTGGGGCCAAATATACATGACCTTAGCAGTGATGTAAAAGGTCTGCCAAGGAAGTTTGAGCTCTGCCGTAGTGTATCCCCCAAAAATTGATGTAATCTGACAGCATTTCACCAAAAAGACACATAATCTGGTAGAAGTTCCTCCAAAATACAGATAATATGGAAGTGGTTCCCCCAAAATAGACAATGTGGCAGCAGCAGTTCCACCAACATACACATAATTTGGAAGCAGTTCCCCAAAATACGCGAAACCTGACAGCGGATCACCCAAAATACACGTAACACCCAAAAGACATAATCTGGCAGTAGTGGTCCCCCAAACATACACAATCTGGCAGCAGTTCCCCAAAATACACGTAATCTGGCAGCAGCCGTTCCCCTAACATACACATAATCTGGCAGCTGTTCCCCAAAATACATAACAGCGATTCCACAAAAATGCAGATAATCTGACAGCAGTTCCCCCAAAATAGGTACCCCCAGGTAGCCAGGTCTATAGGTGTCCCCAGTATAAGTAGCCATGAGTATAGTAGTCCCCAGTATATGTAGCCAGAGGTATAGTTGCCTAGTGTACAGTATGTAGCCAGGGGTATATGTGCCCAGTATATGTAGCCAGTGGGATATGTCCCCAGTATATGTAGGCAGGGGTATATGTCCCCAGTATATGTAGGCAGGGGTATATGTCCCCAGTATATGTAGGCAGGGGTATATGTCCCCAGTATATGTAGGCAGGTGTATATGTCCCCAGTATATGTAGGCAGGGGTATATATGCCCAGTATATGTAGGCAGGTGTATATGTCCCCAGTATATGTAGGCAGGGGTATATATGCCCAGTATATGTAGGCAGGTGTATATGTCCCCAGTATATGTAGGCAGGGGTATATGTCCCCAGTATATGTAGGCAGGGGTATGTCCCCAGTATATGTAGGCAGGTGTATATGTCCCCAGTATATGTAGGCAGGTGTATATGTCCCCAGTATATGTAGGCAGGGGTATATGTCCCCAGTATATGTAGGCAGGGGTATGTCCCCAGTATATGTAGGCAGGTGTATATGTCCCCAGTATATGTAGGCAGGTGTATATGTCCCCAGTATATGTAGGCAGGTGTATATGTGCCCAGTATATGTAGGCAGGTGTATATGTCCCCAGTATATGTAGGCAGGTGTATATGTCCCCAGTATATGTAGGCAGGGGTATATGTGCCCAGTATATGTAGCCAGTGGGATATGTCCCCAGTATATGTAGGCAGGGGTATATGTCCCCAGTATATGTAGGCAGGGGTATATGTCCCCAGTATATGTAGGCAGGGGTATATGTCCCCAGTATATGTAGGCAGGGGTATATGTCCCCAGTATATGTAGGCAGGTGTATTTGTCCCCAGTATATGTAGGCAGGGGTATATATGCCCAGTATATGTAGGCAGGTGTATATGTCCCCAGTATATATAGGCAGGTGTATATGTCCCCAGTATATGTAGGCAGGTGTATATGTCCCCAGTATATGTAGGCAGGGGTATGTCCCCAGTATATGTAGGCAGGGGTATGTCCCCAGTATATGTAGGCAGGTGTATATGTCCCCAGTATATGTAGGCAGGTGTATATGTCCCCAGTATATGTAGGCAGGTGTATATGTCCCCAGTATATGTAGGCAGGTGTATATGTCCCCAGTATATGTAGGCAGGTGTATATGTGCCCAGGTAGCCAGGTGTGCCCCCAGCCCCCCACCCGGAGGGAGCAGAGCAGGGAAGGCGAGCTATAGGGACAGCGGGGATGGGCGGACATCTCCCCCCCCCCCATCCCTCACCTTTGTGCTCCCCTTCCTGCCTCTCCTCTCCGGCGTTTTTAAGTGTCGGCCCGGCGGCGAAAGTGGGCGGAGACTTACCTAGTTCCAGTCGCATGGGACGCTCCGCTCTGTGTGCGGCTAGAAGACCAGACTAGCCGCACACAGAGCGGAGCGTCCCATGCGACTGGAATGCAGGAAGTCTCCGCCCACTTTTGCCGCTGGCCCGACACTTAAAAACGCTGGAGGGGAGAGGCAGGAAGGGGAGCACAAAGGTGAGGGATGGGGGGGGAGATGTCCGCCCATCCCCACTGTCCCTATAGCTCGCCTTCACTGCTCTGCCCCCTCTCCACACAAGCCAGGGTGAACGGCGTTCACTTTGAAGAAAAAGTGGGTGGACGCCGTTCACCCGCGTTCACGCAGGACTCGACCCCTGCCCTTGTAGCTCAATGGGATCTGTGATTGCAAAAAATTACAGGCGTGTTAACATAGAGGAGCCACGCCTACACAGTCATACACTGTCCTCTATGGCAAGTTGCAAAATATGATGGGTAGCTAAATTTTTCACTACAGCGGCTGTCTGTGACCACTGACCAGGTCACATATAGGCCTTTCATGCCTGTATTCAGCATCAAATGCAGAGCAAATTCACAGTTCCTTCTATTTAGGGGTTTCCTGCTGCAGTGTATGTGTGAGAGGTGAGGAACAGTTCAATCACTGCTAAATGAGTGAAAAAAAAAAAAATAATAAAATATATATATATATATATATATATATATATATATATATATATATATATATATATATATTCAATGTGTAGTGGCATTGTTTTCTCCCATCCTGCCACTTCTGCCAGCATCTTTCTAAGGGGTTTGTTCACTGCTCTTTCTATACAGTATAGCAGACCTCCGCTGTGGCAGCGCTGATGAATTCAGGGACATGAGCATATTATCTATCGTGACAGGAAACTATGAACTGCATCAGCAAGGATCACTTATTATTTAGCATTTATATAGTGCTGATATCTTCTGCAGCGCTTTACAGAGTACATAGTCATGTCGCCGATTGTCCTCAGAGGAGCTCACAATCTAATCCCTACCATAATCATAGTCTAATGTCCGACCATATTATTATTATTATGTATTTACATATGTATTTATATAGCACTGACATCTTCTGCTGCACTTTACAGAGTGCATAGTCATGTCACCGACTGTCCTCAGAGGTGCTCACACTCTAATCCTAGCATAGGAGGAGGAGGACGTGTGTTGAGAGAGCTCCTGGACTTCCAGGGGAGGTCTTTTTGCCTGTAGAGCCGGATCCAGCCTTGGAGCATCTTTTCTGGGCACAGCTTTCACCTGAAGTCCCTGCTCCGGGCCTTGCCGGGCAGGGGCTTACCCTAAGCTAACTGGCCGCTCCAGCCATGGAGCGGCCAGCTCATTCCCCCCCTACGGCTTCATCAACTTACCTAGGGGATGATGAGGTTTCCTCAGGAGGGGATATCGCCAACAACGCTATAGCCTGGGTCAAAGCCGCGAAGACCTGCGAAGAGACCCTGAGCCAGCTGAGGTATAACTTTGCAAGGGCGAGATTCCGTTATGGCATCAAGTGGAAACCTGAAATGCTGTGGCAGGACGAAGAGATGTTAGAGCTGAGGAAACAGATAAAACAGCAGAAATCAAGGTTGGTAGAACTTGAAAAAGTTGGCGGTCCCTTTGCCGAGCAATTGGGATACAGGAAGCGATTTAAAAAAATGTTGTTACCTGAGCAGTATGTCGATGATAGCGACACGGATGATGAGTGCGTGATTGTAGAGGAGGAATGCACCCCCCCGGAGAGACCACTTTGGGTGAAGGAGGAAGTGTCCCAGTCTCCCATCCCACCCGGGCAGAGGGTATGTGATGAAGACCCCATGGAGGGCAGCTGTGCGAGTGAGGTGCAAGGGATGCCGGTACCGGGCTCTGTGGCGAGTGCCCAGGTGAGTGCTGATGGTGCTGGTGCCGCTACCCCTGCTGCTGGGGGTCCTGGTAGCATGGGTGCTGCTGGGGCCCTCGGTGGGGTAGTGGGTGGCGGTGCCGGTGCTGTCCCCGCTGTGGCTGTGGCTGGCATGCCCCCCTCTAACTTACCTGGAGGTGGTGGTGTGGCTACAGCTGCAGGGGCCTCCCTGGGTGCTCGCATGGTCTCTGCTCCTGGTGGACCCCTGGTCCTTGCATCAGGGTCACCTATGGTGGCCGGTGTAGGGTCAGGGGTAAAGCTGGGAGCGGGGCTGTGCGCCCAGGGTCAGTGGGAAAGCTCCCCACCTGGCATTACATTCAAGCAAGATGGCGCCGGCTCGCCGCGAGGTGCCCCGTCCACGCCGAGCCAGCTTCCGGTCGGCGGGGCGGATGTGACGTCAGCGGCTGCCGTTCTGTCTGAATACAGAACCACCATTGAAAGCAATGAAGAGGAACGCGGAAAGTTTGTATGCGTTGACGCGGCGGTATTTCCGCGTCAAGGCGAAGTTTGTATGGCGGTTGACGCGACTGAGAAGCCGCATGGAGGCGAAATTGTCAGCAATGTCAATGCGGTTGACGCGACCGAGAAGCCGCATGAAGGTGGAATCATCAGTAAGGCCAATGCGGTTGACGCAGCCGGGAGTCCGCATAGAAACGGAATCACCAGCACTGTGGATGGAGATGGATGCGGAAACTGCCGTGATGACGGAATCTCCATAGGGATGAATGAGGAAGAAGGCGGAATGCAGCAAAGGGATGCAGGGGATGCATCTACACCACTGTTGGAGGCAGGGGATGCAGGAAGTCAATTGCCAAGCGGTGAAGTGCAAGCTGAGACGGCTGCTGTGGGCGGCGATGATGCAAATGAGGAGGAGGATGGTATTAGAGCCCAGAGAAGACAACCTGGAGCTGCACTGGCAACCACGACCACAATGCTGCGGGAGGACCTGGACGAGAGCGGGACAGCTTTCCTAGGTCTGATAAACTCATCCCTCAGCAAAGAGCAAAGCAGAGAAGTCTTGTGTATGGCCATGCAACCAAGTCTGGAAATGGACTTGACCGTGGAGGAGTTTATGGACGAGGATGTTCTTCAGAATGACAGATCAGAGCAGCTTGAGCCTGCTGGAATAAGTGAGAGCGACGCTGATCAGCTAGCTCAGGAATTCTTCCAGACCTCTGCTGAGGAGGGCAACTCCAGCTTTTCTGAAGCGCAGAGTGGGGACGAGGACACTGAGCACCGGATAGGTGAGATGAAATCCTCTTTACCTGATAAACTGCCTAAGAAAAAGATTAAGAAAAAAGGGAAAAATAGAGTAAGCAAAGTTAAGAAATTACGCATTGATGTTGGTGGGAGGAGGGGGAAAAGTGGGAAAGTGTCAGTGGTGGAGGAGACTGATATATCTTCTCAGGGTTCTCAAGGTGGAGAAGGTGCTCAGGGTGAAGAGGGTCCCCCCGCCTTTGTGCAGGAGAATGAGGGTGGGGAGATTCTAATGGTGCAGAAAAAAGGGGGAAGTGTCTCCGGGAAGAGAGGTGATGGATATAGGGATCTTGATTCCCTTTTTGAGAGAAACCTCCTCTCAGACCTAATATCTGAGAGTAGTAAAAAAGGAGGGAAAAAGAAGCAAAAGACAGATAGATACCCAGAACCTCCCCCTGTTGTAAGTGGCGATGTTGTCACAGAATTTAAAACCACTGACATGACATACCGGTTAGAGAAAACCAGATTAATAGTCGTGAACGAACACTCTGGTGAGGCTGTTGTTATGGCGGTGGAGCCGGGGGGTTACTATGGGGGCCTGCACCTGGTAGGCTCGGGCGACCCCCAATGTGGCCTCCAGCTCGAGTTTCGAGCAGATGGAAAGAAATTTACGGTCCGTAATGATACGATTACGAGATTTTCCTTCTCAGGGGAGATGGAGTGGATGGAGGCCATATTCGGGCTCGGGCCGAATGCCCCCAGGTATAGGTCCCCCCCTCCCCCCGTCTCCACTGCAGCCAGCTTAAGCCAGACAGGTGTTGAAACCCCTACAGCCACAGTTGATGCTGGCAGGGAAGGTGTTAATGCGGATGTGCGTATTGACACTGGTGATGATGTTGTGGTGGATGTTGGGAGGGATGTTGTGGCTGGACCGGGGCTGCCAGAGTTGGAAAGTGTGATAAGAGTTGGGTTCCCTGAGTTGGGTCCTGCCCAGAATCCTGGGGCGCTTGCTCCTCTGGCAGCCTCGGCCCAGGGTACTTCAGCGGCTCGGCCGGTGTCTTATTCAAGAGTGGTTAGGAGCGCTGCTCCTGGTAGGAGGGTGTTGGCTCCCCTGGAGACAGGATTGGAAGATGGCACCCCAGGTCGGAGGAACGTGATCCGCCTCAAGTGGGACCATACGCATACTCCTATCCCGAACAAAAAACAGTTCGTAAAGTACCTCCTTGATCTGGGGATAAGGCCGGCAGACCTCTTTGCGATCCTGGCTCCAGGGGACCCTCCGCCTTACTACGATGTGTCCTTTCTTTCCCAGCATGGCATGGAAGCCTTTCTCGAGGAGCGTTTAAGGCATTCAGATGGTAATGAATGGCATGGCTTTAAAGTCATTCCCTTATCCAGGCAAACGCTGGAAAGAAAGGCACACATCGTGGTGCAGAACGAAAGCATTCCGGTGCGGGACCTGATGACTTGGGTCCAACATTACTCGGACATAATGTCCCCGCCGCACAGGGTCCTGGATGAGCTCGGGATCTGGTGGGGGGAGTATGAGGTGGCGATCCGGCTCCGTACAAAGGAGGGGGTCGTCACCCATATTCCCCGTTCCGCCCTCATAGGGCTGGACAAAGTTATAACCTATTACCCGGGCCAACCCAGGACCTGCAACAGGTGCGGCAAGAGGGGACATTTGGCCAGTGGCTGCCCGGATCCGAGGTGCAGTCGCTGCCAGGAGTTCGGGCACTCTGCGTCGTCTTGCAAGAGAATTAAATGCAATTTTTGCTTTGAATTCGGTCATCCCTACACAGAGTGCCCGACCTCCTGGGCGACGATGCCCTCGGATCTGAAAGTCGCCATGTTGACTACTATGGTAGAGGACCAAGATGTCTCAGTGGCTGATCCTAGTGTGTGTGTTGAGTCTATCCCAGCTCCTACCGTGTCTACGTCTAGTGTGAATCCGTCCTCTGTAGTCCCTTCCCTTGGTCCTCTTTCAGTTGACATGGCTTCTGATAGGCAGCCTGGGCCTGAGTCATCGGCTCCCGCCCGGGGTGCTGTTCCAAAAAGCGGAGGTCACCCTCCTCCCAAGGAGCAGCGACTCAAACCCACAAGGAGTAGGAGAGATGGTGGCCTTCGGCCCCTCATTGCTGCTCCTCAGGGTCGCTCTCTAACGCCTAAGTCTCTCTCTCGGAAGACAAGGGCTCCCCCTGCCACCGCTCCTCCTGTTGGTGGCTCTACTTTGCCCCCTTCCACTCCTGCCCCTTCAGTTCCTGCCCCTCCAGTTTCTGCAGAGCCCCTTCCTTCTCCTGCCCCCTTGGTTCCTGCAGTGTCCCCCCTCCCTCCTAGTCCTGTCATTCCAACTGCCCCGGACCCCCCCGCCCCTCCTGTTGTTGTCTCGTTCACTCCCCCCCCCCCCCACCCGCCCCTCCGTGTCAGCCATTAGTAGTGGATTTACTATGGCTGGCCCTGTTCCTTCTGGATATGCCTTTTCGGCCCCTTGTCCTACAGATGCGGCCCTTGCCCCTTGGAAAAGGGAACACCTCTCGCAGGAAGATAAGTTCTACCTTGAGGAGCGATTTAAAACCAAAAAGAAAAGGGGTGTTAAACCCCTGTGTAGGGGTCTCCCTGAGGATCCGAGAGAGGCAAGCAGGACAGCTGCCTACCTAAGGAGACAAAGGGACAAGGAGATTAACCTGACCAACAGGTATGAGTTATTAGCCACTTCTCCTCTTGCTTCCGAAGAGGAGGAGATGGTGGTGGAAAGTCCTGTTTCCGTAGGGGCGGCATTGTGATTTGTGTTCTGTTTATTTTTGTAGACGTTGTCTTTTTGCTTTGGTTTTTGTCTTCGTCTAAAGAAGGATAAAGGGAAACTTTAATCACCCTGATGGCGGTTCCCCCACCACTTATATTGGCTACAATCAATGTTGCCGGTATCAAAATGACCAGAGCTCGAAAATTGGCTTTTTCGATTTTGGCTGCCCATGAGGCTGATGTGTTTTTCCTGCAGGAGACCAGACTCACCTCTGCAGCCGACCTCTGGTTGGCTGAGAGGGATTGGGTGTCCGGTCCGAGTTTTTGGTCCCTTGCGGGAGAGCCTGGTAGTGGTGTGGCGGTCCTCTTTAGGGCCGACATGGTAACTTGCCGGCGGGTAATTGAGGTGGAGATGGGTAGGTGTCTGGTCCTAGACGTCTGTGTGAGGGGGCAGGATCTCAGGCTTATTAACATCTATGCCAGCCCCAGATTTAAGGGGGAGAGAAAGCGCCTTCTTACACAGGTCAGGCCATACCTTTTTTCAGCCTATCCAGTGATCCTGGGTGGTGATTTTAACACCATCACTAGGGCCATGGACAGGGCAAGGGCCCAGGTCCGGATAGGTGTAGATAGCAGGTTTTTAGTGAAGATAGTTACTGAGTCCGACCTGGTGGATGTGCACGTTCGTCACTCCCCAGGTCTCACAGGTTTCACCTTTCAGAGAGGTAGTAGTAGGTCCAGGATAGATAGATTTTTTGTTTCAGAGGGCCTCATCACTTCAACTCCTAAGTTGTTGGCGGTGGAGTTCTCGGATCACCTTATTCTGTCGGTGGGCTTAAATGCTTCGGATGCTCCTCCCAGGGGTCGGGGTATCTGGAGAATGAATTCGTCCCTGTTGCTGGAAGATGAGGTGAGACAATCCTTTGAGGAGTTTTTTCAAGCACAAGTTTCCATCCTGGACTGCTTTGACAATAGGTCTGAGTGGTGGGAGGAGGTCAAAAAACGTGTTGTCAGATTTTTCAAGGGTCTAGCTACCCGTAGAGGTGTTGATAGAAACTTGGCTTACCAGGCTCTAAGGGAGAGATTGACTATCCTTGTCTCTGAGGGCGGAGATCCGGGGGAGATCTCTGAGGTCAAACTTCGCCTTAAGCAGCAGCAATACGACCGGCTGGCTTCTTTGGCTTTGGAGAGGGATCATGGTAAGTACCACTCGCCTGACCCTTACCAGAGTTTTAAACAAAGTTCAGCGCTTAAGACGGTCATCGGTCTCAGGGATGGTTCGGGGTCTCTGGCAAAGTCCAGGTCGGAGATCCTAGCCATCGCTAGAGAGTTTTATGCTGATCTGCTTGGGGAGAAGCCACTTGACCAGACAAGGATGGAAGACTTCTTGGATTCCACACCGGGTCTGGGAGATATTGATATTTCTGCCATAGACTTGACAGCGGAGATTACTGCAGATGAAGTAGCAAGAGCCATTGGTGGCCTTGCGCCTAAAAAGACCCCGGGTCCAGATGGACTGACGGCTGAGTTTTACAAGGCTTTTGTGTCCATTCTGGCTCCTCAATTGGCTGGAGCTCTTAATGATTGCCTTGCTGAGGGTCGGTTACCACCCTCCATGAGGCAATCTGCGGTAATCCTGCTGTCAAAAGGTCGTGATCCGGAGATGATTGAGAACTGGCGTCCCATCAGCCTTCTCAACGTCGACAGGAAGATCCTGGCGAAAATTTTGTTCTGGCGGTTGTCCCAGGTGACAGATGTGCTTTCCTGCCATCAGCACTGCTCTGTTGTGGGAAGGAGCACGCTCTCAGCACTGTTAGCTGTCCGGGAGGTCCTGGAGCGATGCAGAGCTGAGGGTTGGGGAAAGTACCTGCTGACGTTGGATCAGTCCAAAGCTTTTGATCGGGTCAATCACAAGTATCTGTGGCGGCTACTTACTGTGTATGGTTTGCAGGGGAGGTTTGTAGATTGGTTGCGAACTTTATACAAGGAGGCTGAGAGTTTTATGCTGATCAATGGATGGATAGGCCAGCCTTTTGAGGTGAGCTCGGGGGTCCGCCAGGGTTGTCCGCTGAGTTCCCTGCTGTACGTGTTCGCCATCGACCCCTTCGTGAGAAGGCTAGAGGGCAGCATGCTTGGTGGGGTTCCGGTGGGCATCTCTGGGAACTCATCTTTGAAGGTGGTGGCATATGCTGATGATGTCACTGTGGTGGTCTCGGATGCAGAGGAGGCGCTGGTGGTTGCTGAAGAGATCACCCGGTACTCATTGGCATCTGGTTCCAAGATTAATCCGGATAAGTGTGAAACTCTCTGGATGGGCAAAGATGGAGAGTCCTTTAGTCTTCCCGGATCCTTTCCCGTGCCTCAGGATGAAATCAAGATTCTCGGCATCAAATTTGGCCCAGGCGATTATGGCCTGCGAAATTGGGTTAGCAAACTATCAGATGTCGACAGGAAAGTGGTTCGCTGGAAAGGTTGGAGTTTGACCTATAGAGAAAGGATTGACCTGATCAAGACTTACCTGATACCAATATTGTTGTATGTCAGTTACGTCACGATTTTGCCAGCATCCCTGTATACCAGGGTCAATGGCTTGTTTTTCCAGATGTTATGGGGAAACAAGCTAAACCATGTGCGTAGAAATATTACCTATAAAACTAGACGGGAGGGTGGCCTAGGCATGGTCAACCCGATTGTTTTCTTCTCCTTAATTTTTATTAGGTACAATATTGGTAGTATGTTAATGGAGAACCCGCCTGGTTGGGTAGGGATCTTTCAGATTTGGTGTGAGCCTTACCTTGGGGAATGGAAGAGCGGTGGCCCAGTGAAAAATCTGAGGAGGCGTCATGGCTACCTCCCGGCCTATGTCTTGCCGTGTTTGAAGAAACTGTTGCAGTGGGGATTGACAGTGGAGGACATCAAATCGGTCGACAGGAAAGCCCTGTCGGCATGGGTGGTGGACTCCTACTTTCCTGACTCACTGGCCTTGAGGGATTGCCCAGGCACAATTTTGGAGGAGGGATTGCGTTTATTGAATTCGCCGCGGATTCCGAACAAATTGTGGGACATCGCCTGGCTTACCTTCCAGGGCAAGCTTTACGTTAGAGGGCTCATGAAGTATCGGGATGTGGAGGAACGTGGTTGTCCTCGGCAGGGGTGTGCTGTTGAGGAGACCATGGACCATTTCTTGATGTCATGTCCCTTTAATGTAGAAGTTTATAATCAGGTGGGGAGGGTTCTGAATATCCCGTTTCTGGCGCATCTTGGTTATGCCGAGTGGGCCTATGGAGCTTTTAATCAGCGCCAGGGTTATGATTTGTGCACTTTGTATATAGTTAGTCTAGTGGTCAGGAGACACTTATGGTTAGCACGGTGTGATTTAGCTATTAGGAAGAAAGACTTGCCCGTCCAGGTGGTGGTGAGCACTATTCTCGGTGAGGTGGGAACCATTCGGTACTTGGAGAGGAAGAAGCTGGGGAGAGGGGCTTGGATTCTGGCATGGCAGAATATCAAGCCTCCTTGACTTGGTGGAAATCTCTCCTGGGTGCAGCTTACTGTCTCTTTCTCTTTTTTCACCCTAGATTTTGATTTTTCTTGATTTTTGAAGTATTGGCCGCAGGCACACAGGGAGCATCCCTTTGTGTTTCTCTTTATGTGTAGGTGAGGTGTTGTCTTGTCTTTAGGTATTATTTTAGTTTCTGTCTTGTCCTGTGTCTTGTCCTCAGTCTTATGTTGCTGGGTATTCTTGGGCGTAAAAGTCCCATGGTATGTGTGAGGTGTGCATGGTGTTTTGTTGGTGCTGTCTTTCACTTTTTTGGAGTGGGATATGTTGTATTTTTTGTGGTTATGTTGGTTATGTTAGTATGGATGGTAGTGAATGGTGTCTCCCCTAATACGGTACATTGTGTTGTTTTCTTTTATTGCTTATGGTACAGTGCAAGTGTTGTTCTGTTTCCTTTCTATATATATACATGGAATATACATGGGATAAAGCTTGTCCTTGATTTGTTGTGTTTTATTGCATACCTTATTTTTTATATTATGTGCATTGGAGTTATCCTTTCAGCCTTATGATGGCATACCTTTTAACCTTATTTATTATTTGTGTATGCTTCGATTTACTTTAATAAAAATTCACAATCTAATCCCTACCATAGCCTAATGTCTTATAATAATATTATTATTATTATTATTATTATTATTATGTATTTATATAGCAGTAACATATTCTGCAGTACTTTGCAGAGTACATAAGTCATGTCACTGACTGTCCTCAGAGGAGCTCACAATCTAATCCTACCATAGTCATAGTCTAATATCTTACCATATTATTATTATTATTATTATTATTATTATTATTATGTAGCATATAGCACTGACATCATGTTTCTTTTATGGGTAAACAATTCTTCTTAGTTCAGTAGGGCTGTTTCACATGACCTTTATGCAGTAATCACTTGCTTTAGCTATGTTTCTTCTTCCCGAAATAAACAATAAGTTCTCTAAAAAGCCCCCTACTGACTCCACCCTTGACTCCGCCCCCTGTCCGGCCAAAATTTGGGGTGTCCAAATTTTTTTACCATTTTGTCCAGTAAAAATGAGAAATTGGGTTGCCATCCCCGCTTCCACAGCCTGTTCGTCATGCTCCAAACCTGGTCATCTTCCAACGCACTCTTAAAACACACTTTTTCAGACAAGCTTATAACATTTTATAGCCCCTATTTACTTACTGTTCACAATGTAATCAGAAGCAAAGGCTCACTGCCTCATCTAGCCCCCCCCCCCCCCACCTAGTGTGTCCCCTGCCCCGCAACCCTTTAGATTGTAAGCTTGTAAGGGCAGGGTCATCCTCCTAATGTTTACTGTTTTTGTTGCAATATTTGTGCTGCTTGAGACTCTGCTGTACATTTTTTTGGGTTGTACCTATGTTCCCCTTGTCGTCTTATTGTGCTTTATAAAGCGCTACAAAATATACTGGCGCTGTATAAATAATAATAACACAGCAAGTGAGCACTTCACTCCCTTGGACGAAATGGCTGTTAGGTTGCTCCGCCCCTGGCACGGACTAAGTAGATGCCATCCTTACACACCGCCAATCAACATCTAAGAGATGCAAGTATTATGGAGGCTTGCACCGCACAGCTCCACTCCATGTCAGCATGCTTTGCGATATAACTGAATGTGTTCACAGTATATGGAATAGGGTCTTTTGAAGAATCACAAGTAAAGAGGTGTCTTTTTATCCATCTTGTGCCTGCCTTGTCTTTGGTACTTCAGCAAACAGAATGTGCGCTCACTGCTCCAACGTGTGAGAGATGGATCCAAAACCAGTTCTCCAGGACGTGCTCACAGCTACAAGGAGATCCAGGCTGGACAGTGAAGCATACATGAACAACATTCACCAAGTACAGTCCAAATGCAGGTCATTTATTGAAAAGTCCTATGCAATTCCCTGTCATGCATATGCATTAATACTGGATTGGTGTGTGGTGCAGAGATGTCGGTGCTCAGGCACAAAGGATCGGCAGAGTAGACCCGGATGTCTCCCCAGACCCTCCACAGCAGAGTAACGCAGCAGGCAGCATTACTCTCCATCTCCAGCGTCCACTCTCCAAGTCCGGAAACATCTTCTCTTCCAGGCGTCTCCCCCTAGCATCTGAGAATTATAGGATTTCTAGCGTCTGATTCATTCTCAGACACTAGGGGGAGAGGCCTGCAAGAAAAGATGTCTACAGACTCCGGGGACTAAGCGGCCGGAACAGCTGAGTACTGCAGCCTGCTGTACAACTCTGCGGGAAAGGGGGAGGGGAGAACATCCAGGGCACCCCAAAATAGATCAATGGCACATGCTATCACTGGCGTAGTTAAGGAGCTGTGGGCCCCGATGCAAGTTTTACATTGTAGCCCCCCAAGCACTCTATACCTAACAGTTGGTACGGCGCACCAAAACCTGCCAATGGCATTTACAGTGTCCGAGGTTCAAAAAAGGAATGGGGAACAGTTTGCTAATGATTACCACTATAAAAAGTATCTATAGAAGTGATTGTTATGAGCACAGGACCATTAGAAAGCAAACACTGCAGTTGAGGGAGGGCCCCTCCGGCCCAAGGGTCCCGATGCTGTAGCAGCCTCTGCACCTCCTATTGCTACGCCCCTGCATGCTATACAAACAGATCTATTGCACTTGCTTGGTGCTTTTAGTAAACTTCCAAGCCTTCTTACTGATTGCGATTTTGCATTGCAGTATTCTGCAATTTTTTGGTAAATACATTTTGTGACTCTCATTTTAGTGAATGAGAATCACAACACAATCACTAGGAAAATGTTACATGCAGCACGTTTGCGATTGTCAAAAATCACAAGCATGCCGTAATCACAGCAGTGTGAGTAATCCCATAGGATAATTCATATAGCAGCACTTTGCTGATCACCTGCAGTCACCAAAGCACAAATCGCAGGCCAAAAGTGCCAGAGGGTGAAGTCAGCCTTCAGATGTTTTGTCTGTCTACAACTACACAACTATACACTTACAAAATAAAAGTTGGTTGTTGGTTTTAAGACTGTGGGCCTGATTCACAAAGCGGTGATAACTCAGTTATCACGCCTAAAAGACTTTAGGCGTGATAACCTTTGCACTAGCAAAGTTATCACCGCTTTGTGCTCCAACTCGCGCGAAGCTACCGCGCGTACGCGCGCAAAGTCCCATAGGGCTTAATGGGAGCATCGCGCGAAGCGCCGGGTCCCGTCATTACCGCCAGTCGGCCGGCGGACGCGTCCAATTCTCCGCATCACAGTGGGCTCCCTCCATACAGGTACGCGTGCGGCTGCCTACTGCGCGAGTTTCTTCTTATCATGCCTAAAGTGAGTTTAGGAGTGATAAGGGGCTTTTCACTCGCGTGCAAACACTTTGCACCGCTTTGTGAATCAGGCCCTGAGTCTCTTCTATAACACTGGTCAGGGCCGCCATCAGAAATTTTGGGCCCACCCACTGGTTGCTGTGCCCGCCCACTAGCCACCCCACCCTGGTGTCTGTGCGTGAAGTGCGCTGCGGCAAAAAATGTGCATGGCTCCGACACTGAAGAAAGCAGTATGCACAGCGTGATGCGGCAAAAAGTGGGCGTGACCATGGCATGTTGTGGGTGGAGCCAAATACTAGCAAAATACAGGTATTCCCCGGTTAACAAATGAGATAGGGATTTGTAGGTCCGTTCTTATCCTTTATCCATTCTCTTTTGTCCCCCTCTTTTCTTCCTGTGCCTCTTTTGTCCACCTCTGTCTCACCTCAGTTTGTGCCTCTTTTGTGTCCTTCTGTGTGACCTCATGTTCCCATCTCATCTCTTTTCTCCCTGTGCCTCTTTTGTCTGCCTCTGTTCCCCCTGTGCCTCTTTTATCTCCCTGTGCCTCTTTTGTCTGCCTCTGTTCCCCCGTGCCTGCCTCTTTTATCCCCCTGTGTTACCCCAGATGCCCTGGGCCCATCACTGCAGTGTCAGTTGTCCCCCCTGATGGCTGCCCTGACACTGGTACTTCATTCCTCTTTGGGCAAAGACATGTAGGACCACAAGCGTGTCTGCTACTCCTTATTGGTGGGAGCTGCCCTTCCATTTGTTGTTGCTAAATTGTATCTTGTATACATTAAATTACAATCTCAGAATTTAATACAAAAAGACAAGTTACATTTTTTTTTTATTATTTTATTATAACTATGTAAATATTATAATGCTGTTGCCCAAGTGAGTAGATGGCTGGTGGAAGCTGGTATGTGTCCCAAAACAACTCACCAACCCTCACTGGCAAATTATATACGACTTAAAACGTTCAGCTTCTATCTGGCGGGACTTCTGTGCCTCAGATTTGTGATATCCAGCACAGTTATGGTCTCGCTTGGTTTTTCCTGTGGTGGTTATGGAATGGGGGCCGCTCCTCTCCGGACTCCACAGCTTTCCAGACTATGGGGCTGAAGAACGGCTCTTTCCTCAGGTTTTTCACCAGTTTTTTACGCTGGTCCTGGTCTTTGCACAGGAGCTTCTCTAGGAAGTCTTCCAGCGTGAGGTCCATCGCCTGTGAGAAATCTGGTAAATCGTTACAAATGGAGCGTCTAATGGCAGATTCTTCATCATACCAATCCTCCATGAATGGGTGTTTGTTGCATGCCATCTCACAAAGCACGACTCCCATAGAGAAGTAATCTATGGTGTGG
Source organism: Hyperolius riggenbachi (assembly GCF_040937935.1). Classification (NCBI taxonomy): domain Eukaryota; kingdom Metazoa; phylum Chordata; class Amphibia; order Anura; family Hyperoliidae; genus Hyperolius; species Hyperolius riggenbachi. Next base: position 106,684,663 of record NC_090648.1, on the reverse strand, counting down.
CCGTAGTCCATCTGTAGGCACACCTCCGGGGCCATATAGTGCAAGGTCCCTTCACATGATCCTTTAATCCTGTCGTGCTCAAACACATTTTGTGCTGCTAGGCCGAAGTCAGCGATCTTTATATTCCCGACTCCGTCCAGAAGGATGTTATTCGGCTTGATGTCTCGGTGGATTATACCCTTGGAGTGGATGTACTCCAGGCCGATGACCATCTGTGCAGCAAATAGTCTGATGGAAGAGAAATAAAATAATTATTAGCATCACATGTTCAATACACAAATAAAGCAGAAAGATGTATCCATGTGGCTAGGTGCACACATAGCAAAAACGCTAGCGTTGCGCAAACCGCTGCGTTTTATGCACCAATGGTACTCCATGGGCCGCATAAAAAAAATGCATGGGTGTGCGTTTGTACTTTAGCATTTTTAAAATCGCTAGTTTTGTTGGATATTATGCATGAACGCATCAAAAACGCACAAAATGAAAGTGAATGGAAACGCAATGTATTAAGTTATGTATGCGTTTTTGATGCTTTTTGTTTTAAAAAAAATAAAGATATCTGATGTATTTCCGCTTCCTGTTGTCTTCTTAGTAATTTTCATAAATGGAAATATTAAACAGCATAAAATATGCATACAAATCTCATATGCGTTTTGTACCTGCAAACCGCAAACGCATTAAAACGCACGCAAAACGCTTGAAAAACCGCATTTGCGGTAAAAAACGGAAACGCACCAAAAAATGCACACAACTTAAAATGAAAACATGACAAAATGCAGCCTTTTTTAACGTTATGTTATGTGTGCACCCAGCCTGACTCATTCTAAAAAGATCTAATACAAATTTCAGTGTGTGTAAAATGACTTCTCCACAGTGATGTGATGTAAATAAAGCATTTTACCACAACCTTTTCTAATAAGGGTAATTTACAATATGGAATAGTTGTAACAGGAAGACTAGCAGATAACCCCCCCCCCCCCCCCACACACACACACACACTAGTATGCAGAGCAGTGCAGGAAGAAATGTATGCTACCTGCTTGCAGCACCATGTTGCTCTGATATCCTCTCCACAGTGGGTGGCCTCTGTGCTGCACACCTCCACATGGCTACTGGCTCCTCTTCCATGTCATGTGACAGGTATGCAGCATAATGCACAGCTGCTGTGAGGAGGGGAGTGGCACAAGAACAGGTAACATACGCTGCTCCCTGCACTGCTCTGCATATTGGGGATGGGGAGGTGGGCCCCCATGGGCTACAGGGGCTTTTATTAACTCCCCAGAGGGGCAGTTGTTAGCTTTATAAAATAGCAGAGCAATCTTACCTCAGGGTTGTTATGTCAAAGCGCTCGTCAGCATCTTTTATCAGTTCCATCAGTTCCATCAGTTCTCCCCCGCTCAGGTACTCCATGGCAATGTAGAGGTAATCCTGTAAAAAAATGGCAGAACAGAAGACAGGTTAAGCATATTATACGGCTATTTTCTCTTTCTGAGGGGTTATATCAAAGACAGCACCAGCACATAAAGGAATGGAGCAGAGGTGATTTCCTTAAATTTTTTTGAAAAACAGCTTAAAGGGAACCAGAGAGGAATGGAGCCTGGAAAATAGAAACAGCTTTTATACATACCTGGGGCTTCTTCCAGCCCCATAAGCCTGGATCGCTCCCACGCCGCCATCCTCCGCTTCCTGGAACCGCCGGTACCGGGCCCGTCACTTCCGGCGGACGCGGCCAATTGTCCGCATCACAGGGGCTCCCTCCATACCCGTAAGCATGAGGCTGCGCAGTAGGCAGCCTCATGCGTACTTGTATAGAGGGAGCTCCGTGTGATGCGGAGAATCGGCCGACTGGCCGACTTGTGGCAATGACGGGACCCGGTGGCGGCGGATCCAGGCAGCAGAGGACGGCGGCAGATCCAGGCAGCAGAGGACGGCGGCGTGGGAGCGATCCATGCGTATGGGGCTGGAGGAAGCCCCAGGTATGTATAAAAGCTGTTTTTTTTATCCTATCTGGTTCCCTTTATTAGTTGTAATTTTACATTGTGTTCAACAATTCATACAAACATTGAAAACGTTGTCTGTCAGCTAATCTTGAAAGAGACTTCTCCCTCTAGTGGTGAGATGCAGCACTGCCCCGAATAATATGTCTGAGCAGGTGTCCCATGTGCAATTATTATAACCAAGTCCAGATTTCTGTAAAGCAAATTTATACAAGAAGACGCAAACTATGCGGGATTGTGAGGACTGTAGCCAAAGTCCAAGAAATTTCAAAAGGTCCGCACACTCAGTCAGCTCAAATAAAGCTGTTTATTAACCATCAGGTATCAAATGAACTGACAGGAGGTTTTCGGGGCCACAGCGGGTCCCCTTTATCAAGGCATGTACAGAATGGTAACTGTTTGGTTGCAGTGCTGTACATGCCTTCATAAAGGGGACCTGCTGTGGCCCCGAAACATCACGTTGGTTTATTGAATGGACATTTGGCACCTGATTGGTTTAATAAACAGCTTTGTTTGAGCTGACGGAGTGTGCAGACCTTTTGGAATTCCTCAGATTTCTGTAAAGGCCACAGAGGCCCGGGCCTTGGGTGGCTCCCGCCTGAGGTGGCATGGCTGGACATGGAAGAGAGTTTTCTGCATATTGTAGAGGAGGCTGCAAATAGAATATGAAGGCTGCATGTGGGCAGCAACAAGTGGAAGAGGGAAGATGCCGCCTTAGGTGGCTGTACAAGAAAGAGAAGGGCTGCTGATCATAGAGGGGCTATAAGAAAGCTGGTCTAGTGCTGGAAAAAGTATAAATCTGGACTTGTTTATACCATTGCAGCACCAGGATAAAGGGGTCTCCTACTACATGGGCATGTGCAGAGCTGGCACACCTCATGACAGGTATGTAAGTGCCAGCTGGGCATTTATGCTGGATAATCATCTGTTTTACAGAGTGCTGTCTTTATACATTTATCTCTATAAGCTCTTGGGGAATGGAAGGGATGCATGGGTACGGGATCTGGTGAGAGAGCTGATAGTAGAATGGAATAATACTTACCTCTGACTGGAATGTACCAAATAGCTGGGTGACGAAGGGACCCTTCCTAAGGGTCTCCAAGACCTGACATTCCCTGAAGATGAGCTCGGAGTCTTTCTTTTTGACCATTTTTATGGCCATTTGTTGGTCACTGGCTAGATGGGAAGCAAGGTGAACCTGGAAGAGACAGAGAAGAAAACTTAATGTTCTATAGATAAGATGGACCGTCACAATACAACAATGCTGCAGGCCGAGGGCTGCCTGTCTATATCTAGTTCCACTGAGACCAATAAAGATGACTATCTAAAGCCATATATGGTCTGACATCCCCTCCCCCTCCCTCCAGGGAAATCTGTCCAATTACTCACCTTGCCATAAGCTCCCTCTCCAAGACGGTGATGGAACTTGAAGCTGTCCACAGTGAGTGGCGTCCTGATGGTCTGGATTCCACTCGGGCCTTGGAAAAGAAAGAGAAATCACATTAATATCATCATCTACTGAGATTTCCTATAAGCCAAAGCGTATACATAATCAAAGCTTATACATGGTTGTAAAGGTAGCCCTACACTGGCAGATGTCTCGCTGAGATTAATAGGTAGTGAGAGATCTGCTTGTGCTCATCCACATCTTTCCTGCCGGGACCTTCTCACACTTATCTCCACTCCTCTATATGTCAGCCAGCATTCTCCCGCATGTGGCCTCTGTGAAATAGTGATGAACCTTCTACCCTAGAATTTCCCCTAAAGGAGAGGTCATGGAGAAATGTGATGGGCTGGTCATGTGATCACAGTGCATGGGCTGTGTTACCCGGGGATAACTTACCTAGGCCGCCACCTCCATTCTAAAGCTCACCATGCCGCTCTTCATCTTCCGGCACTTCCACCTCCTACACTGGAAGTCCTTCTGTAAAGGAAGTGTCAGAGGATGGAGAGCGACGTGCAGCACATCAGAAGGCAGGTGGCAGGCTAGGTGAGTTAGCCCTTGCTTACACTGCCCCACTCACTCCGGGACAATTATTTTTTGTGTGAAATCAATTGGACCAATCATACTGCCTGATTGGGCCCATCACATTGCACAATTTGACCAGTCACATAGCACAATTAGACCAATCAGATAGGACCAATCAAATAGCAAAATTGGATCAATCAGTTTGGACCAATCAAATTGCATGATTGGGCCAATCAGATTGGACTAATAACATTGCACAATTGTATCAATCAGATTGGACCAGGCACATTGCATTATTGGACCAATCAGATTGGACCAATCACATTACATAATCAGACCAATCAGATAGGACCACTCACTTTGCACAATTGGACCAATCAGAGTGGCGCAATCAAATTCCACAACTGGATATATCAGATTGGACTGATCAAATTACATGATTGGACCAATTACATTGCATGATTGGGCCAATCAGATTGGACCAATTACATTGCATGATTGGACTAACCACATTGCACAGTGGACCAATTAGCTTTAGGGCTGTACGGTTGGCGGTAGTTTGAAATTCTCCAATTAAAATCTATGAGACAAAGTTGGGTCTTTGGTGGGCTGGCCCAGGGGCATGGAGGGTGGAACCATTAAAAAAAAGTGCAAGTAAACCTAAACCGCTAAAGGCCAAAGATGTGCAAAGTTTCACAACTATCCTCCTAAAACTGTAGGAGAAAAAGAGTGTAGAAAATAATTTTTACTGGCTGGGTTTTTAGCCCCGCCCACTTTTGGGTATCCCAAATAAATGTCAAAATTTCCGCATCAAAGTCAATGAGGCGAGTGCAAAGCACACACAGACACACAGATGCTGGCTGGAAGTTATTATGACATGATGAACCCCTTTTTGAAAGATGTGGTTTACAGTGTAGATTTTTATTAGAAAAATATTATTTACAATTATAATTCAAATAAATAAATAAAATAATTTGAACAATTAATCATACCAATTGTAACAAAAAACAAGATCAAAGAAACAAGAAAAAACAATCAATTCTGCATATATATGTGCAAATAAACGCAGGACTTCTATGTCCAAAAACAACAAAATCAAGATAACATTATAATACAATATTAATCTGTTATGAAAACCTGAGCAGAAGAATGCTCAAACATACCACCGATTCAAACAACGAGACATGACTAAACAACACAGACCCAACACCTGAACATATGCAACAAATGACAATAACCAACACCACACAATACCTGACATCACCTAAGAGCCTAGAATCATGACTTTGTACATGTAGAACAAATTAAAACCACTTCCCTACCACAGGTTATTTCCCCTTAACAACAAGGTTAACCTGTTAGCGGGGGTTAAAGGACAACTGTAGGGAGCGGGATATGGAGGCTGCCAAAGTTATTTCCTTTTAAACAATACCAGTTGCCTGGTAGCCCTGCTGGTCTATTTGGCTGCAGTAGTGTCTAAATCCAGGGCCGGCCCTAGACTTTTTGCCGCCTGAGGCAACATTTTAAAAAATCGCGCCCCCCCCCCCCCCCCCCCCCCGCGGGTGGGGAGGAGGGTCGGACCTTCCCTCCCTCGCCTGGGTCACCCGATCTGCACTCCTCTCCAGCTGTAAATGGTTAAGTACCAGCGGCAGTGTATAGATTAAGAGGCAACGGGCGGGGATCACTCACCTTTTCTGCGTTCCAGCGAGCACTCCACTGACGTCACTTCCTGCAACGCCGCCCAGTAAGTGGGCGGCGTTGCAGGAAGTGACGTCAGTGGAGCGCTCGCTGGAACGCGGAAAAGGTGAGTGATCCCCGCCCGTTGCCTCTTAATCTATACGCTGCCGCTGGTACTTAACTATTTACAGCTGGAGGGGAGCGCAGATCGGGGGACCCAGGCGAGGGAGGGGGGATCCGACCCCCCTCCCCACCGCTAGGCCCAATACCCCCTTTCTGCCCGCTACTCCTCCCGCTCGGTGGGCGGCCCCCCACCCACGGACAGGCGGGTGCCGCCCCACCAGATGTGCCACCTGAGGCAAATGTTTCACCCCGCCTCATGAGCGGGCCGGCCCTGTCTAAATCACACACCAGAACCAAGCATGCAGGTAAACTTGTCAGATCTGACAATAATGTCAGAAACAACTGATCTGCTGCATGCTTGTTCATCGTCTATGGCTAAAAGTATTAGAGGCAGAGGATCAGCAGGATAAGCCTGGAAACTGGTATGGATTAAAAGGAAATAAATATGGCAGCCTCCACATACCTCTTCCTGCAGTTGTCCTTTAACTCACCTAGGCCGCCGTCTCACTCTCGGTGCGCTCCATGCCACTCTTCATCTTCTGACACTTTCATCTTCTAAACTGGAAGTCCTGCTGTACAGGCGGAAGTGTCAGAAGATGGAGAGCGACGCGGAGCGCATCAGAAGTGAGGCGCCGTGCTAGGTGGGTTAGCTGTTGCTTACATCCACACACACTCCGGGACGATTACTTTTTAGTGAAATCGATTGGACTAATCACATTGCACGATTGGACCGATCACATTGCACGACTGGACCAATCACTTTGCACAATCGGACCAATCATATTGCATGATTAAACCAATCAGATAGGACCAATTACATTGGACAATTAAACCAATCAGAGTGGACCAATCAAATTGCAAGTGTCTCAAGGAAATAACACACTATACTGAGCACAGGGCCAGTGCTTCCAGAGGGGAAAACAAGGCAATTTCTCAGGGCCCTAGAGCAGGCTGATGCCCCCCCAGGTCTATCCCCAAGATAATAGTGTCCACTCCCTCAGGGAGTGTATTGATGCAGTACTTACGGTGAAGCACACTCACCTTTCCAGCCAACACGCCCCCTTCCTATGTTCTGCCGACTACTTGGTTGCAGTGCGCAACCCGGCTTTGTGAGTATACTTGAATATCTCTTATACTTAGCCTGTCAACCTACGATAATACACCAGATCGGGCTCCCGGTGTCCTCCCGCTCCTTTTTTCTATTTTTGTAGTATCCAGCCTAATAAGGGCTTAGCTATTCAAGACAATGTGGTGGCAGCAAGAATGTGCACTGAGAGGACACAGAACACAGGCCTACCTAACTCTCTCCCTGTCAGCAACACACTGCCCCTGCTCTCACTAACACTGCAGCCACAGAAAGAGTCTATCAAGGCTGACTTCCTGGCATTTTTATAGGGGATTGTGGTCCAAAAGGGGGTGCAATCTGATTGGTCAGCGCACATGCACGGCACACGGGCAGACGTTAGGAAGAACATGAGGACAGGGAAGGGGGGGGGGGGGGGTGATCGAGTGTGTGCTGTGCACGGTGTGCGGGCGTGTACGCTCTGACCTGCGGTTGATGCTGCGGCGATGGTGACGAAAAGAGTGGGAGGTGAGGGGGGTTGTGAGGAGTGTAGCGACAGAGGCCTAGTGCCAATTATCGTAACGGGCCCAATGCCTATTAACAGATCATGATGTAATGCTTACCAGCTTCCTCTGCTTTGACAACATAAAGGGAGATATCCGACAACTGATATCCCGGTGCTGGATTCTCAGCTACTTCCTCCACCACATGACCGGAATCACCTGTGAACACATAGATAAAAACAATGATTAGCCTAGAATCATGACTTTATACATGTAGAACATATTAAAACCACTTCCCTACCACAGGTTATTTCCCCTTAACAACAAGGTTTACCTGTTAGCGGGGGTTAAAGGACAACTGTAGGGAGCAGGATATGGAGGCTGCCAAAGTTATTTCCTTTTAAACAATAGCAGCTGCCTGGTATCCCTGCTGGTATATTTGGCTGCAGTAGTGTCTAAATCACACACCAGAAGCAAGCATGCAGGTAATCGTGTCAGATCTGACAATAATGTCAGAAACAACTGATCTGCTGCATGATTGTTCATCGTCTATGGCTAAAAGTATTAGAGGCAGAGGATCAGCAGGATAAGCCAGGAAACTGGTATGGCTTAAAAGGAAATAAATATGGCAGCCTCCACATACCTCTCCCTGCAGTTGTCCTTTAACTCACCTAGGCCGCCGCCTCACTCTCGGTGCGCTCCATGCCACTCTTCATCTTCTGACACTTTCATCTAAACTGGAAGTCCTGCTGTACAGGCGGAAGTGTCAGAAGATGGAGAGCGACGCGGAACGCATCAGAAGTGAGGCGCCGGGCTAGGTGGGTTAGCTGTTGCTTACATCCACACACACTCTGGGACGATTACTTTTTAGTGAAATCGAATAGACTAATTACATTGCACGATTGGACTAATCACATTGCACGATTGGACCAATCACTTTGCACAATCGGACCAATCATATTGCATGATTAAACCAATCAGATAGGACCAATTACATTGGACAATTAAACCAATCAGAGTGGACCAATCAAATTGCAAGTGTCTCAAGGAAATAACACACTATACTGAGCACAGGGCCAGTGCTTCCAGAGGGGAAAACAAGGCAATTTCTCAGGGCCCTAGAGCAGGCTGATGCCCCCCCAGGTCTATCCCCAAGATAATAGTGTCCACTCCCTCAGGGTCCTGTATTGATGCAGTACTTACAGTGAAGCACACTCACCTTTCCAGCCGACATGCCCCCTTCCTATGTTCTGCCGTTTCCATCACCGAACACTGGCGCCTGCCCTATGTGACCCGGCAGCATGTACATACTCACATAGCATGCTGCAGGGTCAGAGAGAACAGCCTCCAGTGTTAGGGGATGGTGACAGAAGGACACAGGAGGGTGTCTGGCTACTGGAAAGGTGAGTGCACTGCTGCCATTCTGCATCAATACAGGGTCCTGGATGACCACTATTAGCTTGGAGGGGATACCTTGGGAGGGGCAATCAGCTGGCTCAGGGCCCTGGGGGACAACACTATCTGGGGTGTGGGGAGCAAAGGGAACAACTATTGCTGCATTGGAAAGTGTAGAAACATTATGTAATGCGCCTTGATAATAGCAATGAGTCAGCACTCATTATTGGTGTCCCTGCTGTACACTCATTGCTATAGATTCCTCAGTATTAACCTATATAGTTGAGATGTGTAATAACCAATAATGATGTAGTACTTACCAGCTTCTTCCTTCTCCTCCACATCCACAGGAGGAGAAGCATCAGACAGCTGATTTCCTGGCGCTGGAGCCCTAGCTACTTCCTCCACCACATGACCAGAAACATCAGCTTCTTTCTGCTCCTCCACATCCACACGAGGTGGAGCATCCGACAACTGGTATCCTGGCGCTGGATCCCCAGCTACTACCTCCACCACATGACCAGAATCACCTGTGAACACAAAGATAAAAAAATGATTAGCCTAGAATCATGACTTTGTACATGCAGCAAAATGCAACCTTTATTATCATTATTATTATTTACTGTATTTATAAAGCGCCAACATATTACACAGTGCTGGACAATTTATCTATATCTATATATATCTATATCTATATATATCTATATCTATACATATATATATACACATATATATATATATATATATATATATATATATATATATATATATATATATATATAATCGGATGTGTGTGTATGTATGTCCGATTTGAACAAAACTTGGTATACCGATCCCTTACTACCTGGGATGATAGGTTCTGGGGGTCTTGCGTCCCCCCTGCACACCTGGGCGGAGCTAAAAAACAGCAAATCAGATTTCAACCATTCATGTAAATGGAAGAAATGTACAAGGCTGCTATTCTCACAGAAATCAAGCCAGAATCCCCACACTTAGTCATTTGGTGACCGAGGTTAAAAATTCAGAAAAGGTGGGTGGAGCATAAAAAAGCCAATCACATCTCAGCCATCCATTTTAAATTGGAAAATGTAAACAGCAGCCATTGTTACACTGTTAATCACAGGTTTTTCAAACTTGGTACATTAAGCCAATTAGATTTCCTTGGTGGATAAACTGCTTACTTTCACACATTTTTGATGCAAGGAAAGAAACGTTCACAGACTTGGTCATTGAGTGACTGTGTGTCAAGGTTACAAAAAGTGGGCGGAGGCAAAACTAATTTCACTGGGAAAATATAAACTGCAACCCTTCTTACACTCTGAATGGCAGAGTTCTTAAACTTTGCACAGTTGGTCACTGGGTGACTGGAATTAATATTCAGGAAAATGGATGCAGCCTACAACAGCCAATCAAAATTCACCTGTTAATTTTCAACACGAATATTTAAATTGCTGCCTTTCATACACTGTTAATAGCAGATGCCTCAAATCTGGTACAGTCGGTCACTAGGTGACTGGGGTTCAAATTCAGAAAGGGGTGGAGCCACAAACCACCAACCATATTTATTTAATTTCAATGGGAATATACAAATTGTTGATACCAAGGACCCAAAGGTCATAAACTTGGTAATTGAGTGACTATAAGTCAAGGTTAGAAAAAGTGGGCGGTGCCAACAACAAAACTTTTGACATTGGAAAATATAAACTGCAACCATTCTTAGGCTCCCTGCACACTGCATGCAATTCCGATTCCAATTTTTAATCGTTTTTTTACATCCAATTCTGATTTTTAATCGTTACTGCATGCTGAGTTTTTTCCTCCCCCTTTTTTTGTTGATTTCATTCAGGGAAAATCGGAATTGCAAATCGGAAACGTAATCAGAATGGGAAAACTGATTTTCAGTGTGCAGGGACCCTGTATGTCAAGGTTAGAAAGAGTGGGCGGAGCAAAAAACAACTAACTTTTTACATGAGAAAATATAAACTGCAGCCATTCTTACACTGTTAATGGCAGGGTTCTCAAACTTGACACAGTTTGCCACTACTATCTATTGATTTTCAAGGGGAATATTTACATTTCTACCATTCTTACACTGTTAATAGCAGAGGCCTCAAATCTGGTACAGTCAGTCACTGGGAGAATGGGGTTTAAATTCTGAAAAGAGGGCGGGCCACCAATCAGATTTATTTAATTTCAATGGGAAAATGCAACTTATTAATACCAAGGACCCCACAGCTCATAAAATTGGTCATTGAGTGACTGTATGTCAAGGTTAGAAAGAGTGGGCGGAGCAAAAAACAACTAACTTTTTACATGGGAAAATATAAACTGCAGCCATTCTTACACTGTTAATGGCAGGGTTCTCAAACTTGACACAGCTGGTCACTGGGTGACTGGGATTCATATTCAGAAAAGGGGGTGGAGTCTTAATCAGCCAATCAAAGTTCACCTATTGATTTTCAAGAGTAATATTGAAAATGCTGCCATTCTTACACTGTTAATGGCAGAGGCCTCTAACCTGCTACAGTCAATCATTAAGGGACTGGGGTTAAGATTCACTGAAGGAACAGAGCCACAAACAGCCAATCAGATTTCTTTGCTGAATAAACTGCTTCCATTCTCACAATTTTGATGCCAGGAACCCGAAAGCTCACAAACTTGGTCATTGAATAACTGTGTGTCAAGATTACAAAAACTGGGTGGAGTCAAAACAGATTTCCCTAGGAAAATGTAAACTGCAGCCCTTCTTCACTGTTAATGGCAGGGTTCTCAAACTTTGTACAGTTGGTTACTGGGTGACTGGGATTAATATTCAGAAATATGGGTGGAGCCTAAAAAAGCCAATGAAAATTCACATGTTGAGGGGAATATTAAAATTGCTGCCATTCTTACACTGTTAATGGCACAAGCCTCAAACCTGGTACAGTTAGCCATTGGGTCACTGGGGTTCAAATTCAGAAAAGGGTGCGAAGCCAGAAACAGCCAATCAGATTTGTTTCATTTTACGGGGAAAATACAAATTATTGATGCAAAGGACCTCAAAGATCACAGACTTGGTCATTCAGTGCTTAATCATGCTATGTGATTGGTCCAATCTGATTGCTTCAATCCATTTCACAAAAAATGAAATCATCCCAGAGTTAGCAGGGGCACACTCTGGCTGTAAAGGCGAAAGTGTCAAAAGATGCGGGCTGGGAACGCACTAGGCATTGCGTGAAAGGTTGTGTTTTGCTGCATATGTGTTTCTGCATTTTTTGTCATAATGAAGTGCATTTCGAGTGCATTTGCGATTTGCAGATGCGTTTCACATTTGTATTTGGCTGCGTTTTACTGCATTTGTGTTTCCCACATGAGTCACAAGTGCATTTTTGTGCATTTTGTTTGCGTTTTGATATGCATTTTATGCAATTTTTTTGAATGTGGCCAGTATGGAAAGTGCCGGAAGGTCCCATCTGCTTCCACCAGGCCCCTCTGGTGATGTCAGGAAAGTGATGTCATAATAGCAGCCTGTATACCTCTGGTGATATCAGGGAAGCTCAGCACCTGCTTACATGCACAGGCTGCTATTATGACATCACCAGAGGCATACAGGCTGCTATTGTGACATGCCACAATGCAGCAAAACTATATTTTTACCGCAACAATTTTAACAGTGAAAACACGAAAAAATCAATACTGATTGGTGAAACAGCCCAAAAACCACAAAAAATAACTGAACACATTGTCAATGGAGTTTTCACTCGATAATCAAATTATTTTTGCAAAATGTATGCGAAGAAAATATTGGCATTTTCGCTCATCACGGCACAGCATCACTGGGGCGAGGGAAGGGGGGGATCACTGGTTGGCCTTCTATAAATTTGGCATCATAAAAGTTTACATTAGATTTTTGATAATTAGGGACTGGGAAATGAGAATCTGATCACAGCTTATCACTTCTATGTAAATAGACTCCTAATGTATATAGTCCTTACCTGCAGCAGTAGCTCTAGACCGACGGGCTTTGCAGCAGCAAAGTCTGTCGAAAAAAGCTCTGACACGGCCCACAAATCTGCTAAATCTGCCTCCCTTCCTAGCTCTTGGCTGGGGGTCAGCAGAAACATCATCAGTGGGCTGGAGCTCTGATTCGGCATCCCGTCCTTCCACTGGATCCACAGGAAGGGCAGGCTCATCTTGAATGTTAGCAAGATTTGCACTTTCCTCTTCCTGGATCTCCTCCAAAGGTTCAGCTTCCTCAAGGATGGTAGAGAGAGGTTTCAGCTGCACCTTTTCATACCTGGCCCACAGCCGTAGAGCCAGGGGTGTGCGCCTCATTAAGAGGGCCATTGGTACCTGATTGGTGGTAATCTCAAGTACCAGATCCTCCTCCATACTTGGATGAGGGTTGTTCTGAAAAGAACAGTTGGGGTGTGTTCTGAAAAGAACAGTTGGGGGGTTGTGTTGTGAACACTTCACTAGCAAGTAGTAAAGCACGCTCAAGCAACGCAAGGAAAATCGCCTTCACTGTACAGTGAAAACAAAGCAAGTGACAGCTGGTCTGAGTGACCAGGTATATATACAGCAGGTCAGCATTGTGACATCATCACTCAGCCTTCCTGGGCAGCTTCTGATTGGCCAGCAGCAGTGCCCTGTAAGCATTGTGACATCATCAGCTTCCGGTATGTTCTGGTGGTCTCAGCTGCCTGTTTTCAGGCTTTTGTATTCTATATAATGATATTAAAGATAAACCAACCCACGGAATGTTATTTCATACAGGAAACCACACTTAACAATGAGAACACTGCATTTATTTTTAAATTGATATTGTAAAGATGATTGTTAGTAATAAATACATGTCTGTATTTAGTGACAGCTCTGACTCCATGTAAAATGTGTAATGATCAGAGGTGTAACAGCTGCTGTGTCCTCCCTCAGTGGCACACGGACGGCAGTTGATGCTGTGCCACATCTCTAACCGCTCTGAATAATTTCACAACTGTAAGAGGGGAACCAGTAAAGTAACCTCAGCAGCAGTTGACCTGCGTGTCTCGCCTACTGCAAATACTGCTCAGCCAATGGGAAATGTTCAAAGAAGAATTTAGGGCCCTACTCCACTGTGTGCTGCCATGCGTCTTGCAAGACGAATCCCTCTAGTTGTGCCATGCATGGCTATAGGGAATTTTATGCGGGATGCAGAAAAATGACACATGCTGACCAATTTTTTTCCCTGCATGCAAATCAGACAGCAGCCTATTGATTTCAATAGCCTGCGTTTCCCCATCCTAATTCACATACAGGGAAACACAGTGAATTCAACTAAATAGAAAAAGGCCCAGAGGCCTCGCTCACATTGGGTGCGTTCAGTATTTAAGCGCATGACAAAGAGGCATATATTGTTGCGCGTTTCATAAGGCATTTTTAGTAGGCTGCACTTCTAAGCGGAACCCACACGTTTTACAGGCACCTAAACACTCTTGAGCGCATTTTTGTTCAGCACGTTTTGCTTATTTGATGTAGCAGTTGTCAATAAAGATTTGTTTTCATTTGAAAATGTTTTTGTTTTTAATCAGGGGTAAAAAAACGCATCTCCAAAGCGCATTGCTATTCTTGTCTATGGGCAAAAAAAGCACACCCATTCCCAATAACCAAGCTCATAGATGTGAACGTGGTACATTAGAATTAATGGAAAAAGCTTGTCCCTAGCAAAGCACACAGTGCAATGCGCTGGGAAAAGTGTACAGCAACGTCCCTAGTGTGAGCCAGGCCTAAGGCTTGGTGCACCTTATACACATAACAACTGATACACAAACTGTCTAGAAGTAACACAGCCGTGGCAGGTTTTATTTCCCTGTTGCAGCCACTTTCACAGCCTGGTCACTACAGTGAATGATGCTGTGCAGATAATTGACATAAAGCACACCTGCACGCAAGTTTCACAACCAGAAACTCTAATCTCATGTAGATAGAGCTGTCCCATTGGAATACACTGAAGGACGTTTATCATGGGGTTTCCACCAGACGAGAAATTGTGTACAAAACCAAACACAAAGAAGAATTATATGCACATAGCTATGAACCCATCTAAATATACAGCATTCTGCTACTTCTCACTACGTCAGCACTATAGGCTATTATAGCATGATAGGTTATTAACAGAATTTTAGGTTAGCTACTGTCAGGGTCGGACTGGGACACCAAGGGCCCACCAAGGAAGTTTCAGCCTGGGGCCCGCCCCCCTCTCCTCCCCTCCCCCTTCCCATTTTGGGCTCACATACACATGTACTCTAGAAATTTTGCACGACTGTATGGTAGGGAATAGATTTTGAGCAATTCTGAGGACATTCTCCAATAGGGATATGTCTAAATGCGGCGCGCACAGCGCGACGCAGCGAAACTAAATGGGTGTCACCACGCACTGGAACATCGGCATGGTCATGAAGAGTCATGGGCAGACTTAAAAAAAAAATACAAAGCACAAAATAAGTAGCGGTGTTATTCACAGAGATTAGGTCTGACCAGATACATTTTAGATAAAATATTCAAGTAGTTACATGCCTCATGATAGTTCATAAAGTAGTCAAATGGCAGAAAATACCCCCACAAAATGCAAACAGGTTGGCTGCAGATACCCCGACAAAATGCAAACAGGTTGGCTGCAGATACCCCCACAAAATGCAAACAGGTTGGCTGCAGATACCCCCACAAAATGCAAACAGGTTGGCTGCAGATACCCCCACAAAATGCAAACATGTTGGCTGCAGATACCCCCACAAAATGCAAACAGGTTGGCTGCAGATACCCCCACAAAATGCAAACAGGTTGGCTGCAGATACCCCCACAAAATTCAAACAGGTTGGCTGCAGATACCCCCATACAATGCAATTCCGGTTGGTGGCAGATACCCCCACAAAATGCAAGTCCCCCCCAGCTTGGAAGGGGTGTCAGCGGGCACAGATCAGCGGGGAAGCCTCCCCCTCCCTCACCTAGGGGCCCCCCCTTCCGCACACACCCCTCCTCCAGAAGTGCAGCCAGCAGCGAGCGGAGAATAGCTACAGAGCTTCAGATGATGCTAGCTCCGCATGCTGCTGCTGCCCTGCTGGTCTCCGTCTCCTGTAGTCAAGACAAGACAAATAACATTTATATTGCGCTTTTCTCCTTGCGGACTCAAAGCGCCAGAGCAGAGCAGCAGCCACTAGTGCGCGCTCTATTGGCAGTAGCAGTGTAAGGGAGACTTGCCAAAGGTCTCCTACTGAATTAGTGCTGGCTTACTGAACAGGCAGAGCTGAGATTCGAACCCAGGTCTCCTGTGTCAGAGGCAGAGCCCTTAACCATGACACCATCAGCCAACTGTAGGAGACAGAGACCGGTAGGGCAGCAGTGGCATGCGGAGCGGAGCTAGCATCATCTGAAGCTCTGCAGCTATTCTCCGCTCGCTGCTGGCTGCACTTCTGGGGACCATCGGTGGTTTGGTGGCTCAGTCCGAGCCTGGCTACTGTTATAAAGGTAAATATGAAACCTTACATGCTGCATGTCAGTAATGGTGACAATGGCTAATAAGCATAATTACATACCCAGCTTTTCAGTCTGACTGGGTATCATCAGTCCCAAGAGTTTTTTCAGATGGGGCCACTACAGATACCAAACGGAGTGAGTCCTTTTTTGGACTCGGCGCGCTACTGCGACATCAGCACTGTTCTGTGTGCCGGGTTTTTCAAACCCAGCACACAGTAGTCAAATATCAGACCACAGTAGTCAAATATCAGACCAATTTTCCTGCGAGTCATCCAATGTTGTATACATGATACGCTGAATGAAATGCCCCTCAAGAGGAATCTATATAGGAGAAACAGGACAAAAACTGCGTACAAGAATGAACCATCACCGTTTTAAAATCAATGAAGGTAAAATGGACACACCAGTAGGCCAACACTTCTATGAACCAGGACACAGCATGCAAGATCTCAAAGTACTTATTCTTAAGGGTAACTTCAAAAATGAACAAGCAAGAAAGATTTCTGAGTACAAATTTATGAAAATGTTCAAGACATTAACAGAAGGTTTAAATTGTGGAATGGGATTCATGACTCCTTATGTAACATGATTGACTTGGCTTCACTATCTTCAGAAACCTGCTTGTTTCATGTTTGCTTGCATAAGCTCACTGGCTCCAGCCTGCTGATCACCTGATATCTAACTGCTAAATAGTGATGCTCGGATGTGCCTCATCCACGAATTCGGCAATCCGCGTGGTTGCAAAAAAAAATCCGCCGCATGCGGATTTTCGTCCGCGTCCACGCAACCACGCGGATTTTCTGCCGTGAATGGCGTAATCATGCGTGGATTCCCGCCCGGAGGCGGATTTTCTTTAAACGTTAATAACAAAGCCCCCATACATGCTGCAATCCCCCAAATTGCATGGATTATCGAGGTGATAAGGGGCAACATAACTTCAACATAAAAAATTCCAAAACTTTTTTTTTTTTTTTTTTAATGGCTTTTAAAGACCAATCACCACTGTAAATGGGGCTATTAATTGGTAGTACGTGGTTTTAAAAAGGGATATACGCGTTAAGCAGTCAAAGAGGTGAAGGCGAGTTCCAATGGCACTTGGCGGCGGAGGTACCGCTGGAGGAGGATGAGTGGCTGACGCCAAAAAGGCCCCAGAGAGGTTTTTGTAATTTTTTTTTTTTTTTTGCAGCAATTAGCAATGACATCGCAGCAGAGTTGTCAGTGGACACGGGCAGTGTGAACGCAGAGTGCAGTGGTGGTAGCGACTGAGTCAGGAGAAGGACTATGCGGGCGGTCAGTTCAGCAGCACAGAAGGACCACGGCAACATACTGGTAGTAGTAGTAGCAGCACAGCATCATAGTGCTGGCCAAAAAATTAAATGCACCCGGTGACCCGGGCAGTGTGAACGCAGACAGAATACATTGGTGGAAGCGAGTGAGTCAGGAGGAGGAGGACAATGCGGGCGGTCAATTCAGCAGCACAGAAGGACCATGGCAACATACTGGTGGTAGTACTAGTAGCACAGTGTCATAGTGCTGGCCAAAAAATTAAATGCACCCAGTGACCTGGGCAGTGTGAACGCAGAGTGCAGCAGCGGGAGGCGACTGAGTCAGGAGGAGGAGGACAATGCGGGCGGTCAGTTCAGCAGCAGCAGCACAGAAGGACCATGCCAACATACTGGTGGTAGTAGTAGTAGCACAGTGTCATAGTGCTGGCCAAAAAATTAAATGCACCCGGTGACCCGGGCAGTGATAACGCAGACAGAGTGCATTGGTGGTACCGTGGTAGCGACTGAGTCAGGAGGAGGAGGAGGACAAAGCGGGCGTTCAGTTCAGCAGCAGCAGCAGCACAGAAGGACCATGGCAACATACTGGTGGTAGTAGTAGCAGCACAGCGTCATAGTGCTGGCCAAAAAATTAAATGCACCCGGTGACCCGAGCAGTGATAACGCAGACAGAGTACATTGGTGGAAGCGACTGAGTCAGGAGGAGGAGGACAATGCGGGCGGTCAGTTCAGCAGCACAGAAGGACCATGGCAACATACTGGTGGTAGTAGTAGCAGCACAGCGTCATAGTGCTGGCCAAAAAATTAAATGCACCCGGTGACCCGGGCAGTGATAACGCAGACAGAGTACATTGGTGGAAGCGACTGAGTCAGGAGGAGGAGGACAATGCGGGCGGTCAGTTCAGCAGCAGCAGCACAGAAGGACCATGACAACATACTGGTGGTAGTAGTAGCAGCACAGCGTCATAGTGCTGGCCAAAAAATTAAATGCACCCGGTGACCCGGGCAGTGATAACGCAGACAGAGTACATTGGTGGAAGCGACTGAGTCAGGAGGAGGAGGACAATGCGGGCAGTTAGTTCAGCAGCAGCAGCACAGAAGGACCATGACAACATACTGGTGGTAGTAGTAACAGCACAGCGTCATAGTGCTGGCCAAAAAATTAAATGCACCCGGTGACCCGGGCAGTGATAACGCAGACAGAGTACATTGGTGGAAGCGACTGAGTCAGGAGGAGGAGGACAATGCGGGCGGTCAGTTCAGCAGCAGCAGCACAGAAGGACCACAGCAACATACTGGTAGTAGTAGTAGCAGCACAGCATCATAGTGCTGGCCAAAAAATTAAATGCACCCGGTGACCCGGGCAGTGTGAACGCAGACAGAATACATTGGTGGAAGCGAGTGAGTCAGGAGGAGGAGGACAATGCGGGCGGTCAGTTCAGCAGCAGCAGCACAGAAGGACCATGCCAACATACTGGTGGTAGTAGTAGTAGCACAGTGTCATAGTGCTGGCCAAAAAATTAAATGCACCCGGTGACCCGGGCAGTGATAACGCAGACAGAGTGCATTGGTGGTACCGTGGTAGCGACTGAGTCAGGAGGAGGAGGAGGACAAAGCGGGCGTTCAGTTCAGCAGCAGCACAGAAGGACCATGGCAACATACTGGTGGTAGTAGTAGCAGCACAGCGTCATAGTGCTGGCCAAAAAATTAAATGCACCCGGTGACCCGGGCAGTGATAACGCAGACAGAGTACATTGGTGGAAGCGACTGAGTCAGGAGGAGGAGGACAATGCGGGCGGTCAGTTCAGCAGCAGCAGCACAGAAGGACCATGACAACATACTGGTGGTAGTAGTAGCAGCACAGCGTCATAGTGCTGGCCAAAAAATTAAATGCACCCGGTGACCCGGGCAGTGATAACGCAGACAGAGTACATTGGTGGAAGCGACTGAGTCAGGAGGAGGAGGACAATGCGGGCGGTCAGTTCAGCAGCAGCAGCACAGAAGGACCATGGCAACATACTGGTGGTAGTAGTAGTAGCACAGCGTCATAGTGCTGGCCAAAAAATTAAATGCACCCGGTGACCCAGGCAGTGATAACGAAGACAGAGTACATTGGTGGAAGCGACTGAGTCAGGAGGGGGAGGACAATGCGGGCGGTCAGTTCAGCAGCACAGAAGGACCATGGCAACATACTGGTGGTAGTAGTAGCAGCACAGCCTCATAGTGCTGGCCAAAAAATTAAATGCACCCGGTGACCCGGGCAGTGATAACGCAGACAGAGTACATTGGTGGAAGCGACTGAGTCAGGAGGAGGAGGACAATGCGGGCGGTCAGTTCAGCAGCACAGAAGGAACATGGCAACATAATGGTGGTAGTAGTAGTAGCACAGCATCATAGTGCTGGCCAAAAAATTAAATGCACCCAGTGACCCGGGCAGTGTGAACGCAGAGTGTAGTAGCAACTGAGTCAGGAGGACAAAGCGGGCGGTCAGTTCAGCAGCTCAGAAGGAGGACAATGGCAACTTACTGGTAGTAGTACCATAACACCAAAAAATTAAAGAAGGTAGGCACTAGGCAGGTAGTAACTGTCTTTATAAAGGCAGGCATAGTTAACAACAGCACATGCAGCAGCCACTTCATGTCCCCCTGTGTCCGACAATAGGGGCCAGGAACTCACCTTCCACCCAAGCCTGGTTGATTTTCAGGAAGGTGAGTTTGTCCACAGAGGCGTGGGAGAGCCTTCTCTGTGACCACACCACCGGCCGCACTAAAGCATCTCTCTGAGAGGACACTGGAAGGAGGGCAGGATAGGAGTTCCAGGGCGTACTAGGAAAGCTTGCTCCAGATGTCCAGTCTCTTGACCCAGTACTCCAAGGGGTCCACGGGGCTGTCGGTGTCATTGAGCCCGCTGGATGACCCCATATAGTCAGACACCATGGTGGTCAGTCGTTGCTTGTAATGGTTGGTGGTGGATGCTGTGGCGGGCACCTCTGTTCTGGGCTGCTGCACTGCATACAGGCTCTTGCTTAGGCTCTTTAGGTCTTCGGGGCGCCAATTGCTGCTGCTGCTGCTGCTGCTGGTGCTGGTGGTTGTTGTGCTGCTAGTGGCAATGGCAGGCACCTCTTGCTGGCTTGGCAGAGCAGTTACAGTGGGGGTGAAAGGCTGGGGGAATGCTTCCAGTAGTCTGCGCACAAGGTCCTCCTTCAACTCCCTTGTGCATTGCTCGGTGGTGGATGGCGTCATTAAGTCTCCCAGCTTCCCCTTCAGACGGGGATCAAGCATCAAGGTAATCCAGATGTCCTCCCTTGAACGCATCTGGATCACCCGGGGGTCCCTGCGAAGGCAGCGCAACATGTGCACAGCCATGGGAAACAAGTGGGCCCTGCCAGCAAGATCTTCCTCGTCCTCGCCATTTTCCTATAATGCATGCCTGTCCTCTTCCTGTGCCATGTCGTTGTCCTCCTCAAACCGCCATCCACGTACAACGCCTGCTGCACTCTGCTCCTCCTCCTCCTCCTCATTCAGGTTAGGGACCTCCAACTCTTCCACTACCTGCTGTGAGCCCTCCTCTGAGCTGGACTGTGCTGCCATCTGCTCCTGTTCTTCCAACTGCCTCAGGGCTTCATCCCCACGCTCAATTAAATTGTCCATTGCCTGCTCCAGTAGACAAACCCAGGGCACCCACTGGCACACAGAGGCCCGCTCCTCACTGACCACCTTGGTTGCCTCCAGGAAGGGACTCAGCACCAGGCATACTTGCTGCATCAGTGTCCACTGAGTGGCAGTAATCATGGGGACTTGCTGGTTGCTGGGGACACTTGGGTCTAGCATGTAGGCCCTAAGAGCCAGCCTGTGCTGACACAGCCGCTCCAACATGGCCAGAGTCGAATTCCAGCGAACTGGCATGTCGATTATCAGCCGGTGTTGTGGCCTTCCATTACTGCTGCTGTAAGGTGGACAAGAGTGCAGAGGCAGTGGCTGACAGGCGGAAAAAGCGTACCACCGCCCGGGCATCCTGCAGCAGCTCGCTCATCCCCTGGTAGGTGCGCAAGAAGCGCTGCACCACAAGATTGAGCACGTGGGCCAAGCAGGGGATGTGCTGGAGGTTTCCCTGCTGCACTGCTGCCACCAGGTTGGCCCCGTTATCGGCTGCCACATACCCCACTTCCAGGCCTCTGGGGGTCAGCCACCTCCGCTCCTGCTTCCTGAGGGCGGCCAGGACGTTGGTGGCCATAAGCCTCTCCTTCCCCAGGGTCACCAATTTTAAAAGGGCTTGGCAGTGCTGAGGCTTGGCGCTGCTGCTGCCGAGGCGGGCTTGCTTTCCGGGTGCAGAGGGAGTGTCATGACAGGACCCTTCTGCATCCCCCCTGATCCCGCGTGGTGGCACCACTAGCTGGGCTGATGCGCTCTTGTCCTCCCTCCCTTCCATCAGTGTCACCCAGTGGGCCGTAAAGGACAGGTAGCGACCTGTCCCAAATCTGCTACTCCACGAGTCCATGGTCACGTGGACCCGCTTGCCCACAGAGTAGTCCAGGGAACGGGCCACGTTTTCCACCGCAAACTTGTGGAGTGCTGGGATCACGCTCCTGCTGAAATAGTGGCGACTGGGGACTTGCCACACGGGGATGCCAAATTGGAGCAGCGTCCGCATGGCGCTCCCCTCCTGCACCAGGGAGTAGGGAAGCAGCTGTGATGCCATGGCCCGGGCCAGCAAGCCATTTAGTTTGCGGATCCGCCTGTGGCTTGGAGGCAGAGGCTTGGTCAGACCCTGAAAGGTGTCGCTCAGAAGGGTCTGACGACGCTGGGATGCAGGGGAGACAGAGGAGAGAGACGAACACTGGCTGCCAGCCTCAATGTCTGTGTCCTGAGTAGCTGAGGTGGAAGAGCGCTTGCGTGCTACTACTGCTGCTGCTGTGGGGGATTCACGACCCTGAGGGAGGGATGATGCTGCTGCGCTGGTGGGCCTTCTGCTCTCAGGAACCCCTGCCAGCAGTGCCTGCTTCCTCTTAAAGTTCGCATACTCGCGGCAGTGGCGGCTTCTCAGGTGGCCCTGGAGGGAAGAGGTACCCATCTTGCTCAGACTTTTCCCACGGCTCAATCTTTTGCTGCATAACCTGCACACCGCATACCTTTTGTCATCAGTACATTCGTCAAAGCAATCCCACACTGGTGACTTTAATTTACTGCGGCCCCCACTAGCAGAGGGTGCAGCGGAACAATGTGTGGTAGTAGTTGCCGGGGGTTGCATGGTGGTGGTGCCGGCTGAAGCAGTGTCCTGTCTACTTCCTCCACGGCCACTGCTGCCGATGCCCCTGCCCTTGCCTGACATATGCGATATCCTTGCCTAGGCCGAGGTGACTCGTCATCCTGCTCTGACCATTCTTCCACGGACTCAGCAGGCTGCACATAGTTAGGGTCCACAACGTCGTCATCATCAGCAGCATCATCATAATCCAGCTCTTCCTCTGACTCCCCCACCTCCTCTTCTGTCCCTACATCCCCAGACACAGATCCCTCTTCTTCATCACCAGAACTCAACAACGCTTGTGATTGTGGCCCGATCTCAATCTCTGCCACATCAGTCCCCAGTAAGTCCTGAGCTTCTTGCATCAGCAGGTTCCCAGATGCCGGACTGAGGGACAGAACACTGTCATCCTGGGAGGGCTGCTGACCAGTGGGTGCTGGGGTGGATGTCACAACAAGCGTGGGACATTGGCTGCTGCTGCTGCTGCTGCTTGGAGTGGTGCTCACAGTAGAGGTCTGGGAGGAAGTCATGATGTCCATGAGTACGTCAGGTTCCATTTGCTCAACCACCACACGGGGACCAGAAACTTTAAAATATTTGGACAATGGCGTCCGCTGACTGGGCCAGGCTTTGCTGCCCCCCTTCCTGCTGCATCACGACCACGTACAGCTGGGCGTCCTCTCCCTGGACGTAGAGCAGTCCCAGAAGTGGCTGAGGCAATTGAACTCCCTTTCCTCTCACCCCGCGAAACCCTGCCAGACATGTTGCTAGTAATGAATCACTGGATGCAGTGGGCACAGTACAAGGTCACTGAAAGATGCAGTTGGCACAGCAGTGGGCACTGGATATACAACTAGGTCACTGAAGGATGCAGTGGGCACAGTACAAGGTCACTGAAGGATGCAGTGGGCACAGCAGTGGGCACTGGATATACAACTAGGTCACTGAAGGATGCATTGGGCACAGTACAAGGTCACTGAAGGATGCAGTGGGCACAGCAGTGGGCACTGGATATACAACTTGGTCACTGAAGGATGCAGTGGGCACAGTACAAAGTCACTGAAGGATGCAGTGGGCACAGCAGTGGGCACTGGATATACAACTAGGTCACTGAAGGATGCAGTGGGCACAGTACAAGGTCACTGAAGGATGCAGTGGGCACAGCAGTGGGCACTGGATATACAACTAGGTCACTGAAGGATGCAGTGAGCACAGTACAAGGTCACTGAAGGATGCATTGGGCACAGCAGTGGGCACTGGATATACAACTAGGTCACTGAAGGATGCAGTGGGCACAGTACAAAGTCACTGAAGGATGCAGTGGGCACAGCAGTGGGCACTGGATATACAACTAGGTCACTGAAGGATGCAGTGGGCACAGTACAAGGTCACTGAAGGATGCAGTGGGCACAGCAGTGGGCACTGGATATACAACTAGGTCACTGAAGGATGCAGTGGGCACAGTACAAAGTCACTGAAGGATGCAGTGGGCACAGCAGTGGGCACTGGATATACAACTAGGTCACTGAAGGATGCAGTGGGCACAGTACAAGGTCACTGAAGGATGCAGTGGGCACAGCAGTGGGCACTGGATATACAACTAGGTCATTGAAGGATGCAGTGAGCACAGTACAAGGTCACTGAAGGATGCAGTGGGCACAGCAGTGGGCACTGGATATACAACTAGGTCACTGAAGGATGCAGTGGGCACAGTACAAGGTCACTGAAGGATGCAGTGGGCACAGCAGTGGGCACTGGATATACAACTAGGTCACTGAAGGATGCAGTGGGCACACAAGGATGTCACACTGTGTAATGAGATGCTTATATGCCAGCGAGCGAGCAGTGGGCACTGGGCACGGCACAAGGTCACTGACAGAATGAATGAACAGCGCTGGCAGAGAGTGGCGGCGCCGGCGGTGTGACTGGCTGCCTGCAAATAGTACAAGTGTATAACTGTCACTGGAATATACAAGTGAACACTGCAGCTGCACTAAACTGCCTGCCTGCACTACACACAGATAATCCCCACTCCCACTACACTGACTACACTGCAGCACTGAACCTGCCTGCACTACACACAGTTAAATAATCACAAGACTCCCACACTCCCACTACACTACACTGACTACAACTAACTACAGCAATCACTCACTGACTAGCTAACTGTGTACCGGATCAGTGAATAATGGCGCACAGCGCCTATGCATAAAAATGGTGCCGCATTAAAAAGATACGCTTATCGCTATTTATCGTTAGTACTGCATAATAATGGCGCACAGGGAAAAAAAGAAGAAAAACGGCACACACTAACGTTATTTATCAATAGTGGCACACACTAACGTTATTTATCAATAGTGGCACACACTAACGTTATTTATCAATAGCGCCCTTCATAAGCCAAACTGCAGACAGTATTTAACTGCAAAACAGTGAATGGATTTAATGTAACACTGTCAAGGTTAGGGTTAGGCACCACGGGGGGGGTCTTAGGGTTAGGCACCATCAGGGGGGTCTTAGGGTTAGGCACCACCAGGGGTTGGTTAGGATTAGGCACCCCCAGGGGGGTCTTAGGGTTAGGCACCACCAGGGGGGTGGTTAGGGTTAGGCACCACCAGGGGGGTCTTAGGGTTAGGCACCAACCGGGGGGTCTTAGGGTTAGGCACCACCAGGGGGGTCTTAGGATTAGGCACCACCAGGGGGGTCTTAGGGTTAGGCACCACCAGGGGGGTCTTAGGGTTAGGCACCACCAGGGGGGTCTTAGGGTTAGGCACCAACCGGGGGGGCTTAGGATTAGGCACCACCAGGGGGGTCTTAGGGTTAGGCACCACCAGGGGGTGGTTAGGGTTAGGCACCACCAGGGGGGTTTAGGGGTTAGGGATAGGTTCAGAGAGGGTTCTGTGTGTTAACGCTAAATAACGATAAGGCTTTAACGCTAAATAACAATAAGGCTTTAATGTTAAATAGCGATAAGCGGCAAACGGATTAGCGGCAACACCATGCGCCATTATTCTCAGGCGCCATTTTCAGATGGATCCCTCTGTGTACAGTATAAGAGCAGTGTTAGCAAAAAAAACGCTTTGTTTTTAACACAATAAATGCACTTGCTCAAACAACAATGGCCTGGAGATAATCCTCTCAGCACCACAGTCTAGCAAGGACAGAGCTTTTCCATCATGGCCGCCGCTTTATATTCAGGAGGGGAGGGCATAGCTCCCCTCCTGTGATTGGTTGCTAGGGCCTGGCTGGGGCCCTCTGATTGGCCTGCAATGTGTCACTTCCGCATAATTTGACGCATTTCCGCTAACCACGACTTCAGCGCCGGGTTTCACGAGCGTGAATGCGGATTTCTGTCCGCATTCACGCGTAGCCGAAGCAGATTTTCGTGGTTGAAAATCTATTCACGGCTTAGTGTGTCCGAGGCGGAATGCGTCAAAATGGTCGTGAATCCACGTGTAAGCGTGATCACGACCTGGCGGTGAGCACCACTGCTGATGAAACCGGTCTCATCTCAAAATAAGAGAGACATCGGTTCCTGAAATTCTGGAAGTCTGACTTATGCCCTGAAAACCTTTCAGGGAGAGGCATCCTAGGCTCAACGACTGCAGGGGATTGCACTGATGCAGCTGGAGTCTGGAGGGCACGTACAGTCTCAGTCAGCTGATTGATCTGAGTCTGCTGGGTATTGACAGTGTTGGTTAACACATTCACTGCCACAGTCAATACCTGGACCCGGCTACACAGTGCTTCCATTGTCATATTGATCTGCTGTTATGTTACAGTGGTGTTAGCAGGATACTGATATCTGATTATTAGGTGATCTGCAGTATCACCAATAATACAGAATCTACTCCTGATAATGTGGTGATCTGCAGAATCACCAATAATGTAGGTACAGCAAGACAGGTAAACAGTTACAATGTACAGGATGTGCTTGGTGCAACAATAAGTACTGACAGATTTGGATATACCTCACCAGAGGAGCTGGTGGGCACTATCAGTACAGCGAGCGCCTCACCAGTGACGAGGGCTCACTGGTGAGTAGAGTGGTCAGACAGATCGAGTTGGCAGCAGATAGGCAAACACAGTACACAATCAGCAGGCAGAGACGAAACGGTAAACAAGCAGAGTCGGCAGAAAGATCAGATAGGCAAAGGTACAGAAACACTGAGCGGAAGAGTAGTCAGAACGAGCCAGAGTCATACACAGAAAAATCAATACAGTCCACAATCGTTTATGAGTATAGCTATCAAAAGGTCTGAGCGCTAACACGAGGTATTCGCAACAGCAGACAAGTTGCGAGTGAAGCCTCTGCGCTTAAGAGGCTACGGAGACCCTGAGGAACGCCCCCCCCCCTTCCGACGCCAGCCAATCAAAGCCGGCGGATGCGACCTGTGACGTCAGCCGACCCGTAGGTCAGCTGATACGTCTCCTGCCCGCATAAAGGTCGCGACGGTGAGCGCGCGCACGCGCTAATGTGACCTTGTGAGCAGCTGAGATACCCTTCCTCGGAGCACGAGATGCCCGAGGAGCGGGAACCGAGTCAGGCAGGGAGGCCGAGGCAGCCGGGGTGGTGGCACTGTTCGCCGCGGCTTCCTTATTTCTATTTGTTACAATGGTATGCATGACTAGGGATTTGTCAGGGGCATGTTTAGGGGTGTGGCTTGTGTCCAGCTTTCTTATCCCAATAAGTTGGGCAGTAGGGTCACATGGGAAAACGGCAACATTTTCTTGTGGCCAAATCTGCATTTTGGGCTGGCAGCCAGCTGAGAGCAGTTGACTGTCAGCAATGGGGGAATCACATGTGCGATAAGACACAACAGTGTCAGCTTTTTTTTCCCGCGGCGGAAAACCGTACAATGCTCCCAGTACACTGCGATTATGCATTAGGAAGCATTATGTGTGATTTTTGCCTAGTGTGCCCTAAACCTCAGTGTCCTTTGGGTCCATGTTGCGCCGCTGGCCTTCCGAAAGATCTTCCACTAGAACTCCATTTGCAGGCTATAGTCCTGTCCACGCGCCTCGTGAAGCATGCTCCAGCATCCATGTGCATTCTGTGCATGCAGAGTTCTTAAAGTGTGCAATGTTTGTGCAAACGCTCCTGGTGATGAGTGCGCAGTCAGGGAGTAGAATAGAGTAGCCCGCAACTGGACTTTTAGTTCATAGGGGGCAGCTGTACAACAGAGGGGACCTGGAGGACACTAAGTGATCTGAAAGACTATGTGAGGCTGGAAGAAGCCACAGGTAACTAAAAATCTTTTTTGGGCCACTTCAGGTGTGCTTGAAATGCAAACATTATTTCAGCTTGCTAATTTTGTTTTTCTGTGCATTTGAAATGCAGATATTCACCAGTGATTGTAATTAGGGCTAGTTTACACTAAGATGGCAAAATCGCAATCTCTATTTAGCCGCGATTTGCATTGTGTTTCCCGTTCAACAGAACAAGAATCACATCGCAATTGCCCCCAAAGCGCTGCATGCAGTACATTTGCGCTTTATGCAAATCGCAAATGCTGCAGTGAGAATGATCCCTAACAGAAACTGGCAGATCTCAAGTTCAAAAACACACGATTGGTTCACACGATGGCCAGGGGCCCCGGACCTCTCTCACTGGCCGGGGCCCCAAGGCCAACATGCGATACCTGGAGGGGAGTGCAGGTGGTCCTGGACCTCTCACACCCAGGCTCTGGACCTCTCACTAGTGTTGGGCGAACAGTGTTCGCCACTGTTCGGGTTCTGCAGAACATCACCCTGTTCGGGTGATGTTCGAGTTCGGCCGAACACCTGATGGTGTTCGGCCAAACCGTTCGGCCACATGGCCGAACTAAGAGCGCATGGCCGAACGTTCCCCGAACGTTCGGCTAGCGCTGTGATTGGCCGAACGGGTCACGTGGTTCGGACCCGAACGCGCTCTGATTGGCCGAACTGTCACGTGGTTCGGGTAAATAAATACCCGAACCACGTCATATCTCCGCCATTTGTCTGTGGGTTTAGCTTTGGGTAGGCAGGCAGGGTAGTTCGCGCTCCAGCCACGCTAGCCAGGGTCCCCCCTGTCACTGTGTCGCTGCTGGGAACAGTAGTACACCGCTTGCTCAGCCACACTATATAGCATTGTGTTTACTGCCACTCTGTGTACCTCGCTCAGCCACATTATATAGCATTCTGTTCACTGTTCTGTGTCTGCTGGGAATAGTGGTACACCGCTCGCTCAGCCACACTATATAGCATTCTGTTCACTGTTCTGTGTCTGCTGGGAATAGTGGTACACCGCTCGCTCAGCCACACTATATAGCATTCTGTTCACTGTTCTGTGTCTGCTGGGAATAGTGGTACACCGCTCGCTCAGCCACACTATATAGCATTCTGTTTACTGTTCTGTGTCTGCTGGGAATAGTGGTACACCGCTCGCTCAGCCACACTATATAGCATTCTGTTTACTGTTCTGTGTCTGCTGGGAATAGTGGTACACCGCTCGCTCAGCCACACTATATAGCATTCTGTTTACTGTTCTGTGTCTGCTGGGAATAGTGGTACACCGCTCGCTCAGCCACACTATATAGCATTCTGTTCACTGTTCTGTGTCTGCTGGGAATAGTGGTACACCGCTCGCTCAGCCACACTATATAGCATTCTGTTTACTGTTCTGTGTCTGCTGGGAATAGTGGTACACCGCTCGCTCAGCCACACTATATAGCATTCTGTTTACTGTTCTGTGTCTGCTGGGAATAGTAGTACACCGCTCGCTCAGCCACACTATATAGCATTCTGTTTACTGCCACTCTGTGTACCTCGCTCAGCCACATTATATAGCATTCTGTTCACTGTTCTGTGTCTGCTGGGAATAGTGGTACACCGCTCGCTCAGCCACACTATATAGCATTCTGTTTACTGTTCTGTGTCTGCTGGGAATAGTGGTACACCGCTCGCTCAGCCACACTATATAGCATTCTGTTTACTGTTCTGTGTCTGCTGGGAATAGTAGTACACCGCTCGCTCAGCCACACTATATAGCATTCTGTTTACTGCCACTCTGTGTACCTCGCTCAGCCACATTATATAGCATTCTGTTCACTGTTCTGTGTCTGCTGGGAATAGTGGTACACCGCTCGCTCAGCCACACTATATAGCATTCTGTTTACTGTTCTGTGTCTGCTGGGAATAGTGGTACACCGCTCGCTCAGCCATACTATATAGCATTCTGTTTACTGTTCTGTGTCTGCTGGGAATAGTGGTACACCGCTCGCTCAGCCACACTATATAGCATTCTGTTTACTGTTCTGTGTCTGCTGGGAATAGTAGTACACCGCTCACCCGCCACTGTATAGCATTGTGCTCTGTGTCGCTGCTGGGAATAGTGGTACACCGCTCACCCGTCACTGTATAGCATTGTGCTCTGTGTCGCTGCTGGGAATAGTGGTACTGTATAGCATTTCTGTACTGCCACTGTACTGCTGCCAGTCAGCGTGTACTGTAAGGATAAGTGAAATGAGGAAGAAATCCGGTGAAAGAGGGAGGGGCAAGGGAAGAGGTGTTTCCCCTGACGGTTCACGTACAGGCCCCAGGGGAGCACCCAAGAAAACCCACTCAATACCGCCCATGTTGTCCAGGACAACAACCCTCACAAATCCAAAAGAACAGGACCAGATAATTACTTGGATGACCTCTCAAGCGTCCAGCAGTGGGTTAAGCAGCACCAGCACATCACGCACGAGGTCCGAGTCCTCAGCCAGTTACAAGGAGCCAGTGGGCACAAAGCTGACACAACCGGCAGCGACACCACGCACACAACTGCCAGATAACCAGTCCGATGAATTACCTCAGGACACAATGGGGTATTCGCAGGAGCTATTCCCAGCCCAACAAACTTCCACCTTTCAAAGGTCAATGGAGGAACAGCCAGAAATGTTGTGCCTGGATTCACAACCGTTAACTGTGGGAAATGCACCGCGCACTGAAATACAAGGCGAGTCCGAGGAGGACTCGGAAACCCAAATCCCAGAGCAATTTGGGCAGGAGGGGTTGCAATTGCAGGAGGTCGGCCGACAAGATCTGGAAGACGACGTTGGAGTGTGCTGCGCAGAGGTTGTTGTGGGGAGCTCTACTCCACGGCGGCGGCCCACAATGACATATGACGAGTTTGAGGAGATGGAAGAGGAGGGTATGGACAATGTGGACAGAGACCCAGATTTTGTTTGTGAACGAGAACATCGCCGTCGTAGCAGCAGCACAGATGAGTCTTTTGAAGAACCCACTGCTGCACGAGTTCGCCTTGTGCCACAAGGTAGGCGGCGCGCTATTTCAGGCACCACAAGCGTGGAAGTTCAAGTGAGAGGCAAAAGAGGAGCAAACAGAAATCGCCAGCAAGGAGGCAGGTGCTCCAAAGTCTGGGCTTTCTTTGAAGACTGCACTGAGGATGTTACCATGGCGATTTGCAAGGTGTGCAAGACCCGCCTGAGCAGGGGGAAAAATATTAACAACCTCTCCACCACCAGCATGAGCCGTCACATGCTATCCAAACATCCCACTCTGTGGGCAAACGCGTCAGGACAGGGTACCAGCAACAACACTGCCTCCCTTGGGTTCACCAGACTCACCACCAGACCCGCCTCAGCAGCAGCAGTAGCCCAGCCATTGCGTGGTTCACAACATTCACAAACATCAGACGACGCTGACACTGTCACTTTCCGGAGTAGTGCTCTTGAGGTCTCCCAGTGTTCATCAAACACAACAACCAACAGCCCTTCCGTGTGCAGCGCTACGGTTCAGTTGTCTGTGTCGGAGATGTTTGAGCGCAAGAGGAAATTGCCAGCAAATGACCCCCGGGCCGTGGCAGTAACAGCCAGCATAGCCAAGCTTCTGGCCTGCGAAATGCTGCTATATCGAGTGGTGGAGACAAACAGCTTCAAGGGCATGATGTCAGTGGCCATCCCACGTTACGTGGTTCCCAGCCGCTACCACTTTGCGCGCTCTGCAGTGCCTGAGTTGCATGAGCACGTGGTCAGCAAAATAACCCGAAGCTTGAAGAATGCCGTTGCCTGCAAGGTTCACCTCACCACTGACACCTGGACGAGTGCGTTCGGCCAGGGTCGATACATCTCCCTTACCGCGCACTGGGTGAACCTTGTGGAGCCTGGCAGCGATTCCTCACCTGCTACGGCGTGGGTGTTGCCCACGCCGCAAACAGCTGCACCGCCGTCCCTCCCACTGGATAACAACAGCAGCACCTACCTCTCTGACTCCTTCTCCTCCAACGCATCTCAAAGCTGTACCTCATCCGGAAACGCTAACCCAGCAGCAGTAGGATCGTGGAAGCAGTGCAGCACAGCTGTTGGCATGCGTCAGCAAGCGTTGCTGAAGCTAATCTGCCTTGGGGATAAGCAGCACACAGGGGAGGAAATTTGGAGGGGAATAAAGGAACAGACGGATTTGTGGCTGGCACCGCTGGACCTGAAACCGGGCATGGTTGTGTGTGATAATGGGAGTAATCTCATTCGCGCTTTAAGGTTGGCTAAGCTGACACACATCCCTTGCCTGGCGCACGTGATGAACCTAGTAGTTCAGCGGTTCCTGAGGACATACCCAGGCGTGGCCGATCTTCTGTTGAAGGTGCGTCGAGTGGCCAAACATTGTAGAAATTCCAGTACTGCTTCGGGGGCACTCGCCAAGATGCAGGAGCGCTTCAATCTCCCCCACCATCGCTTGCTGTGTGATGTCCCTACGCGCTGGAATTCTACGCTGCACATGCTAGCCCGCTTTTGCGAGCAGAAGAGTGCAGTGGTCCAGTACATGACGGCGCAGTACCGAGGCGCATCCGGCCAGCTGCCAAGCTTCTGTGGATCCGATTGGGCCAACATGTTGGACCTCTGCCAAGTCCTCCAAAATTTTTAGCAATCCACGTTGCTTGTGAGCAGTGACAACTCTTCAGTCAGCATTACCATACCACTGCTGTGTTTACTGAAGAGGTCGATGTTAAAAATCAAGGAAACAGCTGTCATGATGCAACTGGGGGAATCTGAAGGAGAAAACGATCAGCGTGATGGTACCAACATCAGGCCATCCGCCTCAGGGAACGCTGGCCCCAGCAGCTATGACGAAGAAGAGGAGGAGGAACAGCTGGAGTTGGAGCAGGAATTTCATACCACCACTGACGAGGGCCAGAGCGGTGCACGTTGGACTTCCACAATTCAACGCGAATGGTCAGCAGAAGCAGACCAGGAGGAAGGTGACGACTATGATGCATCACAACAACTATCACAACGCTCACAAGAGGATGATGAGGATTCTGGTAGGACTCTGGCACACATGGCTCAATTCATGCTAGACTGCATTGAACGTGACCCACGCATTGTGCGCATTCTGGACAACACCAATTACTGGGTTTATACCCTTCTGGATCCACGGTACAAACACAATGTTCCAAAACTGCTTGAAGAAAGAGTCAGACAGGTCAAAATGGAAGAATACCAGCAGGCCCTTGTGGAGACTTTAGAGAGGAGATTGACATCCTCCCCCTCCTCTAGCCAGTTGTACGCAGACAGACTGACTTCCGCAAACCCAGGACGACCAGGAGGGCAGCAAACAACGCAAGCCGCAGCTAGTACCCAAAAGGGAACGGTATCGGAAGTGTCCTTGGAGTGGGAAAATTTTCTGACACCCATGCAGCAGCAGCCCACTGAACAGCAAGTGTGCAGATCCACCTCCAACACCGATCGCCTGGAGAAGATGGTCAAGGACTACATGTCAGATGACGTAGCTGTGTCGAACAATCCATCTGCACCCTTCAACTATTGGGTATCGAAGCTAGACACCTGGCACGAACTGGCAATGTACGCAATAGAGGTGCTGGCTTGCCCGGCAGCCAGCGTTATGTCGGAACGCTGTTTCAGTGCTGCCGGAGGCATCATCACAGATCGGCGTATCCGCCTCTCTACAGAAAATGCAGACCGTCTGACTCAAATTAAAATGAATCAATCCTGGATTGGAAATGACTACGCAACACTCCAGGACCCCAACCAAGTAACATGACCAATGAACATCTGGGATGGTGTAGCGTTTCCGGTCCCTGTTTATTGAACCTCTCATCTGTATTACATTTATGACTGCATGGCGGCAAAAAGCATTGCTGCTTTATCCACACACTTTTTGTCCTCATGCAAGGCCTGGGTTGTTGTGTCTCAAAAACCGTGGCCTTCTCCTCCTGCGCCTGCTCCTGTTCCATCATGTCTGCTGCTGCTGGGTTAGCGTTGCCGCGTGGTCCCTGTTTATTGAACCACTTATCTTTATTACATTTATGACTGCATGGCGGTACAAAGCATGCTATCCGCACGCTTCTTGCCCTCATGCAAGGCCTGGGTTGTTGTGTCTCACAAAGCGTGGCCTTCTCCTCCTGCGCCTCCTCCTGCTCCATCACGTCTGCTGCTGCTGGGTTAGCGTTGCCGCGTGGTCCCTGTTTATTGAACCACTTATCTTTATTACATTTATGACTGCATGGCGGTACAAAGCATGCTATCCGCACGCTTCTTGCCCTCATGCAAGGCCTGGGTTGTTGTGTCTCACAAAGCGTGGCCTTCTCCTCCTGCGCCTCCTCCTGTTCCATCACGTCTGCTGCTGCTGGGTTAGCGTTGCCGCGTGGTCCCTGTTTATTGAACCACTTATCTTTATTACATTTATGACTGCATGGCGGTAAAAAGCATGCTATCCGCACGCTTTTTGTCCTCATGCAAGGCCTGGGTTGTTGTGTCTCACAAAGCGTGGCCTTCTCCTCCTGCGCCTCCTCCTGTTCCATCACGTCTGCTGCTGCTGGGTTAGCGTTGCCGCGTGGTCCCTGTTTATTGAACCACTTATCTTTATTACATTTATGACTGCATGGCGGTACAAAGCATGCTATCCGCACGCTTCTTGCCCTCATGCAAGGCCTGGGTTGTTGTGTCTCACAAAGGGTGGCCTTCTCCTCCTGCGCCTCCTCCTGTTCCATCACGTCTGCTGCTGCTGGGTTAGCGTTGCCGCGTGGTCCCTGTTTATTGAACCACTTATCTTTATTACATTTATGACTCCATGGCGGTAAAAAGCATGCTATCCGCACGCTTTTTGTCCTCATGCAAGGCCTGGGTTGTTGTGTCTCACAAAGCGTGGCCTTCTCCTCCTGCGCCTCCTCCTGTTCCATCACGTCTGCTGCTGCTGGGTTAGCGTTGCCGCGTGGTCCCTGTTTATTGAACCACTTATCTTTATTACATTTATGACTGCATGGCGGTACAAAGCATGCTATCCGCACGCTTCTTGCCCTCATGCAAGGCCTGGGTTGTTGTGTCTCACAAAGCGTGGCCTTCTCCTCCTGCGCCTCCTCCTGTTCCATCACGTCTGCTGCTGCTGCTGCTGCTGGGTTAGCGTTGCCGGTCCCTGTTTATGGAACCTCTTATCTTTATTACATTTATGACTGCATGGCGGTACAAAGCATGCTATCCGCACACTTCTTGCCCTCATGCAAGGCCGGGGTTGTTGTATCTCACAAAGCGTGGCCTTCTCCTCCTGCGCCTCCTCCTGTTCCATCACGTGTGCTGCTGCTGGGTTAGCGTTACCGGTCCCTTTTCCTGGAACCTCTTATATGTATTACATTTATGACTGCATGCCGGCAAAAAACATGTTACCTGTGCAAAGAAAACAGACATTTCCCGCATTTAAAAGACAGTTTTCCCTTTGAAACTTTAAAATCGATTTTCTCAAAAACTATAAGCTCTTTTTGCTAATTTTTTTTTCCTCTTGTACCCACTCCCAAGGTGCACATACCCTGTAAATTTGGGGTATGTAGCATGTAAGGAGGCTTTACAAACCACAAAAGTTCGGGTCCCCATTGACTTCCATTATGTTCGGAGTTCGGGTCGAACACCCGAACATCGCGGCCATGTTCGGCCTGTTCGGCCCGAACCCGAACATCTAGAGGTTCGCCCAACACTACCTCTCACATCCAGAAAACCCACCAACACTGCCTCCATACTGAATGCTAAATTCAACACACACAAGCAATAGAACACAGCAGTACATGCATCCAGCTACATTTAAGTGGTCAGCAGGTGCTCATCAGCTAATCAGGATGCACTGTCATACACCCTTTACCTGCCATACCACATCTAGCAGCCATTAGCATTCAGGTGGGAGGCTTCAGTTGGACGCCATCGCAAGATGGCGTCGCTAGCAGGACCGCCCCATGCAGGCATCCCTCCCACAGGGGTCCCTCCCTAACCGCTCACCTGTCCGCCATGTCCTAGAGCTGAGAGGCCCAGAGCCTCCCACCTGAATGCTAATGGCTGCTAGATGTGGTATAGCAGGTAAAGGGTGTATGACAGTGCATCCTGATTGGCTGACGAGCACCTGCTGACCATTTCAATGTAGCTGGATGCATGTACTGCTGTGTTCTATTGCTTGTGTGTGTTGAATTTAGCATTCAGTATGGAGGCAGTGTTGGTGGGTTTTCTGGATGTGAGAGGTCCAGAGCCTGGGTGTGAGAGGTCCAGGCCCACCGGCACTCCCCTCCAGGTATTGCATGTTGGCCTTGGGGCCCCGGCCAGTGAGAGAGGTCCGGGGCCCCTGGCCATCGTGTGAACCAATCGTGTGTTTTTAAACGTTTTCTTTCAGCTCTAGGACTTGGCGGACAGGTGAGCGGTTAGGGAGGGACCCCTGTGGAAGGGATGCCTGCACGGGGCGGTCCTGCTAGCGACGCAATCTTGCGATGGCGTCCAACTGAAGCATCCCACCTGAATGCTAATGGCTGCTAGATGTGGTATGGCAGGTAAAGGGTGTATGACAGTGCATCCTGATTGGCTGACGAGCACCTGCTGACCACTTACATGTAGCTGGATGCATGTACTGCTGTGTTCTATTGCTTGTGTGTGTTGAATTTAGATCTCCAAGTTCACTGTATTAGTTCAGGTGTTGTGCCTTGTGCAGCTAACTTCTCCTGCAGCATGGTGGGGATTCCTGATCAAACTTGATAGTTCACACTGTGAGCGATTGTGCTCAGTTTGCAGATTGCCAGTGATCGGCAAAGTGCTATTTTGAGCACCCTATAGGGGCCCATTCACCTAACGATTTTCCCGCTAATATACAGCAGATTCAATCACTGTGATCAAATCTGCTGTGAAATCGTTGCGCAAATGCAAACGATTGATTTCTGTCCAAAATCAGTCGTTCCCGTCGAGCCGTCCGTGTGGAAGATTTTGGTCGATTGCCGGCAGGCCGGGAGTGCGCGTCGATAGCGGCGTTCGAATGCCCAACGACCGACGCATTACAGCGGCAATACATTACCTGCTCCGGCCGACGTGTGTCACCGCTGTCTTCTACTCCGCTGGGTTCCGGTATCCGGACCGGCTGGCTACTTCCTGTCCCGGCAGGAAGTTTAAACAGTAGAGCACCCACTACTGTTTAAACTTCCCCGGACAGAAAGAAGTGAAGCCAGCCGGTCCAGAACCCGGAACCCAGCGGAGTAGAAGACAGCGGTGACAGCAGGACACGCGCTGGCCGGAGCAGGTAATGTATGCGGGGGGGGGGGGGGGGGGGAGATATCGGCAGCACCACCACAGATTGTGAGCGGTTTCATGCTAAAATCGATTCACAATCTGTTTGCAGTAAAGGCGGCTATACGATCCCTCTCTGATCAGATTCGATCAGAGAGGGATCTATCTGTTGGTCGAATCTGATGGCAAATCAACCAGTGTATGGCCACCTTATGAGGGTGTTCTCACTGCAGAAAACGTGCTGCCTGTGCCATTTTAGAGCAATTTTTCTTAAAGGAATCTACAGAGACACATTCCTTTAAAAACCGCTCTGAAAATCGCAATAGCTAAGAGTTTAGCAATTGTGTTGCCTAGTGACCAGGCTATTTTTTACAATTTAGTGCTCTGCAGCTTTAAGAGCACACACATACTGTATGAATCCTCCCCCTTTTCTGCCCACCAACAGAGATTTCTGTTGGTGGGCTCTGATCGCTCCTGCAATGTTTGTTTGTTTTTTTATTATTTATTTGTTTTTGTTTTTTAAATCTGGCTATTTTCTTTATATATTTTTTTACACCCTCCCTCCCTCCCCCACCAGCCAATGACAGCGATTGGCTGTCATAGGCATAGGCACCAGCCTATGAGAGCCGATCGCTTTTCAGCCTCTCTAGGGGACAACCGAGTGACACGGCTGTCCCCAGTACACCGCTGCTGTAGATTGTAGCAATGTACAATGTAAATAGACGGCAGCTTCGCCGTCTATCAGTCTGCTAGTGGCGATCGCCGCTGGGAGATGATGTATTCAAGCGGAGATGCACGATATCCTGCAAAACCCTGCCCCAAAACTTGATGCCTTTTGGCATTACGCGGTCCTGGGGCTGCAGTTAATATCATGCATTATTTTGCATTTAAAGCAGGATTAAACTCTATATGTGATTAAAAAAAAAATACATGATTTGCCATCCTCACAATCAATTTACTGTACCGGGCTGTAACTACATTTGGGGCCATTTGATGATGGTACTGGATAAGGAACTTTAGGCTGGGCGCCCACTTGCGATCACAAGTCTAAAAGTACTAAAGAATTGTGATTGCAAAATCACACTCAAAACGCTCTAAAAAAGAGCGATTTTGCAACTTAAAACTGAGCGATTCCCGGAGTGATTAAGAGGAAAGCAATTTTGGGCCCTCATTGTCCTCTATTAAATCGCTCTGATAATCACACAGGACATACATTTG
This sequence comes from Hyperolius riggenbachi, assembly GCF_040937935.1. Classification (NCBI taxonomy): domain Eukaryota; kingdom Metazoa; phylum Chordata; class Amphibia; order Anura; family Hyperoliidae; genus Hyperolius; species Hyperolius riggenbachi. The sequence continues at coordinate 106,646,193 of NC_090648.1, read as the reverse complement.
CAATTTTTGGCAAATCACAATCGTTCCGCTCTATCCAATCGCATTTGTCTAGGTCTTTTGGATTCACTGGCAATAACGCAATTCCAAAGCACAGCTAAAAGCGAGTGCTGTAGTGGGCCACAGCCCTTTCTCTCTCCTCCTGCTTGCCATTCCTGTGGTGAGATTTCAGTTTTGAAAACAACTTTGTTCAATCCATGATCAAAATGTGATTACTGTGCCACAACGCCAAGTGCTTTTTGATCCGTTTGCGTTTAAAAAAAAGAAAGTTTCCAATGACTTGCATTAAAATTGCATGGCAAAATTGCAGCGATCGTGATTTTTAAAAGTATCGTGATCACTGGTATTTTGCCGCAATTTTAATGGAGGATTAAAAAAAGGATCAAAACGTGCTTGGTAGTGTGTCTCTGCCCTGTTACTCACACTGCATTCCTTCAAGCTAAATCGTTCCAAAAAATTCTACATGTAGCAAGATTGCTATTCTGAACAAATCGCAATGCTGCTGAGGGAACACCCTCATAGGGTGACACTGCACTAGCGCTTTGCCGATCTCACCCCCCAGTGAGAAGCAGCCCAAAGTCAAATCAAAGATAGCTTTATTGGCATGACCAAGATTCATACAGGTATTGCCAGGGGCGTCCGCAGAAAATTTTTCCAGGGGGGGGGCAAAAAGGGGGGAGGAAAAAGTGGGACAGTGCGCAGCGTGCCGCGCCGAAAATTTGGGGTGGTGTCGTGTAGCGCGCTAAAAATCGGGGCTATGTCACGCCAAAAAATGGGTGTGGTCATGAACCAGAATGTGGGTGTGGTCGTGGGTGGAGACAACTTTACATGAACTAAGCAATGGTGGGACATTAGATTAGGACAGTGGTGGTGAACCTTTTGGAGGTCGAGTGTCCAAACTGCAAAGTCACTTTACTATCACAAAGTGCCAACAGCAATTTAAACTAAATACAAACGTTTTAACTCATACATGAACATTATGGAAAATCCAAGTTGAAAATAAACTGTAAAGATAAACAATTTCATCCATCCTACTCCTGAAAAATGTATTCATTTTTTTTAGAACCTCCCAGTTTCATTTTCTGTTTTAAAAAGCGGAAAAAGTAGGTTTAATGCTATTGTCTCATATGATGATGATTCAGCTTTTTCCATAGTCTCGCAGTTGGCAATCATGTGACCCCCAACAAGACAAATTCAGCAATCCTGAGGCCCCCAACATGACCAACTCAGCAATCATAAGGCCCCCAACAAGACAAATTCAGCAATCATGAGGCCCCCAACAAGACAAATTCAGCAATCTTGAGGCCCCCAACAAATAATGAGGCACCCAACAAGACAAAGTCAGTAACCATGAGGCCCCCAACAAGACAAATTCAGCAGTCATGAGGCACATAAATAGACAGCATTTCACATAAATAGGCAGAATGCCCCCTTAATATGGTAGACACTAGAGATGTAGCGAACGGTTCCAGGCGAACATTGGGGGTTCGCGTTCGCCTGCGCCAGGCGAACTTTTCCGGAAGTTCGATTCGCCCCATAATGCACTATGAGGGTCAACTTTGACCCTCTGCATCACAGTCAGCAGGCACATTGTAGCCATTCAGGCTACAGTAAGCCCTGGAGCCCCACCCCCCCTTATATAAGGCAGGGTCCGGCGGCCATTACACTCACTCGTGTGCCTGCTAGTGAGAGGAAAGGGACAGCTGCTGCAGACTTGTTCTTCTAGGGACAGATTAGTTAGGTTCTTGGCTGCTTAGTTTGCTCCTGGCTGATTGTTATTGCTTTTATAGCACCCTAGCTCTTTTCAGAGCTCATCCTGTACTTTTTTTTTTTTTTTACTGTGTGTCAAACTGACACTTTTGTTGCATGCACAGCCTAGCTAATTGATAGTGTGTGTGTGCCACTGCCAGCATCCCAGCACATTTAGTGACTGACTGCCTGTGTGTGTGACAGGGAGCTGCACATTTTACTACCCAGTACTGCATATGCCCAGTACCTGTTGTGTTTACTTAACCCACCTCATCACTGCATATACCTAGCTTTGTGTTGAGTGAACCTAGCTCACTGCATCCTACTACTACCTGTTGTGTTTACTTAACCCACCTCATCACTGCATATACCTAGCTTTGTGTTGAGTGAACCCAGCTCACTGCATATACCTACTACCTGTTGTGTTTACTTAACCCACCTCATCACTGCACATAGCTACCTGTAGTGTTGAGTGAACCCAGCTCACTGCATATACCTACTACCTGTTGTGTTGAGTGAACCCAGCTCACTGCATATACCTACTACCTGTTGTGTTTACTTAACCCACCTCATCACTGCACATAACTACCTGTTGTGTTGAGTAAACCCAGCTCACTGCATATACCTACTACCTGTTGTGTTGAGTGAACCCAGCTCACTGCATATACCTACTACCTGTTGTGTTGAGTGAACCCAGCTCACTGCATATACCTACTACCTGTTGTGTTGAGTGAACCCAGCTCACTGCATATACCTACTACCTGTTGTGTTTACTTAACCCACCTCATCACTGCATATACCTAGCTTTGTGTTGAGTGAACCCAGCTCACTGCATATACCTACTACCTGTTGTGTTTACTTAACCCACCTCATCACTGCATATACCTAGCTTTGTGTTGAGTGAACCCAGCTCACTGCATATAACTACTACCTGTTGTGTTTAGTGAACCCAGCTCACTGCATATACCTACTACCTGTTGTGTTGAGTGAACCCAGCTCACTGCATATACCTACTACCTGTTGTGTTTACTTAACCCACCTCATCACTGCATATACCTAGCTTTGTGTTGAGTGAACCCAGCTCACTGCATATACCTACTACGTGTTGTGTTTACTTAACCCACCTCATCACCAGTGGTGCTCACCGCCAGGTCGTGATCACGCTTACGCGTGGATTCACGACCATTTTGACGCATTCCGCCTCGGACACGCTAAGCCGTGAATAGATTTTCAACCACGAAAATCTACTTCGGCTTCGCGTGAATGCGGACAGAAATCCGCATTCACGCTCGTGAAACCCGGCGCTGAAGTCGTGGTTAGCGGAAATGCGTCAAACTATGCGGAAGTGACACATTGCAGGCCAATCAGAGTGCCCCAGCCAGGTCCTAGCAACCAATCACAGGAGGGGAGCTATGCCCTCCCTCCTGAATATAAAGCGGCGGCCATGATGGAAAAGCTCTGTCCTTGCTAGACTGTGGTGCTGAGAGGATTATCTCCAGGCCATTGTTGTTTGAGCAAGTGCATTTATTGTGTTAAAAACAAAGCGGTTTTTTTTGCTAACACTGCTCTTATACTGTACTCAGTTAGCTAGTCAGTGAGTGATTGCTGTAGTTAGTTGTAGTCAGTGTAGTGTAGTGGGAGTGTGGGAGTCTAGTGATTATTTAACTGTGTGTAGTGCAGGCAGGTTCAGTGCTGCAGTGTAGTCAGTGTAGTGGGAGTGGGGATTATCTGTGTGTAGTGCAGGCAGGCAGGTTAGTGCAGCTGCAGTGTTCACTTGTATATTCCAGTGACAGTTATACACTTGTACTATTTGCAGGCAGCCAGTCACACCGCGGCGCCGCCACTCTCTGCCAGCGCTGTTCATTCATTCTGTCAGTGACCTTGTGCCGTGCCCAGTGCCCACTGCTCGCTCGCTGGCATATAAGCATCTCATTACACAGTGTGACATCCTTGTGTGCCCACTGCATCCTTCAGTGACCTAGTTGTATATCCAGTGCCCACTGCATCCTTCAGTGACCTTGTACTGTGCCCACTGCATCCTTCAGTGACCTAGTTGTATATCCAGTGCCCACTGCTGTGCCCACTGCATCCTTCAGTGACCTTGTACTGTGCCCACTGCATCCTTCAGTGACCTAGTTGTATATCCAGTGCCCACTGCTGTGCCCACTGCATCCTTCAGTGACCTTGTACTGTGCCCACTGCATCCTTCAGTGACCTAGTTGTATATCCAGTGCCCACTGCTGTGCCCACTGCATCCTTCAGTGACCTAGTTGTATATTCAGTGCCCACTGCTGTGCCCACTGCATCCTTCAGTGACCTTGTACTGTGCCCACTGCATCCTTCAGTGACCTAGTTGTATATCCAGTGCCCACTGCTGTGCCCACTGCATCCTTCAGTGACCTTGTACTGTGCCCACTGCATCCTTCAGTGACCTAGTTGTATATCCAGTGCCCACTGCTGTGCCCACTGCATCCTTCAGTGACCTTGTACTGTGCCCACTGCATCCTTCAGTGACCTAGTTGTATATCCAGTGCCCACTGCTGTGCCCACTGCATCCTTCAGTGACCTTGTACTGTGCCCACTGCATCCCTCAGTGACCTTGTACTGTGCCAACTGCATCCTTCAGTGACCTAGTTGTATATCCAGTGCCCACTGCTGTGCCCACTGCATCCTTCAGTGACCTTGTACTGTGCCCACTGCATCCTTCAGTGACCTAGTTGTATATCCAGTGCCCACTGCTGTGCCCACTGCATCCTTCAGTGACCTTGTACTGTGCCCACTGCATCCTTCAGTGACCTTGTACTGTGCCCACTGCATCCTTCAGTGACCTAGTTGTATATACAGTGCCCACTGCTGTGCCCACTGCATCCTTCAGTGACCTTGTACTGTGCCCACTGCATCCTTCAGTGATCTAGTTGTATATCCAGTGCCCACTGCTGTGCCCACTGCATCCTTCAGTGACCTTGTACTGTGCCCACTGCATCCTTCAGTGACCTAGTTGTATATCCAGTGCCCACTGCTGTGCCCACTGCATCCTTCAGTGACCTTGTACTGTGTCCACTGCATCCCTCAGTGACCTTGTACTGTGCCCACTGCATCCTTCAGTGACCTAGTTGTATATCCAGTGCCCACTGCTGTGCCCACTGCATCCTTCAGTGATCTTGTACTGTGCCCACTGCATCCTTCAGTGACCTAGTTGTATATACAGTGCCCACTGCTGTGCCCACTGCATCCTTCAGTGACCTTGTACTGTGCCCACTGCATCCTTCAGTGACCTTGTACTGTGCCCACTGCATCCTTCAGTGACCTAGTTGTATATCCAGTGCCCACTGCTGTGCCCACTGCATCCTTCAGTGACCTTGTACTGTGCCCACTGCATCCTTCAGTGACCTATTTGTATATCCAGTGCCCACTGCTGTGCCCACTGCATCCTTCAGTGACCTTGTACTGTGCCCACTGCATCCAGTGATTCATTACTAGCAACATGTCTGGCAGGGTTTCGCGGGGTGAGAGGAAAGGGAGTTCAATTGCCTCAGCCACTTCTGGGACTGCTCCACGTCCAGGAAGAGGACGCCCAGCTGTACGTGGTCGTGATGCAGCAGAAAGAGGGGCAGCAAAGCCTGGGCCGAGTCAGCGGACGCCATTGTCCAAATATTTTAAAGTTTCTGGTCCCCGTGTGGTGGTTGAGCAAATGGAACCTGACGTACTCATGGACATCATGACTTCCTCCCAGACCTCTACTGTGAGCACCACTCCAAGCAGCAGCAGCAGCAGCAGCCAATGTCCCACGCTTGTTGTGACATCCACCCCAGCACCCACTGGTCAGCAGCCCTCCCAGGATGACAGTGTTCTGTCCCTCAGTCCGGCATCTGGGAACCTGCTGATGCAAGAAGCTCAGGACTTACTGGGGACTGATGTGGCAGAGATTGAGATCGGGCCACAATCACAAGCGTTGTTGAGTTCTGGTGATGAAGAAGAGGGATCTGTGTCTGGGGATGTAGGGACAGAAGAGGAGGTGGGGGAGTCAGAGGAAGAGCTGGATTATGATGATGCTGCTGATGATGACGACGTTGTGGACCCTAACTATGTGCAGCCTGCTGAGTCCGTGGAAGAATGGTCAGAGCAGGATGACGAGTCACCTCGGCCTAGGCAAGGATATCGCCATATGTCAGGCAGGGGCATCGGCAGCAGTGGGCATGGAGGAAGTAGACAGGACACTGCTTCAGCCGGCACCACCACCATGCAACCCCCGGCAACTACTACCACACATTGTTCCGCTGCACCCTCTGCTAGTGGGGGCCGCAGTAAATTAAAGTCACCAGTGTGGGATTGCTTTGACGAATGTACTGATGACAAAAGGTATGCGGTGTGCAGGTTATGCAGCAAAAGATTGAGCCGTGGGAAAAGTATGAGCAAGATGGGTACCTCATCCCTCCAGGGCCACCTGAGAAGCCGCCACTGCCGCGAGTATGCGGAGTTTAAGAGGAAGCAGGCACTGCTGGTAGGGGTTCCTGAGAGCAGAAGGCCCACCAGCGCAGCAGCATCATCCCTCCCTCAGGGTCGTGAATCCCCCACAGCAGCAGCAGTAGTAGCACGCAAGCGCTCTTCCACCTCGGCTACTCAGGACACAGACATTGAGGCTGGCAGCCAGTGTTCATCTCTCTCCTCTGTCTCCCCTGCATTCCAGCGTCGTCAGACCCTGCTGAGCGACACCTTTCAGGGTCTGACCAAGCCTCTGCCTCCAAGCCACAGGCGGATCCGCAAACTAAATGGCTTGCTGGCCCGGGCCATGGCATCACAGCTGCTTCCCTACTCCCTGGTGCAGGAGGGGAGCGCCATGCGGACGCTGCTCCAATTTGGCATCCCCGAGTGGCAAGTCCCCAGTCGCCACTATTTCAGCAGGAGCTCGATCCCAGCACTCCACAAGTTTGCGGTGGAAAACGTGGCCCGTTCCCTGGACTACTCTGTGGGCAAGCGGGTCCACGTGACCATGAACTCGTGGAGTAGCAGATTTGGGACAGGTCGCTACCTGTCTTTTACGGCCCACTGGGTGACACTGATGGAAGGGACGGAGGACAAGAGCGCATCAGCCCAGCTAGTGGTGCCACCACGCGGGATCAGGGGGGATGCAGAAGGGTCCTGTCACGACACTCCCTCTGCACCCGGAAAGCAAGCCCGCCTCGGCAGCAGCAGCGCCAAGCCTCGGCACTGCCAAGCCCTTTTAAAATTGGTGACCCTGGGGAAGGAGAGGCTTACGGCCACCAACGTCCTGGCCGCCCTCAGGAAGCAGGAGCGGAGGTGGCTGACCCCCAGAGGCCTGGAAGTGGGGTATGTGGCAGCCGATAACGGGGCCAACCTGGTGGCAGCAGTGCAGCAGGGAAACCTCCAGCACATCCCCTGCTTGTCCCACGTGCTCAATCTTGTGGTGCAGCGCTTCTTGCGCACCTACCAGGGGATGAGCGAGCTGCTGCAGGATGCCCGGGCGGTGGTACGCTTTTTCCGCCTGTCAGCCACTGCCTCTGCACTCTTGTCCACCTTACAGCAGCAGTATGGAAGGCCACAACACCGGCTGATCATCGACATGCCAGTTCGCTGGAATTCGACTCTGGCCATGTTGGAGCGGCTGTGTCAGCACAGGCTGGCTCTTAGGGCCTACATGCTAGACCCAAGTGTCCCCAGCAACCAGCAAGTCCCCATGATTACTGCCACTCAGTGGACACTGATGCAGCAAGTATGCCTGGTGCTGAGTCCCTTCCTGGAGGCAACCAAGATGGTCAGTGAGGAGCGGGTCTCTGTGTGCCAGTGGGTGCCCTTGGTTTGTCTACTGGAGCAGGCAATGGACAATTTAATTGAGCGTGGGGATGAAGCCCTGAGGCAGTTGGAAGAACAGGAGCAGATGGCAGCACAGTCCAGCTCAGAGGAGGGCTCACAGCAGGTAGTGGAAGAGTTGGAGGTCCCTAACCTGAATGAGGAGGAGCAGAGTGCAGCAGGCGTTGTACGTGGATGGCGGTTTGAGGAGGACAACGACATGGCACAGGAAGAGGACAGGCATGCGTTATGGGACAATGGCGAGGACGAGGAAGATCTTGCTGGCAGGGCCCACTTGTTTCCCATGGCTGTGCACATGTTGCGCTGCCTTCGCAGGGACCCCCGGGTGATCCAGATGCGTTCAAGGGAGGACATCTGGATTACCTTGATGCTTGATCCCCGTCTGAAGGGGAAGCTGGGAGACTTAATGACGCCATCCACCACCGAGCAACGCACAAGGGAGTTGAAGGAGGCCCTTGTGCGCAGACTACTGGAAGCATTCCCCCAGCCTTCCACCCCCACTGTAACTGCTCTGCCAAGCCAGCAAGAGGTGCCTGCCATTGCCACTAGCAGCACAACAACCACCACCAGCAGCAGCAGCAGCAGCAGCAACTGGCGCCCCGGAGACCTGAAGAGCCTAAGCAAGAGCCTGTATGCAGTGCAGCAGCCCAGAACAGAGGTGCCCCCCGCCACAGCATCCACCACCAACCAGCACAAGCAACGACTGACCACCATGGTGTCTGACTATATGGGGTCATCCAGCGGGCTCAATGACACCGACAGCCCCGTGGACCCCTTGGAGTACTGGGTCAAGAGACTGGACATCTGGAGCGAGCTTTCCCAGTACGCCCTGGAACTCCTATCCTGCCCTCCTTCCAGTGTCCTCTCAGAGAGATGCTTTAGTGCGGCCGGTGGCGTGGTCACAGAGAAGCGCTCTCGGCTCTCCCACGCCTCTGTGGACAAACTCACCTTCCTGAAAATCAACCAGGCTTGGGTGGAAGGTGAGTTCTTGGCCCCTATTGTCGGACACAGGGGGACATGAAGTGGCTGCTGCATGTGCTGTTGTTAACTATGCCTGCCTTTATAAAGACAGTTACTACCTGCCTAGTGCCTAACTTGGTTAATTTTTTGGTGTTATGGTACTACTACCAGTAAGTTGCCATGGTCCTCCTTCTGAGCTGCTGAACTGACTGCCCGCTTTGTCCTCCTGACTCAGTCGCTACTACACTCTGTGTTCACACTGCCCGGGTCACCGGGTGCATTTAATTTTTTGGCCAGCACTATGACGCTGTGCTACTACTACTACCACCAGTATGTTGGCATGGTCCTTCTGTGCTGCTGCTGCTGAACTGACCGCCCACATTGTCCTCCTCCTCCTGACTCAGTCGCTTCCCGCTGCTGCACTCTGCGTTCACACTGCCCGGGTCACCGGGTGCATTTAATTTTTTGGCCAGCACTATGACGCTGTGCTGCTACTACTACCACCAGTATGTTGCCATGGTCCTTCTGTGCTGCTGCTGCTGCTGAACTGAACGCCCGCTTTGTCCTCCTCCTCCTCCTGACTCAGTCTCTACCACGGTACCACCAATGTACTCTGTCTGCGTTATCACTGCCCGGGTCACCGGGTGCATTTAATTTTTTGGCCAGCACTATGACGCTGTGCTACTACTACTACCACCAGTATGTTGGCATGGTCCTTCTGTGCTGCTGCTGCTGAACTGACCGCCCACATTGTCCTCCTCCTCCTGACTCAGTCGCTTCCCGCTGCTGCACTCTGCGTTCACACTGCCCGGGTCACCGGGTGCATTTAATTTTTTGGCCAGCACTATGACGCTGTGCTGCTACTACTACCACCAGTATGTTGCCATGGTCCTTCTGTGCTGCTGCTGCTGCTGAACTGAACGCAAGCTTTGTCCTCCTCCTCCTCCTGACTCAGTCGCTACCACGGTACCACCAATGTACTCTGTCTGCGTTATCACTGCCCGGGTCACCGGGTGCATTTAATTTTTTGGCCAGCACTATGACACTGTGCTACTACTACTACCACCAGTATGTTGGCATGGTCCTTCTGTGCTGCTGCTGCTGAACTGACCGCCCGCATTGTCCTCCTCCTCCTGACTCAGTCACTTCCCGCTGCTGCACTCTGTGTTCACACTGCCCGGGTCACTGGGTGCATTTAATTTTTTGGCCAGCACTATGACACTGTGCTACTACTACTACCACCAGTATGTTGCCATGGTCCTTCTGTTCTGTGCTGCTGAACTGACCGCCCGCATTGTCCTCCTCCTCCTGACTCAATCGCTTCCACCAATGTACTCTGTCTGCGTTCACAATGTCCAGGTCACCGGGTGCATTTAATTTTTTGGCCAGCACTATGACGCTGTGCTGCTACTACTACCACCACTATGTTGCCATGGTCCTTCTGTGCTGCTGAATTGATCGCCCGCATTGTCCTCCTCCTCCTGACTCACTCGCTTCCACCAATGTACTCTGTCTGCGTTCACACTGCCCGGGTCACCGGGTGCATTTAATTTTTTGGCAAGCACTATGACGCTGTGCTGCTACTACTACTACCAGTATGTTGCCGTGGTCCTTCTGTGCTGCTGAACTGACCGCCCGCATAGTCCTTCTCCTGACTCAGTCGCTACCACCACTGCACTCTGCGTTCACACTGCCCGTGGCCACTGACAACTCTGCTGCGATGTCATTGCTAATTGCTGCAAAAAAAAAAAAAACCAACTCTCTGGGGCCTTTTTGGCGTCAGCCACTCATCCTCCTCCAGCGGTACCTTGCCGCCAAGTGCCATTGGAACTCGCCTTCACCTCTTTGATTGCTTAACGCGTATATCCCTTTTTAAAACCACGTATTACCAATTAATAGCCCCATTTACAGTGGTGATTTGTCTTTAAAAGCCATTAAAAAAAAAGTTGAAGTTATGTTGCCCCTTATCACCTCGATAATCCATGCAATTTTGGGGATTGTAGCATGTATGGGGGCTTTGTTATTAACGTTAAAAGAAAATCCGCCTCCGGGCGGGAATCCACACGTGATTACGCCATTCACGGCAGAAAATCCGCGTGGATGCGTGGACGCGGACGAAAATCCGCATGCGGCGGGGCCGAATGCGGATTTTTTTTTGCAACCACGCGGATTGCCGAATTCGTGGATGAGGCACATCCGAGCATCACTACTCATCACTGCACATAACTACCTGTAGTGTTGAGTGAACCCAGCTCACTGCACATACCTACTACCTATTGTGTTGAGTGAACCCAGCTCACTGCATATACCTACTACCTGTAGTGTTGAGTGAACCCAGTTCACTACATATACCTACTACCTGTTGTGTTTACTTAACCCACCTCATCACTGCACATAACTACCTGTTGTGTTGAGTGAACCCAGCTCACTGCATATACCTACTACCTGTTGTGTTGAGTGAACCCAGCTAAATGCATATAACTAGCATCCCCCCGAGATGGACAAAATGGACAAACCAGGTAGAGGAAGAGGTAGAGGCAGACCCAGAGGAAGGCCACCGGGCACCGACAGGTCTGTGCGAGGTGGTGTTGCTGTGATTTCGTGCGTACCTGGCCCAAAATACAGTGCTCAGAAGAAGGCACATGCCATCACTTCCCAAAATCGTGAGGAGGTGTCTGAGGAAAGTGTCTGAGGAAAGAGGATTATGATGACGATTATACGGATACCACATATGTTCCCGGTAGAGGAGATGACCAGGGGGACAGTTCAGAGGAGGAGTCAGAGAGGAGTAGGAGGAGACGACTCCATGATAGAAGCAGAGGGAGCTCGTCCTCAGAAACAGCTGGGGGTAGTGTCCGGCGCCATGTATCACCAGCTATGGCCAGACAGCCAACATGCCCTTCAACGTCAGCTGCTGATGCCACCGTAGCGCCATCAGCCCAGGGGGGCTCAGCGGTTTGGAAATTTTTTAACGTGTGTGTCTCAGATCGGAGCAAAGCCATCTGTTGTCTCTGCCAGCACAAATTGAGCCGTGGAAAGGCCAACTGTCACGTAGGGACAAGTGCTTTACGAAGGCACCTGGAGAGAAGGCACAAACAGCTATGGCAAGAACACCTGAGGAAAAGCAGCACCCCTCAAAAGACAAGCCGCGGAGAACAACCGCGACAGCCGTCACAGGGGGCTTCTGCTGCTCCACGTTCCCATGGTATTGTTCGTGGCTGGGGGGAGGAAGAATGGATACACTTTTAAACAATTTAAAAATACAACCATCTAAACTTTCAAACAATTTAAAAATACAACCATCTAAGATCTAAACTTTCAAACAATTTAAAAATACAACCATCTAAACTTTCAAACAATTTAAAAATACAACCATCTAAACTTTCAAACAATTTAAAAATACAACCATCTAAACTTTCAAACAATTTAAAAATACAACCATCTATCATTTTCAAAAATTTTTAAAAAAGGGCAAAAAAACTTGCCCTCCGTAAAACATTCTTGGCAAATGCTTTCGACTTGGTTTGTCTTCCGCTTTCTCAAGACTCCATCTGACCACAGATGCCTGGTCTGCAAAGCACGGTCAGGGCAGCTATAGCATGGGTCTCAGCAGGCTCCCACTTCGGGCCGGAATCCAACCTTCATTCCCCGCGGTGACAATGGCAGACTTGCCCTCCATAACGGATTCCCGTTAAAGGATTTAAAGTTGATTCATTACAATTAGGGCCTCAAAGTCCTGTATTGCATGCCTGCCCGCTGCCCTCCTTGGATGTGTAGTGGTAGCCGTTGCTCAGGCTCCACACCGGATTCCATCCCTCATTCCCCGGCCATTACCCGGGGTCACAAATGGCAGACTTGCCCGCCTCCATATGATTCTCGTGAAAGGAATGTGGTGTCATCTTTGCCCGCCATAACTGGTTCTCGTTAAAGGATTTAAAGTTAATTCATTTCAAATACACAGCAGGGCCTCGAAAGTCCGCCTCCTGTATTGTTATTTATGGTCACTACCTCGGGGCGGGCGTGCATGCCTGCCTGCTGCCCTCCTTGGATGTGTAGTGGTAGTCATTTCTCAGGCTCCTCACCGGATTCCATCCCTCATTCTCCGGCCATTACCCGGGGTCACAAATGGCAGACTTGCCCGCCTCCATATGATTCTCGTGAAAGGAATGTGGTGTCATCTTTGCCCGCCATAACTGGTTCTCGTTAAAGGATTTAAAGTTAATTCATTTCAAATACACAGCAGAGCTTTGAAAGTCCGCCTCCTGTATTGTTATTTTTGGTCACTACCTCGGGGCGGGCGTGCATGCCTGCCTGCTGCCCTCCTTGGATGTGTAGTGGTAGTCGTTTCTCAGGCTCCACACCGGATTCCATCCCTCATTCTCCGGCCATTACCCGGGGTCACAAATGGCAGACTTGCCCGCCTCCATATGATTCTCGTGAAAGGAATGTGGTGTCATCTTTGCCCGCCATAACTGGTTCTCGTTAAAGGATTTAAAGTACATTAATTTCAAATACACAGCAGGGCCTCGAAAGTCCTCCTCCTGTATTGTTATTTTTGGTCACTACCTCGGGGCGGGCGGGCGGGCGTGCATGCCTGCCCGCTGCCCTTTCTTGGATGTGTAGTGGTAGCCGTTGCTCAGGCTCCACACCAGATTCAAACCCCTCATTCCCCGGCCATTACCCGGGGTCACAATGGCAGACTTGCCCGCCTCCACAGGATTCTCATTGTAGCAGTACTGAACAAGTACACAGCAAGTAGAAAATGTAATTTAAAAACAAAACGTAAGCTTTTTAACAATGCCATGGAAAGTTGAGAAGGAAGTCACACATTACCTGACATCACTGAGTGAGGAAGAGCAATCTCGCCATGTTGCGCAGTAGTCCAGCATGGCCGTCACTACACAAACAGCGGTTTGCGGTGCGTTACACAGTGAGTTTGGTGTGTCAGTGTGAAGCAGTACTCTAATTACACTCCCTGATTGATGTATACACATGCAAGATGTTTTAAAGCACGTTAGGCCTGCAATTTAGCATTCAATGTGATTTCTGCCCTTAAAACGCTGCTTTGCGTCACATCCAGATTTTTCCCCGGGACTTTTGGCATGTATCCCACTCCGCCATGCCCCCCTCCAGGTGTTAGACCCATTGAAACATCTTTTCCATCACTTTTGTGGCCAGCATAATTTTTTCTATTTTTCAAAGTTCGCCTCCCCATTGAAGTCTATTGCGGTTCGCGAACTTTTCCGCGAACCGAACCTTCCGCGGAAGTTCCGAAAATCAGAGGTTCGCGACATCTCTAGATAGACACCTCTCACCTGGCAGCAGTTCCCCAAAATACACTCAATCTGACAGCAGTGGTTCCCCAAAAATAGGTAGCCCCAGGTCTATAGGTGTCCCCAGAATAAGTGGCCAGCAGTATAGATGTCCCCAGAACTGGTAGCCAGGGGTAGAGATGTCCCCAGAAAAGGTAGCCAGGGGTATATGTGCCCAGTATATGTAGCCAGGGGTATATGTCCCCAGTATATGTAGCCAGGGGTATATGTGCCCAGTATATGTAGTCAAGGGTATATGTGCCCAGTATATGTAGTCAAGGGTATATGTGCCCAGTATATGTAGTCAAGGGTATATGTGCCCAGTATATGTAGCCAGAGGTATATGTGCCCAGTATATGTAGGCAGGGGTATATGTGCCCAGTATATATAGTCAGGGGTATATGTGCCCAGTATATGTAGTCAGGGGGATATGTGCCCAGTATATGTAGTCAGGGGGATATGTGCCCAGTATATGTAGGCAGGTGTATATGTCCCAGTATATGTAGGCAGGTGTATATGTCCCAGTATATGTGGGCAGGTGTATATGTCCCAGTATATGTAGGCAGGTGTATACGTCCCAGTATATGTAAGCAGGTGTATATGTCCCAGTATATGTAGGCAGGTGTATATGTCCCAGTATATATAGCCAGGGGTATATGTATGCAGGTGTATATGTCCCAGTATATATAGCCAGGGGTATATGTCCCCAGTATATGTAGCCAGGGGGTATATGTCCACAGTATATATAGCCAGGGGTATATGTCCCAGTATATGTAGACTAGCCAGCAGTATATGTCCCAGTATATGTAGCCAGGGGGTATATGTCCCCAGTATATGTAGCCAGGGGGTATATGTCCACAGTATATATAGCCAGGGGTATATGTCCCAGTATATGTAGACTAGCCAGGGGTATATGTCCCAATATATGTAGGCAGGTGTATATGTCCCAGTATATGTAGGCAGGTGTATATGTCCCAGTATATGTAGGCAGGTGTATATGTCCCAGTTTATGTAGGCAGGTGTATATGTCCCTTTATATATAGCCAGGGGTATATGTGCCCAGTATATGTAGGCAGGGGTATATGTGCCCAGTATATATAGCCAGGGGTATATGTGCCCAGTATATGTAGGCAGCGGTATATGTGCCCAGTATATATAGTCAGGGGTATATGTGCCCAGTATATGTAGGCAGGGGTATATGTGCCCAGTATATATAGCCAGTGGTATATGTGCTCAGTATATGTAGGCAGGGGTATATGTGCCCAGTATATATAGCCAGGGGTATATGTGCCCAGTATATGTAGGCAGGGGTATATGTGCCCAGTATATGTAGGCAGGGGTATATGTGCCCAGTATATATAGCCAGGGGTATATGTGCCCAGTATATGTAGCCAGAGGTAAATGTGCCCAGTATATGTAGCCAGGGGTATATGTGCCCAGTATATATAGTCATGGGTATATGTGCCCAGTATATGTAGTCAGGGGGATATGTGCCCAGTATATGTAGTCAGGGGGATATGTGCCCAGTATATGTAGGCAGGTGTATATGTCCCAGTATATGTAGGCAGGTGTATATGTCCCAGTATATGTAGGCAGGTGTATATGTCCCAGTATATATAGCCAGGGGTATATGTAGGCAGGTGTATATGTCCCAGTATATATAGCCAGGGGTATATGTCCCCAGTATATGTAGCCAGGGGGTATATGTCCCCAGTATATGTAGCCAGGGGGTATATGTCAACAGTATATATAGCCAGGGGTATATGTCCCAGTATATGTAGACTAGCCAGGGGTATATGTCCCAGTATACGTAGCCAGGGGGTATATGTCCCCAGTATATGTAGCCAGGGGGTATATGTCCACAGTATATATAGCCAGGGGTATATGTCCCAGTATATGTAGACTAGCCAGGGGTATATGTCCCAGTATATGTAAGCAGGTGTATATGTCCCAATATATGTAGGCAGGTGTATATTTCCCAGTTTATGTAGGCAGGTGTATATGTCCCTTTATATATAGCCAGGGGTTTATGTGCCCAGCAGGGGCGTCGCTAGCCCTATTTTGGGGGGGCACGTGCCCCCAATGTGTCCTTCGGTGCCACGGATCTCTTCGCGTCGCCCGGCCGCCGCTCACCCCCTCTGTCAGCGGCTCCCTCCAGCCGCCGCGTCACTCAGACCTCAGGATCAGGCGGCGAGCCGGCGACCAATCGTGCGGGCGCTAGGACCCAGCGCCCGCACTGATATGCGGAAGTGACATCACTGCCTGAAGGGGCTCCCTGGCACTCACTCACTACCTAAAGGGCCTCCCTGTCACTCACTCACTGCCTAAAGGGGCTCCCTGGCACTCACTCACTACCTAAAGGGGCTCCCTGGCACTCACTCACTACCTAAAGGGCCTCCCTGTCTCTCACTCACTACCTAAAGGGGCTCCCTGTCACTCACTCACTACCTAAAGGGGCTCCCTGGCACTCACTCACTACCTAAAGGGGCTCCCTGGCACTCACTCACTGCCTGAAGGGGCTCCCTGGCACTCACTCACTGCCTGAAGGGGCTCCCTGGCACTCACTCACTACCTAAAGGGCCTCCCTGTCACTCACTCACTACCTAAAGGGGCTCCCTGGCACTCACTCACTACCTAAAGGGGCTCCCTGTCACTCACTCACTACCTAAAGGGGCTCCCTGGCACTCACTACCTAAAGGGGCTCCCTGGCACTCACTCACTACCTAAAGGGGCTCCATGTCACTCACTCACTACCTAAAGGGGCTCCCTGGCACTCACTCACTGCCTGAAGGGGCTCCCTGGCACTCACTCACTACCTAAAGGGCCTCCCTGTCACTCACTCACTGCCTAAAGGGGCTCCCTGGCACTCACTCACTGTCTAAAGGGCCTCCCTGTCACTCACTCACTACCTAAAGGGGCTCCCTGGCACTCACTCACTACCTAAAGGGCCTCCCTGTCACTCACTCACTGCCTAAAGGGGCTCCCTGGCACTCACTCACTGCCTGAAGGAGCTCCCTGGCACTCACTCACTGCCTAAAGGGGCTCCCTGGCACTCACTACCTAAAGGGGCTCCCTGGCACTCACTCACAACCTAAAGGGGCTCCCTGTCACTCACTCACTGCCTAAAGGGGCTACCTGGCACTCACTCACTGCCTGAAGGGGCTCCCTGGCACTCACTCACTACCTAAAGGGCCTCCCTGTCACTCACTCACTACCTAAAGGGGCTCCCTGTCACTCACTCACTACCTAAAGGGGCTCCCTGGCACTCACTCACTACCTAAAGGGGCTCCCTGGCACTCACTCACTACCTAAAGGGGCTCCCTGGCACTCACTCACTACCTAAAGGGGCTCCCTGTCACTCACTCACTACCTAAACGGGCTCCCTGGCACTCACTCACTGCCTGAAGGGGCTCCCTGGCACTCACTTACTACCTAAAGGGCCTTTCTGTCACTCACTCACTGCCTAAAGGGGCTCCCTGGCACTCACTCACTGCCTGAAGGGGCTCCCTGGCACTCACTCACTACCTAAAGGGCCTCCCTTTCACTCACTCACTGCCTAAAGGGGCTCCCTGGAACTCACTCACTGCCTGAAGGGGCTCCCTGGCACTCACTCACTGCCTAAAGGGGCTTCCTGGCACTCACTCACTACCTAAAGGGGCTCCCTGGCACTCACTCACTACCTAAAGGGGCTCCCTGTCACTCACTCACTACCTAAACGGGCTCCCTGGAACTCACTCACTGCCTGAAGGGGCTCCCTGGCACTCACTCACTACCTAAAGGGCCTTTCTGTCACTCACTCACTGCCTAAAGGGGCTCCCTGGCACTCACTCACTGCCTGAAGGGGCTCCCTGGCACTCACTCACTACCTAAAGGGCCTCCCTTTCATTCACTCACTGCCTAAAGGGGCTCCCTGGAACTCACTCACTGCCTGAAGGGGCTCCCTGGCACTCACTCACTGCCTAAAGGGGCTCCCTGGCACTCACTCACTACCTAAAGGGGCTCCCTGGCACTCACTCACTACCTAAAGGGGCTCCCTGTCACTCACTATCGGGGTCCCTGTCACTCACTACCTAATTGGAGGCGCCTGTCACTCACTAGCTAACCTGGGGGTCCCTGTCACTCACTACCTAACTTGGGGGGCTACCATATTAAGGGGGCATTCTGTCTATTTATGTGAAATGCTGTCTATTTATGTGCCTCATGACTGCTGAATTTGTCTTGTTGGGAGCCTTATGATTTGTTGGGGGCCTCAAGATTGCTGAATTTATCTTGTTGGGGGCCTCATGATTTGTTGGGAGCCTCATGATTTCTGAATTTGTCTTGTTGGGGGCCTCATGATTTGTTGGAGGCCTCATGATTGCTGAATTTGTCTTGTTGGGGGCTCATGATTTGTTGGGGGCCTCATGATTGCTGAATTTGTCTTGTTGGGGGTCACATGATTGCTAACTGCGAGACTATGGGAAAAGCTGAATCCTTATCATATGAGACAATAGCATTAAACCTACTTTTTTAGCTTTTTAAAACAGAAAATAAAACTGGGAGGTTCTAAAAAATTGAATACATTTTTCAGGAGTAGGATGGATGAAATTGTTTATCTTCACAGTTTATTTTCAACTTGGATTTTCCATAATGTTCATGTATGAGTTAAAACGTTTGTACAGTATTTAGTTTAAATTGCTGTTGCCACTTTGCGATAGATAAGTGACTTTTGGGTTGCAGTTTGGGCACTCGGCCTCCAAAAGGTTCGCCACCACTGTCCTAATCTGATGTCCCACCATTGCTAGGTTCATGTAAATTTGTCTCCACCTGTTACCACACCTATATTCTGGTCCATGGCCCACCCATTTTTTGGTGTGGCGCGATAAGCACGCCGCACAACGTGATCCTCATATTTTTGGCACGCTAGCTGCAGTGTGCTGAATTCTGCTGCCTACAGTATGTACAATATACGCTGTTCTCTAGTGCCTGCACTGTGTGCTGATTTACCTCCAGTGTGTACAGTGTAAGGTGTTACTTTGTGCCTTTACTGATTGTAAACCAGCTATATTGTATGCTGATCCCTGCTACTTTCAGTATGTACAGTATTAGCTGTAAAGCCTGGTACACACATACAATTTTGATTAGCCAATTTTAGCTCTGTTCATAAAATTCATTGTCTTTTGGCCCACTTACTGCACGGGGGTCAGTGATTGACCAATCAAAATTGTATGTGCGTATACATCTTTGATCTATGCCTATACTGATTGTAAATTATCTAAATAAAGGACAGGGGGCTCCATCCAATATTTCGATGGGCAGGCCCGTTATCTGTAGCTTACACCGCTGCTAAGTTCATGTACATTTAACCCCACCCATGGTCACGCCCACTCACCTCATGGCCACGGCCATTTTTACCTCCCCACCTGGTGCCCACAGGTGCCCCCGATCTCCAAGGACCCTAGAAACGCCCCTGGTGCCCAGTATATGTAGGCAGGGGTATATGTGCCCAGTATATGTAGGCAGTGGTATATGTTCCCAGTATATATAGCCAGGGGTATATGTGCCCAGTATATGTAGGCAGGGGTATATGTGCCCAGTATATATAGCCAGAGGTATATGTGCCCAGTATATGTAGTCAGGGGTATATGTTCCCAGTATATATAGGCAGGGGTATATGTGCCCAGTATATGTAGGCAGGGGTATATGTGCCCAGTATATGTAGGCAGGGGTATATGTGCCCAGTATATATAGCCAGGGGTATATGTGCCCAGTATATATAGCCAGGGGTATATGTGCCCAGTATATGTAGGCAGGGGTATATGTGCCCAGTATATACAGCCAGGGGTATATGTGCCCAGTATATATAGCCATGGGTATATGTGCCCAGTATATGTAGGCAGGGGTATATGTCCCCAGAATACGTAGCCAGGTGTGCTCAGCTGGGGATGCTCATTCGGATTCCGCGGAAATGCAATTTCCGAAATTCCGATCGGAAATTGCATTTCCGTATCGGAATGCGGAAATCGGTAATGCAAGTGCCGTAGGCGGATTTCCGCCGGAAATCACGGAAATTTCCGCCGGAAATCGCGGAAAATCTTTAACATCGATTTTCTCAAAAACTATAAGGTCTTTTTGAAAACTTTTTTTTGCATCTTGTTCACAAGATTTGGTTTAATTAACGCTGAAAATTTGGTGTTTCTAGGACTTAAGGGGGCTTTTCTATTAACCACTAAAGTCGGCGTTTTTTTACTGTAATGTGAAATGCAGAAAATCTGCATCTGCCTATTTTCTGCATTTTACATTACAGTAAAAATCCGCCGACTTTAGCAGTTAATAGCAAAGCCCCCGTAAGTCCTAGAAACACCAAATTTTCAGGGTTTATTAAACAGAACCTTCTGAGCAAGATGCAAAAAAAAAGTTTTTAAAAAGACCTTATAGTTTTTGAGAAAATTGATATTAAAGTCGGGAGGAATTTCCGCGATTTCCGGCGGAAATTCCGGCTTGGAATGCGGAAATTGGTAGCGGAAAGCGGAATCGATAATCGGTACATGACGGAATGCGGAATTACCACGGAATCGGAATTTGGCGTTCCGACCATCCCTATGCTCCAGCAGGAGGGGAGCAGCGCAGTGGAGGGAAAGCCATGGGCTCAGTGGTGAAGGGCGGACGTCTTCCCCCCCCTTCCCTCACCTTAGGAGGCTCTCCCACCCTCGCTCTCCCCTCCGGAACGAAGTGTGCAGCGGCTGGCAGCGGGCGGAACTTACCTCGTCTCTTCGCAGGCTCCGGATGGATTAGCCGCTACTCTGGTCTGGTCCAGACCAGAGTGCGGCACCAGAACTTCAGGCGCAGGAGCGAGATGAGGTAAGTTCTGTCTGCTGCCAGCCGCTGCACACCTCGTTCTGGAGGGGAGAGCGAGGGAGGGAGAGCCCCCTAAGGTGAGGGAAGGGGGGGAGACGTCCGCCCTTCCCCACTGTGCCCATAGCTCTCCCTCTCCTCTGCGCTGCTCCCCTCCTGCTGGCTGCACAGGCACGCGGCCAGGGGGGAGCAGCGGGCGGCCAGGGTCGGGCAGATGCCCGGTTTTGCCATATGTGTGGACGCCCATGGATAGGCACCTTCCCCCAGTATAGATTAGATAGGCAGCTGTCCCCAGTATAGATTAGATAGGCAGCTGTCCCCAGTATATATTAGATAGGCAGCTTCCCCAGTATAGATTAGATAGGCAGCTGTCCCCAGTATAGATTAGATAGGCAGCTGTCCCCAGTATAGATTAGATAGGCACCTTCCCCCAGTATAGATTAGATAGGCAGCTGTCCCCAGTATAGATTAGATAGGCAGCTTCCCTCAGTATAGATTAGATAGGCGACTGTCCCCAGCATAGATTAGATAGGCAGCTGTCCCCAGTATAGATAAGATAGGCAGCTGTCCCCAGTATAGATTAGATAGGCAGCTTCCCCCAGTATAGATTAGATAAATAGCTTCCCCCAGGGAGGCAAGAGTAAGGAGGAGGGGGCACTGGGTGGAGCGGCGGGGGGCAGTGGGCAATCCAAACGCACCTCTGATCGCCGCAGACACAGCCTCCAGCTCCTTCCGACTTCCTCCTCTGGTGTAGCTCGCATTGGTAACAGCGCCCCCTGTGCGTCATCACAGGGGGCGCTGTAACCAAGGTGACGGATGCCGGTGGGAGGAAGTCAGAAGCACATAGAAGCTGTGCCTGCCTCGATCTGAACAGAAGGGGAGTTTTAAACTGCTCGCTCCCCCCGCCGCTCCGCCCAGTGCTGCCTCCTGCCGCTGAATTGATCTGGGGCACCATGGCAACAGGTTCTGGGAGGTGCCCCGGATAAAAGGTCCTAGCGACCCACTACATCTCTCAGCATGCTTTTGTTTGGGGAGACATGAGGTGGCTATACACCATACAATTTTTTCTTTTTATCTTTTAAAGAGGAACTTTCTTGAATATAACTTAAAGAAAACCTGTAACAACAAAAAGTTCCCCTGGGGGGTACTCACCTCAGTAGGGGGAAGCCTCATAGTAGGCGGAGGCCTCCGGATCCTAATGAGGCTTCTCCCGTCCCCCTGTGTCTCACGGCAGTCTCGCTGTGCCCTTCCGAACAGCGGGGATGTAAATATTTACCTTCCCGGCTCCAGTGCAGGCGCAGTATCGGCTCTCCGCTCGGAGATAAGTGGAAATAGCCGATCGCTGTCGGACCATTCTACTGCGCAGGTGCAAGTCTCATGCGCCTGTGTAGTAGAGCGGACCCGACGGAAATCGGCTATTTCCGCCTATCTCCGGGCTGAGGGCCACAACAGCGCTCCCGCTGGAGCCAGGTAAGGTAAATAAATTCAGCTTGTCAGGCTTGTCGAGCCCGGATTGGTGGAGACTTCGGGGGAGTATTTATACACCTTGTAGCCTTGGACAGGTCTTAAAGCTATGTCTGTATTTACTACAGGCCAAAGGGTTGAGTTTAGATATAGTAGGAATGAGGCATAAGGTATATTTTATATGCATCTCATAAGATCTCAGAGTTTTAGGGTTGAGGCCCATGTCTTGTGTATTCTTTTTAGTCACAAACTGAATCAAAAGCAATTACATTTTCACATATTCTGTACCAAAATAAAAGACTTGTAAAATTAAAACAAAGTAACAGAATTTAACCACTTGCCGACCGCACGCTTATACCGTGCGTCGGCAAAGTGGCAGCTGCAGGACCAGCGACGCAGTACTGCGTCGCCAGCTGCAGGCTGATTAATCAGGAAGCAGCCGCTCGCGCGAGCGGCTGCTTCCTGTCAATTCACGGCGGGGGGCTCCGTGAATAGCCTGCGGGCCGCCGATGGCGGCTCGCAGGCTAAATGTAAACACAAGCGGAAATAATCCGCTTTGTTTACATTGTACGGCGCTGCTGCGCAGCAGCGCCGTAAGGCAGATCGGCGATCCCCGGCCAATCAGCGGCCGGGGATCGCCGCCATGTGACAGGGGACGTCCTGTCACTGGCTGCACAGGACGGATAGCGTCCTGTGCAGCCCGGATCACCGGGGGGGGGGGAAGGTAGGAGAGGGAGGGGGAGAATGTCGCCGCGGAGGGGGGCTTTGAGGTGCCCCCCCCCCTGCAACATGCCTGCACGCAGGAGCGATCAGACCCCCCCTGCACATAGATTGGCTTACTGACATTCAAATCCTTGCACAATCTGGGCCCTGGATACCTGAAGGACTTGTTGCAACTACATCACACCCCCCACAATCTTAGATCAAAAGGACGTAACACCTTGGTCACCCCCAGAGTCCACCTCAAAACCTTTGGAGACAGAGCCTTTTGTCATGCTGCCCCTACACTTTGGAACTCCCTGCCACACCCAATCAGGACAGCCCCATCCCTGGAAACATTTAAGTCTAAACTGAAAACCTACCTTTTCAGTCTGGCATTCATGAACATCTGACTATCCCCTCTGTAACACAACCCAGCCTGAAACCCTGTATTAATCTGAGACACAGCTATGCGCTTTGAGTCCTATGGGAGAAAAGCGCTTTACAAATGATATTGTATTGTATTATATTGTATTGTATTGCACATCATCCCCATAGGGGGGAAAAAAGGGGGGCGATCTGATCGCTCTGCGTGCACCCTGATCTGTGCTGGGGGCTGCAGAGCCCACCCAGCACAGATCACAACAAACAGCGCTGGTCCTTAAGGGGGGGGTAAAGGGTGGGTCCTCAAGTGGTTAAGAGAAACAACATATATTGTTACCTTAGGAACGTGGATTTTTAAATATGTATACCATGATGGTATATTACTATTATTTTTTGCTAATAAGGTCTCATAATCATCGATGGTGTACAATGAGAAAGCAAAAGACACAAAACATAAAAAAAGACACTAACTTATAGTTAGCACTGTTTATTGTAAATCTACAGTGGGTGTAAATGGAAAAATAGTGCGTTTTTTCTATTTTTTACATTCATTTCCCTTTAAAATGCATAGAAAATAAGGTATTTACTATACAAAATTTTCACACACTAAAAGCCTAATTTGTCCTCGAAAAAACAATAAATAGATCATTTAGCTGTGATAAGGAGTAATAAAGTTATTGGCAAATGAATGGGAGCAGTGCTGGTATGTGAAAATTGCTCTCGTCCTGAAGTAGTTAAATACAACAAATGTGTGTCCTCCACCCTTGAGACCATTGCTCCTCTGCGCACCAAACATCTTACTCCACACCATCATGCACACAGTGGTTTGATAACTCTATTAAAGAGCTGAAAAGACAGGGCTGGAAACTTGAAAGACAGTGGCGCAAATCTCAGTCCCCAGAAGACAAACATGCCTTAATCCTAAAACTGAAGAACTACCAAGCAGTAGTCACCAAGAAAAAGTCATCCTTTCTATCAGATGAGATTGCAAATGCAGTAAACAAACCAGCTCAACTGTTCCGCACAGTAGAAAAACTCTGCAACCCGGCATGCCAAAAATTCAATATCCAGTCCTCAAAGGACCTCTGTGACAAATTTGCCCATTTCTTCTCAGACAAAGTTTCTGCTATTCGGTCCGCCATCCAGCTTACAGCATCTGAGCATAATATAGGACCAAAGACCATTAGCAGAGACAACGTAACACCTTGGTCATACTTCAAGGTAATTGATGAAGTCACATCAAGCATCCTCCTCCACCACCTCCGCCAGACTACCTGTAACCTGGATCCTGGCCCAACACAGTTCATGTTGAACTGCCCCGACCTGTTTATATACCGGTATTCCTCAAAAATGTAAACTGTTCCTTACAATTGGCACCGACTAACCAGCAAGCTCGTGGTGACCCAGAACTCATTGGAGTGTGTAAGGGACTACAATGGTCCTAAAAGCCCCCTTACTAAGATGTTAAGAAAAACAAAAGTTTGCTTTCCTAAAACAGAAAGAATTTGCGATAATTCAGGTTGGAGCGAGCTCGAGATGTCTCCCAGGCACCACTGCTGAATATATGCAAATTAACCATTGTACCCTTAGAAGCTAAACACACCTCCAGAACCGCTGGAATGCAATGATGTGTCAGCTTGTTAATATGTACAGAGCCATAATAATCCAACATGCATACAGACTGTTTCAGATTGTTTGATCCTCATCAGTGCATGGCATGGATTAATTTGGCTCTATGGAGTAGGGCTTGTAAATCCGAGAGGCACAGACTAACCAGCAAGCTCGTGGTGACCCAGAACTCATTGGAGTGTGTAAGGGACTACAATGGTCCTAAAAGCCCCCTTACTAAGATGTTAAGAAAAACAAAAGTTTGCTTTCCTAAAACAGAAAGAATTTGCGATAATTCAGGTTGGAGTGAGCTCGAGATGTCTCCCAGGCACCACTGCTGAATATATGCAAATTAACCATTGTACCCTTAGAAGCTAAACACACCTCCAGAACCGCTGGAATGCAATGATGTGTCCATGCCATGCACTGATGAGGATCAAACAATCTGAAACAGTCTGTATGCATGTTGGATTATTATGGCTCTGTACATATTAACAAGCTGACACATCATTGCATTCCAGCGGTTCTGGAGGTGTGTTTAGCTTCTAAGGGTACAATGGTTAATTTGCATATATTCAGCAGTGGTGCCTGGGAGTCATCTCGAGCTCACTCCAACCTGAATTATCGCAAATTCTTTCTGTTTTAGGAAAGCAAACTTTTGTTTTCCTTACAATTGGGGATATTTCCTACTTTACTGAAGGAAGCAATCATCGGCCTCTTAGATCCACAGGCTCCAATATGCTAGTCATACCCAGAGTCCACCTGAAAACTTTTGGTCCCAGAGCCTTCTGTCATGCCGCTCCTACATTACGGAACGCCTTACCTCAGCAGATCAGGACAGCTCCATCTCTGGATGTGTTTAAAATCAGACTGAAAACTTACCCGTTCAGTCTGGCATTTGCAGAAATATCATTTTGTTGTATTAACACTTCATGTTACTACCAATTACTGAATCTGAGAGAGCCTAAGCGCTTTGAGGTCCTATGGGAGAAAATCGCTATAGAAATGTTATTGTATGGTATTGTATTAAGATTTAACACTTATTGAACAATCTCAAATAAAGTGGCGTAACTATAGTGACCATGGGGTGCCTGCTCCTCCCCCTTCTCCAGAGTAGTGCAGTGGAGCAGTTTAATATTTACCTGCTCCCGTGATGCTTTCGAGTCTCCTATGATCCTCCTGTCAGCCACGCGCTCTATGCTGCATACCTCTGGTTCCTGGGGCAAGACACGTGAATAGAAGAGACACAACGCATCGCTGAAGCAGGTAAATATTACACTGCTCTGCTGCACTTCTCTGCTATGGTGTCAGGAAAAAAGGGAAGGGTGGAAGTTTGATTCAAGGAGGACGCCCCATGCTAGTTTCGCTGGGTAACTCTCATGGGTTGTTGTTCCCCCTTGGTTAAAACTGAAAACATTTAAATCAGAAAAAACATTTCACCAGTGTGCTCCGCTAGATGGGAAGACAGTGTACTATTCTTTTACGTCTTACAATAATGCATATTTTAAGCTCTCAAGGGCCACATAATATGGCAAGGAGGGCTACATTTGGCCTGCTGGCCTTATGTTTCACACATGTGCCATAGAGGGTTCCCGGCCATCTGTACAAGCTTGTTGTCGTTGCAATTCCGTGCCTTCCTTGAAAGCCTTTGGAATCACTGGCGTCCCTGAGTGCTTCCGGAGATGAGCGCATCCGGACTGCGCATGCACAAGCCCATACTCACAAGTGTGCACTCATCTTGGAAGTACTCTGAAGCCTTCATGAGGACTCCCGAAGGCGTATTCGAAAAGTTGGTTGAATAACTCCAACAGAGACAGCAGTGGACCAAGGATACAGACAGAAGGCTAGGAAGGATCTATGGGCTCTAGAGCCTTCCCTCTTCTTAGGTGAGAATCTAATCCTATACAATAAAGCGCAAGTGTCCCTGAGTCTGTCCCTGTGTTGGTGCGTTGCGCTACTGCGCATGTCAAGCACTGGCAGCCATTGGGACAGGACGCAGGGCGGGCGGGCTGAGCGTGCTGATGTGTGTGCGCGTGCCGGGCGGCAGACGGGTGTGCACTCGGTGGACGGGTGCGTACGCGCACTGACTGGCAGCGGTGGTGGCGTGAAGAGACCTAGACCCCGTTTTTAAACGGCTTAAGTCAACTAGTTTTTTTAAGAAATTTGCTGATTTTTTTTTACCAATATTTATTTATAAATTGTTTAGTCATTGTTTGCCCATTGTAAAATCTTTGCTCACCGTGATTTACATTCTTAATGGACACCTGAGATGAAAATAAACTAATTTAATAAACAATTGTATCTATCTCCATTCTTCTAAAAATGAGTTTTTAAGATATTCCACAGTTTTATTTTATATTTTAATCTACGTTTTAAGTTTTTACTGTTTTATTGTTTTTGGTCAATGACACATTCATTGAAGTATGCCAGAGCTAAAATCTATGAACTATTGACCTTTTTATCTCTTTCCTGCTCTCAGAAGCTATTTTCTGCTAGGAAAGTTTTTTATAGTTGTAATTCTTATCAGTGAGGGTCACACTGTAGTCTGACCAAGTCATGACAGGAACTGCCACTTACATACCTGATGTTTAACTCTTTTAGGGAGAGAGAGAAAAAAAGGAACACTGCATAGTTATTTGTGTGCTAGGCACTGTCCATCTCATCATGTCACATGTCACCTCGGGTATCCATTAAAAGTTTCATAGGCGGCAACATCTTTAATGCTAATGACTGTTGTGTGTTCCAAAGTGAGTAGAAACAACTGGTCTCCCAGAGCGCTCTGGAGCAGAAGACTGTGTGACCCCATAGCCTAGGCTATACATTACGGGGGGAGGGGGGGGGTAACATATCAATGTACAGCAATATATAGATACTGTATAAAGAGAGTTGCTGATGCCAAAAACAGGATAACTAATATAAAATGGGGTACCATGAATAGTGTATTACATTCTATATGTCATTACAGTGCCTCTTTTTAAATTCAGGCTGGGTTCACAGTGGTCAGTTGCATAGCACACGGGTTATAATGAGTGTGAACTGCAATGGAGACTGGACGTAAACATTAATGCAAAACCTGCATGCAGCGAGTTAAAACAACAACAACAGCACCATTTCTATAACGCTTTTCTCTCATAGGACTCAAAGCACTTAGGCTCTCTAAGATTCAGTATTTGGTAGTAGAATGAAGTATTAACACAACAAAAATGGTATTTCTGCAAATGCCAAACTGAACAGGTGGGTTTTCAGTCTGGATTTAAACACGTCCAGAGATAGAGCTGTCCTGATCTGCTGAGGTAAGGAGTTCCATAACGTAGGAGCGGCATGACAGAAGGCTTACGGGACCAAAAGTTTCCCAGTGGACTCTGGGTATGGCTAGATTATTGGCGCCCGTGGATATGAGATTGCAGGGATTGCTATGCAGCTGCAACGCTGCAACATTTTGTTCATGTATCCAGGGCCAAGATTACGAAGTGACTTAAATGTCAGTAAGCCGAACATGATCAGTTACAACGCAGTACTGTAAACAAGCCCATAGAACTGTGTGGGCAGTGAGTTGGCATGCAGAATTATTCTGTAACACGCAAAAGCATATCTACATCAGGGGCGGACTGACCATTAGGGCACTCGGGCACGGACCGAGGGCCCGTGGTCAGGGGGGCCCGCCGCCCGCCAGAGAGCCCTGAGCACGAGGGGAGACAGCCAGCGAAGGAGGGCGATGGGCAGAGCAGCGGAGAAGGGGGGAAGTTCCCCCCCTTCTCTCACCTTGGGGCCCCCCTTCCTGGCTCTCCCCTCCAGAATCGGTAATGTGTCGGCACAGCGGCTGACAGCGGGCGGAGACTTACCGCTGTTCAGCCACCGGAGGGAGCGCTGATCTGTGTGCCACTAGTCTGGGCTTCTCAAGTAGTCCCCCCCCTCCAAACCTTGTCTGAGTTTGGAGGGGGGGGGGGAGACTACAAATAACTGTTGCCCATGGCCCCATTGTAGCTAGAACCGGCCCTGAGTATCAGCTGGAGCTCTATAATGGGGAACACTATAACGCTATAATGGAGGGCTGTACAGTGGGAGCACTATAATGGGGAACACTATAACGCTATAATAGAGGGCGGTAGAGTGGGAGCACTATAATAAGGGGTTACTATCCGGGGTAGCTCTATTACAGGAGGCACTATAAATAAGACCACTATGGAAGAAATGATAACAATATATTGCAGGGCAGGTATAATGGGAGCACTAAAACAGGGGGTCACTGTAAGTGGAGGCTCTATTACGGGGGAAGCTATAAACAAGCACTATGGGGGACATTGTAACAGAGGACACTATAGCTGGAGGAATGGAGGAATTCAAAGTAAAATGAAACTTTTTTGATAATGTCACATTATGTAACATGTTTGTATATTCATTGCGAAGATAAAGTACATCTAAATGATTAATTTTAGTTTTAATTAGTGTGGAAAATGGTTACAACTTCTTAATGTTCTTTATTTCCGCACTTTCTGTCCTAACAGGATCTGGGAGAAATCCCTCTAACGCAGGTAAAGTGCAGGAGGAAAAGGCGGTGCATCTGTGTTACATCATTTCCTGTCAGCTGACACTTCCAAGATTCTTGAATTCATTGATGTACACAAGTGGTACAGCATTCTTGTCTCTGTCCCACTGTCTTCCTCATTTCTCTCTTTCAGGACCGATTAAAGCGGACTGAACTCAGAACTTCCTCTCTGCTCTGCAAGATATGCAACAGCATAATAACCTAAAAAAATTCTTTGATTAGACACAGATGGGGGGAATTAGACAGGCTAAACTCTCTAAATACGTACAGAGTGCATGTCTCTCTGTTTTTCTTCTGTCCTATGTCAAGTGTTCAGGTCCACTTTAAAACAGAATTTAGCCTTCTTAAAACTGAAGTTATTTGCAATGAGTCAGGTTGGAGTGAGCATATGAGGTGTTCCACAGTGCATTGCTGCTGAATAAGTAAATGCCTCTTTGTTGTCGCTGAAAGCTAGCCACACCTTCAGAACCGCTGGAATGCAATGATGTGTCAGCTTGTTAATTGTACAGAACCACAGCGATCCAACATGCAGCCTACAAACTGTTTCGGACTGGTCTGATCCTCAGCAGTGCATGGCATGGATTAATAAGGCTTTATGGGGTAGGACTTGAAACACTAATAATTACAGATTGCCCAACAAGCTCATGGTGAAGCTTCCTATATAATAACAGCCCTGTCGCTGCATCCTCCTGTGTCTGTGCATTGTGCCTAGCGCGCATGCGCAGCACACGGACGGACTTCAAACAGCGAGGAGACCGGTGCAGGGGAACAGGCGGACATGTGCATTTGTGCCCATGCATTGCGGCTGTGCGCGGGTCACGAACGTGTGCACGTTGCGCAAGGGGGAGGTGGTCCACCCGTTTTTCAATGGGCTAGCCTTTAACTAGTAGGGCCATATTACTGTATATACTCGCGTATAAGCCTAATTTTTCAGCACAAAAAATAGCTAAAAAGTTACCCCCTCGTCTGATATGCGGGTCATTGGAGCAGAACGGATGGTGCAACAGGTTTTGTTACTGGCAGAGGAGTGTAAGGATTGAGCACTAGTGATCCTGCTCTTGCCAGCTGGCTCCCTGCTGTGCCCGTGCCCCCCATCCCCTGCAACGTGGTGTGCAGAGTGCACTGCTTAGGACTACCTGTATCCCCTGGCTTGTGGAGAGGAGCGTGCAAGCAACATGTCAGCGGGGCAATGATCGGGATTCTTCCTGTGTGGCAACTGCTGTGTCTCATATCTATGACACCATCTAATGGTGCCTTAAGACACAGCTGTATCATCCTTGGGACACATCTGGCTATGGGGAGAGGGGCTGACTTGCACTGGGGCATATCAGGCTACTGTGGAGGGGGCTGTACTGGGTAGGGGGCTAATACGCGAGTCAATCACTTTTTCCTGGTTTCTGAGGGAAAGTGTGTACCTCGGCTTATACACGGGTCGGCTTATTTGCGAGTATATACGGTAATCCAAAACCAACAAAATTTTTTGCTGGGATTTGCCTTTGAATTACTGTTAACACGTGTAAAATTCTGTCAAGGCAACAAACTAGATACCCCGGTTTTCTTGAACACAACAAATGCTTCAAAAGCCTGCAGACATAAAAGGGATCACAATAAATGGATAGATATTTATTGTACAAAGCTGAAAAATAACTACCCAATTTTCCAACCTCAGGTGATTTTGGCAGGTGCAGCAGATCAGTCACAGTAATGTTGAGTACAGTTAGGTGGTTTCCATAGATATAAATACAACATTTACAATAACACCATAATCATTAAAAAATAATAATCACATAAATAGCAAACAATATGAATAAAAAAACAGGTAAAGTGCAAAATTTTATTTTCAGAGATTCCTAGATCCCGAGATGGATTATGTAATGCAGCCTTAGGCAAGGTAGTAGATTTGGCGACCCCTTGTGGTCCTTTTGGTCAGCTGAATCATTGAGAGGTCAAAGAAGGTGACAGATGGGCCCCTTGACACCCACTATGCCCCAAGTACCTGCCTAGGCGGCCTGGTGGATGATCCTGCTCTGCTGTGATGGTTGAAGCACTGGATAGTAACAGAGCAGGATCATCCACCAGACAACCTAGGCAAGTGCCTGGGGCCTAGTGAGTGTCAAGGGGCCCACCTGCTACCTTTTCTGACTTCTCTCCACTTCCGCTTACCAAAAGCACCACAAGGGGGCACCACACCTAATCTAGTACCTTGCCTAGAGCCCCATTACAACTTTACAACTTAATCCACCTCTGGATAGTAACAGCTATAGGTGACACCGCCGATGTAAACCCAACACATGTAATGCATTGCTTCTTTGGCTGCACATCCTCGTTATCTTCTGTAGTTTGGCATCACAGCCTAAAAATAAAAAGGATAACTTGTCATTAATTATCTGCATAAGAAGGAACTGTATAGTACAAAGATGTCACATATTGCAACACACTTCAGGAAGAACTGATAGGCCAGTCCAGTATCCAGTACAGCTTTTACTATTGAGAGCTATTTATAAAGAAGTTGTGATCTGCTAACAGATCAGCCCGTATTTGATTGTTGTTATTTGAAATCAGATCAACGCTTAAAGCAGGGGTATCAAACTCAAATACAAAGTGGGCCAAAATTGTACACTGGGGCCTAGTCGTGGGCCAACCTCAATGTCCACCTACCTCCTTTATAAAGTTCCCAAGTGTTTAATGCCCCCCCCCCCCCCTCTCCTATACAGTTCCCTAGTGTTCAGTGCTTTCCCCCTACCTTCTGTGAGAAAACGCGGAAAAGCCGCCGCGAGTACTCTTAGTAAGGCGGCTAATTCCGCGTCCCACATGGCAGCTTGCGCACATAGGCCTGCATCCACCAGCCTGACGGAGCGCGGAGTGGCCGCCGTATGCCCAGTGAACAGGGCGGCGGATTCCGTGTCCGACGCGGCGGTTTGCATGCATGGGCCTACCACTAGCAGGGAGGCTGAACGCGGGGAAACCGCCGCATGCTCTGACAGCGGTGCGGCTGGCCCCGCGTTCAAGCCAGCAGATACATTACAACACATGTCTGGTGTGGCTGGGACTGATAGTCCACACAGGTTCAGAAGGACGTGCGCGCGCGCTGAGAGGAAGAGCCTTTATGACAGTCAGAAGGGTGTCAGCTGATCCAGCCGGTCAGCTGACAATTCTACCAGGTTTCATTGGTCCAGCACTTAGGGGAGGCGCAGGAGAGCACTGGTGTATATATACTGGGTGCTGGTTATTTCTCAGGTGTCTGGCGTTGCGATCACTACGTGGTAGCACTCAGACCTTATCAGTATCTGTGATATTATCTGTTATATTTCAGACTAGTTCCAGGGTGTTGATGATCAAGGAACTCACACCCAAGACTAGGGAACTGTATTATCATTCTGTTATATATTAGACTAGTTCCAGGGTGTTGATGATCACGGAGCTCACACCTAAGACTAGGCATTGTTATTATCTGTTATGACTTTCTGCTTTCCTGACCACTCTCTTGATCTCTGATTTGGTACCTCACTACATCTGATACTCTGTTGCTGAACCCTGCTTGTCTTAAGATTCCGTATCTGTCTCCTGTCTCTGTGTATGAGCTGTCTGTCTGTTACCGACCTGGCCTGTCCGACCTCGAGAACTATCTTCCCTGTTGGGAGATAGTTCACAGACCTGTCAGTGACACTTCACCTTTGGTGTCACTCACACTCTGGTCCTTCCCATTCTCAGCCTGGCTCCGCCCCTTGGGGAGCATCAGACCATTGGAAGGAACCTGTTCTTTGAACAGTATCTCGTACTGCCTAGCACCCTCTATAGGGGTGCTCTCCTCAAAGTATTACTGTTGCACCAAACACTCATATTACTTAGGTGTCCAGAGGTTAGAGATATATCTGATTATCAGTGATACTGCAGATCATCAATAATCGGGTATATATCTGTATTTTCGGTGATACTGCAGATCACCGGTAATCAGATCCTCTCTGTGTTACACCGATCGGTACACCTTCCCCATATGGCTTCCCTGGTGATCTAGGGCTTCATCTCCAATATAGCTCCCCCTGGTGGTCTGGAGGGGACCAGACATAATGCAAAGTGGGGAATCTGCTTGAAGGCCAAATTCAATGGCTTTGAGGGCCAGATTTGGCCCGTGGGCCGGAGTTTGACATGTATGCCTTAAAGTGAACCTGAGGTGAAAATAAAATTATGATATAATGAAATGTATGTGTAGTACGGATGAAAAAAGAACATTACTAGTAAAGAAAAGAATCTCATATTTTTATTTTCAATTTTATAGCTTTATTTTAACCGGTTCAGCGCCACAGTGCCGAAAATCTCATGCATCCGAGCAACGTTCACCTCCCATTCATTCGCCTATAACTTTATTGCTACTTATCACAATGAATTGATCTATATCTTTTTTTTTCCACCACTAATTAGGCTTTCTTTGGGTAGTGCATTTTGCTAAGAATTATTTTTTTCTAAATCTATTTTAACAGAAAGATTAAGAAAGAAATGAAAAAAAATCATTATTTCTCAGTTTTTGGCCATTATAGTTTGAAATTAATATATGCTACTGTAATTAAAACTCATGTATTTTATTTGCCAATCTGTCCCGGTTATTACACCGTTTAAACGATGTCCCTATCACAATTTATGGCGACGATATTTTATTTAGAAATAAAGGTGCATTTTTTCAATTTGCGTCCATCACTATTTATAAGCTTATAATTTTAAATAATATAATAACATATTCTCTTGACATGCATATTTAAAAAGTTCAGACCCTTGGGTAACTATTTATGTTGTTTTTGGTTTTTTTTTTATTGTATTTTTTTTTTTTTATTAAAAAAATGTATGTGGGTAATTTTTGGTGTGGGAGGGAAATTGCTAAATTTAAATGTAAAATAATATTTTTTTTTAATTAAAAATGTATGTGGGTGCAGTTTACTATTTG
The DNA here is from genome assembly GCF_040937935.1 of Hyperolius riggenbachi. NCBI lineage: Eukaryota > Metazoa > Chordata > Amphibia > Anura > Hyperoliidae > Hyperolius > Hyperolius riggenbachi. The sequence goes on along the minus strand of NC_090648.1, from coordinate 106,611,875 downwards.
GCCACAAGATGGCCACAGTGAAAAAAGTCCTGGATGCGAACGATCTCGCATCCAGGAACTAAAATGCTGGGGAGAAGTTTCCTGGGGGCAGAAATACCGCGCTCTCTGGATAGAAAGCTCTCGGTATTTCTGCGGGGAAGTTCGATCGGCGAATGGGAATTATATTCCCATTCACTGATCGGTGGGCTAGCGGCCGGAACGCGCGCGGGGGCGCGCCCGATCGCGCGCACCAGCCGGCGGCAGCAGCAGTGCCTATCTGGACGAGGAAGCTCGTCCAGATAGGCCGAACTGGTTAAAGATTGCATCAGACTGTCACTTTGGCAGTTTAGAATCCACACTCTGCCTTTTAAGCTGAAAAAGATAAGATAGAGTAATGACCCTTTGAACTGTCCTGCAGTAAAGGCTCATTACCTGTATTATCCCTGAGAGATATCAGCCCTTTGGCTTCTATTTACTTTTCAGGAAGTGGATTGAATTCAACAAGCTTTTCCACAAGCTCTTTTGTAGAGATAACAACTCAAGTGTTTTAACTTTTGTTGTATGGGAAAACAGAATGGGACTTAAAGAGACACTGAAGCGAAAAAAAATGATGATATTATGATTTGTATGTGTAGTACAGCTAAGAAATAAAACATTAAGATCACATATATCAGTCTAATTGTTTCCAGTACAGGAAGAGTTAAGAAACTCTAGTTGTTATCTCTATGAAAAAAAGCCATTCATCTCTACGACTTTCAAAGTCCTGGAGAGGGCTGTTATCTGACTTTTATTATCTCAACTGTAAGTGAACTAATTACTTTTTCTCTGCCAGAGGAGAGGTCATTAGTTCACAGACTGCTCTGAAAGAATCATTTTAAATGCTGAGTGTTGTGTAATCTGCACATATTATAGAATGATGCAATGTTAGAAAAAACACTGTATACCTGAAAATAAAAATATGAGGATATTTTCTTTGCTGCTAATCTTCTAGTAATTATTCATAGTACACAACCAATTCATTATATCATATTTTTTTTTTCGCTTCAGTGTCTCTTTAAGGACAACTGATGTAAGAAGAATATAGAGGCTGCCATATTTATTTCCTTTTAAACAATTATATGGAAATAATGCCAGAAACATCTGATCTGCATATGTTTGTTCAGGGTCTATGGCTAAAAGTATTAGAGGCAGCAGGGATAGCCGGGCAACTGGCATGGTTTAAAAGGAAACAAATATGGCAGCCTCCATATGCCACTTGTTTCAATTCTCCTTTAAGATAATTCCCCTGTACGGCTAATACTATAGGTGTGTATGTTTATCTCATCATGCCTCATGTTACTTCAGGTACACTTTAAAGATCACCCTATTTATAAAGACGTGAACTGAGTGTTTCACAGTACCTTACTGCATATATCATAAAGTAGTGCACTGTGGTTGCATTCACTTGAATGGAAAATAAGATTGCTAATGGCAAAAATAATCCAGGGCTCATTGACCTGCAGTGTGTCTGCCAACTGGCTCTTTCAAAAGTAGCAGATGGCAGCTAAGTGGTGAGCGGAATATTTGGAACAAACAACTCTTTTATAAAAGTGGAAATCATTTAAAGTCCACCTAAGAGGGATATGGAGGCTACCATATTTATTTCCTTTTAAACAATGCAGATTGCCTGGCTGTCCTGCTGATCTCTTTGGCTGAAGTAGTGGCTGATTCACACACCTAAAACAAGCATGCAGCTAATCCAGTCTGACTTCAGTCAGAAACAGAAACATTTGATCTGCATGCTTGTTCAGGGGCTATGGCTGAACGTATTGGAGACCATCAATCCGCAGGACAGTCAAGCAATCTGTATTGTTTAACGGGAAATAAACATGCAGCTTACATATCCCTCTCAATTCCGGTGTGCTTTAAACTTTCCCCCACTTACTTTCACCTGTCATGAGTTCTACTTGTAACAAATGCAGTCTTTCCTGGCTGCACACATCACACTACCTGTGCTTATAATTGTCACAGAACCACCACTTCCAGGACTGTCCTCCTCCATCTGTTCCAGACCCGCATCCCTTCTGTGCTGGGCCACACCACGGGATGAGAGAACCATAAGACCATAAAGAATGGAGATTTCTGAACATCTGCTATAACATGGCAAAAGACTGTTAGGGCTGGAACCCACTAGAGCGTTTTTGGCCACATTTATGCTTCCAAGTGGGCAGAGCGACGGTAATTCAGTGACATACTTCCTGTCCAGCAGGAAGTATGCCACTGAGCGGCATATTACCCTTCCAGCACAGTCAGCCGCAGGGTGATATCCATGGAGCAATGGTGCAGTGCGATCACCCTGCCGCAGGACAATTGTGGAGGCCGATTACTACTGTGCTTGCATGAAATGCCGACAATTGCTTGTTGGTGTACTTTCAGGGGTCACAGTGCTGGTACAGATGGACGGGGGTGGGGGTTGGAAGCCTCTTCAGGATCCAGAGGCTTCCCCCTCTTGAGGTAAGTACCCCCCAGGGGCTCTTGTTTCCCTTACAGGTTTTACAGGTTAAATCACACAATCCTATTAATATTTTAAAGTGTACAATATTGTTGTACAATCTTACCACTTATGTGTAATGTGAGGAACTTCCTAAAGTATCCTCTAAAAGTATATTTACTCAGTTAACTCTTCTACTACATAGATTAGGTGAGATTGTACAATCAAAATTGTATAATGAATGGGAACCTTTACAGTTGACCGGTCGCTACAAGTTACAGGTATCCTTTGCATCATGTTAGATAAATCCTGCGTTGCTTCTGCAGCTTATTCTGCCATACCTGTGGTGGAACTGGGGGGTAGGCCGGCCTGGCTGGAGGGGCAGCGGTGTGTCTCAGAAATGCCTAAAAATTAGAAACAAACAATTGAACATGTTAATATTTAGAAGCCACACTGAAAACAGGGCTACTTATGTGATTTGTATTGCCTAACTATTGTTTGTGTTGTAACTATAAATGACCACAGAACAGATTGAACACTCGCAGTTACGTAATTAAAAATCCTCCCCAACCCCCACAAAACTTTAAAGTCCCCCCCCAAATGTTTGCACCCTTTCCCTTGCCTATCCCTGGTGACTCTCAAAGCCCTGAGGCCTTTCTTGTTAAGAGTCATATAACAAAGTGTTAACATCATAATCTTCACACCATGACATACATATCCACAAAAGCACCTGATCTGGAGGATGGACCATTTTATCAGAGGGAGTAAAGTAGTAGTTGGGGCTCCCTTACAGCTCTGCCCCCCCCCCCTTTCCGGTGGTTGCAGGGGCTGAATGAAAAAACTCTACCATGTATGGGTACCATTAGGAAGACTTCTGTACTTCCATAGCTGGGACAATGGTGTTTACCTAATTGCTCCAAATTTGAAGCAATGTGATTGCTCCACAATCCCTCCCCATTTTACTAATGGTTGTCCCAGCAGTCCAGGGGATGCCTGAAGAGCTTTACTCCTACAATCAATAGGCACAGTGCTTTGCGGGGAAGGGGGAGGGGTTCTGGACTTTGCTACCCTATTGCAAGTCACCTCAACTCACCACTGATGGCCATAATAAGCTGGAAAACGAAGCTGAGGGGGACCCTCAAACTCTTTGTTCATTTACTAGCCACTATGGCTGGAGGGCAGGGCAGTACAGTACATCTCTGAGGGGGACTCTAGTCTCTAACACTTCATGTTTTTTTCCCTTTTTTGTCACAGCTGAACATATTCATCTTCTTTGAAAGTTTCTGCATGGTGGCAACTGAGCTACCAGCCTAAGGTAGTTGTGTCAGACAATGAGTGGTGCAGACTCAGGTCACACCACCAGCTCATATGTGAAATAAAGCTCACATAAATACAATGCATCAAGTAAAAGTTTATTTGCTAATCAAAGCAGCCTCACAGAACTTTAATGCACCAGGGAACTTGATTTGAGTTCCGTATTTGGAGCAAGCAGGCAGCCAGTGATATCAGAGATGCATGATCTAAACAACTGATTGGCATACCCATTCTGGGTAACACCCTTTTCATCCTTCTTTTATCCATCTAACATTGGGCTTACCTTAACCCTCCTGGCGGTCTTTTGAAAACCGCCAGGGGGCAGCGCAGCAGTTTTTTTGTAATTTTTTTTTTTAAATCATGTCGCGAGCCTAGGGCCACTTCGATCGCCTCCGGCAATCGGCAATCAGGAAATCCTGTTCAAAGAACGGGATTTCCTGGAGGGCTTCCCCCGTCGCTATGGCTGGTGACGAGGCGGGATGACGTCGCAGAGAGTCCCGATCCACCCCTCAGCGCTGCCTGGCACTGATAGGCCAGGCTGCACAAGGGGTCTAGGGGGGGGCGGTGCGGCGGATAGTGGCAAATCGGTGCGGAGCGGCGGAGATCGGTGTGCTCACGCAGCTAGCAAAGTGCTAGCTGCGTGCAGCAAAAAAAAAAATTGTGCAAATCGGCCCAGCAGGGCCTAAAAAAAATTCCTCCTGCTCGGCTTACTCCCTATGTTCGGGGTTACCGCCAGGAAGGTTAAGTATATGAGATCAAGGTTTCTTTTGGAGAATGTTACTCATATTATGGTACTCACTTGTGCGCCTTGAGGCTTCTGAGCGGATGCAGGTGGCATTGGAGGGTACATAGCAGAGACTGGGGGCTTCTGAGATGATGCAGGTGGGATTGAAGGGTACATAGCAGATCCTGGGGGCTTCTGAGATGATGCAGGTGGCATTGGGGGGTACATAGCAGAGACCGGGGGCTTCTGAGATGATGCAGGTGGCATTGGAGAGTGCACAGCATGATTCCTATGTACCTGGTAGTGAAAGAAACAAAAACGTCTTTGTTACTTTTCTAACTTAAACTGGGTTTATTTTGTGTAGATGTGTTACGTTTCTTACCAAGAATGAATAATTACTTTTCTTGGTTGCACATGACATTACTGGGTAGCATTACATAGGCCATAATAGTTATTGCTGTTTGTGCATACTGAAACATTTACATCTACAACATACCCCAGAATTTACTCCAGAAACATGCTTGTAATCCAGGAGCACTCTTATATCAAAGCACATTTCCCCATAAGAACTACTGAAAACTCAGATGATTTGTTACACAATACAAACACATTTATAGAAAAATATTTCATAGAAACTACTGTACTGTATAAATGAAGAACGCATACAGTAAAACAAATACAAGTCACATTAAGTACAGTCCTGCAGTGTCAAAGAGAGAAGAACCATCGGCTCAGTTGTGATGACGTGACGTGCGTATATGTACTGCGCTTGTCTTGCTGCTACTTGCTCATCAAGTCCAAATTTCTTGCAAAGTTTGGAGCAGTTAAAAATGGCACAAGACATGTCCTGTTGAAAAGGGCACCCGCTATGTGAGCTGAGACTACAAATAGCCCCAATGCTGCTACTATAGAGGGTGCTGTTTTCAACATGATGCTGGTGGTTACGGTTTTACGGTTAGGTGCTGGAGAGTGGGGCATTATGGTTAGGTGCTCACAGGGAGGGGGTTAATGTTGGGCACCCACCGGAGAGGGTTAAAGTTAGTTGCGGGGGTTAAGGTTAGGCACTACGGAGAGGGGGGGTGAGTAGTTGAGGTTAGGCACTATCAGGGCGGGGCTCTGAGCGAGAATGGGAAGAGGTTAGGTCACAGTAAAGAATCGGTGAGGCAGGGAACACACTTGCAGGGCCGTTTTCCCCTGCGTTTCCCAGGTTTCCGTCGGGTTTTGCGGTCGCGTCTAACGCGTGCATTTTTCCGCGTGCGTTTCTGAGTTTCTGCGTTTGCATGGCATGTAGTGTCATGCAATGTGCGGAAAAAAGCAGAAAACTGTGCGGGTACAAAACGCGGAAAAAAACGCGAACGCAAACGCGCACAAACGCATGCGGCGCAGCGTTTCCTGAGCTAGGCTATTATTTTCAATAGGCTTTAAAATCGTGCGCGTTTTGCCGTTCGCGGCAAAACGCGCAAAAACGCATGTAGTGTGTTCCCTGCCTAAGTATTACAGATACTTCACTATATGAATGAAGTAGCAGAACGTTGGTAAATTTACCAGTATTCTGCTACCGACAATTTCCTTTCAACTAGTCCCTTTTTCAAATGTTTCAACCCAAGTTACACTCACACACTAGGGGCCTGATTCACAAAGTGGTGCTAACAGTTAGCACACTGGTGAAAAGCCCTTTATCATGCCTAAACTCAGTTTAGGCGTGATAAGTTTAGGTGTGATAAGTTTAGGTGTGATAAGTTTAGGCGTGATAACTATAGCACCAACTGGGTTAGCACCGCAGTGCACAGCTGATCAAAAGTTTTGCGCTACCAAAGTCTGGTGCACTTCGCATAGAGTTTAATGGCGCTGCTTTGCGTGCAGGACTTTGCGCGCGATCTAAACTTATCTAAACTTGTAACGCCTAAACTTATCACGCCCAAACTGGCTTTTCACCAGCGTGGTGAAATGGTTATCACGCCTAAAGTCTCTAACTGGGTTAGCACCGCTTTGTGAATCGAGCCCCTACACTTATCTAAAGGTTTTACTGTATTTAAAAGGAAGAGCAAGCTGCAGTTCTCATTGCACATTTTTCCCTAATATTTATAGTGGTAGAATCCAGCAGCTGAATTGCGGTGAATTTTACCCCTTGCTCCTTATCTTGATTGCCATGGTTATCTCACCTGTGGAGAGGAGGGATATGGAGCGTGTGGTTGTCTCATCTGATTGGTGATATTGAATGTGGGATTGGCAACACCGGAACTATCTCCAGGAACCCGCCTGATGCAGGAAAAAAATAATCTCTGTTATTTAAATCCTTAAAATCATGTAAGCAAATCAATCTATCTTCATGTCTACAGTATCTATCTATCTATCTATCTATCTATCTATCTATCTATCTATCTATCTATCTATCTATCTATCTATCTATCTATAGTCTGCAATGTTGTTTGCAGATTTTGGCCTAAGTAATTTTTGTAACAAAAATGGCATTTTTGATGATTTCGAGAAAATGTTTGCAAAAATACATTGTATTTGCACACAATTGTGAAAATTCAGGAACATGCAAAAATATCATTATCTTTGCAGTGAAAACATAAACAATCATGTCCCCCCCCCCCCCACCCCCTCGAATATGCAAAAACATTTATTTTTAGCGAGAAAATTCACGAAAAATTTGAAAAACGACAAACTTATTACAAAATGATTTGATGGCATTTGTTGAACTTAACACTATTTTTGCAAAAATTAAGGTAAAAAGAATGCCGTCATTTTTGCTCATTACTGATAGTTGGCAACCTTGTTATATTTATGTCAGAAAACACACTGATTCTCACAGAAAATAGTTGCAAATACAAATGCTTTGCTGTGGTATTGCCATGTTTATTTATTTTGTTGCTGCTGAAAGAACATGAAGTAGCAGAGGGGAAAAAAGGTCTGAGACAAGGCCATTCCTCACACAACCTTAAAAATGGCCTGGAAAGAAAATATTGGCACCTTGGTAGCACATCGTTTGCAGTCTCCTAGGAGATAATGTTTCACCTTCCTTTTAAAATTATCTTTTAGCACATTGCGCTTGAAAAGGTACCAAAAAAGTAGTTGAAAAAGAATCTTAAAAATCACTTTGTTTTGTTTTTTTGCTTGGTTGTGGCCATATGCAATTATCTCCTAAGTTTTCTTCTAACAAATTATTTTCCTCTTGTATTTAAAATAATTTTTCAGCACTCTGCAATTGAAAAAGTACCAAAAAGTAGATGAATAAGTACTGTCTAATTGTTTTGAGTATTTTCTTGTGGTTTAAAAAGCCGTTTATTTACAAGGTGTGAAAATTTCACCTAGGAGAAAAAGTTAATTGCCTATCGGCCAACTAATGTTAATTGCTTTCTGTAACAATCAAGGGCCCCTATTTGATTAACTTTTTCTCCTTGGTGATATTTTAACACCTCATAAATAAAATGTCTTATAAGCCGCCAGCACTTTTGTTATTTGCAGAATACTGGGAAGTAAAAAAAAAAAAAAAGTTAAATAATCTCCTAGGAGAAAACTTAGGGTCCTAGGGGTTTGTGACCTGGTGGGCACCAGGCAGCAAAGTAGTCCGCCACCCATTAGAGGTGAGGGCCCATCATCCCTTGTGGGGTGCGCTGGTGAAGACCCGTACCCACTTAGACTCCACGGCCTGGGAGTGCCAGTACCAATTACCAGTGCTGAGATCAACAGGACCCTGATAGTAGTAGAAGGGTAGATACATTGATTATACTTTGAACAGAGGTCTAACTCACTTATATTACATAGAAGTGGTAAAATTGTACAATCAAGATGTCTTTAATGGAGAACTTTAGTGTGTCCTGGCCTCAGTGCAAATTACATTTTAGAAAGAGTTTCTAAAGCAGGCCATACACTGGCTCGATTCACGGCCGTTTCGACAGCAGATCCGATCCTGGGATCGGATCTGCTGCCAATCGCTTGCGCTAAACGCACCCGCCGATCCGATTCCCTCCCGAAATCGGATCGGTCCGTCGATCGCGCCGTGCGGGAAATTACCCTCGATCGCCCGGCGGTAGGAGCGCGTCGCTTGCGGCGTACGATTCGGGGCCGATCCGAGCATGTATACATTACCTGAAGCTGGCTCCGGGGTCCTCTTCTCCTCGCTGCACCGCATTTCCGCATGTCCCAGTGTACGCTTATACTTCCTGTGTCACTCCGGTGACCAGGAAGTTGAAATAGAGGGCGCTCTATTTGAACTTCCTGGTCACGGAGTAACACAGGAAGCGCCGGGATGGAGCAAGAACAGCGGTGCGGTGCAGTGCGGAGAAGACGCCCGGGAGCCAGCCTCAGGTAATGTATACGGGGGGGGGGGGGGGGACAGGCGGCAGGAGCAGCTGAACAGATTGTGATCGGTTTCAGGCTGAAATCGATTCACAATCTGTTTGCAGTAAAGGCAGCCATACGATCCCTATCTGATCAGATTCGATCAGATAGGGATCTGTCAGCTGGTCGATCTAATGGCACATCGACCAGTGTATGGCCACCTTAAAGCTCTTGTGGGGCTAGCAAAAGATAAGCAAGTTCCCCCAGGTAGAGTTTATTGTTCCTGAAGGTGACTCTACTATCTCTGAAGGTGACTCTACTATCTCTGAATGTCTCAGCCAAGATATGGGTCCTGCCAGACTAATTCACAGACATTATAATTAATAATGCTGATTAACGTCAGTCTGAACACTATTCATAAATAAATGTTGCCCCAAACCATCTTTCATGATCATTTTAATTGACATTTTACTTGCAGTTAGTGTATAGCAGTTTGTCCCATTGATGAACAGCTTATTTTGTTTGATAGAGAGTGGAGGGGGATGTAGGAGCCAGAGAGGCGCACATCACAAGGGGAACAATAGTGAGTGGACAAGAATGATCCACCTCTATCTTCAGATGACTGAAGCCAGGGCTGGTGCTTCCATAGAGGCAAATTGCCCCAGGATCCCAGAGCCTGTAGGTGCCCCCAAGGTGTGTGTCTTCTCCCCTCCAGCTATGGTGACTCTATACATGACTGCAGGGAATGAGGAAGAGAGGCGCCGTGGGGAGAACTCTGGAGTGTAGAGCATGGTGCTGCCTACTGTGTTCTGCCTGGATTAGGTAAGACTCCAATGTGTGTACACTCTGCATTTGTAAGGGAAAGGAGGAGAGGAATAATAGGGTCCCTAGTGCTTTTGGGGACATATGATGGACACCTAAAGATTTTTGTGTGGCCGGGAATGTGTTGGGATGAGTCCTGGGAGACAGCTCAGAGGCTGCGGGAGGGGGAAGGGCATTGCTGGGGGGGGGCTTCCAAGTTTCTTTTGCCCCAGGGCCCCATTGTAGCTAGAATGACTGAAGCAGGAGGCCGCTGATGTCAGGGGACTGGTGCTAGATTGTCACCTGAAATGATCAGAAGTGACTATTTTGGGGTGACAACAATCTAGGATCTGTATGTAACTTCATGCTTTCATGTCTTGTGCTGTGCTTTCTAGTTGTCTGCAAGTTGTGCTACTGCCCAATCTCCTATGGTAGTCATACCTTTGTTTCCTCCGCCAGGTTCTCTTGTACACTACAAACACCACAATGATGATGACGACCAAAACAATGATGACGATGAGCACAGTGTAGCCACTATCTAGAGACAGAGGGATAGTCAGAAAAAAACTCTGCCCTAAATGATTTACTTTAACGTTGTGTAAATGATAGAAGACCTTACAGCACAGAGTAGAAATTACAACCAGAAATTCTACTATAGACACAAGCATTGGGTGTTATTTAACATGATGCATTCTTGTAGCGTACATACGAACCCGCAATTCAGTTGGGCGCAGGGTTAGCTGAAAGATGGCCAGGGCCGGTTTTAGACTTTTTGGCACCTGAGGCAAACTTGTGAGGATGCCGCCCCCCCCCCCCCCATAGGTAGCCTGAAGGGGGTAGCAGCCAGGATGGGGGAGCTGCGGGCACAGCAGGGGGGGGGGGGGGGGGTGTCAGGATAAGGTGAGTCCTCCCCGCCCGTGCCTCTTACGATCTGCAAGCGGCTGCTTCCTAATTACAGCTGGAGGGGAGCGCAGATCGGGGGACCCAGGCGAGGGAGGGGGGTGGGTCCGACCCCCCTCCCCACCGCTAGGCCCAATAACCCCGACCTGCCCGCTACCCCTCCGGCTCCGCGGCCCCCCCCCCCGCACCCACGGACGGGCGGGGGGGGGGGGGGGGGGCGTCAGCAATTTTCTCCTAAATTTGCCTCAGGCGGCAAAAAGTCTAGAGCCGGCCCTGGCCGTTGCATTGTGTTCCCTGTGAAAGCAGCAATGTAACAGAACGGGATTGCGGTGATGTAGTATATACCCGTATAGACTACTGTATATGCCAGCACTACATTGATACATCATTATAATACCTTGACCTCCCTCCTTCCAGTTCACAAGCCTCCCCACTCCTTCTGTAATGAGACAGGTAATTCCCTAACCAACAGGAGGCTCAGAATTTTAAAGAGAAACCGTAACCAAGAATTGACCTTCATCCCAATCAGTAGCTGATACCCCTTTCCCATGAGAAATCTTTTCCTTTTCTCAAACGGATCATCGGGGGCTCTGTATGGTAATATTGTGGTGAAACCCCTCCCACAATGTGATGTCAGGACCACGGTCCTGACAGTTTCCTGTCTGTGAACCTCATTGCATTGTGGGAAATAGCTGTCTATAGCTGTTTCCTACTGCCAAAAAAAGCAAGCAGCATCTCCTTCCACTGACATCACCTGCCAGCAGTAAAAAATGTCACCAAGTGATAAAAATCAGAATGTAAAACAGGGAGAGGAAAGCTTTTACAATGTACAAACACTGACTAAATCATTTATACATAATTATTGTAAAAATGAAGCACTTTTTTATTACATTATTTTTACTGGAGTTCCTCAAATTGTACTTCCATTCGTTTCTTTTTAACTTTCACTGTCAGCCTACCTTATTTGTAAATCTACTGATCACTTCGGCATGCGGTTATTATTAAAGGTAGCCTCTGACCGTATATATTGTCACCACATCTTCAGTATTGTCCAGATTTGTGCTTTGCTTAACTATTGTATTGTGTAATGAAAGTGTCTGTGGATTCTCTCAGGGTGATGTGTGCTATGCATACAGGATTCACAGGTGTCCCTTGTTACTTACTAAATTGCTGTGGTGCGCTGCTGCTACAGTCAGGGGGCGCCCATCCATTCTCGCACTGGCACTGCTGCTCATCGTTGCACACCTGACACAACACACAGATGGTCCGTCAGACTCTCTTCCACCCCACCCACCTCATGCTTAAAGAAAACCTGAACTGAAAATTAAAAGTCTTAATAAAAATACACAGGTCATACTTACCTCCTGTGTAGTCTACTCCTCAATCTCTTTCTCCTCTCCCGCGTCCTGTTTGTCCACTGTAATCAAGGGATTCTCCATCCTCCATTTTGAAAATGGCCATTACCCCATAACAGCTTTCTGGTCAGCACATTGTTAAACTGTAGCATTGCCCATTTGAGCCATAGGGAAACATGGACATTACCTGGCACATCAGTTGTCCTCTCAGCTATAACTGACAGTAACTGATATATAACTGACAGCAACTGATACATTTCAGTTCTGACAAAATGCTGTCAGAACTAGAAGGGATCATTGTCAGAAGAAAATAGTGAGCTTTTGAGAGGAAATAATGGCAAGGTAACTACGTAATTTGAATTTTCATTTGAAGTTACCTCGTGTGTTTATTTTGAATAATTTTACTCAGTTCAGGTTCCCTAAAATGCCAGCCATATACATTTTTCATGTCATTTCTGTTACTCAAAGCGATCTACTATCCATCTAACTAAACCAAATACGGCGTTTCAGTCAAAAGGGACCAGACCATTTCTATACGTTTATTCTATGTATTTACATTTTTTTTTTTTAAATGTACATTGAAACAAATATAATTCATTATTATTAAAATGTTTAAATTGTTAGTCTCCTGTTCAGTTTTGCATGGGTGGTGCTACACTGGGGTGTGCTGAATGCTCCCCCCCCCCCCCCCCCCCGGGCATTTTGCTAGCAATTAAGGATTACAGCATCCCAGCAAACCAGCCAAGTGCATCTGTAGCTGTGTAGGTAACTTTCCTTCAATAATAGCTCCATCATTTGGACAATCTGCTCTGCTCAAAAGAGTTCTGTTTGTGATGTTTACATCTGGTTACTATCATTGCTGAACTAGCTAGCCTTAATTTTATCACCTGAATTAGGCAAAAAAAATCTAAAGTTCACCATGCAAACATCAATTTTGATCACCCAATGGCACACACCTGCCAACCATCATGCCCCCTTTTTGCCCCCCCTCCCCCCAATAAATTGAAGCTGGAGCCATCACTGCTTTTATGGAATGATCACATACTCATTGTGGGAACCATTGCAAATGATCTGCAAATACAACTGTGATTACAGCAATTCTGGCCATTTTGGTGGCCCAGTAAGGACAGCTTTTGTCCCCTCCAACCTGGTGAATAGGAAGGTCGTAGCCTACATGAATTATTTTTGCAGGCACTAATAATAAATTGGTAGCATATTTACAGAAGTAATGTTGTTTCTCAAAATGAATGTATAAAGGGTACATAAGTCTCTAGATGCAATGCTAGGCTACTTCTTCTCTACTTGTTCTCCCATCAGTGAAAACTATAATTTGTCAATGAGGACACTGGTGCTAAATTTGAGCATCAATGTCTCCATGTGAATGAGCCCTCCACATGCATTTCTTACAAGATGCTTTCATATATGGCATCTTCATGAGTGCATTTCGCCCGTAATAACCACAGGCTGCTACAAGACCTTGATGTACTAAGTGCTCAGTTCTCCCTCCAGAATTCAGAATTCTGTAGAATATATGGAGTCATTTCTATACACACATGCACGTTTACTCCTTGCAAATCACATAGGTATAATCACCACCAGAACGTACCGCATTTTTTTGGCACTTGGCAGAACACCTGGCATTAAAAGCAAACAGAGCATTAATGCTGGTACATCGTCCCCCTTGACATGTCTGCAAAAAAGATATATAAAAGGATAAGAACAGGAAACAAACTGTGTTAACAAAACACACAGTGTGTGTGTGTGTGTGTGTGTGTGTGTGTGTGTGTGTGTGTGTGTGTGTGTGTGTGTGTGTGTGTGTGTGTGTGTGTGTGTGCATACAATGCATGTATGTACAGTGTGCATGCACAGTGCGTTTGTGTACAGTGTCTGTGTGTGTATACAGTGTGTGTGTTTGTGTAAACAGTGTGTGTGTGTGTATACAGTGTCTGTGTGTGTGTGTGTACAGTGTGTGTACACAGAGTCTGTGTTTATGTAATGTGTGTGTATGTATGTGTATGTATGTGTGTGTGTGTGTGTGTGTGTGTGTGTGTGTGTGTGTGTGTGTGTGTGTGTGTGTGTGTGTGTGTGTGTGTGTGCGTGTGTGTGTGTGTTACTTTAAAGGGAACCTAAACTGAGAAGGATACGGATTTTTCCTTTTAACATAATACCAGTTGCCTGACTCTCCTGCTGATCCTGTGTTGCCAATACTTTCAGCTACAGCCCCTGAACAAGCATGCAGATCAGGTGCTCTGACTGAAGTCAGACTGGATTAGCTGCATGCTTGTTTCAGGTGTGTGCTTCAGCCCTACTTCAGCCAAAGGGATCAGGACTGCCGGGCAACTGGTATTGATTAAAAGGAAACATCCATATCCCTCACAGTTTAGGTTCCCTTTAAAGGGAACCTGAAGATGCTTTAAAAAAAAAATAAAGAGTTCTGCCAGACCCTTGCATCTGCCCTGTGCCTGCACCTTTCTGGAACAATCCACCGGCCTCCCACTGTGGCTAAATTTTGGTATTGCCGAATTGCAAGTAAACTGCCACTGCGCCTGCGCCCTTACTCTTGCTCATGTTGCAGACGCCGTCCTATAGGACGGGCCTAGACGTGCACGTCCTCGCTCATGTCGCCATCGCCATCCTGCACATGCGTAGGAAGAGGTTTATCTTCTTGCACATTTACAGGATGGTTATGTGAGCAAGAGCGAGGAAGTGTGCGGTCAGGGCAGGTGCACTGACTCGGCAACTAGCTAGTCACCGAATACGAAACTTAGCCGCGGCAGAGGACTGGAGGATCGTTCCAGGATGGCACAGGCACAGGGCAGCTGCAGGGGGCTAGCAGAAGCCCCAGGTAAGTAAAACTTTTTTTTAAAAGTATCTTCAAGTTTCCTTTAACAATGACTGAGAATCTCCTCTAATCCTGTACTCTGCAGAAACTTGATATTGCAGTCCTAAAACTAGGAATTATGTATATTAATATATTAAGTGGCACTTATACGGAGCTACAGGAATTGCAGCAATAACTGAATCCCTTACAGGAATTGCAGCAATAACTAAATCCCCTACAGGAATTGCAGCAATAACTAAATCCCCTACAGGAATTGCAGCAATAACTGAATACCCTACAGGAATTGCAGCAATAACTGTAATGAGAAGAATGGAAAAACAATCGAGAGCCCCCGATAGTGTATTATTGTGGATAAGTGGTTATACGTAAAGGTAATAAAGATTTATACTCACAAGTGTAGGTTGCCGAGAATAGGCAACCACTCGTATCGCAGTCGGGGAGATTAGACCTGTCCCCGCTCAGGTTAAGAAGTCGCTCTCTGTGCGGAAAAAAGGGGGGTGTCCACACCCATCCACCAGGTGGATAATCACGTAATAGGAAATACAGAGGCGCCAATAGAATAAAAAATAGTGCCAATTAAAAACCATAAAATTGTGGGTGGCAATGGTGGAATTGCCCACCCTACAAACAACACAAGACCACTTCGTGTGGTAAAACAAATTTAATCAATTTTGTACTCCTAATAACAAAAACAATTTGCAACGCGTTTCACGGGACCCAAGCCCGCTTCCTCAGGCAAAAGCAATTACAAGCAGGAGCAACCAGCCGTGGTCTGAACTGACTTGGCACCTCACAGAGGTGAGGTGCCAAGTCAGTTCAGACCACGGCTGGTTGCTCCTGCTTGTAATTGCTTTTGCCTGAGGAAGCGGGCTTGGGTCCCGTGAAACGCGTTGCAAATTGTTTTTGTTATTAGGAGTACAAAATTGATTAAATTTGTTTTACCACACGAAGTGGTCTTGTGTTGTTTGTAGGGTGGGCAATTCCACCATTGCCACCCACAATTTTATGGTTTTTAATTGGCACTATTTTTTATTCTATTGGCGCCTCTGTATTTCCTATTGCAGCAATAACTGAATCACCAGGGTGGGGCCAAGTGAAGATTTAGGCTGGTTTCAGACTGGGGTGTTGCACTGAGTTGCAGTATAACCTGCACATAATGCAGTCAAAAACAACATTTACACCTTCATTGACTAACACTGTGTGCACCAACCTGTGTGATTCTAGCAACGCACTTCATGGGCTGTGTTGTAGTACCAGACTCAGTTACATCACATCGTAGCTGATTGGGGTGTGAAATGTTCATAGACTTGGAATCGCACCACAATGTTTCAATGCGCTACACAGTGTCCGCTACAACACACCACAACATGTCAGTGTGAAAGTACCCTTAGTGTACGGCCCTTTGGTGATGTCAGGGTCCTCACATGAGGCATCTACGATCTATATCTAATGGTTAAGCACCACCAAAAAAAAAGAAAGAAAGAAAAATGGCAATCCTGTTGCTGAGAATACTTACACTGTTCTCTGCACAGCGGGTTCCCTCCTCCACCAGCACCTGCGGATTCAGACTGCTGCAGCTTCCTTCTCTGAAATAGCCATAGTTTGATACAACAGGCAAAGTGCTGCCCCCAGAGCAAAAGAGGACCCCGCACTTCACATCCCTGTGTGCACAGACATTGCGCTGATAAGAGTGAGAATTACACATAGTACACCAGTCACAGACTCACACAGACGGTACTCACTGGGCTGGGCAAACCACATTGGCTCCAGAGTGACGGCAAAACCCAGGACTTCCTCTTCTGTTTATTGCGAAGCAGGAATTAGACCCCGGTACCGACCCTGGGGTAAAGGAGAGAATGTGTAAAACCTTACTCACGTTTGGGGCTTGATTCACTAAACTGTGATAACTCAAATATCACACCTTATCAAAGATATCACACCTTATCAAAGTTAACACGCCTTATCAAAGTAGCATAGGAGCGCTACGAACCCGCAGGGGCTCAGGGCAAGAGGAGTGCCATTGCCAATTAGCAGGCATAAGTTCGTAGCGCTCGCTATGCTACTCTGATAAGGCATGTTTTACCTTTGATAAGGTGTGATATCTTTGATAAGGTGCGATATCTTTAATAAGGTGAGATATTTGAGTTATCACGGTTTAGTGAATTAAAGCGCTTTGTCTGTACTTCACAATCTTTGGAAGAGGAGCATTTGGAGGTGCAGCAGATTTATTGGTAAAGCCTAAGCATAATGTTCTGCAAACGTATGTAAATTGTAATGTTAATTTTAGCGTGTTTTCGCGTGAAAAAACGGGTTTCGTGCGAAAAATTCGTGTTAAAGCAGGGATGCGAATTTTTGCGCGTGATAACCGTTATCATGCGAAATTTCGCGAGAAGCATTTTTCACAGTGTGCTAACAGTTAGCACCGTTTTGTGAATCAAGCCCATTATCTGTTGTTATTATAATGCAGTATGAGTATGACACTGAGGCCAGTGTTTAGCCCTGACTCTACAGTCGCCTATCTGTAATATGCCAGCTATCCAAAAATCCAAAAGTTAAACAGAACTGTCATGCAACCAGGAAAAAAAGTCCTATTTCAAAAAGGAGGAATCCGCACAACAGTCTTCAGGAACAATAATAATCTGAACATTTGTATAGCGCTTTTCTCCTGTTGGACTCAAAGCGCTCAAGAGCTGCAGCCACTGGGACGCGCTCAGGAGGCCATCCTGCAGTGTTAAGGAGTCTTGCCTTGAACTCCGTACTGAATAGGTACTGACTCTAGCCAGGATTCTAACCCTGGTCTCCCACATCAAAGGCGGTGCCCTTAACCAGTACACTATCCAGTCAACTTCCATAAAGGTCTGATCAGGTGGCCATCTGGTCAGATCTTTATTGCATGCAGGGCCGCCATCAGAAATTTTGGGGCCCCTCACACAACATCAAGCCTGGGCCCCCCTACAGACTGCTGTGCACGCCCAGTACAGTGCCCCAGTATAGCCAGTACAGTGCCCCAGTATAGCCAGTATAGTGCCCCAGTATAGCCAGTACAGTGCCCCAGTATAGCGCGCCAGTATAGTGCCCCAGTATAGCTAGTATAGTGCCCCAGTGTAGCCAGTATAGTGCCCCAGTATAGCCAGTATAGTGCCCCAGTATAGTGCCCCAGTATAGCCAGTATAGTGCCCCAGTATAGCCAGTATAGTGCCCCAGTATAGCCAGTATAGTGCCCCAGTATAGCGCTCCAGTATAGCGCCCCAGTATAGCTAGTATAGTGCCCCAGTATAGCCAGTATAGTGCCCCAGTATAGCCAGTATAGTGCCCCAGTATAGCTAGTATAGTGCCCCAGTATAGCCAGTACAGTGCCCCAGTATAGTGCCCCAGTATAGTCAGTATAGTGCGCCAGTACAGTGCCCCAGTATAGCCAGTATAGCGCGCCAGTATAGTGCCCCAGTATAGCTAGTATAGTGCCCCAGTATAGCCAGTACAGTGCCCAGTATAGCCAGCACAGTACCCCAGTATAGTGCCCCAGTATAGCCAGTACAGTGCCCCAGTATAGCCAGTACAGTGCCCCAGTATAGCGCGCAAGTATAGTGCCCCAGTATAGCCAGTATAGTGCCCCAGTATAGTGCCCCAGTATAGTCAGTATAGTGCCCCAGTATAGCCAGTACAGTGCCCCAGTATAGCGCGCAAGTATAGTGCCCCAGTATAGCCAGTATAGTGCCCCAGTATAGTCAGTATAGTGCCCCAGTATGGGTAGGTGGTGCTCGTCCCCGCCGCTGTTGTTACCTTAACAGCAGCGCTCTCCCCTCTCCGGCGCGTACTTTCCAGCAGCATCTCCCGGCTGCTCTGTGTGAGGCGGCAGGAAGCATGGCAGCGGCTTCCTGTAACGGCGATCTGTATCGCCGTTACTATGGGAACCGAGCCATGCTTCCTGCCGCCTCACACAGAGCAGCCAGGAGATGCTGCTGGAAAGCACGCGCGGCGGTGAGGGGAAAGCGGCCGCTGCTAAGGTATTAACAGCGGCGGCCGCTGGGGGAGGGGAGGTGGGAAAAGACCTCTCAGGAGAGGGGGGGGAGGGTGGCCCGAGGCTGCGGGCCCTAGGCCCGCCCCGGGCCCGTGACGGCAGTCACGCTTGTACCCCCCTGATGGCGGGCCTGATTGCATGTGTGCATAATGGGACAATAAACTTGCAGTTTTGTTCCTGGAGACTGTTGTGCAGAGTCCTCCTTTTTAATATTGGATTTTTAGTGCCTGGGAATCCTGCACTGGCTGATCCACACACTAAGGTGTGCGGTTATTTTGTTTCCCAGGAAAAACATTCCTGGCCTTGCAGCAGCGTACGAATTATGCGGCCGTGCGCGAGTTGGGCGCTGGGAGAGCCGAATGACGGCTGGCTGCTGCCTGCTATGTGATCAACGTGTACTGTTACCATGTAACACCAACATCCCTGTGACCACACTGTGATACAAGAAAAAGTATCCATATTGGCAATAGTACAATATCTCACTGAAGCCTCCGATGTGTCAAATAATGAGATTTTATTAGGTAACATACAGTGGGATGCTAAAGTTTGGGCAACCTTGTTAATTGTCATGATTTTCCTGTATAAATATTTGGCTGTTACGATAAAAAATGTCAGTTAAATATATCATATAGGAGACGCACACAGTGATATTTGAGAAGTGAAATGAAGTTTATTGGATTTACAGAAAGTGTGCAATAATTGTTTAAACAAAATTAGGTAGGTGCATAAATTTGGGCACCACAAAAAAGAAATGAAATCAATATTCAGTAGATCCTCCTTTTGCAGAAATTACAGCCTCTAAACACTTCCTGTCGGTTCCAATGAGAGTCTGGATTCTGGTTGAAGGTATTTTGGACCATTCCTCTTTACAAAACATCTCTAGTTCATTCAGGTTTTAAGGCTTCCGAGCATGGACAGCAGGGGCGTAACTAGAAATCACTGGGCCCCCCTGCGAATATTTGGATGGGCCCCCCCCCATAGGTGCCAAATAATCGTAATGGGGCAGCGTTTCACTGTAAATTAATTGTAAAGTGGGCAGCATTTCACCAGACAATCGTAATGTGGGCCAGAAAATCATAATGTGGGCCAGAAAATCGTAATGTGGGCAGCAGTCACCAGAAAATTGTAACGTGGGCAGCGGTCACCAGAAAATTGTAACGTGGGCAGCAGTCACCAGAAAATTGTAACATGGACAGCATTCACCAGACAATCGTAATGTGGGCAGCGTTCACCAGAATATCGTAATGTGGGCCAGAAAATCGTAATGTGGGCAGCGTTCACCAGAAAATCGTAACGTGGACAGCATTCACCAGACAATCGTAATGTGGGCAGCGTTCACCAGAATATCGTAATGTGGGCCAGAAAATCGTAATGTGGGCAGTGTTCACCAGAAAATCGCAATGTGGGCAGCAGACACCAGAAAATCGCAATGTGGGCAGCAGTCACCAGAAAATCGCAATGTGGGCAGCAGTTACCAGAAAATTGCAATGTGGGCAGCAGTCACCAGAAAATCGCAATGTGGGCAGCAGTTACCAGAAAATCGTAATGTGGGCAGCAGACACCAGAAAATCGCAATGTGGGCAGCAGTTACCAGAAAATTGCAATGTGGGCAGCAGTCACCAGAAAATCGCAATGTGGGCAGCAGTTACCAGAAAATCGCAATGTGGGCAGCAGACACCAGAAAATCGTAATGTGGGCAGCAGACACCAGAAAATCGTAATGTGGGCAGCATTCACCAGAAAATCGCAATGTGGGCAGCAGTTACCAGAAAATCGCAATGTGGGCAGCAGTTACCAGAAAATCGTAATGTGGGCAGTGTTCACCAGAAAATCGTAATGTGGGCAGCAGACACCAGAAAATCGCAATGTGGGCAGCAGACACCAGAAAATCGCAATGTGGGCAGCAGTCACCAGAAAATCGCAATGTGGCCAGCAGTTACCAGAATATCGTAATGTGGGCAGCAGTCACCAGAAAAAAAAATGCCCCTGTAAAAAAAAAACCAAAAAAACAATTCACTTACCTGTCAGCAGACTCTCCCGGCCTCTGGTGCGCAGCTCCTCCAGTGACGATCCTCCTGTGCACTGCAGCACATCTCCCGCGCTGAGTCTGACAGGCAGAGTGCAGGGCTACGGCAAGATGGCCGCCGAAGCCCTGTAGTGGAGACACAAATAGTCTCCAGGGCAGGGCTTCGGCGGCCATCTTGCCGTAGCCCTGCTCTGCCTGCCGGAGGAATATGCAGGCTGCTGGAGCGGGGCTGCGGGGAATGAACTGGCGCAGCGTCTATTAGACGCTGCGGCCAGTTGAGCACCTTGCTGGGGGGTCCCGAATCGGGCGGGGGCGGCAGCGCTCCCCCCGCGCACAGTGAGCGGGCCCCCGAGCAGCCCCGGGCCCCCTGCGGCTGATGGGGTCGCATCCCCGGTAGGTACGCCGGTGATGGACAGCTCTCTTTAACTCACACCACAGGTTTTCAGTTATATTCAGGTCTGGGGACTGAGATGGCCTTTCCAGAACGTTGTTCTTGTTCCTCTGCATGCATGCCTTAGTGGATTTTGAGCAATGTTTAGGGTAGTTATCTTGTTGAAAGATCCAGCCCCAGTGCAGCTTCAGCTTTGTCACTGATTCCTGGACATTGGTCTCCAGAATCTGCTGATACTGAGTGGAATCCATGTGTCCCTCAACTTTTACAAGATTCCCAGTCCATGCACTGGCCACACAGCCCCACAGCATGATGGAACCACCACCATATTTTACTGTAGGTATCAGGTGTTTTTCTTGGAATGCTGTGTTCTTTTATCTGCATGCATAATGCCCCTTGCTATGCCCAAATACCTCAATTTTAGCTTCATCAGTCCACAGCACCGTATTCTCAAATTAAGCTGGCTTGTCCAAATGTGCTTTAGCATACCTAAAGCGCATTTGTTTTTGCTGTGGGCGGAGAAAAGGTTTCCTCAGCATCACTCTTGCATACAGAATCTCCTTGTGTAAAGTGCACTAAATGGTTGAACGATGCACAGTGACTCCATCTGCAGCAAAATAATGTTGTAGGTCTTTGGTGCTGGTCTGTGGGTTGACTGACTGTTCTCACCATTTGTCGCTTCTGTTTATCCAAGATTTTTCTTGGTCTGCCACTTCGAGCCTTAACTTGAACTGAGCCTGTGGTCTACTATTTCCTCAATATGTTCCTAACTGTGGAAACAGACAGCTGAAATCTCTGAGACAGCTTTCTGTATGCTTCCCCTAAACCATGATGGTGAACAATCTTTGTCTTCAGGTCATTTGAGAGTTGTTTTGAGACCCCCATGTTGCTAATCTTCAGTGAAAATTAAAAGAGGAGGGAAACTTACAATTGACCCCCTAAACATACTCCAATTTGAGTTCCAATAATTAGTTCTGGAGGTTTTGGAATCAATAAAATGACAACAGTGCCCAAATTTATGCACCTGCCTAATTTTATTTAAACAACTATTGCGCATTTTCTGTAAATCCAATAAACTTAATTTCACTTCTCAAATATCCCTGTGTGTGTCTCCTACATGATATATTTAACTGACATTTTTTACTTATTTATACAGGAGAATCATGACGTTTAACAAGGTTGGCCAAACTTTCGCATCAGAGTATATCCCAAAAGAATCATAAGAACAATTCAAATTATTTAAAAATCATAGAAGGGTAAGCAACTCCACTGGGATTAATATTCAGAAAAGTGGGTGGAGCTTACAAAAGCCAATCAAAATTCACCTATTGATTTTCAAGGGGAATATGTAATTCCTGCAATTCTTGCACTGTTAATGGCACAAGCCTCAAATCTGGTACAGTTGGTCATTGGGTGACTGGGGTTCAAATTCAGAAAAGGGGGTGGAGCCTCAAACAGCCAATCCGATTTGTTTTATTATAATGCAAATTAATTGATGCCAAAGACCACAAAGCTCACAAACTTGGTCATTTAGTAATTGTGTATTAGGGTTAGAAAAAGTGGGTGCAGCCAACACCTGCCAAATACATACCCGGGCAATGCCCGTTCATCAGTGGCCAGCGAAAAATACAAATTTCACTGCGAAAATGTAAACTGCAGCCATTCTTACACTGTTAATGGTAGGTTTCTCAAATGTTGCACAGTTGGTCACTGGGTGATTTGGATTAGTACAGTGATGTGAAAAACAATTTGTCCCCTTCCTGATTTCTTATTCTTTTGCATGTTTGTCACACTTAAATGTTTCTGCTCATCAAAAACTGTTAACTGTTGGTCAAAGATAACATAATTGAACACAAAATGCAGTTTTAAATGATGGTTTTTATTATATAGTGAGAAAAAAAACTCCAAAAAAAACTCCAAATCTACATGGCCCTGTGTGAAAAAGTGATTGCCCCCCTTACTTCATATCAAAGAACAGGAAAAAATCTGGCACTGCATCAAGATTTCTTATTTTGTCAAACAAATCCATTCCATGGTGTCAACAAAATCTTCTACTGACATACCCTTCCAGAGTCCTGGCTGTGGGGCAATGTGGGGGCGGCAGCGGCCTGCCTGACGACCGTTTCGCTCAACGAGCTTCCTCTGAGGCTCCGTGCGCGGTGTTCACCCCATTATGGGGAATTTTATACTCACGGGCGAAATCTCCGTGTTCCGGGCACGTAACGCCGCTACGTATCACTTCCTGTTGACGCCGGCCGCGCGCACGCGTCCCATTGGACGCGTGTCACGCGTACCTCCAAACAGGAAGTAAATCCGCGTCACCTCCCGCCCCAGTCCGCCATGCACATGCGTCCTATTGGACGCACGTCATGCGCACATCAGGACAGGAAGTGTATGCGTTCCACCGTGGATAGCTTTGATCCAATACATGTTTGGATCTCCGTATCCTCCACAAGATGGTTCTCAAAACATACAGAAAGGCCCTGTATACCTACACTTTCTAATCTATACAGATTTACAATAAAAACATACTTTTAATTCCAACCTTTTTCTTAAAAAACTGTGATTAAAATGTATACTCCTAGGTATATATTCAAAATCTAATGTACATCATATCTAATTTGCTTTATCACGATTTACATTTTCTCTTACACAAATGGGGGGAGAATTTTAAATCTAGTGGTGCACAAATGATGCTGTCTGGTTTTTCTAAACCCTATAATTTCCACTATATATTCCTTCTCTGGATATTTGAGCACCATATATGTAACTCTCCCACATTACCCCGTTTGATTGTACATTATTGTCTAAAAACATAATTCAGTGCCCTGGGCTAATTTCACTTATCACAACATGGTACATAAACAAATAATTCCACTCCACTAAGGATCTAGGAAGCATTGCATGTCTAGGTGATCATGCAAACCTAGAGGTCCCATAGCATCACTATCCACTATCCACCTACTCTCCTTCCTCAATAATAATTGCTCTCTATTCCCTCCCCTATTCGGGACAGGTACTTGTTCCAAACCTGCAAAGGAGAGACATCATGTTGGATCCCAATTATGTTCACTTCTACAGTCAGTGGCGGCTCCAGCTTCAGATTTTTGGGGGGGCTCAAAGGGGGCACAAGGGCTGGCAGGCCGGGCTTGGCGGGGGGGGGGGGGGGGGGGAAGGGGGGGTGTTAATTGGGCGTGGTCATGATGTCATGTAGGCGGGGCTAACTGTAATGTAGTTGTACCAGCTAACGTAGTTACATTAAAAAAATGAAGTAAACGCACACAATGACAGATAGCCTTTCACCAGTAAATGCACATAAGAGTCAGCTTTTCACCAGTTAATGCACGTAATGACAGACTGCATTTCCGCAGTAAATGCACATAAGAGACAACTTTTCACCAGTAAATGCATATAATGACAGACAGCGTTTCCCCAGTAAATGCACATAAGAGACAACTTTTCACCAGTTAATGCATGTAATGACAGACTGCATTTCCCCAGTAAATGCACATAAGAGACAACTTTTCACCAGTTAATGCACATAATGACAGACAGCATTTCCCCAGTAAATGCACATAAGAGACAACTTTTCACCAGTAAATGCACATAATGACAGACAGCCAGTGTCCCCAGCATAGGTAGCCAGGTGTATAACTGTCCCCAGTATATGTAGTCAGGCTGGTGGTGGACTGGGGGCCCCAGGGCACCTCAATCCTGACTGGTGGTGGGCTGGAGGCCTCAGGCCTGCGTGGCTGGTGGTGGTCTAGGGGCCCCAGAGCAGCTCAGGCCTGGCTGGTGGTGGTGGGCTGGGGGCCCCAGGGCAGCTCAGGCCTGGCTGGTGGTGGTGGGCTGGGGGCCCCAGGGCAGCTCAGGCCTGGCTGGTGGTGGTGGGCTGGGGGCCCCAGGGCAGCTCAGGCCTGGCTGGTGGTGGTGGGCTGGGGGCCCCAGGGCAGCTCAGGCCTGGCTGGTGGTGGTGGGCTGGGGGCCCCAGGGCAGCTCAGGCCTGGCTGGTGGTGGTGGGCTGGGGGCCCTAGGGCAGTTCAGGCCTGGCTAGTGGCGGTGGGCTGGGGGCCCCAGGGCAGCTCAGGCCTGGCTGGTGCGGTGGTAGGCTGGGGGCCCCAGGGCAGCTCAGGCCTAAATGGTGGTTAGGTAGGGGCCCTAGGGCAGCTCAGGCCAGGCTGGTGGTGATAGGCTGGGGGTCCCCCAGGGCAGCTCAGGCCTGGTTGGTGGTGGTGGGCTGGGGGCCCCAGGGCAGCTCAGGCCTGGATGGTGGTGGTGGTGGGGTAGGGGCCCTAGGGCAGCTCAGGCCTGGTTGGTGGTGGTGGGCTGGGGGCCCCCCCAGGGCAGCTCAGGCCTGGATGGTGGTGGGGTAGGGGCCCTAGGGCAGCTCAGGCCTGGCTTGTGGTGGTGGGCTGGGGGTCCCCCAGGGCAGCTTAGGCAGACCTGGTGGATGGTGGTGCCGGGCTGGGCTCAGCTCAGGGGGCACCTCAGGCCTGGGTGGTGCAAAAAAAAAAATTGGGCAATTGGCTGGCTGGACACCCACCTTGAGCAGCTGAGCTGGCTTGAGTCTTCCTCAGAGTTCCTCCTGCTGCTGCTGAGCTCTGGCTCGGCTCCAGTCCGACTCCCGAGTGGCTCGGACATTTCCTGTCCTGTGCTGGGTGGGTGTGAGCGCTGGCTCTGGCTAACAGCCAGTCCAGCTAAGTGATGCCGACTGTCTTCGGCCATCGGCGGCAAGTTGCTGAAGCTGTCTGGGTGGGCGGGCCAGGCGAGGTGACCAGCTTTATACAGCACCAACGCGTACCCTTGCGGGCTGCTCTGCGTGGCTGCCAGCCAGCATGTGACCCGGGTCGAGGGTAGTGTTGGGCGAACATCTAGATGTTCGGGTTCGGGCCGAACAGGCCGAACATGGCCGCGATGTTCGGGTGTTCGACCCGAACTCCGAACATAATGGAAGTCAATGGGGACCCGAACTTTTGTGGTTTGTAAAGCCTCCTTACATGCTACATACCCCAAATTTACAGGGTATGTGCACCTTGGGAGTGGGTACAAGAGGAAAAAAAAATTTAGCAAAAAGAGCTTATAGTTTTTGAGAAAATCGATTTTAAAGTTTCAAAGGGAAAACTGTCTTTTAAATGCGGGAAATGTCTGTTTTCTTTGCACAGGTAACATGTTTTTTGTCGGCATGCAGTCATAAATGTAATACATATAAGAGGTTCCAGGAAAAGGGACCGGTAACGCTAACCCAGCAGCAGCACACGTGATGGAACAGGAGGAGGGTGGCGCAGGAGGAGAAGAAGGCCACGCTTTGTGAGACACAACAACCCCGGCCTTGCATGAGGGCAAGAAGCGTGCGGATAGCATGCTTTGTACCGCCATGCAGTCATAAATGTAATAAAGATAAGTGGTTCAATAAACAGGGACCACGCGGCAACGCTAACCCAGCAGCAGCAGACGTGATGGAACAGGAGCAGGCGCAGGAGGAGAAGGCCACGCTTTGTGAGACACAACAACCCAGGCCTTGCATGAGGGCAAGAAGCGTGCGGATAGCATGCTTTGTACCGCCATGCAGTCATAAATGTAATAAAGATAAGTGGTTCAATAAACAGGGACCACGCGGCAACGCTAACCCAGCAGCAGCAGACGTGATGGAACAGGAGCAGGCGCAGGAGGAGAAGGCCACGCTTTGTGAGACACAACAACCCAGGCCTTGCATGTGGACAAAAAGCGTGCGGATATAGCAGCAATGCTTTTTGCCGCCATGCAGTCATAAATGTAATACAGATGAGAGGTTCAATAAACAGGGCCCGGAAACGCAACACCATCCCAGATGTTCATTGGTCATGTTACTTGGTTGGGGTCCTGGAGTGTTGCGTAGTCATTTCCAATCCAGGATTGATTCATTTTAATTTGAGTCAGACGGTCTGCATTTTCTGTAGAGAGGCGGATACGCCGATCTGTGACGATGCCTCCGGCAGCACTGAAACAGCGTTCCGACATAACGCTGGCTGCCGGGCAAGCCAGCACCTCTATTGCGTACATTGCCAGTTCGTGCCAGGTGTCTAGCTTCGATACCCAATAGTTGAAGGGTGCAGATGGATGGTTCGACACAGCTACGCCATCTGACATGTAGTCCTTGACCATCTTCTCCAGGCGATCGGTGTTGGAGGTGGATCTGCACGCTTGCTGTTCAGTGGGCTGCGGCTGCATGGGTGTCAGAAAATTTTCCCACTCCAAGGACACTGCCGATACCATTCCCTTTTGGGTACTAGCTGCGGCTTGCGTTGTTTGCTGCCCTCCTGGTCGTCCTGGGTTTGCGGAAGTCAGTCTGTCTGCGTACAACTGGCTAGAGGAGGGGGAGGATGTCAATCTCCTCTCTAAAGTCTCCACAAGGGCCTGCTGGTATTCTTCCATTTTGACCTGTCTGACTCTTTCTTCAAGCAGTTTTGGAACATTGTGTTTGTACCGTGGATCCAGAAGGGTATAAACCCAGTAATTGGTGTTGTCCAGAATGCGCACAATGCGTGGGTCACGTTCAATGCAGTCTAGCATGAATTGAGCCATGTGTGCCAGAGTCCTACCAGAATCCTCATCATCCTCTTGTGAGCGTTGTGATAGTTGTTGTGATGCATCATAGTCGTCACCTTCCTCCTGGTCTGCTTCTGCTGACCATTCGCGTTGAATTGTGGAAGTCCAACGTGCACCGCTCTGGCCCTCGTCAGTGGTGGCATGAAATTCCTGCTCCAACTCCAGCTGTTCCTCCTCCTCTTCTTCGTCATAGCTGCTGGGGCCAGCGTTCCCTGAGGCGGATGGCCTGATGTTGGTACCATCACGCTGATCGTTTTCTCCTTCAGATTCCCCCAGTTGCATCATGACAGCTGTTTCCTTGATTTTTAACATCGACCTCTTCAGTAAACACAGCAGTGGTATGGTAATGCTGACTGAAGAGTTGTCACTGCTCACAAGCAACGTGGATTGCTCAAAATTTTGGAGGACTTGGCAGAGGTCCAACATGTTGGCCCAATCGGATCCACAGAAGCTTGGCAGCTGGCCGGATGCGCCTCGGTACTGCGCCGTCATGTACTGGACCACTGCACTCTTCTGCTCGCAAAAGCGGGCTAGCATGTGCAGCGTAGAATTCCAGCGCGTAGGGACATCACACAGCAAGCGATGGTGGGGGAGATTGAAGCGCTCCTGCATCTTGGCGAGTGCCCCCGAAGCAGTACTGGAATTTCTACAATGTTTGGACACTCGACGCACCTTCAACAGCAGATCGGGCACGCCTGGGTATGTCCTCAGGAACCGCTGAACTACTAGGTTCATCACGTGCGCCAGGCAAGGGATGTGTGTCAGCTTAGCCAACCTTAAAGCGCGAATGAGATTACTCCCATTATCACACACAACCATGCCCGGTTTCAGGTCCAGCGGTGCCAGCCACAAATCCGTCTGTTCCTTTATTCCCCTCCAAATTTCCTCCCCTGTGTGCTGCTTATCCCCAAGGCAGATGAGCTTCAGCAACGCTTGCTGACGCATGCCAACAGCTGTGCTGCACTGCTTTCACGATCCTACTGCTGCTGGGTTAGCGTTTCCGGATGAGGTACAGCTTTGAGATGCGTTGGAGGAGAAGGAGTCAGAGAGGTAGGTGCTGCTGTTATCCAGTGGGAGGGACGGCGGTGCAGCTGTTTGTGGCGTGGGCAACACCCGTGCCGTAGCAGGTGAGGAATCGCTGCCAGGCTCCACAAGGTTCACCCAGTGCGCGGTAAGGGAGATGTATCGACCCTGGACGAACGCACTCGTCCAGGTGTCAGTGGTGAGGTGAACCTTGCAGGCAACGGCATTCTTCAAGCTTCGGGTTATTTTGCTGACCACGTGCTCATGCAACTCAGGCACTGCAGAGCGTGCAAAGTGGTAGCGGCTGGGAACCACGTAACGTGGGATGGCCACTGACATCATGCCCTTGAAGCTGTTTGTCTCCACCAATCGATATGGCAGCATTTCGCAGGCCAGAAGCTTGGCTATGCTGGCTGTTACTGCCACGGCCCGGGGGTCATTTGCTGGCAATTTCCTCTTGCGCTCAAACATCTCCGACACAGACAACTGAACCGTAGCGCTGCACACGGAAGGGCTGTTGGTTGTTGTGTTTGATGAACACTGGGAGACCTCAAGAGCACTACTCCGGAAAGTGACAGTGTCAGCGTCGTCTGATGTTTGTGAATGTTGTGAACCACGCAATGGCTGGGCTACTGCTGCTGCTGAGGCGGGTCTGGTGAACCCAAGGGAGGCAGTGTTGTTTCTGGTACCCTGTCCTGACGCGTTTGCCCAAAGAGTGGGATGTTTGGATAGCATGTGACGGCTCATGCTGGTGGTGGAGAGGTTGTTAATATTTTTCCCCCTGCTCAGGCGGGTCTTGCACACCTTGCAAATCGCCATGGTAACATCCTCAGTGCAGTCTTCAAAGAAAGCCCAGACTTTGGAGCACCTGCCTCCTTGCTGGCGATTTCTGTTTGCTCCTCTTTTGCCTCTCACTTGAACTTCCACGCTTGTGGTGCCTGAAATTGCGCGCCGCCTACCTTGTGGCACAAGGCGAACTCGTGCAGCAGTGGGTTCTTCAACAGACTCATCTGTGCTGCTGCTACGACGGCGATGTTCTCGTTCACAAACAAAATCTGGGTCTCTGTCCACATTGTCCATACCCTCCTCTTCCATCTCCTCAAACTCGTCATATGTCATTGTGGGCCACCGCCGTGGAGTAGAGCTCCCCACAACAACCTCTGCGCAGCACACTCCAACGTCGTCTTCCAGATCTTGTCGGCCGACCTCCTGCAATTGCAACCCCTCCTGCCCAAATTGCTCTGGGATTTGGGTTTCCGAGTCCTCTTCGGACTCGCCTTGTATTTCAGTGCGCGGTGCATTTCCCACAGTTAACGGTTGTGAATCCAGGCACAACATTTCTGGCTGTTCCTCCATTGACCTTTGAAAGGTGGAAGTTTGTTGGGCTGGGAATAGCTCCTGCGAATACCCCATTGTGTCCTGAGGTAATTCATCGGACTGGTTATCTGGCAGTTGTGTGCGTGGTGTCGCTGCCGGTTGTGTCAGCTTTGTGCCCACTGGCTCCTTGTAACTGGCTGAGGACTCGGACCTCGTGCGTGATGTGCTGGTGCTGCTTAACCCACTGCTGGACGCTTGAGAGGTCATCCAAGTAATTATCTGGTCCTGTTCTTTTGGATTTGTGAGGGTTGTTGTCCTGGACAACATGGGCGGTATTGAGTGGGTTTTCTTGGGTGCTCCCCTGTGGCCTGTACGTGAACCGTCAGGGGAAACACCTCTTCCCTTGCCCCTCCCTCTTTCACCGGATTTCTTCCTCATTTCACTTATCCTTACAGTACACGCTGACTGGCAGCAGTACAGTGGCAGTACAGAAATGCTATACAGTACCACTATTCCCAGCAGCGACACAGAGCACAATGCTATACAGTGACGGGTGAGCGGTGTACCACTATTCCCAGCAGCGACACAGAGCACAATGCTATACAGTGACGGGTGAGCGGTGTACCACTATTCCCAGCAGTGACACAGAGCACAATGCTATACAGTGACGGGTGAGCGGTGTACCACTATTCCCAGAAGCGACACAGAGCACAATGCTATACAGTGGCGAACGAGCGGTGTACCACTATTCCCAGCAGACACAGAACAGTACACAGAATGCTATATAGTGTGGCTGAACGAGCGGTGTACCACTATTCCCAGCAGACACAGAACAGTACACAGAATGCTATATAGTGTGGCTGAACGAGCGGTGTACTACTATTCCCAGCAGACACAGAACAGTACACAGAATGCTATATAGTGTGGCTGAACGAGCGGTGTACTACTGTTCCCAGCAGACACAGAACAGTACACAGAATGCTATATAGTGTGGCTGAACGAGCGGTGTACCACTGTTCCCAGCAGACACAGAACAGTACACAGAATGCTATATAGTGTGGCTGAACGAGCGGTGTACTACTGTTCCCAGCAGACACAGAACAGTACACAGAATGCTATATAGTGTGGCTGAACGAGCGGTGTACTACTGTTCCCAGCAGACACAGAACAGTACACAGAATGCTATACAGTGTGGCTGAACGAGCGGTGTACCACTATTCCCAGCAGACACAGAACAGTACACAGAATGCTATATAGTGTGGCTGAACGAGCGGTGTACTACTGTTCCCAGCAGACACAGAACAGTACACAGAATGCTATATAGTGTGGCTGAACGAGCGGTGTACCACTGTTCCCAGCAGACACAGAACAGTACACAGAATGCTATATAGTGTGGCTGAACGAGCGGTGTACCACTATTCCCAGCAGACACAGAACAGTACACAGAATGCTATATAGTGTGGCTGAACGAGCGGTGTACTACTGTTCCCAGCAGACACAGAACAGTACACAGAATGCTATATAGTGTGGCTGAACGAGCGGTGTACTACTGTTCCCAGCAGACACAGAACAGTACACAGAATGCTTTATAGTGTGGCTGAACGAGCGGTGTACTACTGTTCCCAGCAGACACAGAACAGTACACAGAATGCTATATAGTGTGGCTGAACGAGCGGTGTACCACTGCTCCCAGCAGACACAGAACAGTACACAGAATGCTATATAGTGTGGCTGAACGAGCGGTGTACTACTGTTCCCAGCAGACACAGAACAGTACACAGAATGCTATATAGTGTGGCTGAACGAGCGGTGTACCACTGTTCCCAGCAGACACAGAACAGTACACAGAATGCTATATAGTGTGGCTGAACGAGCGGTGTACTACTGTTCCCAGCAGTGACACACAATGACTGGGGGGGACCCTGGCTAGCGTGGCTGGAGCGCGAACTACCCTGCCTGCCTACCCAAAGCTAAACCCACAGACAAATGGCGGAGATATGACGTGGTTCGGGTATTTATTTACCCGAACCATGTGACAGTTCGGCCAATCAGAGCGCGTTCGGGTCCGAACCACGTGACCCGTTCGGCCAATCACAGCGCTAGCCGAACGTTCGGGGAACGTTCGGCCATGCGCTCTTAGTTCGGCCATATGGCCGAACGGTTTGGCCGAGCACCGTCAGGTGTTCGGCCGAACTCGAACATCACCCGAACAGGGTGATGTTCTGCAGAACCCGAACAGTGGCGAACACTGTTCGCCCAACACTAGTCGAGGGCGGTGACTGATCGCTGGTGGTCATACTGACAGTCAGCGCCAGGCCCTCCTCCCAGGCTCCAGTCCAGACAGTCCTCCTCCTCCTTGTGCGAAGCAACTTGCCACGGTGAGGGGGGACTTTAGCAGGGGCTGATGAGTCGCCAGCTGGGGCTGAAGCCTGGGTAAGCCCCAGTGTGGCGCCGCCCTCTGTCTACACTGTTCAATCAATCTACTACAACCTTTCCCCGTTCTTACTGATTTCACGTGTTCCTGTATGTGTTCTCGCATTTCCCTTGTTGTCATACCGATATAAAACCGGTGACAGGGACACCAGATAATGTAAACCACGTATTTTGTGCGACATGTTATAAAGTCCTTGGTTCTATTCTCTATAGGTCCCACTCTCAGGTATTTCCCTGGTTGCATTTGTGGACAGAGGGAGCATCGACCACATCGATAGTTCCCCCTCTGTCGCAATTTCTCTAGCCACATCGGTTCTCTAGGCGTCTTAAACTCTGTTGCTGTTAATTTACTACCCAGGGTGGGCGCTCTTTTAAATTATTATGTTTTTAGGCAATAATGTACAATCAAAGGGGGTAATGTGGGAGAGTTACATATATGGTGCTCAAATATCCAGAGAAGGAATATATAGTGGAAATTATAGGGTTTAGAAAAACCAGACAGCACCATTTGTGCACCACTAGATTTAAAATTCTCCCCCCATTTGTGTAAGAGAAAATGTAAATCGTGATAAAGCAAATTAGATATGATGTACATTAGATTTTAAATATATACCTAGGTGTATACATTTTAATCACAGTTTTTTAAGAAAAAGGTTGGAATTAAAAGTATGTTTTTATTGTAAATCTGTATACATTAGAAAGTGTAGGTATAAAGGGCCTTTCTGTATGTTTTGAGCACCATCTTGTGGAGGATACGGAGATCCAAACATGTATTGGATCAAAGCTATCCACGTTGGAACGCATACACTTCCTGTCTTGATGTGCGCATGACGTGCGTCCAATAGGACGCATGTGCATGGCGGACTGGGGCGGGAGGTGACGCGGATTTACTTCCTGTTTGGAGGTACACGTGACACGCGTCCAATGGGACGCGTGCGCACGGCCGGCGTCAACAGGAAGTGATACGTAGCGGCGTTACGTGCCTGGAACACGGAGATTTCGCCCGTGAGTATAAAATTCCCCATAATGGGGTGAACACCGCGCACGGAGCCTCAGAGGAAGCTCGTTGAGCGAAACGGTCGTCAGGCAGGCCGCTGCCGCCCCCACATTGCCCCACAGCCAGGACTCTGGAAGGGTATGTCAGTAGAAGATTTTGTTGACACCATGGAATGGATTTGTTTGTATGTGAATGGAAATTAAAACTGACAAAATAAGAAATCTTGATGCAGTGCCAGATTTTTTCCTGTTCTTTGATATGAAGTAAAAGATATCTATTTAATCCATCTGAGCACGCAAAAGGTGATACCCTGTACTCTGATACCAGGAAGTGAAACCCTCCCTAAGGCGGATATCCACTGTGCCTACTTCTTTTTTCTTCTTTGCAACTAAAAAATAACTTAACTGTGGTTTATCACACCTGAGTTCAATTTCTGTAGTCACCGCCAAGCCTGATTACTGCCACACCAGTTTCAATCAAGAAATCACTTAAATAGGAGCTATCTCACACAGAGAAGTAGACCAAAAGCACCTCAAAAGCTAGACATCATGCCAAGATCCAAAGAAATTCAGGAACAAATGAGAACAAAAGTAATTAAGATCTATCAGTCTGGTAAAGGTTATAAAGCCATTTCTAAAGCTTTGGGACTCCAGCGAACCACAGTGAGAGCCATTATCCACAAATGGCAAAAATATGGAACAGTGATGAATCTTCCCAGGAGTGGCCGGCCGACCAAAATTACCCCAAGAGCGCAGAGAAAACTCATCCGAGAGGCCACAAAAGACCCCAGGACAACATCTAAAGAACTGCAGGCCTCACTTGCCTCAATTAAGGTCAGTGTTCACGACTCCACCATAAGAAAGAGACTAGGCAAAAACGGCCTGCATGGAAGATATCCAAGGCGCAAACCACTTTTAAGCAAAAAGAACATTAAGGCTCGTCTCAATTTTGCTAAAAAATTATCTCAATGATTGCCAAGACTTTTGGGAAAATACCTTGTGGACCGACGAGACAAGTTTAACTTTTTGGAAGGTGCGTGTCCCGTTACATCTGTTGTAGAAGTAACACAGCATTTCAGCAAAAGAACATCATACCAACAGTAAAATATGGTGGTGGTAATGTGATGGTCTGGGGTTGTTTTGCTGCTTCAGGACCTGGAAGGCTTGCTGTGATAGATGAAACCATGAATTCTACTGTCTACCAAAAAATCCTGAAGGAGAATGTCCGGCCATCTGTTCGTCAACTCAAGCTGAAGCGATCTTGGGTGCTGCAGCAGGACAATGACCCAAAACACACCAGCAAATCCACCTCTGAATGGCTGAAGAAAAACAAAATGAAGACTTTGGAGTGACCTAGTCAAAGTCCTGACCTGAATCCTATTGAGATGTTGTGGCATGACCTTAAAAAGGCGGTTCATGCTAGAAAACCCTCAAATAAGGCTGAATTACAACAATTCTGCAAAGATGAGTGGGCCAAAATTCCTCCAGAGCGCTGTAAAAGACTCGTTGCAAGTTATCGCAAACGCTTGATTGCAGTTATTGCTGCTAAGGGTGGCCCAACCAGTTATTAGGTTCAGGGGGCAATTTCTTATTCACAAAGGGCCATGTAGGTTTTGAGTTTTTTTTCTCACTAAATAATAAAAACCATCATTTAAAACTGCATTTTGTGATCAATTATGTTATCTTTGACTAATAGTTAACGGTTTTTGATGAGCAGAAACATTTAAGTGTGACAAACATGCAAAAGAATAAGAAATCCGGAAGGGGGCAAATAGTTTTTCACATCACTGTACTTTTTAGTACTTTTTTTTCTCTCTTTCCACTCACCTCTGAGCTTCACTCTTGCTGGGTAAGAGGCGGAGGACATGGGCACTACCGGTCCTGCTCCATATCAGCCATGGATTGCAGGCTGCGTGAGGATCAGCTGTTGAGGATCAGCTGTTCGGGGCAATGTGTTGTGCGCAGGTATGGAGAGGCAGCACGGAGTTCCGCTGGTCTGCCGCCGCTGCCTCCAGATCATCACGGTCTCCACCTGCGCCGATCACCGCAGCTCGTCACCCAGGACGGTTCCCAGCGGTGAGGACCCCCTCAGGTGGCTGGAAGCTGCCGCTGGAGGAAATCAGGACGTCGCATGGAGGAGCCCACAGCCATCCCCCTGCCACAGTTCACAGCGGCCTGAAGCCGCTGCCATGGAGACCCGGACGCCACAAGGAAGGCCCTCCCCCCCCCAGCTATCAAGCGTTGCAAATGGATCCAGGCCAGCGGAGGGTCACAGCTGCTCCCAGCCTCTCACTGCACGAGGGACACGCCACGGCAGGCCCCATCCACCAAGGCCGGAGGATCCTTTTGTCTACCTGGATTCCCATGGTCCCTGGAGCTCGGACCTTTCTCCACCAGTCCTGGCTCTGTATGCTAAAGCTGTCAGAAGCACAGGGTCCCATCTGCCTGCATCCACCATAGATCCCTGCACAACAACTGGGCCTGCATCCACCATAGATCCCTGCACAACAACTGGACTGGACTGGACTGATGGCCGGACCCAGGGGTGCTTTTCAATCTGCAGCCCCATGGACTCTGCCTCTGTCTCTGTCTCTCTCTTCTTGCCTTGGTCTTCTCTTTGTCTCTCTCAGCTATCCTTTCTCTCTCTCTTTCTCTATCCACTCTTTCCAGGACACACTGCGGGGCATCTGGAGCTGCTGTGGAGCGCCGCCGATAGTTGGCAGGCTGCTCCCCTCACATAGCACTCCAGTTTTCCCCACGCGTCCTTCACTACAGTTACTGGTAATATGTATATATAGGTATATGCTTAATTGTACTACTGTACCTGATTGTATGTGTTGAATTACTGCATGTGTTTGTACCATCTCCGCCCCTGTATGAGCCAAAAATAATTCCGGGGACAACCCCCATTGTACTTGGCGAAATAAATTTGATTCTGATTCTGATTATTATTCAGAAAAGTCGGTGGAGCCTACAAAAGCCAATCAAAAGTCACCTATTGATTTTTCAGGGGAATATTTAATTGCTGCCATTCTTGCACTGTTAATGGAACAAGCCTCAAACCTGGTACAGTTGGTCATTCTGTGACTGGGGTTCAAATTCAGAATAGGGGTTGGAGCCACAAACAGACAATCAGATTTGTTTCATTTCAATGCAAATTATTGATGCCAAAGACCTCAAAACTCACAAACTAGGTCATTGAGTAATTGAGTGATTGTGTGTTAGGATTAGAAAAAAAGTGGGCGGAGCCAACACCAGGCAAATTCATACCCGGGCAACACCTGACCATCAGCTAGTAAACATATAAGAGAGAGAAAGGGTAGTGGACCATATACTTCACTTAGATTTGAAGTGACAATGCCTTAAGATAATATACCATCTACCAAGACAGTGATGACAGGGCTGTTCAAAGAAATATGGAATCAACATGTAAACATTCAAAGTAAACCATGTGCTCTTACCCAATCCTGCAATCTCTGATGTGTGCGCTATCCTCCTATGCTCCTTCACTACTCATACTGTGTGTAATCTCAGTGTGCCAAAACATAGTAAAACAGTGTCACAGACATTTGTGAGTGTGACAATACCCCTTTGTTGGCCACTGTGTGCTGCGTGATCAACGTGTACTGTTACTGTGTTATACCAACATCCGTGTGACCATACTGTGTGTTATAGGTGATCTCAGTGTGCCCCCCCCCCCCCCAAAAAAAAATTATATTTGTAAATTGTGACAATGAAGATGAGGGAGGATGGAAAATACCTCATGGGGGGTATTAGTTAGGTCTACTTTCAGTAATAACTCTCAAGCAATCAGAAACTACATTTATAGGGTATTTACTAGTACCCATAGCCATAGGTCAGCGATGACTAACCTTGCCATTCCAGCTGTGGTGGAACTACTATGAGGCATTGCAATACTCTGACAGCTCTAAGCATAACTCGGGGAGGCAGAGGCATGATGGGATTTGTAGTTTTGTCACAGCTGGAGTGTTAAGGATAGCCATCACTTCCATAGGTGAAGGATAAATAAAGCAGGCAGGGCCGGCCCGCTCATGAGGCGGGGTGAAACATTTGCCTCAGGTGGCACATCTGGTGGGGCGGCACCCGCCTGTCCGTGGGTGGGGGGCCGCCCACCGAGCGGGAGGAGTAGCGGGCAGAAAGGGGGTATTGGGCCTAGCGGTGGGGAGGGGGGTCGGATCCCCCCTCCCTCGCCTGGGTCCCCCGATCTGCGCTCCCCTCCAGCTGTAAATAGTTAAGTACCAGCGGCAGCGTATAGATTAAGAGGCAACGGGCGGGGATCACTCACCTTTTCCGCGTTCCAGCGAGCGCTCCACTGACGTCACTTCCTGCAACGCCGCCCACTTACTGGGCGGCGTTGCAGGAAGTGACGTCAGTGGAGTGCTCGCTGGAACGCAGAAAAGGTGAGTGATCCCCGCCCGTTGCCTCTTAATCTATACACTGCCGCTGGTACTTAACCATTTACAGCTGGAGAGGAGCGCAGATCGGGTGACCCAGGTGAGGGAGGGAAGGTCCGACCCTCCTCCCCACCCGCGGGGGGGGGGGGGGCGCGATTTTTTAAAATTTTGCCTCAGGCGGCAAAAAGTCTAGGGCCGGCCCTGAAAGCAGGCCATACACTGGCTCGATTCGCGGCCGTTTCGACAGCAGATTCGATCCTGGGATCGAATCTGCTGCCAATAGTTTGCGGTAAACGCAGCCGCCGATCCGATTTCCTCCCGAAATCGGATCGGTCCGTCGATCGCGCCGTGCGGGAAATTACCCTCGATCGCCCGCGGGTAAAGTGCGCGTCGTTAGCGGCGGCCGATCCGATCAAGTATACATTACCTGAGGCTGGCTCCGGGCGTCTTCTCCGCGCTGCACGGCTCTGTTCCGGCTCCATCCATCCCGGCGCTTCCTGTGTCACTGCAGTGACCAGGAAGTTCAAATAGAGTAACACAGGAAGCGCCGTAATGGAGCCGGAACAGAGCCGTGCAATGCGGAGAAGATGCCCGGGAGCCAGCCTCAGGTAATGTATACGGGGGGGGGGGGGGGGGGGGCAGGCGGCAGGAGCAGCTCAGCAGATGGTGAATCGGTTTCAGGCTGAAATCGATTCACAATCTGTTTGCAGTAAAGGCAGCCATATGATCCCTCTCTGATCAGATTCGATCAGATAGGGATCTGTCAGCTGGTCGATCTAATGGCACATCGGCCAGTGTATGGCCACCTTAAGAGTCCACTGTATGTCTGAATGGAAAATTGCTTTCTGCTTACCTGATCCCCAGTATGTTAGGCATTGACTCTGGAGAGTGGGACACTTTCCATTATAGCAGTGACCATTTCCATTACTGCAGGCGAATCCATTCATACGGAATCTATCAGCCGGACACACGGAGGACTTCCCATCGCACATTTCAGACAGGTCACAGTCATCTTTTGCTTCTCTACATAGCGACCCTGCTTGCTTTAGCTGGGGAAGAGAAAGCAAACAAGATCTGGATGATGCTGACTTTTACCTCTCTTGAGTAAGGGTGAACAGATTATTATCCAATCATGCAAAGCTACACTGACCCAGGAAGCTAAAGCCGTCCTAGCAAATTAAAGCCACATACAACTAATCAGTTAGCCAGCAACTGTGTTAGTTAACCAGCAGCCCCAGCACACTGACTGGCCAGTTGTTAGTTTAATTTGCTAGCATGACTTCCTATGGAGAAATATCTGCTCATCCACAGTGCTGAGCAGGGCCGAGGCATAGGCTGGAGAGGCTCCAGCCTCAGGGCGCAGTGTAGGAGGGGGCGCACAATTCATTCAGCTGTCATTCCTAATTGTGTTTGAAGCAGAAAGAAATAAGAAAAGGGGATACATAGCATTGACTGCAAGCCAGATAACTAGATATTAAGGTGCTGGGGAGGTTGTGGGCCCTGTGACCCTCTTAGTCTAATAGCAATCAGTGTGTGATGGCTGGTGTGGGAGGGATGGAGGGGCGCACTTTGGTGTCTTAGCCTTGGGTGCTGGAGGACCTTGTCCCTGCTCTGGTGCTGAGTGATAAGCATACTGATTTCCATGCTTGTCTGCATGCCTAAATTCTGACAGTAATACCCAATACTAAGTAATACTCATTTGCTTCTATAAACATGGCCGGCGTTACCATAGAGGCAAAGGGGACAATCACCCCATGGCCCCAGAGCCATGGGAGGGAGGGACAGCAGCCGGCTCAGGGGCCCTGGGGGGGAATTTGGCTGCAGCAAAGACCCGCTTTTTGTTTGGATGTCTGTTGGGGGAGGGGGGGGAGAGTAATTGTGCCCTGGGGATCCACTGTTACTAGAACCGACTCTGTCTATAAACAATGGTCCCCTACAGGTAATCTATATACTTGGATGTGTGTTTTTTTTTAATATAGGTCCCTCCACATCGTTTAACACAATTACCTTCACTATCTGCATATGTATGTTGTCATTGTCAGCATAAGTGGGTACAGGATATCACAATGAATGGTGTCACCCCAACATGCAGACATTGTATAACTCTACATGGGCTAGCCTAATCCCCCCTTGCATTATACTCTGATAATCTTCCTCTCTCCTTTACTTAAAGTCAATCTGAAGTGAGAAGCATATGGAGGCTGCTATACATATTTCCATTTAAACAATACCAATTGCCTGGTAGAGATGGCCTGGTGAACGGTTCCCGGCGAATTTTGGTAGTTCGCGTTCGCGGATGAACGCAAACTTTTCTGGAAGTTCGGTTTGCCCCCATAGTGCATCATTAGGGTCAACCAGACCCTCTACATCACAGTCAGCAGGCACATTGTAGCCAATCAGGCTACACTCCCTCCTGGAGCTCCACTCCCCCTTATAAAAGGCAGGCAGCGTCAGGCATTGAACTCACTCGTGTGCCTGCAGTAATTAGAGAAGAGAGAGCTGCTGTGCAGAGACCTATACGGAAAGCTTAGTCAGACTCTTGTAGGCTTCTTAGCTTGCTCCTGGCTGATTCTTATTGATAAAAAAGCACCCCTCAACAGCTCTTTTGAGAGCTAATCTTGTTCTTGTGATGTATTTTTTTTTGTGTGTGTGTGTGGCCCACTTGCATTATATACAGCTCTGTCAGTCAGTCACAGCTGGCCTTAGACCCCTTGGTGGTAATTACTACTGTGCCAGGTGCAGATTTGTAATACCCATCACCTGTTGTTCACTTCAGTGCACCCACCTACCCACGTGAGCGCACACAGTGTCCCTGTTAGGGATGATCGGAAAGAGCAAATTCCGTTCCTCCGGAATTCGCAGATTCCACCAGCGCTGAGTTCCGTCGCTATGAAGATTCCGCCGTATTTTTGCAAAAAAATTAAAATAATCGCAAATGGAACCTTGTTTATGCTATACGGTTGCCCATAGACCCTATTGACTGTTCCCTTAGTCCTTTTTCCCTTTCCTCCCTCCTCCTGGAGGGAGGAGGGTCTCATCTTCCAGGGAATTGTAGGATTTAAAAAACCAGCTTACATACCTTGGTCGAGAATTGAACCCAGGTCTAGTGCTCGGTAGGTAGCTCTCTTCACCACTATACCACCACCAACACTACATGCTGAAGCCAGCCTAGCATGTACCATTATGATA
This sequence comes from Hyperolius riggenbachi, assembly GCF_040937935.1. NCBI lineage: Eukaryota > Metazoa > Chordata > Amphibia > Anura > Hyperoliidae > Hyperolius > Hyperolius riggenbachi. The sequence goes on along the minus strand of NC_090648.1, from coordinate 106,570,811 downwards.
TATCCAAGAGAAAAATGAGCTTGCTTAGGAATTTGTAGGCTGTCAAAAGCCAACTCACATACAATGGCCAGGCCCAGGAATTGAACCCAGGCCTACACCAACACAACACACTACAATCCTACATGCTGAATCCAGTGTAGCATGTACCATTGTGATATATCCAAGAGAAAAATGAGCTTGCTTAGGGAATTGTAGGATTTCAAAAGCCAGCTTACATACATTGGCCGGGAATCAAACCCAGGTCTAGTACTCGGTAGGCTGCTATCCTAGGTAGGGTGTCTCGGTGGGTGTCATTGCTTTATTGTGGACAGACCAGATTTGATCAGCTGGACAGTCACTGTTCTGTCATTCAGCTACCTCAGCCCGGCGACCATATGGGCTGGAAAACCGCCATCACCTGCACTCTCGTCATGGTGTGCACCAGTCCAGCACGGCCGTCACTACACAAACAGCTGTTTGTGGTGAGTTACACAGTGAGTTTGGTGTGTCAGTGTGAAGCAGTACTCTAATTACACTCCCTGATTGATGTATACACATGCAAGATGTTTTAAAGCACTTTAGGACTGCAATTTAGCATTCAATGTGATTTCTGCCCTTAAAACGCTGCTTTGCGCCAAATCCAGATTTTTCCCCGGGACTTTTGGCATCTAACCCACTCATGCATGCAAAAACTCAGATGTTAGACCCCTTGAAACATCTTTTCCATCACTTTTGTGGCCAGCATAAGTGTATCTAGTTTTCAAAGTTCGCCTCCCCATTGAAGTCTATTGCGGTTCGCAAAAGTTCGCGTGAACCGAACTTTTGTGGAAGTTCGCGAACCCGGTTTGTGAACCTAAAATCGGAGGTTCGGGCCATCTCTATTGCCTGGCAGTCCTGCTGATCCCTTTGGCATCAGTAGTGTCTGAATAACACACCTGAATCAAGCATGCATCTAATGCAGTCCGACTTCAGTCAAAGCACCTAATTGACATGATTGTTCAGGGTCTATGGCTATTTGTATTAGGGCTCGTTCCCACTGTTGCGACGCGATTTCGGCCGCATTCCGACGCTTGTAAAAACGCATGCGGATGCGTTTCCACATGCGTTTTTACCCGCGATTTCGCATGCGATTTCGCATGGCAGGGTGCCATGCGAAATTAACCATGACACTGCCAGGGCTAAATAAAATTGAAAAAGGTGCGAAATCGCACGCGAAATCGCACGCGAAATCGCGGGTAAAAACGCATGTAACAAACGCATGCGTTTTTACTATTAAATACATTAGCGGCGATTCGCACGGATTCCCGACGCAGGCGAAATCGTTGGCTCTTTTGTGCGTTTTTTTCACGCTGAAAAAAACGCACCTCAACAACGCTACAGTGGAAACAGGCACATCCACTTGTATTACATGTGCGGATCTGCATGCGTTGGACGCATGCAGATTCGCGATAGTGGAAACGAGCCCTAAGAGGCAGAGGATCAGCAGGACAGTCGGGCAGTCTGCAATTTTTAAAAGGAAATAAATATGTCAGCCTCCATGACCATATCCCTCTCAGTTCATGTTTGCTTTAATGCTGACTGTAACCCCTTCATTTTACTCTGCCATTTCCGCTGTATTTAACCTTAAAGTGGACCCAAATTAAAAATACAAGATTTCAGAAATAAAATCTATTTTCTAAATTATAATAATAAATAGTAGCTTTTTTTCAGCTGCATGATGACAGATATAAAATATTTTACATTTATTGGAGGAACCCCTCCCTTCCTTTCATATTGCCGGGACAGAATCTGGCAGACTGGTGGAGTAGGTGGTATCCGGCAATGGAGGAATTGCTAATGGCTGCCACCTAATAACTCTAGTTAGGAAAAGAGAAGGGTTAAAAGCATGCACTGAAATGCTCATAGGCTTGAAGGAGTGTTTAAAAAAATATTTGGTTTGGGTCCGCTTTAATGTTTTACCACCTGATTGCCTTTCCTTAATGTAACTTAATCCAATCCCTAACCTATTTATTGCTAACACTTGATTTTCCCCAATAAAACTTTCCTTATTCTTAACCATAAGGGCTATGTTAAAGAAACATGATTTTAATGCTCATTTAAACACTAGTAATTACCCGTTGATGTAGGAGGTCATAGGACACATTGTAGGACGAGATAGCAATTACAACAAGATTTGGTGCTTTAAGATATGTATGTGCTATTTTTGATTTTAATGCATTTAGACCCCATTCACACTACCGGTATATTGGCTGCCCAGTATTTTGGCAATCCAGACAGCAGACTCAGAATAGACAATAATATTCTATGGGTCAGTTCTACTAATCTGTTCTGTTTTTGTCTATTGCGGAAAAGTCCTCCTGTGCACATTTTTCGGACAGCAAGCGTTATTATTTGAGAGGTTACAATCAGGGCCGGTTCTCTCATGAAGCAAGGTGACTTGTATCATGAAGCACTTGCATCAGGCGCAGAGATTTCAGAGGCAGCATTTTTTGTATTGTGTGTAGGAGGAATGGAGTGGCTGAGGGTGAGTAGTTTGTATGTCACAGACTTACATCCAGCCAGTGTGCTATTGTATTGAGCTGCAGCATGTCATGTGAGAACATTAAATGAAGCAGAGTAAATTGTTGGCTGATGTGTGATTATTCCAAAATGAGCAAAATGTGGGGGGTGGGGTGCATCCTCACAAGTTTGCCTCAGGCAGCAGAAAGGCCAGAATCGGCCTTGGTTACAATGTGAAGGAATGGGAAGGAAACAAAAGGACGTGGCAATAAACAATACTTACACGACAGTCCGAGCAGCACTCCCCCTCTGCACACTGAGCTCCCTCCTTGATTTTACAGGTAGCGGCGTCACAACACTTGTCGGTACATTCCTGTGGAAACAAGAGAAGGTAGTTATAGTTATAGGGCTTTGATTTTACACACCTTTTAAGTTCACGAGTAACATAAAGAGCAAATTCAGCCATTACGTGCTTTTTGTTGTTGCATAATGCTTGTTGTTTAAAATAACGCATTATGTAATTGTATTGGGCATGCATGTACTTTGTACTGTGTTTTGGTCTATTTAGAAAGTTTCATTCTATGGCAAGACACAGAACATTTATATTGCGCTTTTCTCCTGGCGTACTCAAAGCGCCAGAGCTGCAGCCACTAGGGCGTGCTCTATAGGCAGTAATCACTTTATGCACAGAGATGTAGCGAACGGTTCCCGAACCATTTGCCGGCGAACACGTCACGCACATGCGCAGAGAGTGCCCGGCAACAGGAGCGCGATCTAGGACGCGCACCGCCGGGCAGCGCTGGCGTACTACTCTGGGTCATAGCGACTCGGAAGTAGTAGAAGGCCCAGAGATGTTCGCCCGGCGAACGGTTCGGGCCATCTCTATTTATGCAGACGTGTTATTCTACAGACATTTTCTGAGGCTTACTGACATTTGCTATGCTGCCTACCTACATTATGCTAAGGGTAAGTACAATGTGCACCAGTGTCTTATGATTTAAAACCTTTCCCAGTCTCATAGACTTCTATTATTTTCTTTATGAAGGGCTTCTTCACACTGATTAGCATCTGTGATTCTCGTTCAAAAAATGCTGAAATGTTGCAGAATGGCAAAATCACCGCTGGTGTGAAACAGCTCTTAGGCTTTGTTCATATTATAAATCGCAAGCGCGATAACAAGTGCTGAACACGTTTGTGCGCAATTACTTTAAGTGATTCTTGGCGTTTTCTGAGCGTTAAGGCAATTTTAAGTAAGCGATTTCCTAAGCGCTTTTGTTGAGCGATTGAGATTTTCACTTTCTGGCGTCAGTCAGGAAGTGAACTCTTTGACCCGGAAATGAATAAATACAATGCATTTATTCTTAAAAGCGTGCAGGAAATCGCTATACAAACCACTTTTTCAAGCACTTAGCGATTGCCCTATAAAATTCCATTGAGCCAAAGCGCTCAGAAATTGGTACTGGCAGCTCTTTTCAGAATGGCACACAATGTAGACGCTCATATGTGAACACTCTCATAGGAAATCATTGCACATGTGCTCTGGGCGATTTTCAAAATTGCCAGCGCTTAAAAAAATCTCCAAATGCTCTTAGCGTAAACAAGTCCTTAGTGAACTTTTGCATGTAGGCATGGTGATATCATGATATCACCCCCTAGACAGGTCTCACCTTAAATAAAAGCTGGCAAAAAGCCGGTCCCTACGGCGGCTGGTACCCAAGTTTCTTCCGATAGCGGGCACCCACATTTCCTGCGATATCTCACCTGACACACAGAAACTGTGAGAGCCTGAGCCCACTAACGCATTTGTGTCCGCTTATGTCCTCTTTCCAACATGTATTAGGCCCCCTGCACACTGCAAATCTGATTTGTGATTCCTATTTACAATGCCGATTTTCACTGGATGCTAGCAACACAAGAAGAAAATGCAGACAAAACGCAGCATGCAGTACCGATTCAAAATCACAAATCGGAATCGCATTCCAATTTCTATTTACATGATTTAGTCCACCCACCTGACTCCAATTTCAGGTGTTTTAGGTAATGATAAAGAAAGAGGTCTACTTAACAATGTAAATGGTGAATGATACTTAACCACTTTCTCCTCCTGGACGTAGAGCCATGTCCAGGAGGCCATGTGCGCTCCCGCGGCCAATCGCGCGCGTGCATGCGTGCTCCTGGCCGCGGATCGTTAGCCCAGGAATCAATGAATTGGGCCATGGTGCCCAATCACTGATTCCTCCCCCCCCCCCCCGCAGAAAAAGCGACAGCTTCTCCCGGAAGCCTTGCTTTTTCTGCCCCCTACGTACCCCTACGTCCCTCTAAGCATACATGTTACGCTTAGAGTGACGTCATGTAAACAAACCTAAGGTTGCCATCTTGTGGCCAAAAAGTAAAACTACATCTACATAAAAAAAAAACAAAAAAGTAAAAAACATAAATTTACATTTAAAAAATTACAATTTACTTCCCACCTTCCCAAAAATACCCAAATAAAATGTTTAATAATAAAAAAAAACATTACAATTAAAAAAAAACAACACACACATAAATATTTACCTAAGGGTCTAAACTTTTTAAATATCTATGTAAAGATAAAATAGTTCTATTTTTTTATTTTTATTACAAGCTTGTAAATAGTGATGGATGCAAAACGTAAAAAATGCACTTTTATTTCCAAATAAAATATTGTCGCCCTACATTGTGATAGGGACATAATTTAAACGGTGAAATAACCGGGACAAATGGGCAAATATAATACGTGGGTTTTAATTATGGAGGTATGTATTATTTTAAAACTATAATGGACGAAAACTGAGAAATAATGAATTTTTTCATTTTTTTTCTTATTCTTACTGTTAAAATGCATTTACAGTAAGGTAGTTCTTAGCAAAATGTATCACCCGAAGAAAGCCTAATTGGTGGCGGAAAAAAACAAGATATAGATCAGTTAATTGTGATAAGTAGCAAGTGCAAAGTTCCAGGTCAGCACACCAATTCAAGATTAAGAAGTTTTCAGTTTATTGCTTCATGAGCACAAAAAATGACAATTGTTTCGGGGCCACGGCGGGTCCCCTTCTTCAGCTAGTGCAAAAAACAAAAAATTGTGATAAGTAGTGATAAAGTTATAGGCTAATGAACGGGAGGTGAACATTGCTCGGAAGCATAAAGTGAAAACGACTGAGGGCTGAAGTGGTTAATAGTATACTGTATATTTTATCATGATTATTGAAATGGAGATCAAATATCTGAATGTGGAAAAAGTAAATAAAAAATACCCATGGGGTGCATATACTACAGTATATCACATGACTGAATATGCAATTATTTTTTCTCCCAAGTTACCTCCTAGGAGATAATTTTCATATTTTCTTTAAAAAGACACTGAGGAGTGCCCAAATTTAAAAGAATACACTTACCTGTGGCTTCTTCCAGCTTACCGTAGGTGGTGAGGTCCCTCGGCGTCCTCCTAGCTCCTCTCCCTCAGCCTCCACGGCCCCCGTTACCGGCGTCACCCGACGACACCTGGGCCGGGTGTCGGACCGGCTCTTCCCCGCATGCGCAGACCTGTCACGCCGGCCATCGTGATCACGTGAGGCGGCCGGCGTGATGACGCCATGTGTCATTAACCAGGAAGAGCCGGCCCGATGACCGGCCCGGGTGTCGCGGATGACGCCAGTAACTAGGGGCCAGCGGAAGTTGAGGGAGAGGAGCCAGGAGGATGCCGACGGACTTCACCACCTATGGTGAGCGGATCAGTGAATAATGGCGCACAGCGCCTATGCATAAAAATGGCGCCGCATTAAAAAGATACGCTTATCGCTATTTATCATTAGTACTGCATAATAATGGCGCACAGGGAAAAAAAGAAGAAAAACGGCACACACTAACGTTATTTATCAATAGTGGCACACACTAACGTTATTTATCAATAGCGCCCTTCATAAGCCAAACTGCAGACAGTATTTAACTGCAAAACAGTGAATGGATTTAATGTAACACTGTCAAGGTTAGGGTTAGGCACCACTGGGGGGGTCTTAGGGTTAGGCACCACCAGGGGTTGGTTAGGATTAGGCACCACCAGGGGGGTCTTAGGGTTAGGCACCACCAGGGGGGTGGTTAGGGTTAGGCACCACCAGGGGGGTCTTAGGGTTAGGCACCAACCGGGGGGGTCTTAGGGTTAGGCACCACCAGGGGGGTCTTAGGATTAGGCACCACCAGGGGGGTCTTAGGGTTAGGCACCACCAGGGGGGTCTTAGGGTTAGGCACCAACCGGGGGGGCTTAGGGTTAGGCACCACCAGGGGGGTCTTAGGGTTAGGCACCACCAGGGGGGTCTTAGGGTTAGGCACCACCAGGGGGGGGTCTTAGGGTTAGGCACCACCAGGGGGTGGTTAGGGTTAGGCACCACCAGGGGGGTTTAGGGGTTAGGGATAGGTACAGAGAGGGTTCTGTGTGTTAACGCTAAATAACGATAAGGCTTTAACGTTAAATAGCGATAAGCGGCAAACAGATTAGCGGCAACACCATGCGCCATTATTCTCAGGCGCCATTTTCAGATGGATCCGAGCTGGAAGAAGCCACAGGTAAGTGTATTCTTTTAAATTCGGGCACTCCTCAGTGTCCCTTTAAAATAAGCATTTTACAGCTGAAAAAGTAACCAAAACTTGATTTAAAAAGTACTATCAAAATCACTTTGAGTATTTTCTTGCTTGCTGGTGGCTTAAAAGGAATTTGATGAGGTGTAAACATATCACCTAGGGGAAAACTCAGGAGAAAAAGTGAATTGCATATGGGCTTGTATGTCAGTGTGATATAATTAGTTATTGTATTGCAGTGCATGAAAAGCCTTTGGTAAAGTTTGTTTTCTTCTGGTGACAGCTTGGCCCAGTCTACACAGCTGAGCCTTGATATGTGTGGCTGAATATTTAATGTTATTATGAGGGTATGGTGCAGTTAGTGGTGCTCAGTTCGAGCTCGGTATTCGAGCTCCGAATAGCTGCAGCTATTCGAATGGGCTATTCGCGTACACTCGAATAGCCCATTCACTATTCGAGCTATTCGAGCAAACGGCGCTATTCGAGCTCGGTACCGAGCTCGAATAGCGTCATAGCCCAGATTGATGTCCTTAGAGCCAATCAGAGGGCTCCCAGGCCCTCTGACGGCAGCCAATCACAGAGGGGGACCCTGGCCAGCCCCTACCCTATAAATAGCGGCCGCCATGTTACGTTTCTCCGTCCTTGCCTGAGACTTGCATAGAGAGAGAGTTGCTCCTTTGTGCTTTGGCTTAGCAAGAGCTTTATTGTGGTCATTTACCTAGCGTTTTTGCTCACATACACCTCCTATACACACCTATATTGTTGTTAGTTAGTTAGACATTGTATTTTAGTTAGTAGCTTTTGTGTTACATAGAGACAGACACAGCTGCTGCAGGCTTACAGCTTTAGGCCTCAGGGCCTGCCTGTGTGGGCAGCTGTCCTCCTGTCCTCTGTTTATTTCTCTCTATTCTATACCAGTATTTCTGCTGTCCTTTACTACTGATTGTATTAGTATTGTAGTTATATACTGTAACTGTACTAGGACACTCACTGTCACTGTTCATAGGCTACTAGCTGCTCCTGCGTGTGTGCACTCACTGTCTGTGTACACACACTACACACACTCTATTTCCAAGTTCTGATAACTGATTGATTATTGTAATTGAATATTGTAATTAGTTAGTTGTACTCACTGTTACTACTTACTGTACTAGGAGTCTAGGACACTCAGTCACTGTTCATAGGCTACTAGCTCCTGCGTGTGTGCACTCACTGTCTGTGTACACACTACACACACTCTATTTCCTTTTGATAACTGATTGATTATTGTAATTAGTTAATTGTACTTACTGTTACTACTTACTGTACTAGGAGTCTAGGACACTCAGTCACTGTTCATAGGCTACTAGCTCCTGCGTGTGTGCACTCACTGTCTGTGTACACACTACACACACTCTATTTCCAAGTTCTGATAACTGATTGATTATTGTAATTGAATATTGTAATTAGTTAGTTGTACTCACTGTTACTACTTACTGTACTAGGAGTCTCGGACACTCAGTCACTGTTCATAGGCTACTAGCTCCTGCGTGTGTGCACTCACTGTCTGTGTACACACTACACACACTCTATTTCCTTCTGATAACTGATTGATTATTGTAATTAGTTAGTTGTACTTACTGTTACTACTTACTGTACTAGGAGTCTAGGACACTCAGTCACTGTTCATAGGCTACTAGCTGCTCCTGCGTGTGTGCACTCACTGTCTGTGTACACACTACACACACTCTATTTCCAAGTTCTGATAACTGATTGATTATTGTAATTGAATATTGTAATTAGTTAGTTGTACTCACTGTTACTACTTACTGTACTAGGAGTCTCGGACACTCAGTCACTGTTCATAGGCTACTAGCTCCTGCGTGTGTGCACTCACTGTCTGTGTACACACTACACACACTCTATTTCCTTCTGATAACTGATTGATTATTGTAATTAGTTAGTTGTACTTACTGTTACTACTTACTGTACTAGGAGTCTAGGACACTCAGTCACTGTTCATAGGCTACTAGCTCCTGCGTGTGTGCACTCACTGTCTGTGTACACACTACACACACTCTATTTCCTTCTGATAACTGATTGATTATTGTAATTAGTTAGTTGTACTTACTGACTGTTACTACTTACTTACTTACTGTACTAGGGACACTCACTCAGTCACTGTTCATAGGCTAGCTCCTGCGCATGTTTGCGCGTGCGTGCACTCACTGTCTGTAGTGTACACACACTAAATTTACTTGTGATTACTACTGATTATTGTAAGTTGTAACTGCTAGTTGTACTTCCTGACTGTTACTACTTACTTACTGTACTAGGGACACTCACTCAGTCACCTCACCCACCAACCCACTCCATTAAAGTACCCCACTTTTCACCCGCCCTTTTAAAAAACTTTTGTCTATACGCCCAAAACATCGAAGATGTCTGGAAGTGGCAGCCAGCGCGGTTTGGGCAAGGGGAAGGGCAGCAAGGGAATCAGGAGGAGAGGGAGCAGCATTGTGGCAAGCCGCGGGCGCGGGCGCGCCACCATGCACAGTTCCGCAGCAGCAGCAGCAGCGTCAGTGGCTAACATTCCTCCCATAGCCACTGGCCGTGGACGCCTTGGGCGCCGCCCAGCAGGAGCATCTGCAACTCACGCTGCAGAGACACAGCAGCAGCAGCGTGTAGCACCTGCTCCGATTTTCCTCCAGCCGGGTCGGAAACGTCCCATTGAGGAAAAGCATGCAGACACTGTGGTGCAACTCATGACGGAGGATGAGCAGCCCGCCATCAGCTCTGCATCTGAGGCCTCCACCCTCACCACCACCACCACCACCCCTGTTCGCAGCAGCCGCCCAGCAGGGCCTGGGGAGGAGGCCAGTTCACCGTCAGTTGGCGACCTGTCATTCAGCAGTCTTTTGACCCCAGGCATCATAAATCAATTGTCTGCTGTTGTTGGCGATTTTGAGGAGGAGATGCTGATGGGCACTTTGGGGGATGAGGGATTGGACAGCAAGACTGTGGCGACAGTCAAGCAGCCCATCCATGCATCAGGAGAGGAGTTTGGGGGGTCCTCATCCCAGCAGGACATGTTTCAGGAGGGGGAGGATGATGATGACCCGGTGACAGACAGAGACTGGGTGCCACCACCTCCAGGGGATGTCGTCCTCAGCAGCTCTGAGGAGGAGGAGGAGGATGCTCTTGTGGGCCTTGCAAGGAGGCGCATCATTGCAAGCATTGGCAGCAGCAGTAGGCAGGTCCCACAGCCTGCTGGTGTCTCAGGCTCAGCAGCAGCAGCAGCAGCATCTGCCAGTACCACCACCAGCCGCACCCAAGCCCCCCCCCCAACCACCACAGGGAGACAGGCAGCAGCGCTTCCATGCCGTAGGGGGATGTTTCTGTCACCAATCTGGCGCTTTTTCACCATGCCCACAGTGTACAGCAAGTATGCCACTTGCAACCACTGTCAGCGGAAGTTGAGCAGAGGTGCAGACCCCTTAAAGTTCTGCACCAGCTCGCTCATCAACCACCTTGCTGCGAAACATTTCCACCAGCATCAGGAGTTCCAGAGGCTGAAGGCATCTGGTGCTGGCAGTGGCACCACACCCATCACTGCACAGCCTTCAGCAGCAGCAGCAACAGCAGCCACCCGCCCTCCTGCTCCTCCAGCAGCACCAGCAGGAGTGCGGAAACGCACTGCTCCTCCCCCCTCTGCAACTCCTGCCGCCGACACTGAGGCCTGTTCTGGCAGCCAGTCCTCAGTGGCCTCCTCCGCTGTGTCTGCTGATTCCCGTGCCAGCAAAAGGCCACGCCAGAGCCTTTTGAGCGAGTCCTTCCAGGGGGTGGTTAGGGCTCTGCCTCCCAGCAGCCGTCGCGTGCGGCAGCTGAACGGCTTGCTGGCACGGGCCATGTGCTCCCAACTCCTGCCGTACACGCTCGTGCAGGAGGGGAGCGACATTCGTGCGCTGCTTGCTTGCGCAGCCCCAGACTGGCAGCTCCCCAGCAGACACTTTTTCTCCCGCAAGGCCATTCCTGCACTGCACCGCTTTGTGATGGCCAATGTGGAGCGAGGGCTGGAGCACGCGGTTGGTGAAAGGGTCCACGTCACCATGGACTCCTGGAGCAGCCGCTTCGGGACAGGCCGCTACCTGTCCTTCACTGTCCACTGGGTCAGCTTGGTGGAAGGGGGTGAGGATGGGAGAGCAGCAGCGGGCACAGCAGCAGCAGCAACACAGTGGGTGGTGCCACCCCGCAGGGTCAGGGGAACTGCAGCAGGTTCTTCCGATCCTCTGCCATCCTCCGGCACACCTGGCCAAACCCCCCGCCTCAGCAGCAGCGTGAAGGCCCGCCACTGCCAAGCGCTGCTGCACTTGGTCAGCCTTGGGAAGACCAAGCTGACGGCAACCCATGTGTTGGCCAAACTCCAGGAGCAGGAGAGGATTTGGCTGACCCCCAGAGGCCTCAGAGTCGGAGAGGTGGTGGCCGACAATGGGGCCAATCTGGTTGCCGCAATAGACAGGGGAAACCTGACCCACATCCCCTGTCTTGCCCACGTGCTGAACCTGGTGGTGCAGAAGTTCTTGCGCACCTACCAGGGGATGGGCGAACTGCTGGAAACGGCAAGGAACGTTGTGCGTCACTTCCGGCGCTCGGCTGCAGCCTGTGCGAGCCTGGAAGACGTGCAAAAGGAGCTGGATCTGCCACGCCATCGGCTGATCCTTGACGTTCCGACTCGCTGGAACTCCACCCTGGCGATGTTGGAGCGTCTGGTTGAACAGAAGCGCGCTGTCAAACAGTACCTTGCCCTGGCCACTGTTTCCGCCGCTCAGAGAAGGGACAAGACCAGCAACATCCCGTCCATCGTCCCCGATGATGACTGGAGGCACATGCAGCAGGTGTGCTTAGTGCTGGCTCCCTTTCTGCAGGCCACTAACATGGTGAGCAGGGACCATGCTATGGTCTGCGAGTGGGTGCCCCTGGTTTGTCTGCTGAACAGGGCCCTCGATGCTTTGCTGGAACAGGGAGCGGCAGCCTTGGACCAGCAGGAGTGGCAAGCAGCTGCACAGTCCACCTCTGAGGGGGAGGAGGAGGAGGACTTGGTGGAGGTCCCTGACCTTGCTGCTGATGAGGGGGATCAGCACAGTGCAGCTGAGTTGGTGCGGGGGTGGAGAGAGGATGAGGCTGACGAGGCAGAGGAGGAGGATGAGGACAGCAGCACTGCCGTCGATGTGCCAGCAGACGTGGCCCGCCTCTTCCCAATGGCAGCGCACATGCTGACGTGCCTGCGCAGAGACCCCAGGGTGATCCAGATGAAGCAGAGGGAGGACATCTGGATCAGCATGATGTTGGACCCACGCCTCAAGGGGAAGTTGAGCCAGTTCCTGCCGCCTGCAGGAGGAGACCCAGCGCAACAAATAAGGAGCTTGCAGCAGGCCCTTGTTGAGCGCTTGGAGGAAGCCTTCCCCCAGCCTTCCACCCCCACTGTCCAGCAGCCAGCACAGAGGCAGCAGCAGGTGCCTGCATCCAGCAGCAAGCGCCCCACAGACCTGCTGTCTCTCAGCCACGAGCTCTACAGGACTGTAGAGGCTCCGGCAGCAGTGACTAGAGAGGAGGTGCATGCAGCAGCATCCTCCACCGGTCACAGCCAGCGCCTGACCCGCATGGTGGCTGACTACATGGGGTCCTACAGCGGGCTTGACAGCGATGCCCCTGTTGATCCCATGGAGTATTGGGTCAAGCGCCTGGAGATCTGGAGCGAGCTGGCGCAGTACGCCCTGGAAGTGCTGTCCTGCCCCCCTTCCAGCGTGCTGTCCGAGCGCTGCTTCAGTGCAGCTGGTGGTGTGGTCACCGAGAAACGCTCACGTCTGTCTCACAAGTCTGTGGACAGACTGACGTTTCTCAAGATGAACCAGGCGTGGGTGGAAGGCGAGTTCCTGGCCCCTGTTGTCGGCGAGAGGGGGACATGAACTGGCTAAGAACCATCGTTAATGTGCCTTACCACCCTTTACCACCTCCTGGCTCCTGCTCACTAAGCCAGCCTGGTTCACTTTGACTATTACGTCGCCTGCAGCCACACATTTTACACCTACAGTGGGCTGCTGTGTACTGCCCTTCTGCTGTCTGTCTGTGTTTCCCACTGCCAGGGTACACAGATTTACCTTCTGCTGCCACTCTGCCACCAGCTATTACGTCAAACAATAGCTATATCTGTCTGTGTAATTAGTTGTAAAACCAAAACTACAAAACCATAAAAAAAAAAAAAGGTTTAATTTTTCTGAGGTGCCCGGGTTGAAAACTGTGTTGTCCCAGTTGTGTATTGGACACAATGTGGGCTGCACGACCGCTGTCTGGGACCTCCTGCCTGCTGTGTTTATTTACAGCCCTGGTATCACCGCTAGGTACCAGGGCTATTATGTCACGCTGCCTGCCTCATTGACTGCCTGCTGCCACACACTCATCCTCCTCCTCCTGCTGCTGAATTTACCTCCTGCTGTCTGTGTGTTTCCACTGCCAGGGAGCACATACAATGGCGCTTCCAACATGCGTGCGCCACCAGCTATTTGTTACGCTCAAAAATAGCTGCATTTCTTTAAAAAAAAAAATTTGAAAAGAGAAATAAGTGAAGAAGAAGACGATATAGAAGAAGATGAAGAAGATGAAGAAGAAGAAGATGAAGATGATGAAGAAGAAGAAGATGAAGAAGAAGAAGATGAAGATGATGAAGAAGAAGAAGATGAAGAAGAAGATGAAGATGATGAAGAAGAAGAAGATGAAGAAGATGAAGAAGATGAAGATGAAGAAGATGAAGATGATGAAGAAGAAGAAGAAGATGATGAAGAAGATGAAGAAGAAGAAGAAGAAGATGAAGAAGATGAAGATGAAGAAGATGAAGAAGATGAAGAAGAAGAAGATGAAGATGATGAAGAAGAAGAAGATGAAGAAGATGATGATGATGAAGATGATGAAGAAGAAGAAGATGAAGAAGATGAAGAAGATGAAGAAGATGAAGAAGATGAAGATGATGAAGAAGATGAAGAAGAAGAAGAAGATGAAGAAGTTGAAGATGAAGTAGATGTAGAAGAAGAAGAAGAAGAAGATGAAGAAGATGAAGAAGATGAAGAAGAAGATGAAGAAGATGAAGAAGAAGATGAAGAAGATGAAGAAAAAGAAGATGAAGAAGAAGAAGATGATGATGAAGAAGATGAAGAAGAAGAAGAAGAAGATGAAGAAGATGAAGAAGATGAAGAAGAAGAAGATGAAGATGATGAAGAAGAAGAAGATGAAGAAGAAGATGAAGATGATGAAGAAGAAGAAGATGAAGAAGAAGAAGATGATGATGAAGAAGATGAAGAAGATGAAGAAGATGAAGAAGAAGAAGAAGATGAAGAAGTTGAAGATGAAGTAGATGTAGAAGAAGAAGAAGAAGAAGATGAAGAAGATGAAGAAGATGAAGAAGAAGATGAAGAAGATGAAGAAGAAGATGAAGAAGAAGATGAAGAAGATGAAGAAAAAGAAGATGAAGAAGAAGAAGATGATGATGAAGAAGATGATGATGAAGAAGATGAAGAATAAGAAGAAGAAGACAATATAAAAGAAGAAGATATAGAAGAAGATATAGAAGAAGAAGATATAGAAGAAGAAGATATAGAAGAAGAAGAAGAAGATATAGAAGATAAAGAAGAAGAAGAAGAAGTATATACAGTACTGAACAAATTTCTGGACACAACTTCTCTTTTTTAACTTTTTTTTTTTAAAGGAACATCCCCACATAATCACTTGCTGTTGTTACTTGGAAAAAAAGAGGTTTCTTGCATCATTCACCCTCAAAACAAGTGTTGGAAGCTATTTAAGGCCATTTCGAATAGTCAGCTCGAATAATGAGCTCGAATACCGACTCGAATAGTGAGCTCGAATTCCGAGGTCGAATCGAATAGTAAAAATTATTCGACTCGAATATTCGACTGATCTCGAATAATTTACTATTCGAATTCGACCTAACTCGAATTTTGAAAAGGGGTATTTGAGCACCACTGGGTGCAGTTACCTCCACTGTGCCACAATCACATTCCTCTCCATTTTCTGTAAATTTGTTCCCACACACTGGAGGAGTCATAACATCCTCTCTCTTTGGCTTGTCCTTCATGCAGCGCGGCATGCTATTCAGGATAAAGTCTTGATAGTTCTGGTGGCTGCAGGAGCTGAACTCTCTTGGGGTATTGTGACTGCAAAAGATAAAAAGCATAACGTAGAGGTAAATAAAACTTTAAAGCTGGCCATCCCTCCGTCCTGCCGTCTCTGCCAGCCGGGCCCCATACAAGTGTAAAGTACCTCCCCCCCGCCCGCCCATGCGCAACTCCTGGCCTGGTCGTTCAGCGCCACTTAGAGTGCCAGTATCACGTGGCTCAGCACATGTGATGTCACACACATGCGTCAGTGTCAGGTGTTACCAATGTTAGCAGTGACAGCGGACATCAGCTGAGACCAGGACTCACACTGCCCACCCAAGCATGGGAAAGGGGGTGTGGCATTTTACACAACCCTTTTGCTGCAATGCACCTTACAACCAAGATTTTTCAGCAACCCTATATCCATTTTGGGGGAAAACTGATCGAAAGATCAATTGGGCAGGCAGAGTTCTGCACCAATTCTCTTCCATTTGATAAAATTATCGAATCAAAAGGTTGATCAGGCTGCAATATCAAGTGATTTATGGGCACCTTAAGAATTGTTGTTACTCAATAGAAAACTCTACAGTAGTAAAGGATATAAAGCAGTTTTAAATTTAGCCACATCTGTATCTAGACCAAGCCTACTGCCTGGCCAGTCCAGTGCTGGCCCTGAGCATATACAGCAACCCACTTGTGATCTGGTGGAGTGGCTAGTGAGTTGTGTGAGCTAAGGGAAGGAGGTGGTGTCATTTCAGCAGTACAGTCTGGGCTGGATTTACCATAAGGCATTGTGGGCATGTGCCTACAGGCGCATCATGATGAAAAGGCGGCTCACTCATCCCCTAGTGCCTCCCTCCTTCCTTATGCAGAGTCCTGAGCAGATCATAAATGAGAGGCTACTCACCCAGCTCTTGGCATTCCACTGACCAGTCTTCAGTCTTAATACTGAGGATACTTTTGGTTACCTAATGCTAAGGGACACCTGTAGCTACCACACTGCTAAGGGACACCTGTAGCTACCTATGATGAGCAAAGAAAGTAAGGAAGAAGTGACAGCTGGGCCAGCCAACACACTTGCAGTGCTGTTTGGTGGGGGGTTGTAGGCTCATAGAGGGCGAAGTCTAGGGAGCCAGGACATCTGTGCCTATAGGCTCCAGTGAGGTAAATCCAGGACTTAGTACAGTAGTTCATAATAGGCAACTTATTTGCCTGGCCCTCTTGTATGTCACATACTAGGAGTTGCTGTATCTACTAGATAGAGAATAGGATTTTCAAATACATTTTGACAATACATAGTTACCAGTAAAAAGAAATAAAAAAAATATCAAGAAATGTTTGGTTCTTAAATTTACGCACCTTAAAACAGGGGCCATGATACAAGATTTAGAATCACATCTGCAGGAGTTACCATCGTGATCCATTCCCAGGTTGTGCCCCATTTCATGTGCCATAGTCGCACCCACGGCAATATAATTAGTATTGTGATCCTGAGGAACATATGGAAGGGACAAACATTTCACATTACAGCTCAACTAAAGCTAAGGAGTCATTTGTAAGTGTGGAAATGAGCAGCTCTGTGTATTTTGATTTGAGAATTACACTCATTGGGCTTGTTTCACTATGCGGTGCTAACCTACTTAGCACGTCTAAAGTCTTCAGGCGCGCTAACCAGGGTGCTAAGTAGGTTAGCACCGGTTTTCTCAATCAGATTGCGCGCTAAGTACAGCATGCAAAGTTTTGCGCGCGCAAAGTCCTATGCGCACGCTAAGTCCCATAGGCTTTAATGGGCACTTCGCGCAGAGCGCCCTAAAGTTTTGTGCGTGAAAAGCTCGTTTAGACATGCTAAGGGGGCTTTCACAGGCGTGCTAACAGTTAGCACCGCTTTGTGAATCAAGCCCATTGAGAGCTACACCTGCTGTGGCATTGCTGAGCCTGTCATTGTGTACAGGGCCGGATTTGTACTTTCCAGTGCCCTAGGCCTGCTGCCACCAACCGCCCCTCCCCCTCTTCCCCCCACACACACACACACCACCACCACCACCAAAAATATTCTGTCCAACACTCTGACTAGCGATCACTGGTTTGAGTGGGCTCATTTCAGTTGTGCTGCTCTGCCCCCCATTAAACAAATAATTCCTGTAATTTGCGCTCCTGCCCGAATGTGCACAGCAGCCGATAGTGTTCTGGGCATGCATACTTGAGAAATGACGCTGATGTATGACCGGTACTTGTCAAGGAACTGTAACATAAAAAGATCCCCTGGGGGGTACTCACCTCGGGTGGGGGAAGCCTCCGGATCCTAATGAGGCTTCCCACGCCGTCCTCCATCTGTCAGGGGTCTCGCTGCAGCCCTCCGTGGAGTCCGGGCAGCGGTGACGTCAATATTTACCTTCCTGGCTCCTGCGCAGGCGCTCTGACGGCTGTCGGCTCCGAACTACACGGAAATACCCGATCGCCGTCGGGTCCGCTCTACTGCGCAGGCGCAAGTTTCCTGCGCCTGCGCAGTAGAGCGGACCCGAATGAGATCGGGTATTTCCGTGTAGTTCGGAATGGAAAGCCGCCACAGCGCCCCCGCTGGAGCCAGCAAAGGTAAATATTGAAATGACAGTCGGCACAGTCGCCGGCTGTTCGGAGGGCTGCGGAGAGACCCCCGTGGGACAGAGGACGGCGTGGGAAGCCTCATTAGGATCCGGAGGCTTCCCCCACCCGAGGTGAGTACCCCCCAGGGGATCTTTTGAATGTTACAGAGTCTCTTTAAACTGTTCTAACCAGCAGGGGACTGTTCTGCATGATAGTAAGAAACTCCTCAAATCCTACATAATTGCAGCAGTTTAGAGTGGAATTCTAGAGCTGCAGTACAGTTAAGAAAAGTGCAAATCCATTCCTACACTGCTGCAGATTAAGAAGTGCTTCATAGCAGTTCTCCAGATAGTGCAGCAGTGCAGGCTAGATGTGATTTGTGAAGTGCTCCTCGCCCCTCACTCAGAGCCTGCTGACAGCAGATGTGTTGGTTACTTCAGCAACAGCAATTCCCCTCACACACTGCACTGTCTGAGAGACCTTCCTAGCTCCTCCTATTATACAACAGTTTTAGAAGGAATCTGCACTATCTAATGATTTCTTAAGATGTCTGAGACAGTTCTGCATGGAATTTCTAAAAACCTACTAATATTTTGTCTCAGTCACTCTTGGTTAATTTCCCTGTGTCTCTCTCCTCTAGCACTCTCCATGCTGGAGAAGGTAATAAAGAAAAATGGTGCATAATCCTAATTCCAGAAGACTAAATAGAGAACAAATGACTGCACCCCCTGACATTACCACCTTACGGAAATAACTTCTGTTCCCTATTCAGCTTGGTGTAAATCATCATAGAAACCCTCCCAGTGGCTGAGAGATGAAAAAATAATCCTCACATCTTGTTGTAGCTAGTAACCTTATGCATATTTCTACATAATTTCAGAGTGCTCTCCCCCGCGCTTTATGTTATCTTGTCAGGTACCACCCTTTAGAACACCGTTGAGTCTCCAGAATTCTGTCAGAGTGATGTAGGACTATGGTGATCTGGGAAATTCAGGCGCCTGCCATCGGAAGAAGTTTGGGCGCCAACTATTAAATACCGGGCTGAAGGGGAAATTTGGGAGGTTACGGCACCTAAAAATGACCTTTTTTCACTTCTTTTATGGGATTGGCACACAGTGTGTGTGTGGAGAGGGTGTAGTGGATGACGGTTTAAGTGTATCTGAGATGACATGTGATGAGATAGACATGTGTATATACAGTGGCGAGAACATTAACATCTATGCTGTGCTGTTTCTTTTTTCCATGCCTGAAAGAGTTAATATCCAGCTATGCATTTTTCTCCAGTTGGCACCCAATCAGGCTATAGCGTCCCTTACTGATAACAAATTACAGCTATAAAACACTTTCCAAAGCTGGACTTCTGACTGCAAAGGGTAGATAAAAAGGTCAATCGTTCATGTTGGCGCTTTGAGTCTGCTAGGAGAAAAGCGCAATATAACTGTTATTATATTATCTTATTATCTGTGTATTTTCCTTCTGGGATGCCTTAGACACTGCAATTGAGCAGAGACAATAAAACATTAAGGGCTTGATTCACTATGTGGCGCTAACCTACTTAGCACGTCTAAAGTCTTTAGGCGCGCTAACCAGGGTGCTAAGTAGGTTAGCACCGGTTTTCTCAATCAGATTGCGCGCCAAGTACCACGCGCAAAGTTTTGCGCATAACTTTCCGCGCGATACGGTTCGCAAATTAGCGCGCGAAAAGCTCTTTTAGGCGTGCTAAGGGGGTTTTCACAGGCGTGCTAATAGTTAGCACCGCTTTGTGAATCAAGCCCTAAGTCTACTTTGGAAATGTTTATAACTAAAATAAAACCAAGAGATGTCTAAAAAAGTCATTTTTAGGGACAGGACAGATTCAATTGATTATCTTATTAGTTTATTTTCACCTTGGGTTCACTTTAAGGTTAGCTGTGGGGGTGAGGAGTAGGTAAAGTAAGCTGTGGGGTGGGTGGTTAAGGTTAGCCATGGGGGAGTGGTAGTTAAGGTTTAAGGCTAGCTGTGGGGGGATGGATGGTCACGCCTTAGGGGTGACAAGTGGTTAAGGTAAGCTATTGGGTGGGTGGTAAGGTTAGCCATGGGGAGGAGGGGGGGTAGTTAAGGCTAACCATGGGGGGGATGGGTGATTAAGGTTAACCATGGGAGTAGGTGGTTAAAGTTAGGTATTGGTAGAAGAAGGGGTCAGTGTGAGAATGTGGTTAAATAGCTAGTGGGACAAAACAAACTCAGCTCTAAACCCTTTTTTCCTTGCCACCCTTTTTGCATAGAGGCGGATTTTGGTGCTCTAAAATGTATCTTGTACGAAGACATCTGAGGACCTCTGAATATCTTCTGTCATGTTACAGATGTCTCACCTGGATAACTCCTGCAGAGTGTGTTGTACTGCACAGTGTGCGGACCCAGGCCAGTCCCACAGTAGAACCATCAAAGTCAATGTGCCTGGAAGAGAAACATAGTGTGAAATCTCATATATCAACATAAGCTGCATCTGTAATAGCAATAACTGCAAGTTGCTTTAAGAGGCTTTGGGCCCTTAATCAATTCACTTTTTCTCAAGTTTTCTCCTAGGAGATCATTTTTCATCTTCTGCTTAAAGTATCTTTTGTACTCTGCAATTGAAAAAGTTCCAAAAAGGAGGAGAAAAAGTGCTGTCAACATTATTCTGAGTATGTTCATGCTTGCTAGTGGCTTAAAAGGCATTTTATTTATAATATGGAAATATGTCCTAGAAGAAAAGGTGAATTGGACCAGGCCCTTTTTCTTCTGGGAACAGATTTTGTCTTACCCTCTAGACCATGAACCACACTACACGGTAAAGCTGGCCTAGCATAAACCATACTACCATTATGATCAATTCAATAGAAAAAGTAGCATGATTAAGGATTGGTACTTTTTGAAAAGCATACTTATATACCATAGCTGGGATTTGAACCCAGGATGCAGTGTGCAGTAGGTATCTGTCTTACCCTCTAGACCATGAACCACACTACATGGTAAAGCTGGCCTAGCATAAACCATACTACCATTATGATCAATTCAATAGAAAAAGTAGCATGATTAAGGATTGGTACTTTTTGAAAAGCATGCTTATATACCATAGCTGGGATTTGAACCCAGGATGCAGTGTGTAGTAGGTATCTGTCTTACCCTCTAGACCATGAATCACACTACATGTTAATAGGTATCTGTCTTACCCCCTAGACCATCAACCACACTCAGGGCCGGGCCGAGGCAGAGGCTGGAGAGGCTCCAGCCTCAGGGCGCAGTATAGGAGGGGGTGCCCAATTCATTCAGCTGTCATTCCCAATTGTGTTTGAAGCAGAAAGAAATAAGAAAAGGTGATACATGGCAGTGACTGCAAGCCAGATATGTAGAGATTAAGGTGTTGGGGGGGTTGGGGGCCCTGGGGCACCTCTTAGTGTAATAGCAATCAGTGTGTGACGGCTGGGGTGGGAGGGATGGGGGGGCGCACTTTGCTGTCTCAGCCTTGGGTGCTGAAGGACCTTGTCCCACCTCTACATGCTAAAGCTGGCCTAGCATGTACCATACTACCATTATGATCAATTCAATAGATATGCTATGGTATATAAGCATGCTTTTCAAAAAGTACCAATCCTTAATCATGCTACTTTTTCTATTGAATTGATTATAATGGTAGTATGGTTTATGCTAGGCCAGCTTTACCATGTAGTGTGGTTCATGGTCTAGAGGGTAAGACAGATACCTACTACACACTGCATCCTGGGTTCAAATCCCAGCTATGGTATATAAGCATGCTTTTCAAAAAGTACCAATCCTTAATCATGCTACTTTTTCTATTGAATTAATCATAATGGTAGTATGGTTTATGCTAGGCCAGCTTTACCAAGTAGTGTGGTTTATGGTCTAGAGGGTAAGACAGATACCTACTACACACTGCATCCTGGGTTCAAATCCCAGCTATGGTATATAAGCTGTTTTGAAAATCTGCAATTCCCTACTGGATGAAATAAGAGGATGAAATAAGAGGATGAAATAATAATAATAAGAAGAAGAGAGAGAGAGAGACATAATGCCCAAAGCAAAAAACTCATGATTTTTAACCTGATTCAAAAAAGGTGGAACATTTTTGCCTTGGACATGGTGCAGAACTTCCTTCCTTTCTCGTTTTTATGGGTTCAGGTTGCCTGGTTCCAGCACTGTCCCAGCAACGGAGGTAGAGTGCGGAATTCACTTAATCTTTACCTTAACCCTCTACTCACGTTATGAACTGAGCGTTGTCATTGGGTTTTCTTGGCAACAGATTTTTTTCCCGCCATTCAGAGAACCTTCTGAGGTTGAGATCAGCTGATGAGACCACTTCAATCTGGTTTGTTCTATCCCAGATTTCAATCCCAGTCAGAGCCACAAATGTTTTTAAAGGTTTGTACACCTACAAAAGAAATCCACAAAAAAGATGAAGTTTTACAAAATATATTACCACTGCCTCAATTAATCATAATAAATAATGTATCATTTATCTACTGGCCCTTATTCATTTCACTTTTTCTTTTAAATTTTATCCTAGGATATCATTTTTTATATTTTATTCAAAATCATTTTTCAGCACTCTGCAATTGAAAAAGTAAGAGTATTTTCTTCCTTGTGTGTGTGTTCCTTGTGTGTGTGTTTTCCTTGTGTGTGTGTGTTCCTTGTGTGTGTGTGTGTGTTCCTTGTGTTGTGTCCATGTGTGTTCCTTGTGTGTGTGTGTGTGTGTGTGTTGTGTGCGTGTTCCTTGTGTGTGTGTGTTCCTTGTGTGTGTGTTCCTTGTGTGTGTGTGTGTGTTCCGTGTGTGTGTGTGTGTTCCTTGTGTGTGTGTGTGTGTGTGTTCCGTGTGTGTGTGTGTGTGTTCCGTGTGTGTGTGTGTGTGTGTTTGTGTGTGTGTGTGTGTGTGTGTGAGTGTGTGTGTGGTGTGTGCATGTGTTCCGTGTGTGTGGTGTGTGCATGTGTGCCGTGTGTGCGTGTGTTGTGTGCATGTGTTCCGTATGTATGTGTGTGTATATATATATATATATATATATGTGTGTATATATGTGTATATATATCTATATCTATATCTATCTATATCTCTATCTCTATATCTATAGCTATCTACCTATATCTATATCTATAGATAGATAGATAGATAGATAGATAGATAGATAGATAGATAGATAGATAGAGATAGATAGATAGATAGATAGATAGATAGATAGATAGATAGATAGATAGATAGATAGATACTAGATGATGGCCCGGGTATGTATTTGGCTGGTGTTGGCTCTGCCTGGTGCTTTTTCTAACCCTAACATACAATTACTCAATGACCTAGCTGGTGAGCTTTGCAGTCTTATGCATCAATAATTTGCATTGAAATGAAACAAATCTGATTGGCTGTTTGAGGCTCCACCCCCTTTTCTTAATTTGAACCCCAGTCATCCAATGACCAACTGTACCAGGTTTGAGGCTTGTGCCATTAAAAGTGCAAGAATGGCAGCGATTAAATATTCCCCTTGAAAATCAATAGGTGAATTTTGATTGGCTTTTGTAGGCTCCACCCACTTTTCTGTTTACATCTTCCCAGTGAAATTTGCATTTGTCTCCGCCCACTTTTTGGTTATGGGGATAAAAAGTATCATATATGTTACTCCAGGTAATGTAGTATGTGTGTGCCAAATTTCATTCAAATCCGTTCAGCCATTGTTGCGTGATTGAGTAACAAGCATCCAAACTTTTGCATTTATAATAGTGATATATATATATATATATATATATATATATATATATATATATATATATATATATATATATATATATACCAGTGTCGGGTAACATTGCCACATTTGAGAATTGTAAAATAATCCAGAACAGTCCTGCATGTGCTTGAAAAAGCTTTATTATAGAAAAATCACTGCTACTGCAGCAGCAGGATGCCCAAATTTAAAACCATAAAAATACAACAAGACCAGAGGGAGCGCTCCTTTACGTTTTTCCACCAGTCCCCAATCGGTAATTGCAGAAAACAGTCGCCCAGCGTACGCCTATGCAAACTGTATCTGCCACCTGTATGGTTGGACTGTGTGTGGACCCACCACCGACGCACACCATTAAGGCCTTGGTACTTGGCTGCCGCTGTAAAATAGTACATCAACACAGTTCTGTGAATGGCCACATGCATATGCCCAAATATGATCTTAGGCTGCTTCTTAATAAGGATCTTCACTCCAAATATGAACTACTGTTCCCACTGAGTGGCGTCTAATGTCTCCGGGCTGAATATTACTCTCTGCTGTAGAGATGAATACAACTCAGTTTGAGAAGACCCTGTTGCTGGGTTCTACTTGTCTGAAGGGATAATGTGTATCCATTTGTCCACTCAACTGCAGTCTTGCATGCCCTTTTTGATAACAAAATGACTAACTGCAGAGGCTCGCTCCAACGAGCTGGAGTCAGTCCTGCAACGATTAACCAGCGGGAGGTCTGAGACAGATGGGATTAGCCGAGGCGGAGCCAGCAGGTGCTCCAACATTTTGCCCTACGCGTCGATTTTGCCATACATTCCCTTCTGCGCGTGCTCAGTACTTTCCACGCCCACTCTGCACATGCGCATTTAGGTTTTCTCATTTCCCCTCATCGGTTTATCCTACGGGTGTGCGGAGTAAGCCTGTGGCTGGAGGGAGTGCAGCGGCAAGTGTGTCCTAATGAGCAGGCCCCTTTCTAGGGGTCATGCAGCCGCCCTGAGCACAAATTAATCATCTTTAACTGCTGCATTTTCAAACTTATTTCCGTTATTACTTTATTAGCAATAATATATAGTGAAACACATATACAATCAGCCTATTTTCATAGTAGGTTATTTCGATTTGTAGGTCTCCTCGATGGAGTTCTCCATCATTCTGTCATGAGCGTAGGACATTTCGACAATGTAGGACAAAACGTTGGAGCACCGGAGGTGCACATAGTTGTTCACCACACAAGTGGTCACCACTTGTGTGGTGAACAACTATGTGCAGCTATGCGTTGCATTGTAAAGAGTCTATGTCAAATTGGCATATCTCACAGGGCTGTATTGTAAACTCATGGCTCCTGGATATCTGTGCACCTCCGGCTGGCTCCACCTCGGCTAATCCCATCTGTCTCAGACCTCCCGCTGGTTAATCGTTGCAGGACTGACTCCAGCTCGTTGGAGCGAGCCTCTGCAGTTAGTCTCCCCAGCTAACGGCTGACGGCTGCTGCTGGCCTTCTGCGTTGTATGCCTGTTCCTGGTGATTGGCGCTATGGTGGAAGCAGCTCCGGCGTCAAAGGGGGGGTCACGTGAGCGCTCACTCTGGTCCTGACTCCTCCCACTGCCACAAATATTGCACCGTGGGTAGGAAGCTTTCCCCTTCCATAGCAACAGAACGTGTTGTTAGGCTCTAGCCATGTAATGCTTCTTTAAAGCCCCATACTGTTGCCTGACAAATATTGTGCATGTGCATACAATATAAGGGGCTGATTCACAAAACATCTCTCAGTTGACCAGGTGCAATAAAATGCATAAAGTTGGCATGCGCAGGGTGCATAGCAATTTTACTATTACTACCGCCAATGGAGCGACTCCTTTTAATTCCAGACATAACAGCAGTGTGCTGTGCACGTTGCTATGGTAATGTGATGTTAACGGTCAGTGCTCCACTGGCTGTATTAATGGTAAAATTGCTGTGCGCTCCCTGCTCATGCCAACTTTATGCAGTTTATTGCATCTGGCCCAATATCTTTTTCAACTCAAAATTTATCTCTTCTTATCTGCTATTCTCATGAATAATTTGCCCTTATAATTATATAATTATAATTGAGGTAAAAAAATAAGTAATTGAGATAATTCCTGAGAGAGGTTTTGTGATTCAGCCCCTAAATGTTTCTTATTATGGTACATTGACTTACCACGTTCACAAAGTTAACAATTCCAAATATTCTTTCCCGGATCGCGTTCATGTTGCGGTTGTATTTGATGTACTGGAAGAAACAATGGAATACATTAGTAAAACCAGTAGATTTAGGAACTGTGGGGATTACATGTGAAAACTGAAACGGACCGCAAGCGCTGGGTGCACGGACTAAACGCAAGCCTGTGAGAATACATAGGGCTTGATTCACAAAAGAGTGCTAACTGTTAGCACGGGCGTTTTCACGCAAATTTTCGCATTGGGAGCAATCACGAATTTTCACGCGAAACGCTAACGTTTTTGCACGCAAACGCGAATTTTCCTGCGAAATCGAAAATTCGTGATTGTGCGCAATGCGAAAATTTGCACAAAAACGCCAGTGCTAACAGCACTCTTTTGTGAATCAAGCCCTTAGTGTCACTAGGCTGTTCGCTGCAGGTGAAGCACAGAAACTTACCTGTGGATCCAGTTCCATCACCACTAGTACCCGTCGCTTGGGCCACTGATTGGGCAGAATCTGGTATACACAGATCAGAGGCTGGCAGAAGCATGGAACCCCTATTGGATGTCAGACCAATGGGAATCCTGCATAGCAACAGGGATGAGTCTCATTGTTTCATGGTGGCGAGCGCTGTAAAAACAGCATCGGAGATTTGGGTGCAGCCGCTGCCACCATAGACCGTAATAGGAATTACGGCTATATCGGTGCTCAGTGAGTAATTTGGGCGCCATCAAAAGAAGGAGCACAAATTACTACAAAAACACTTTAATTCAGCCTCCAGCAATAGCTGGCAGCCAAATTACATCTTTCCCCCACTATCCATGGCGGCCTGGGGGGGGGGGGGGGGGGGGATATCAATGAACACTTCCAGGACTTGTGTAGGAGCAGGTGAGCTGTTTCAGCTTTATCCTGCGCCCAAATCTCCTGGCAGCAAATTCATAGGCACGCCATGGTGGACCAATGAAAATCCTCCCTGTTGCTAGGGAGAATTGACCTCTTGCAAACCAGTGGGGAGCCCCATGCTTCCAATCTGTGTATAACGGCTATTCCTTGGACCATTGGCAATGTCAGCAGTGGTGTGCGGGGTGGGGTGGGGGTGGGGGCGAGGTGGATGGCAGCGGGCAAAGTGGACAAGAGGAAAAGCAAACAGAGCAGCTCAAAATGGCAGGAAATGTGAACTACCCCTGTGAGGAGATGGACTAGTCAAAAACCTGTCAGTTCTGTCTGATTTTAACGTTTTTTGTTTTTTTTTTGCTATAATGGTCCTTTAATGTAAAACTGGTACCATATACTATACAGTGTCCTCTTACCATTGAATTGTCAGCTACCACATACAGCTGGATATACTTTCTTGACTTGAGAAATTCCCTTTGCTATAGAAGAAAGAGAAAAAAAATTCAGTATGACATGTGCAATAAATAATGTATCACTTCAGATATAGCATGTATGAGAATGCTATGAGACCTATAGATATACAACATGAGGCAAACCGCAATCCTTTTGTCAACATTACTAGGTCAGGGACAGGGTAAGACCCAAGATAACAAGTCTGATTTAGTTCACAATTATACTCTAGAATGTTGGAAACCCAGTTAATTTTGACTTATTTCCACAAGATATGTTCCTCCAAACTACATGTGTTATTCACTGGCCACAGTATATTATGGGAGAAGGGTTTCATTGTCACCTCATGAGACATGAGACCATAACAAAGGTTGCCAAAAGGTTAGGTAATTAATGGAACAATATTGGTTAACATGCTTTTTTCAATTGACATAGGAATAGTCTGCAAATGATTTGCAACCAAGAGTGAAAGTTTGATTTATGATTATTATTCTGTCCCATTGCTTTTGGCCCCTTAACAAGTGGGAGTCACATATGCAAACTGTTGTAATTCCTACACCGTTCACCTGATTGGGATGTAAATACCTTCAAATTAAAGTTGACAGTCTGCAGTTAAAGCACATCGGGCTTGATTCACAAAGCGGTGCTAATTGTTAGCACGCTTGTGAAAAGCCCTTCCTCATGCCTAAAGACACTTTGTGCATGCTAACTAACGTTCACGCGCAAAGTCCCACGCGCAAAGTCCGGTGCGCGCGAAACGTTGCATCACGGTGCGACAAAAATGGTGCACCTAATGCGACGTTAAGGTCGCACCCAATGCGCCCTTATAGTCGCATCAGGTGCACCATTTTCGTCGCACCGCGATGCGACGTTTCATGCGCACCGGACTTTGTGCGTGCACAGATTTTGCGCGCGGGCCTTTGCGCGCGAGCTGATTCACTTTTCTTGGTGCTGACTACTTAGCACCCTAGTTAGCACACCCAAAGCTTTTGGGCGTGCTAACTGCGTTAGAACCGAATTGTGGATCAGGCCCATCGTGTTTCTTTCAATTCAAACTCAGTGTGGTTGTGTATAGAGCCAAAAATGTTAGAATTGTGTTGATGTCCCGATATTTATGGACCTGACTGTAGGTGTAATACCATTATTCGCTTTATATGAATAAAATGTGTGATGTTATTTGAGACGCTTTGCGTCTCCCCTCTAGATCTGATATACAGTAAACACTTGTGCCCTCCATGTACATGTCCTTGCTGTGCACAGAGGTGGTTTATGCTGTATTTTATTACATTGTATTAGTGTCCTTTTCTTTTAAGGCCTTTTACCGTTTACACTGGAGGCAAATGGAGATACAGGAAGAAATTGTCTGACAGTATTGACTCTGCCCTGGATGCTATGTCTGCTAACAGAAAATGTCCCCTGTGAGATACTGGTGATGAAATATTCCATCATCCATCTTTGTTATTAAATTTTATCACACAACAAAGGCATAAACTTAGGATGATTTTTTTTGCACAGGAGCTCCACCTGCTGGATCTAAATGGCAAACATGATACATTAATATCTAATATAGATATGCAGAATTTTACATCCCTGATTTTTAACACACACACACACACACCTACACACACACACACACGCGCATCTACATACACACACACACACATCTACACACACACAGACACCTACACACACACACACACACACACACACACACACACACACACACACACACACACATACATACATACATACATACACACACACACCTACATACACACCCACTCGCATCTACATACACACACACACACACACACACACTCGCATCTACATACACACACACACACACACTCACATCTACATACACACACACACACACACACACACACACCTATCTACATACACACACATACACACACACACACACTCACATCTACATACACACACACACGCACACACACCTATCTACATACACACACATACACACACACACACACACACACACACTCGCATCTACATACACACACACACACCCACACACACACACACCCACACACACACACACACACACTCACATCTACATACACACTCACATCTACACACACACACACACACACACACACACACACACACACACACGCATCTACATACACACACATACACACACACGCACACACACACACACACACACACACACACACACACACACACACACACACACACACACACACACACACACACACACTCGCACCTAGATAAATACACACACACACGCACACACGTATGTCAACCCATTTGTTTTAATTAAACATTAAATCAAATGTTAAGAAGAGGGATGAGTGAACAATCCTTGCATCATGCAAATCTCCACTAGTTCAGGAGGTTGAATCTATGCTAACAAATGAAAGCCACTACCTCCCAATTAGCTGTCTGGAGAGTATTTCCCTTACCTCAGCGCCATTGGTGGAAAATGATATTTTGGTCATTATAGAGTCATTATACATTGTTTGGTCCACACCACAGGTCTTGGGGGTGTCCTGCTCTTGGAAAGCATATACTGCATGGGCTCCACTTTCTGTATTGTTCAGTGGCTCTATTAACAGCCTTTGCTCTTGTGTTGTAATAACTCCACTGTAGAAGATAACAAAACTGTGTTAAGCAACAGTTATATAGAGTATCTACCTTATTTTCAGCACATAACATTAGCAAACAGAAGCATCTCCCAGTAATAAAGATTTTAGAAGCCTTGTTTTAGTTTCTGGTACTGAAAAGGGTGTTCCTGAAGGATATGTGCTTAAAGGGACTCCGAGCAGTGCAGAAACTATGGAAAGATGCATATCATTTTAAAGCTCTCTTTCTCCTCTTTCCAATGATATATAAATCACCACCCTACGTCTTTTAGTTTTCGCTATTTTCGCGATTGAAATTGCCGCGGCCGCGATTTTGATCGCGAAAATAGAGAAAACTAAAAGGTGTAGGGCAACGATTTAGGTGTCGTCAGAAATAGGAGAAAGAGAGCTTTAAAATGATATCCATCAAGCCATAGTTATATTGTATTACACAGGACGACACTTTCCTCAGTGTCAGCAGCTCCATTCTGCTGAATACAGCTGCTGACTTTGACTCCTCTTTCTGACGACACCTAAATCGTTGCCTTACGCCTTTTAGTTTTCTCTATTTTCGCGATCGAAATCGCGGCCGTGGCAATTTCAATCGCGAAAATAGCGAAAACTAAAAGGCGTAGGGTGGCGGTTTATATATCATTGGAAAGAGGAGAAAGAGAGCTTTAAAATGATGTGCATCTTGTCATAGTTTCTGCACTGCTCGGAGTCCCTTTAAAATCTTTAAATATAGTGACATGAAGAGAACCTGCATTTGTAAGGCCCGGGTCACATTAGAGATAAAAAATGGTCTGTTCCCGTAACAGATGGGAACGGATCCAATGTTAACCTATGAATCCGTTCACAATCGGCATCCATTCAAATGGATCCGTTCCGCACAATCCACTGAACAGACCACAAGTTTCCTGCTGCACTCATTTTTCCGGACCGCTGAGCCCAGTGGAACGGAAACGGAAGCGCTGAATTAGGGGCAATGAGAAAACAGAATGTGTCTTCACACTAGTGAAGAAACTAACCATTTTAGAAATAGAAAAATCTACTTTGGGGGTGGAGGTCTAGGGGGGATGTGGGGAAATGGAACGGAAAACGGATCCGATGAACCGATGATCAGATCCTTTTTCAAGGACCTGTTTGCCACTTCAATGCAAGTGTGAACCTGGGCCTAAACCATGCACTGGGGCCCATGGCCGGATTTCCGCACAGACCACCTAGGCCGGTTCCTAGGGCGGAAACCTGCCGACAGGAGAGCTGGGGCGGGTGTCACACACCGGCAGCAGAACAGCTGTTTTTCCGTAATCTGCTGTCTGTTGCTGCGCTGTCCCCAGTCTCCCCTGCGTGCATAGCACAGAGCAGAGCGCCCTTCCCTTCTCTCTGACACTGAGGGGCGGGGCTGAGAAGAGACAAGCCGTGAATAGAGATGGGAAGTTCGGATCTTTTCAATGATCCGGATGATTCGAATCGGATCATTGAAGAGATCCGGATCTTTGATCCGAATCTCGGATCATTTTACTACCGGAAGCATTCGGGGGTGAAATGAACAGCAGGACAGGTCTGTGGACAGGAGAAGGAGAGGGGGTGGACACACAGAGAAGGGGAGAAGATGGACAGAGGGCAGGGAGTGGACAGAGAAGGTAGGAGGCAGGAGCAGAGAGCAGAAATGTTTGCACGTAATACCCACATGCTGAAGTCATATGCTTTACATGTATTTCACCTATATGTTCATCTATATACCTTGAATGCAAATGTCGCACAGTGAAAGAAAGCATTCCCAGAAGATAAGTGCAGCTGTTTAGTGCCGAGTGCAGGAGGATTATATTGCCTTTCAATCACACTGTCTGCAAAGTTACTGAGCTGTGCTGAGCCAAAAGCTTCCCATGTGTTCACTGTGCAGCACTACGGAACAGCCAGCCTATAATGAGCAGCACGTTATAGCCAGTATGTGTGCTCTACACATATCTGGCAGTGGCACCCATGTCCCCTCTCTCTCATCTACCTGTCTCCCTGCAAGGCTGCCTCCCTTCTAACAGAGCGATCCATCTCAGCTCTGCTTCCAGGACCCCGCTGCCCGCTGAGAGGGGGCGTGTCGCTCCTGGCCCCGCCCCCTTTGCGATCCGAATCACTCATTTTGATGATTCGGATGATCGACTCATAAAATAGATTCGGATCAAAGATCCGAATCGTTCATGATCCGGACAACACTAGCCGTGAAGCCGGGAGATTTGAGCCCAGGAGGAGGAAGTCAGCAGACGGGTAGGCAACTGGAGTCAGCGCTGTGAGGATTGAGGAGGGAGAAGTGTGTGTGTGCAGAACTACAGGCATTTTACACACTTCGTCCTAAGCTGCTGTGGAGTCCTGAGTGACCAGCTGTCTCCCTCTCCCTCCTTCTTCCTCTCCCCCGGAGCCTGTCACTTTGTGACTTCTGAAACTGCAGGCTGCCTGACGCTCCCCTACTGTCCTGCTGGCTTCTATCACTCACTCACTCTCCATACAGCCCCCTCTCTCTTCCTGTGTTGTTAATCAGGCAGCTCTTCTCCTCCCCTCCCACAGTCATTTCCCTGTCACACAAACAAGGCTATTCATGTATGCCATGTTCCTTTTGTTATTCCTACTATAGTCACACTCTAATGTTCTACCATATTATTATTATGTATTTATATAGCACTGACATCTCCTGCAGCACATTACAGAGTACATAGTCATGTCACTTACTGTCCTCAGAGGAGCTCACACTCTAATCCCTACCATAGTCATATGTCCTACCATATTATTATTATGTATTTATATAGCACTGACATCTTCTGCAGCACATTACAGAGTACATAGCCATGTCACTAACTGTCCTCAGAGGAGCTCACAATCGAATCCTACCATAGTCATAGTCTAATGTCCTGCCATAATATTATTATGTATTTATATAGCACTGACATCTTGTAAAGCACTTTACAGAGTACATAGTCATGTCACTGACTGTCCTCAGAGGAGCTTACACTCTAGTCCTACCATAGTCCTAGTCTAATGTCCTATCATTATGTATTTATCTAGCGCTGATACCTTCAGCAGCACTGTATAGAGAACATGGCCATGTCACTGACTGTCATAGGAGCTCACACTCTAATCCTACCATAACCATAGTCATAGTCTAATGTCCTATCGTTATGTATTTATCTAGCGCTGATACCTTCAGCAGCACTGTACAGAGAACATGGTCATGTCACTGACTGTGCTCTGGGCAGCCCACAATCTAACCCTACCATAGTCATAGTCTAATGTCCTACCATATCATTATTATGTATTTATGTAGCACTGACATCTTCTGCTGCACTTTACAGAGTACATAGTCATGTCACTGACTGTCCTCAGAGGGGCTCACAATCGAATCCCTACCAAAGTCATAGTTTAATGTCCTACTAAATTATTATTATGTATTTATACAGCACTGACATCTTCTGCAGCACATTACAGAGTACATAGCCATGTCACTGACTGTCCTCAGAGGGGCTCACACTCTAATCCTACCATAGTCATAGTCTAATGTCCTACCATATTATTATTATGTATTTATACAGCACTGACATCTTCTGCAGCACATTGCAGAGTACATAGCCCTGTCACTGACTGTCCTCAGAGGAGCTCACACTCTAATCCTACCATAGTCATAGTCTAATGTCCTACCATATTATTATTATGTATTTATACAGCACTGACATCTTCTGCAGCACATTACAGAGTACATAGCCATGTCACTGACTGTCCTCAGAGAGGTTTACACTCTAATCCTACCATAGTCATAGTCTAATGTCCTACCATATTATTATTATGTATTTATACAGCACTGACATCTTCTGCAGCACATTAAAGAGTACATAGCCCTGTCACTGACTGTCCTCAGAGGAGCTCACACTCTAATCCTACCATACTCATAGTCTAATGTCCTACCATATTATTATTATGTATTTATACAGCACTGACATCTTCTGCAGCACATTACAGAGTACATAGCCATGTCACTGACTGTCCTCAGAGAGGTTTACACTCTAATCCTACCATAGTCATAGTCTAATGTCCTACCATATTATTATTATGTATTTATACAGCACTGACATCTTCTGCAGCACATTACAGAGTACATAGCCCTGTCACTGACTGTCCTCAGAGGAGCTCACACTCTAATCCTACCATAGTCATAGTCTAATGTCCTACCATATAATTATTATGTATTTATATAGCACTGACATCTCCTGCAGCACATTACAGAGTACATAGTCATGTCACTGACTGTCCTCAGAGGAGCTCACAGTCTAATCCTACCATAGTCATAGTCTAATGTCCTACCATATCATTATTATGTATTTATATAGCACTGACATCTCCTGCAGCACTTTACAGAGTACATAGTCATGTCACTGACTGTCCTCAGAGGAGCTCACTATCTAATCCTACCATAGTCATAGTGTAATGTCCTACCATAGTATTATTATGTATTTATATAGCACTGACATCTCCTGCAGCACATTACAGAGTACATAGTCATGTCACTGACTGTGCTCGGAGGAGCTCACACTCTAATCCTGCCATAGTCCTAGTCTAGTCTAATAACCTTCTGCAGCACTGTACAGAATGCATAGTCGCTATCCTCAGTCAATTTAATCACCTTAATCTTGTGATCAGACTCTCTAACCTGAGATGGTACACTGGACTTTATATATACTCACCTGGGACTTTCTCCAGCCCCATGAGCCCTGTGGCCTCCCTCTGGCCTCTTTGCCCCCTCTGTTCTGGCGCTATGACTCCCGGTAATCCCCTGCGATGTGGGCACCCTCTGTCACGCTCGTGTCCCCAGGAGCGTCCTGTGCAGTACTGCTGCGCAGGCACAAAATGCACCTGGACGCAGTAGCGCAATGAGGGGTGCACGTCTGGACGAGCTGCGCATGCGCAGAAGAGCACTTCCAGCCGGATTACCCGGAGGCATACATACCGGGAGGCTACAGTGCTCATTGGGCTGGAGGAAGCCCCAGGTAAATATAAATAAAGCCCAGTGTACCATCTCAGGGTCACATAAATTTTAACCCTTTTTCCCACAATCCTATTGTCAAATTCCTAGCCTTACCCTAAATTGCCAAAAGGCCTAGCCTTTAATCTCCACTAACCACTTTTTTTTTTGTAAATGCCTAACCCTAATATCCTGATCTATCAGATCCTAATTCCGCTGATTGACATGGGGAGGCTGAAGGTAGTGGGCCTTGGGCGGTAAAAAGTACAAATCCGGCCCTGCTGGGGCCCAAAGCTCCTTAGCGATGCCACTGAGCTCAAACTTATATCCTCTAGTCCTAGCTTATAACACTCTGCCTAGCTGACGCCTCCACACATCGCTCCATCACAGTTGTGACGTTTGTGGCAACAGTCTCCTCTTTCTATGCCTTCATTTGTGACTTCTCACAAGCCTCCCCTTTTCTCTAGAACTCTGGAAAATTTTTGGACATACTATTAAAAACGACCTCTTCCTGCAAGTAGATACATGATTTTGACTTGAGTATCATGGCATTTCTGCTATGCGTCTCCTAATGGGTGGGATTTAAGACTGTGTGTCGTCTGTAACACATTTGCTTATGACATGTGTATCAGATTTTACAGCTGGTGAAGATGTTGAAACCCCATAAATCTGTAGCAGTAATAACAGTAGTAGAAGGGGTAACTGGCATTGCTGAACTTGTTGGGTCTCTCAGGTCATACCTTAATCCATGGCACAAACTGAGGCTGACTTGAGAACTTTTGTCGTTTTTTACATGGCCCTGATAATAGCAGTGATCCTGAAAGGAAGAATAGACACAAATTAATTCCATCATTTCAAGCACAGATCTGGGACAATTTCGAATCCTAGACTTAAAGTGGAAATGAAGAACTCTAAAAAACAAAGTGTTTCACTTACCTGGGGCTTCTGCCAGCTCCTTGCTGCCTTACTGTCCCGTGCCGGTCCTCCACGATCCTCCGTTCTCCCACCGCCAGCTAGTTTCGTTACCATCGACTTGTAAGTTGATGGCAACTGAACCTGCGCGTCCCAGGCCACGCGTAGCTTAATTCGCGTTCCCGCCCTCTATAGCGTCCTGCGCTGTTAGTGCAGGACGCTATTGCAGGCTGGAAGGGGAAGGAAGCTACACGTGGTTTGGGGCACACGTGGGTAGTTGTTGTCGATTTACAAGTCGACGGTACCAAAGCTAGCTGGTGGCAGGAGAATGGTGGATCGTGGAGGATTGGTGCGAGACAGGAAGGTTGCAAGGGGCTGGCAGAAGCTCCAGGTAAGTTAAACACTTTGTTTTTTAGCGTTCTTCAGTTCCGCTTTAAATAGAAAGAAAATGCATGGCAAGAAATAATGATATTGTTGGAAGTAACAACAGGATGAATACCTAAACTGCAGTATAGTAAAACAACCACAAGATGTCACTGTGTTTAAAATGCAATGGTGATATTTATGGGATTGTTATTTCCTGTATTCACTCTGTGTTCATCTCTGTTCTAAGTAAGCTGAATTGCCTGATAGTGTTGTATGATACATTTCTTCATGTTTTTCTTCAGTAAAGAGTTCTAACTTGTTATACTGGGTACCTATCTGGGTGTATTGAACACGCTGCTCCATCAGATATCTCATCATAATTACTAATATCCAGCATGTATATAACAGGAGAATTCTAAAGCCTCTTCTGAAGTCTAGTTGTTTAATAGAATTATCAACTGAACAATGCAACTGAATTTACTGGAAATAAAAGTCTTCTCTTCGTTGGTTGTGTACTATCTTTTAATTGAATGTACAATTCTGAGCGCTCTTTCAGTGAATCACAATCTAACATTCAACCATTGTGATCAAATCATTAAACTGATCTTCCAAAGACCTACTTAACAATAACAATAATATTTATATAGCGTTTTTCTCTCTGGGGACTCAAAGCACAGTGACCCTGCATTATGCAGTCTCAAAGGCTTGGGAAAAGAGGTGAGTTTTTAGCCTTTTTTCAAGCTGTCCAGAGAAGGAGCCTCTCGCACTGATTGCGGAAGTGAGTTCCATAGAGTAGGGGCTGCATAGGAAAAGGCCCGAGCACCAAATGTTAAGTGTGCCCTGGGAATAACCAACTTTATCTTGTTGGCGGGGTGGAGGGTACGTGGAAGGGCATAAAGTTCCAATAGATCCGCTATGTATTTGGGTATCATGTGGTTTAGAGCCTTGAATGTCAGCAGGCAGATCTGAAAATTGATTCTCCATTTTACTGGCAACCAGTGAAGAGTTTGCAGTACTGGGGTGATGTGTGAGCTGCGGGGGGCATTGGCTAGGAGTCTGGCTGCAGCATTCTGTACTAGCTGTAAGGGGCGCAGAACCTTATCTGTAGATCCGATGAACAGGGAGTTGCAGTAGTCTAGGCGGGAGGATACAAATGCATGAACCAGGGCAGGTAGGTCTTCAGCTTGGATAGGGTGTTTGATTCTCGCTATATTTCTTAGATGGAAGAAGGAAGACTTGACGACAGCTGATACCTGCTGTCTGAGTTTTAGATTTCCATCCAGGATCACCCCAAGGTTTCGCACAGAGTCTTTATACTGTACGGTATCGCCCCCAATTGCTAGTTTGAGGTGGTGAGCGTTTTGAACTTTATTCATCATATGTGGACCACCTACCACCAACACCTCTGTTTTGTGTTCAGCCTCAACCAGCTGGTGTTCATCCAGTTTTGTAAATCCACTAGACACGCATTTATGGATGCTGATGGGTCTTGGGTGCCAGGCTTGAAGGACAGATACAGTTGTGTGTCATCTGCATAACAATGGTATCCTAGGCCACCTTTACTGCAAACGGATTGTGAATCGATTTAGGCCTGAAACCGATCACAATCTGTGGAGCTGCCGCTGCTGCTGCCCCCCCCCCCCTCATAGATTACCTGTTCTGCCGGCGCGACTCCCCTGTTCCCCGCTGTCTTCTTCTCCGCTCCGGGCTCCAGACCGTTCCTGCAGCTACTGAACTTCCTGTCCAGGGGAAGTTTAAACAGTAGAGGGCGCTCTACTGTTTAAACTTCCTGCCGGGACAGGAAGTTCTGTGTAGCTGCAGGAACGCTCCCAGCGCGGAAAGAAGACAGCAGGGACCAGGGGAGTCGCGCCGGCGGAACAGGTAATGTATTGCCGCTGTATTGCGTCGGTTGTCGGGCATTCGAACGTCGCTATCGACGCACTCCCGACCCACCAGCGATCGAGAAAAATCTTCCGCACGGACGGATCGATAGGAACGATCGATATCGGACGGAAATCGATCGTTCTGTCAGCGGTGTGCGTGGCGATTTCACAGCTGATTCGATCACTATGATCGAATCGGCTGTATATCGGCGGGAAAATCGTTAGGTGTATGGGCCCCTTAAGCGCTCTCTTTTGCTTCTGACTTCCACATACCTGTTGTGCTGGAATGGTGGTGACTGGACTGCCGTCATCCTGATAGCGAGTCTCTGTGTAGTTATCACTTATCAAATCTCTGTGGAAAGATAGAGAATTTGTATCTTTGAAAATGCTCAGCTTATAGAATAAATTCACATCATTATTCATTATTTCCGAACTCTTAGGGGCATATTAAATAGCAATATTGAGTTCAGCTTAAAGTGACACTTTAAAAAACTCTTGAAAAAGAATTTTACTCACTCAGCTGCCGGCGGGGAACAAGAGCATCTGACCGAGACTGCAAGGGCACAGGATGGCTGCAGGGGGCTGGTAGAAGCCCCAGGTGATGAAAACTTTTTTTCTTATGACTTAAAGAGACTCCGTAACAAAAATTGCATCCTGTTTTTTATCATCCTACAAGTTCCAAAAGCTATTGTAATGTGTTCTGGCTTTCTGCAGCACGTTCTACTATCACCATCTCTGTAATAAATCAACTTATCTCTCTCTTGTCAGACTTGTCAGGCCTGTGTCTGGAAGGCTGCCAAGTTCTTCAGTGTTGTGGTTCAGTGATGCATCTCCCCCATCCAGGCCCCTCTCTGCACACTGCCTGTGTATTATTTAGATTAGAGTAGCTTCTCTCTTCTCTCTTATCTTTTACAAGCTGGATAAATCCTCCTCTGAGCTGGCTGGGCTTTCACATACAGAGGAATTACATACAGGCACAGCTGTCTGCACTCTGCAGGAAAAAACAGCCTGACACTTCAGTGGAAGCGAGCTGCAGGGGGAAAGAAACACACAAATGATCTCTTGAGATTCAAAAGGAAGGCTGTATACAGCCTGCTTGTGTATGGATGTATTTTCTATGTGTGGACATACTGTACATCAATCTACTTCCTGTTTTGGTGGCCATTTTGTTTGTTTATAAACAAACTTTTTAAAACTGTTTTTAACCACTTTTAATGCGGCGAGGAGCGGCAAAATTGTGACAGAGGGTAATAGGAGATGCCCCTAACGCACTGGTATGTTTACTTTTGTGCGATTTTAACAATACAGATTCTCTTTAAGCATCCCTTTAACCACTTCGCATCCAGACCTTGTTTTCCCCTTATTGACCAGAGCAGTTTTGACACTTTAGCAGTGTCCCTTTTTAATCAGCCATAACTTTATCCTTACTCATGACACCTAACTGATCTAGGTATCGTTTTTTTCAGGACAAACTAGACTTTCATTGGCGGGTATTTTATCCCTAGACCCAAAAAGTTTTCTATGCATTTTAATGGGAAAAAGAGGGGGAAAATGAAAAAAATGCATTTTTTCTCAGTTTTTATCAATTCCAGTTTGAAAATAAAAAGTACCACAGGAGATAAAAACATGTCACTAGTATTATTTCTCCCAGTATTGAAAGCAAAATGTGTCCCAAGTATCA
The DNA here is from genome assembly GCF_040937935.1 of Hyperolius riggenbachi. Classification (NCBI taxonomy): domain Eukaryota; kingdom Metazoa; phylum Chordata; class Amphibia; order Anura; family Hyperoliidae; genus Hyperolius; species Hyperolius riggenbachi. The sequence goes on along the minus strand of NC_090648.1, from coordinate 106,531,299 downwards.
GACCCCCCCTTATAGCCAGATGTGTCCCCAATATCAGTCCCCCCAGTATAGCCCAATGTGTCCTCTGTGTTTGGCACCTCCCAGCATGGATAGATAGATGTATCCCCAGGATTGCTGCCCCTCATGTGTCCATATGTGTCCCCAGGAATAGTGGTCCCCCATTATAGCCAGATGCGCCCTCAGGATTTGCAGGTGCACCCAGGATTAGGGCCCCCCACCATTATAGCCAGATCTGCCCCCAGTATAAAATTATACATTTGAAAAAAAAAATATGTGGCCCCTCATACTTTATCCCCCCCCCCCCCCAGCTGCACATTTTACCCCCACCCCCCACCAGGGGTCCACACACCCCCATAAGACCCAGCCAGATTCCCCCCCCCCCCCCCCCCCGGCAGCCCCCTCGGTGGCAAGATCGCTATAAAAAATGATAAGAAAGCAGCCTGACTCACCTTATCTCGTTCCAGCGATCAGCCTGCAGCCCAAGCCTCCGATCGCCGCTCTGCACGCAGCCCTGTGATGCCGGTTACCGGGTCCCGGCTTGATGACGTCAAGCTATTCAGCATCACAGGGCTGCGTGCAGAGCGGGGATCGGAGGCTCGGGCTACAGGCTGATCGCTGGAACAGGAAAAGGTGAGTCAGACTGCTTTCTGATCCTTTTCTTTTAGCAGATCCGACCACGGAGGGGAGAGATGAATGATCACGCTGTTTGCTACAGCGGTGATCGTTCATCCGCGGGGGGGTTACTAATTGGCTACAAGGGAACATTTTCCCTTTTACCAATTAGTATTGCAGCTGTTAGTGCCAGGAGGTGCGCTCTGAAGCGCACCTGTTCCTGCACAACAGGGCTGCAAGCAGGTCAGTATATCTACGTCGCTGTGGCTTGGAGAGAGCCACACCTGACGTAGATATGCTGTAGCAAAGGACAAAGTGGTTAAGGTCTCAACCCTGCACCTCTTAGAACAGTGTTCAGTCCATACACTAAACACTGAAAAGACACCTGAACTGAAAGGGATATATGGAGGCTGCCATATTGATTTCCTTTTAAACATTGCACATTGCCTGTCTATTCTGCTGATCCTCTAATACTTTTAGCCATAGCCCCTGAACAAGCATGCAGATCACATGTCATCTGAAGTCTGACTGGATTTACAGCATGGTTGTTTCAGGTTTGTGATTGGCACTAGTGTTGGGCGAACAGTGTTCGCCACTGTTCGGGTTCTGCAGAACATCACCCTGTTCGGGTGATGTTCGAGTTCGGCCGAACACCAGATGGTGTTCGGCCAAACTGTTCGGCCATATGGCCGAACTAAGAGCGCATGGCCGAACGTTACCCGAAAGTTCGGCTAGCGCTGTGATTGGCCGAACGGGTCACGTGGTTCGGATAGAGTTGAGCCGAAATTTTCGTAATTTCGCATTACTATAATTACGCATGCGAAATTTGCGATTACGATGCGAAATTAGCGTAGCGTAATTGCCATTAAAATCGTAATTGAAAATACCGTAAGCATAATTTTCAACGCGTAATTTCATGTTTCGTTCATGCCGTAATTTCGCATTAAACGCTACCGTAATTTCGCGTTAAACCGTAACGCTCCGTATAATATAAAAAGCCGCCGACTTTAAGAGTTAATAGCAAAGCCCCCTTAAATGCTAAGAGCCTCAAATTTGGAGAATATATTAAGGAGATCAGGAGGAATAAGAGGAAATTTTTTTTTTTCAAAAAGACCTTACAATCGATGTTAAAGTGTCAAAGTAAAAAGGTATACATTTAAAAACCCGCCGACTTTAACGGTTAATAGCAAAGCCTGCTTAAAGTTTAGGAACACCAAATTCCTAGGGTATATTAAGGGGATCAGTGGGAATAAGAGGAAAAATTTTTTTTTCAAAAAGACCTTATAGTTTTTGAGAAAATCGATTTTTAAGTTTCAAGGGCAAAAATGTCTTTTAAATGCGGAAAATGTCCGTTTTTTTTGCACAGGTAACAATAGTGTATTATTTTCATAGATTCCCCCAAGTGGGAAGAGTTTTACTTACTTCGTTCTGAGTGTGGGAAATATAAAAAAAAAACGACGTGGGGTCCCCCCTCCCAGACCTCTTTAACCCCTTGTCCCCCATGCAGGCTGGGATAGCCAGAATGCGGAGCACCGACCGCGTGGGGCTCCGCACCCTGACTATACCAGCCCGCATGGTCCATGGATTGGGGGGTCTCGGAAGGGGAGGGGCAGCCAAGCTTTCCCCTCCCCCTCCGAGCCCTTGTCCAATCCAAGGACAAGGGGCTCTTCTCCACCTCCGATGGGCGGTGGAGGTGGAGGCCGCAATTTCCTGGGGGGGGGGGTTCATGGTGGAATCTGGGAGTCCCCTTTAAAAAGGGGTCCCCCAGATGCCCACCCCCCCTCCCAGGAGAAATGAGTATAGAGGTACTTGTACCCCTTACCTATTTCCTTTAAGAGTTAAAAGTAAATAAACACACAAACACTTAGAAAAAGTATTTTAATTGAACAAAAAACATAACCACGAAAAAAGTCCTTTAATATTCTTAATTAACCATTAATACTTATCTGTCCCTTTAAATAAATGATCCCTCGAAATAGCCTCGGAAATGTTCTATCAGTTATAATGTAACAAAGTTATTACAATGTAACAACTTTGTTACATTGTAACTACGCCGCACCCGACGTCACTCGCCGCTCAGCCGCCGCATACGCGTCTGCGCTGCACAGACCCGACAGAGCTCTGAGCTATATAGCTCAGAGCTCTCTAAGCATCTTTGAATTTGGGCTCCAAGGAGCCCCATTGGTCCTTAGCAGACCAATGGGGTTCCTTCTGTTCCTCTCGGCGAGTGACGTCGGGTGCGGTGTAGTTACAATGTAACAAAGTTGTTACATTGTAATAACTTTGTTACATTGTAACTGATAGAACATTTCCGAGGCTATTTCGAGGGATCATTTATTTAAAGGGACAGGTAAGTATTAATGGTTAATTAAGAATATTAAAGGACTTTTTTCGTGGTTATGTTTTTTGTTCAATTAAAATACTTTTTCTAAGTGTTTGTGTGTTTATTTACTTTTAACTCTTAAAGGAAATAGGTAAGGGGTACAAGTACCTCTATACTCATTTCTCCTGGGAGGGGGGGTGGGCATCTGGGGAACCCCTTTTTAAAGGGGACTCCCAGATTCCACCATGAACCCCCCCCCCCCCCAGGAAATCGCGGCCTCCACCTCCACCGCCCATCGGAGGTGGAGAAGAGCCCCTTGTCCTTGGATTGGACAAGGGCTCGGAGGGGGAGGGGAAAGCTTGGCTGCCCCTCCCCTTCCGAGACCCCCCAATCCATGGACCATGCGGGCTGGTATAGTCAGGGTGCGGAGCCCCACGTGGCCGGTGCTCCGCATTCTGGCTATCCCAGCCTGCATGGGGGACAAGGGGTTAAAGAGGTCTGGGAGGGGGGACCCCACGTCGTTTTTTTTTTATATTTCCCACACTCAGAACGAAGTAAGTAAAACTCTTTCCACTTGGGGGAATCTATGAAAATAATACACTATTGTTACCTGTGCAAAAAAACGGACATTTTCCGCATTTAAAAGACATTTTTGCCCTTGAAACTTAAAAATCGATTTTCTCAAAAACTATAAGGTCTTTTTGAAAAAAAATTTGTTTCCTCTTATTCCCACTGATCCCCTTAATATACCCTAGGAATTTGGTGTTCCTAAACTTTAAGCAGGCTTTGCTATTAACCGTTAAAGTCGGCGGGTTTTTAAATGTATACATTTTTACTTTGAAACTTTAACATCGATTTTCTCAAAAACTATAAGGTCTTTTTGAAAAAAATTTTTTTCCTCTTATTCCTTCTGATCTCCTTAATATATTCTCCAAATTTGAGGCTCTTAGCATTTAAGGGAGCTTTGCGATTAACCCTTAAAGTCGGTGGCTTTTTTATATTATACGGAGCATTACGGTTTAACGCGAAATTACGGTAGCGTTTAATGCGAAATTACTGCATTAACAAATACCCATTGTAATGCGAAAATTACGCGAAAAATTACGCTTACGCGAAATTTCGCGAAATCCTTCTTCATTACGATTATGTACTTACGGCCATAATCGTAATTACACTAATTACGCGAAATTTCGCGAAATCGTAATTACGTCATTACGCTTATCTCTAGGTTCGGACCCGAACGCGCTCTGATTGGCCGAACGGGTCACGTGGTTCGGGTAAATAAATACCCGATCCACGTCATTTCTCCGCCATTTGTCTGTGGGTTTAGCTTTGGGTAGGCAGGCAGGGTAGTTATCTCTCCAGCCAGGCTAGCCAGGGTCCCCCCAGTCATTGTGTCGCTGCTGGGAACAGTAGTACACCGCTCACCCACACTATATAGCATTGTGTTTACTGCCACTCTGTGTCTCTGCTGGGAACAGTAGTACACCGCTCACCCTGTATAGCATTGTGCTCTGTGTCGCTGCTGGGAATAGTAGTACACCGCTCACCCACACTATATAGCATTGTGTTTACTGCCACTCTGTGTGTTTGCTGGGAACAGTAGTACACCGCTCACCCTGTATAGCATTGTGCTCTGTGTCGCTGCTGGGAATAGTAGTACACCGCTCACCCACACTATATAGCATTGTGTTTACTGCCACTCTGTGTGTCTGCTGGGAACAGTAGTACACCGCTCACCCTGTATAGCATTGTGCTCTGTGTCGCTGCTGGGAATAGTAGTACACCGCTCACCCACACTATATAGCATTGTGTTTACTGCCACTCTGTGTGTCTGCTGGGAACAGTAGTACACCGCTCACCCTGTATAGCATTGTGCTCTGTGTCGCTGCTGGGAATAGTAGTACACCGCTCACCCACACTATATAGCATTGTGTTTACTGCCACTCTGTGTGTCTGCTGGGAACAGTAGTACACCGCTCACCCTGTATAGCATTGTGCTCTGTGTCGCTGCTGGGAATAGTAGTACACCGCTCACCCACACTATATAGCATTGTGTTTACTGCCACTCTGTGTCTCTGCTGGGAACAGTAGTACACCGCTAACCTACCAATGTATAGCATTGGGCTCTGTGTCTCTGCTGGGAACAGTAGTACACCGCTCACCCTGTATAGCATTGTGCTCTGTGTCGCTGCTGGGAATAGTAGTACACCGCTCACCCACCACTGTATAGCATTGTGCTCTGTGTCGCTGCTGGGAACAGTAGTACACCGCTCACCCACACTATATAGCATTGTGTTTACTGCCACTCTGTGTCTCTGCTGGGAACAGTAGTACACCGCTCACCCACCACTGTATAGCATTGTGCTCTGTGTCGCTGCTGGGAACAGTAGTACACCGCTCACCCACACTATATAGCATTGTGTTTACTGCCACTGTGTGTCTCTGCTGGGAACAGTAGTACACCGCTAACCCACCACTGTATAGCATTGTGCTCTGTGTCGCTGCTGGGAATAGTAGTACACCGCTCACCCACACTATATAGAATTGTGTTTACTGCCACTCTGTGTCTCTGCTGGGAACAGTAGTACACCGCTCACCCTGTATAGCATTGTGCTCTGTGTCGCTGCTGGGAATAGTAGTACACCGCTCACCCACACTATATAGCATTGTGTTTACTGCCACTCTGTGTCTCTGCTGGGAACAGTAGTACACCGCTCACCCACCACTGTATAGCATTGTGCTCTGTGTCGCTGCTGGGAACAGTAGTACACCGCTCACCCACACTATATAGCATTGTGTTTACTGCCACTCTGTGTCTCTGCTGGGAACAGTAGTACACCGCTCACCCACCACTGTATAGCATTGTGCTCTGTGTCGCTGCTGGGAACAGTAGTACACCGCTCACCCACACTATATAGCATTGTGTTTACTGCCACTCTGTGTCTCTGCTGGTAACAGTAGTACACCGCTCACCCACCACTGTATAGCATGTTTCTCTGTGTCGCTGCTGGGAACAGTAGTACACCGCTCACCCACACTATATAGCATTGTGTTTACTGCCACTCTGTGTCTCTGCTGGGAACAGTAGTACACCGCTCACCCACCACTGTATAGCATTGTGCTCTGTATCGCTGCTGGGAATAGTAGTACACCGCTCACCCACCACTGTATAGCATTGTGCTCTGTGTCGCTGCTGGGAATAGTAGTACACCGCTCACCCACACTATATAGAATTGTGTTTACTGCCACTCTGTGTCTCTGCTGGGAACAGTAGTACACCGCTCACCCACCACTGTATAGCATTGTGCTCTGTATCGCTGCTGGGAACAGTAGTACACCGCTCACCCGCCACTGTATAGCATTTCTGTACTGCCACTGTACTGCTGCCAGTCAGCGTGTACTTTAAGGATAAGTGAAATGAAGAAAAAATCCTATGAAAGAGGGAGGGGCAAGGGAAGAGGTATTCCCCCTGACGGTTCACGTTCAGGCCACAGTGGAGCAAGGAAGAAAACCCACTCAATACCGCCCATGTTGTCCATGAAATCAACCCTCACAAATCCAAAAGAACAGGACCAGATAATTAATTGGATGAGCTCTCAAGCGTCCAGCAGTGGGTTAAGCAGCACCAGCACATCACGCACGAGGTCCGAGTCCTCAGCCAGTTACAAGGAGCCAGTGGGCACAAAGCTGACACAACCGGCAGCGACACCACGCACACAACTGCCAAATAACCAGTCCGAAGAATTTCCTCAGGACACAATGGGGTATTCGCAGGAGCTATTCCCAACCCAACAAACTTCCACCTTTCAAAGGTCAATGTAACAGCCAGAAATGTTGTGCCCGGATTCACAACCATTGACTGTGGGAAATGCACCGCGCACTGAAATGCAAGGCGAGTCCGAGGACTTTGAAACCCAAATCCCAGAGCAATTTGGGCAGGAGGGGTTTCAATTGCAGGAGGTCGGCCGAGAAGATCTTGAAGACGACGTTGGAGTGTGCTGTGCAGAGGTTGTTGTGGGGAGCTCTACTCCACGGCGGCGGCCCACAATCACATATGACGAGTTTGAGGAGATGGAAGAGGAGGAGGGTATGGACAATGTTGACAGAGACCCAGATTTTGTATGTGAAGGAGAACATCGCCGTCGTAGCAGCACAGATGAGTCTGTTGAAGAACCCACTGCTGCACGAGTTTGCCTTGTGCCACAAGGTAGGCGGCGCGAAATTTCAGGCACCACAAGCGTGGAAGTTCAAGTGAGACGCAAAAGAGGCGCAAACAGAAATCGCCAGCAAGGCAGGTGCTCCAAAGTCTGGCCTTTCTTTGAAGACTGCAGTGAGGATGGTACCATGGTGATTTGCAAGGTGTGCAAGACCCGCCTGAGCAGGGGGAAACATATTAACAACCTCTCCACCACCAGCATGACCCGCCACATGGTATCCAAACATCCCACTCTGTGGGCGCCAGGACAGGGTACCAGCAACACTGCCTCCCTTGGGGTCACCAGACTCACCACCAGACCATCCTCAGCAGCAGCAGTAGCCCAGTCATTGCGTGGTTCACAACAACATTCACAAACATCAAACGATGCTGACACTGTCACTTTCCAGAATAGTGCTCTTGAGGTCTCCCAGTCTTCATCAAACACAACAACCAACAGCCGTTCAGTGTGCAGCCCTACGGTTCAGTTGTCTGTCTCGGAGATGCTTGAGCGCAAGAGGAAATTGCCAGCAAATGACCCCCGGGCCGTGGCACTAACAGCCAGCATAGCCAAGCTTCTGGCCTGCGAAATGCTGCCATATCGAGTGGTGGAGACAAACAGCTTCAAGGGCATGATGTCAGTGGCCATCCCACGTTACGTGGTTCCCAGCCGCTACCACTCTGCAGTGCCTGAGTTGCATGAGCACATGGTCAGCAAAATAACCCGAAGCTTGAAGAATGCCGTTGCCTGCAAGGTTCACCTCACCACTGACACCTGGACGAGTGCGTTCGGCCAGGGTCGATACATCTCCCTTACCGCGCACTGGGTGAACCGTGTGGAGCCTGGCAGCGATTCCTCACCTGCTACGGCGCGGGTGTTGCCCACGCCGCAAACAGCTGCACCGCCGTCCCTCCCACTGGATAACAACAGCAGCACCTACCTCTCTGACTCCTTCTCCTCCAACGCATCTCAAAGCTGTACCTCATCCGGAAACGCTAACCCAGCAGCAGTAGGATCGTGGAAGCAGTGCAGCACAGCTGTTGGCATGCATCAGCAAGCGTTGCTGAAGCTGATCTGCCTTGGGGATAAGCAGCACACAGGGGAGGAAATTTGGAGGGGAATAAAGGAACATACGGATTTGTGGCTGGCACCGCTGGACCTGAAACCGGGCACGGTTGTGTGTGATAATGGGAGTAATCTCATTCGCGCTTTAAGGTTGGCTAAGCTGACACACATCCCTTGCCTGGCGCACGTGATGAACCTAGTAGTTCAGCGGTTCCTGAGGACATACCCAGGCGTGGCCGATCTTCTGTTGAAGGTGCGACGAGTGGCCAAACATTGCAGAAATTCCAGTACTGCTTCGGGGGCACTCGCCAAGATGCAGGAGCGCAATCTCCCCCATCATCGCTTGCTGTGTGATGTCCCTACGTGCTGGAATTCTACGCTGCACATGCTAGCCCGCTTTTGCGAGCAGAAGAGTGCAGTGGTCCAGTACATGACGGCGCAGTACCGAGGTGCATCCGGACAGCTGCCAAGCTTCTGTGGATCCGATTGGGCCAACATGTTGGACCTCTGCCAAGTCCTCCAAAATTTTGAGCAATCCACGTTGCTTGTGAGCAGTGACAACTCTTCAGTCAGCATTACCATACCACTGCTGTGTTTACTGAAGAAGTCAATGTTGAAAATCAAGGAAACAGCTGTCATGATGCAACTGGGGGAATCTGAAGGAGAAAACGATCAGCGTGATGATACCAACATCAGGCCATCTGCTTTAGGAAACGCTGGCCCCAAAAGCTATGATGAAGAAGAGGAGGAGGAACAGCTGGAGTTGGAGCAGGAATTTCATGCCACCACTGACGAGGGCCAGAGCGGTGCACGTTGGACTTCCACAATTCAGCGCGAATGGTCAGCAGAAGCAGACCAGGAAGAAGGTGACGACTATGATGCATCACAACAACTATCACAACGCTCACAAGAGGATGATGAGGATTCTGGCAGGACTCTGGCACACATGGCTCAATTCATGCTAGACTGCATTGAACGCGACCCACGCATTGTGCGCATTCTGGACAACACCAATTACTGGGTTTATACCCTTCTGGATCCACGGTACAAACACAATGTTCCAAAACTGCTTGAAGAAAGAGTCAGACAGGTAAAAATGGAAGAATACCAGCAGGCCCTTGTGGAGACTTTAGAGAGGAGATTGACATCCACCCCCTCCTCTAGCCAGTTGTACGCCGACAGACTGACTTCCGCAAACCCATGACGACCAGGAGGGCAGCAAACAACACAAGCCGCAGCTAGTGCCCAAAAGGGAATGGTATCGGCAGTGTCCTTGGAGTGGGAAAATTTTCTGACACCCATGCAGCAGCCCACAGAACAGCAAGCGTGCAGATCCACCTCCAACACCGATCGCCTGGAGAAGATAGTCAAGGACTACATGTCAGATGGCGTAGCTGTGTTGAACAATCCATCTGCACCCTTCAACTATTAGGTATCGAAGCTAGACACCTGGCACGAACTGGCAATGTACGCAATAGAGGTGCTGGCTTGCCCGGCAGCCAGCGTTATGTCGGAACGCTGTTTCAGTGCTGCCGGAGGCATCGTCACAGATCAGCGTATCCGCCTCTCCACAGAAAATGCAGACCGTCTGACTCAAATTAAAATGAATCAATCCTGGATTGGAAACGACTACGCAACACTCCCGGACCCCAACCAAGTAACATGAACAATGAACATCTGTGATGGGTTAGCGTTTCCGGTCCCTGTTTATTGAACCTCTCATCTGTATTACATTTATGACTGCATGCCGACAAAATGCAAATTGCTATCCGCACGCTTCTTGTCCTCATGCAAGGCCTGGGTTGTTGTGTCTCAAAGCGTGGCCTTCTCCTCCTGCGCCTCCTCTTGTTCCATCACGTGTGCTGCTGCTGGGTTAGCGTTACCGGTCCCTTTTCCTGGAACCTCTTATCTGTATTACATTTATGACTGCATGGCGGCAAAATGCATGCTATCCGCACGCTTCTTGTCCTCATGCAAGGCCTGGGTTGTTGTGTCTCAAAGCGTGGCCTTCTCCTCCTGCGCCTCCTCCTGTTCCATCACATGTGCTGCTGCTGGGTTAGCGTTACCGGTCCCTTTTCCTGGAACCTCTTATCTGTATTACATTTATGACTGCATGGCGGCAAAATGCATGCTATCCGCACGCTTCTTGTCCTCATGCAAGGCCTGGGTTGTTGTGTCTCAAAGCGTGGCCTTCTCCTCCTGCGCCTCCTCCTGTTCCATCACGTGTGCTGCTGCTGGGTTAGCGTTACCGGTCCCTTTTCCTGGAACCTCTTATCTGTATTACATTTATGACTGCATGGCGGCAAAATGCATGCTATCCGCACGCTTCTTGTCCTCATGCAAGGCCTGGGTTGTTGTGTTTCAAAGCGTGGCCTTCTCCTCCTGCGCCACCCTCCTCCTGTTCCATCACGTGTGCTGCTGCTGGGTTAGCGTTACCGGTCCCTTTTCCTGGAACCTCTTATCTGTATTACATTTATGACTGCATGGCGGCAAAATGCATGCTATCTGCACGCTTCTTGTCCTCATGCAAGGCCTGGGTTGTTGTGTCTCAAAGCGTGGCCTTCTCCTCCTGCGCCGCCCTCCTCCTGTTCCATCACGTGTGCTGCTGCTGGGTTAGCGTTGCCGGTCCCTTTTTATGGAACCTCTTATCTGTATTACATTTATGACTGCATGGCGGCAAAAAGCATATTACCTGTGCAAAGAAAACAGACATTTCCCGCATTTAATAGACAGTTTTCCCTTTGAAACTTTAAAATCGATTTTCTCAAAAACTATAAGCTCTTTTTGCTAAAAAAATTTTTCCTCTTGTACCCACTCCCAAGGTGCACATACCCTGTAAATTTGGGGTATGTAGCATGTAAGGAGGCTTTACAAAGCACGAAAGTTCGGGTCCCCATTGACTTCCATTATGTTCGGAGTTCGGCTCGAACACCCGAACATCGCGGCCATGTTCGGCCTGTTCGGCCCGAACCCGAACATCTAGATGTTCGCCCAACACTAATTGGCACTACTGATGCATGAATGACGAGCAGGGTGCCAGGCAACTGCTATTGTTTAAAAGGAAATAAATATAGAAGCCTCCTTGTCCCTCTCACTTCGGGTGTCCTTGAAGTTACCCTGTGTAAAGGGGGCCACACACGATACAATAAAATGATCCAATTTTATGGCAATTCGATAAAAATGATCGGTTGTATAAAATAATCCAAACTTTTTTTTTACTCGTTTAAGAAACCTTATTGAATTTCCCATTTTCTTTTATAAATAAGTAGATCGGGAGTGGTGGATTTTTCTGATCAATTTTGAAATAAAAATGAAATGGTGTAGGGTAGATTGTCCATTCATTCATGTGTAGACCCAAGCAATTTTTTCAGAGTTTTAATTTTTTTTCATAATTGAGGGAAAATGCATTTTTTTCATAATTTGTGCCGTCTTTTGCTGGCGCCCACATAACCCTCTGAGCGCTGCTATAGCCATAATTAACATTACAGTCTATGGCGGTGCCCAAATATCCGGCCCCTTTTTTACCTGTCTCACCTGGAGACATCAGTAGCTGCTCAGCATTAAAAATAGTGTAATGAATATAATTTCCTTGTGCAAACTGCCAGTTTTCTAGCGCGTGAGGCGCCTCTACATTGATAAATGGAACTATCTATAACCAAGGCCTGATTTACACTTTTAGTGCCACTAGGCCAAGTATGTTGTGGCTCCCCTTTCTTGTGCAGCAGCGCCCCTCTCATTCCATGTGCAGCCCCCACTTCCAGGGCTATCATCCATATACAGCAGCCCCTCCCATTCCATGTGCAGCCCCCACTTCCAGGGCTATCATCCATGTACAGCAGCCTCTCCCATTCCATGTGCAGCCCCCTCTTCCATGTGTATCATCCATGTACAGCAGCCCCTCCCATTCCATGTGCAACCCCCACTTCCATGTGTATCATCCATGTACAGCAGCCCCTCCCATTCCATGTGCAACCCCCACTTCCATGGCTATCATCCATGTACAGCAGCCCCTCCCATTCCATGTGCAGCCCCCACTTCCATGGCTATCATCCATGTACAGCAACCCCTCCCATTCCATGTGCAGCCCCCACTTCCATGGCTATCATCCATGTACAGCAGCCCCTCCCATTCCATGTGCAGCCCCCTCTTCCATGTGTATCATCCATGTACAGCAGCCCCTCCCATTCCATGTGCATCCCCCACTTCCATGTGTATCATCCATGTACAGCAGCCCCTCCCATTCCATGTGCAACCCCCACTTCCATGGCTATCATCCATGTACAGCAGCCCCTCCCATTCCATGTGCAGCCCCCACTTCCATGGCTATCATCCATGTACAGCAGCCCCTCCCATTCCATGTGCAGCCCCCACTTCCATGGCTATCATCCATGTACAGCAGCCCCTCCCATTCCATGTGCAGCCCCCTCTTCCATGTGTATCATCCATGTACAGCAGCCCCTCCCATTCCATGTGCATCCCCCACTTCCATGGCTATCATCTATGTACAGCAGCCCCTCCCATTCCATGTGCAGCCCCCACTTCCATGGCTATCATCCATGTACAGCAGCCCCTCCCATTCCATGTGCAACCCCCACTTCCATGGCTATCATCCATGTACAGCAGCCCCTCCCATTCCATGTGCAGCCCCCACTTCCATGGCTATCATCCATGTACAGCAGCCCCTCCCATTCCATGTGCAGCCCCCACTTCCATGTGTATCATCCATGTACAGCAGCCCCTCCCATTCCATGTGCAGCCCCCACTTCCATGGGTATCATCCATGTACTGCAGTTCCTTTATTTCTTGGGTATCAGTTTTCCTTTTTTTCATTTGTTACTCCCCATTTGCAGCCTTCTCTTTCATATGCAGCAACCCCTCTTTCATGTTCAAGTGCCCCCTCGGGCTGCAGCATCCAAGGCCCAGGCCCTTGTGGCCTTTCCAGAAATCCGGCCCTGTCTGTAACTGTCTCTTAATGTAAATACCCATAAATTCAGCTTATAATAGCAGAAAGAAATTCTTCCAAACAGAAGGAGTTTATATGGTGGCTGTTTTTTTTCCCCTTTCTTGAAAGTCACAGAGGGTACTTACTCTGTCTTTTCCAGCTGAAGCTCCACTGGTCTTCCATTTAGCGCTAACCCATAATGCACCAGGTCTGGGTATTTGCTCTGTGAAGGCAGAAGAGACATTGAGAGGTATATAGCAACAACAACAAGTATCCTGAATGTGCTGACTATAAAAAAAACCTTCCAAAAATAAAGTTGGACTTCGATTTTATTTCTCCTGACAGTACATTTTCAGAACCAAGTATTTATTTTCTTTGTTGCATTATTTGTGTGGTTGTTACAAGTCAGTGTGTCTTAACCCACTTCTGTTTTTTGGTGCAGGAGAAGTTCTGTAAAAAGGGGGAACTGTAAGTCTTGTTTACATTTTTGTGACTTGCCATTCATTTCACCACCTCGCATGCAGTGAAGCGTGCAGTTTTTAGAAGTAAATATTGTTGCAAGGCACGTCAACAGCCACAGGCTGTCAAATTGTAAATTGTATTTATTTCTTTTTAAATAATTTAGAAATGCAGCACATGGGTGAGACAGCTCGCAATGCATATCAATTCATTTTCAAATAAGATGCAGTTCATGCCATTGTACAATACAGCAAAATGTACGGCAAGCAGGCCCGGATTTACATCACAGGAGCCTATAGGCACAGATGTCCAGGGAGCCTACACTTTGCCGTCCATGAATCTACAAACACACGCCGAACCGCACCATCATAGAGGGGCAGCGGGTGCGACGTTATCATCGCATTGCGCACTAACCATAGGCTGCTGCGCGCACTGTGTGGGGTCCTATGGGCGCAAACCACCTTACACTGTGGTTTGCGCCCACTATCTATTAGGGCTCACTAACCGGCTTAGCACTGGTTAGTGAATCAAGCCCAAAGTCTCTGAGAGAAAATTGACCTGAAAATGACAGGGCTTGAACCCAAAAGGATTCAGCAATGTCTGCCACAAATCAGATCTACTCGGACAATATTAAGAGAATTCAATATTAGTAGTAATACCTCTAACCTGTCTCCCTATAAGAACAGTGTGAGAAGTCTGCAGTGCATGTGATCAGTTACTGTACCTGAGTGTCTCTCTTGTTCCGAACGTGAAGTCGTTCAGGGTAGACAACTTCATATTTCTGCTCCTCAGGAAGTGCTGAAAATAAAACATACAGTAAATTATTAATGTTTTTCTTAGTTTCTTGCTGTTTTTTTCTTCTTAAATTGTTAATTTGAGGAACACTCCTTTGTCTGGACCCTTTGGCCTGGAACCCACTACAAAGCGATATCGCTAATCAGAATCGCTAGTGTTTTTAATGAGCGTTTTGTAAGCCATTTCATGAGCGTTTTCTGGCGATTTTGGTACCAATTTTAAAAAGTGTAAGCTTTTTGCCAGCGATTGTGTAGTGATTTGCGATTAGCGGTTTTAATTCTGATTGGTACATTCAATTAATTTTCATTTTTTTACAGTGTGCAGTAATTTTAATACGCTAGCAAATTGCTCTGTGTAGGTTTGACGAGCAATTACACCAGCGTTTATATACTTTACATTGCAGGAATGCTAACGCAAGACGCTAACACTAATAAATGCTGCATCTCCTACGTTTGTGATTTTGGTAATCGCAATGGCTCCAGTGGAATTTGGCCCATCCATTAACATTAGCTGACCGTTTAGGGCAGGGGTCTCAAACTCAATTTACCTGGGGGGCCGCAGGAGGCAAAGTCAGGATGAGGCTGGGCTGCATAAGGAATTTCACAATCGCGGCGCATTGCCGCCTCTGCCCGCCCCTCTCACTCTTCCTTCACAGAGAGGGGCGGGGAGAGGCGGCGATCCGGGCGGCGATTGACGTCAGGAAGGGCAGAGCTGAAGCTGAAAGCTCTGCCCCTTCCTGGAAATGCTGGCGGATTGCCTCCCGGGCCATTTGGGGGCTCTGCAGCCCTCGTTTAGCAGCGGGGATGCGGCGGATTACTTGGGAGCACTGAAGCGAACTATAAGGAAGCTTTTGCCGGCGAGGGCCACAAAATATTGTATCGAGGGCCGCAAATGGCCCGCGGGCCGCGAGTTTGAGTCCTCTGGTTTTGAAAACCTCCCTAAACACTCACAAAATCGCTCTAGTGGGTTCCAGCCCTTGTGTTTTTGTGAGAGGTTGTTAGGTGTATGCAGTCTTGTGAAAGAGTGAGTTTACTCCACTTAAAGCCTCTTCAAGCACATGTGGACTAAGGCTAGGTTCACAGTGGTCAGTTGCATAACGCACACATTATAAAGTGTTATAATGGCTGCCTGTGAACTATGGGAGACTGGACATAGACTTTAATGCAAAGCCTGCATGCAGCGAGTTAGAATAAAGTGATTATTTACACAGTACTGTGAACAGGCCCATAGAATTGTATATGCAATGAGTTGACATGCACAATTATTCTGCAATGCAACTAACCACTGTAAACCGAGCCTAAACAATTTTTTTTCCTTTATTCAAACTGGATATAAAGAGAAAAGTGGTGCAAATGAACAAACATGGATATGAGAAAAATGTCTTTGCAATCAATGAGTTAAAAATAACTAATAAAATGTACCAATACTTTCCTGAAAATTAATGTGAAGTAGAAAAATTAAGCTCTCTCTGCACTCTATTATCTGATAAAAACTATCTTAAATAGCCTTTTCTTATGAATAATTGAAATTAACTTGGAGATTTTTTTTCCAGTTCTCAAAGTATATTCTGTTTTAGAAGCTGAGGGTTCCTGGAATACACAGTCCATTTCATACCACCCCACAGCGTCATTCCTTTTTGGATTTACAGCAAGGTTTATAGTCATGTTGTATAGCAAGGTCAACTTTTACCCTAGGTTCAGTCTTCTGATAGATAATCGTATATTATTCTTTAGTATCTTCTGGTGCATTGAAGAATTCATGATAAATTCTGTGATGATGAACTTCCTATAGCCTGATGCAGGAAAGCAGTCACAAACTACCGTATATACTCGCAAGCAAGCCGACCCGCATATAAGCCGACCCCCCAACTTTTACCTGAAAAAACCAGGAAAATGATTGACCCTCATACAAGCCGGGGGTAGGAAATGCTGGCCTTGTGATCCCTGCAGTGTGTCCCAGTATAGCTAGTATAGTGCCAAGTATGGGTAGGTAGTGCCAAAGTATAGCTAGTAAAGTGCCCAGTATAGCTAGTAAAGTGCCCAGTATAGCTAGTATAGTGCCCAGTATAGCTAGTATAGTGCCCAGTATAGTGCCCCGTATAGCTAGTATAGTGCCCAGTACAGCTAGTATAGTGCCCAGTATAGTTAGTAAAGTGCCCAGTATAGCTAGTATAGTGCCCATTTTAGCTAGTATAGTGCCCAGTATAGCTAGTAAAGTGCCCAGTATAGCTAGTAAAGTGCCCAGTATAGCTAGTATAGTGCCCAGTATAGTGCCCAGTATAGCTAGTATAGTGCCCAGTACAGCTAGTAAAGTGCCTAGTATAGCTAGTAAAGTGCCCAGTAAAGCTAGTATAGTGCCCAGTCTAGCTAGTAAAGTGCCCAGTATAGCTAGTACAGTGCCCAGTATAGCTAGTATAGTGCCCAGTATACTGCCCAGTATAGCTAGTAAAGTGCCCAGTACAGCTAGTAAAGTGCCCAGTACAGCTAGTAAAGTGCCCAGTATAGTTAGTATAGTGCCCAGTATAGCTAGTAAAGTGCCCAGTATAGCTAGTATAGTGCCCAGTATAGCTAGTATAGTGCCCAGTATAGTGCCCATTATAGCTAGTATAGTGCCCAGTACAGCTAGTAAAGTGCCCAGTATAGCTAGTAAAATTCCCAGTATAGCTAGTATAGTGCCCAGTATAGCTAGTATCGTGCCCAGTATAGCTAGTAAAGTGCCCAGTATAGCTAGTATAGTGCCCAGTATAGCGTCCCAGTGTGGGTAGGTAATGCCCCCCACCCCCACGGCTGCCGCTGCTATTACCTTGCCCGGCGGCTTCCTCTATTCTCCTCTCCGTCTCCTGCTGCCAGTGCCCCGTGTAAATAATTCACAGCAGCTCGCCCCACAGCGGCTGCTGTGTGATGGGTGAGAAGCCGTAGAGCGAGCGGCTTCCTGTAGTGGCGATGTGTATCGCCGTTACTATTGGAACCACTCTCTACGGCTTCACACTCATCACACAGCAGCCGCCGTGGGGTAAGCTGCTGTGAATTATTTACACGGGGCACTGGCAGCAGGAGACGGAGTGAGGAATAGAGGAAGCCGCCGGGTAAGCAAATAGCAGTGGCGGCCGCGGGTGTGGGGGGGGGGGTCTATCGCAGACCAACGACTCGCAAGCAAGCCAACCCCCCAACTTTTGGCCCACTTTTTGGGGGTAAAAAATCCGGCTTGCTTGCGAGTATATACAGTATATAATTTCCACCACCATATCTTACAGTTGGTTCAAAATTCTTCTAGAGAAATGTGGTTTTTTTTTAATTTGCTAAATATATTGGGCTTGATTTACAAAATGGTGCTAACTTAATTAGCACGCCTAAAAGCCCTTTTTCACGCATTAAGTCCTTTAGGACGCGCAAAATTTCGGAAAGCTTAGTGATGTGCGGTGCGTGCGAAACGGCGCACCAGGTACGCCTAAACCGTTGCACCCGGTGCGCCTGAAACGTCACACAGTGCGACCTTTCAGGCGCAGCCGGCATGCCGTTTCGGTCACCCTGGTGTGATGTTTCGCGTGCACCGCGCAGCGCTAAACTTTGCACACGATAAATAAAAACTTTGGGCGTGCTAACTGCTTAGCACCATTTTGTGAATCGAGCCCATTGTCTGGTGCTGTATCTACAGTGGCTTGCAAAAGTATTCGGCTCCCTTGAAGTTTTCCACATTTTGTCACATTACTGTCACAAATGTGAATCAATTTTATTGGAATTCCACGTGAAAGACCAATACAAAGTGGTGTACATGTGAGAAGTGGAACGAAAATCAAATCATACATGATTCCAAACATTTTTTTACAAATCTATAACTGCAAAGTGGGGTGTGCGTAATTATTTAGCCCCCTTTGGTCTGAGTGCAGTCAGTTGCCCATAGACATTGCCTGATGAGTGCTAATGACTAAATAGAGTGCACCTGTGTGTAATCTAATACAGCTGCTCTATGACGGCCTCAGAGGTTGTCTAAGAGAATATTGGGAGCAACAACACCATGAAGTCCAAAGAACACACCAGACAGGTCAGGGATAAAGTTATTGAGAAATTTCAAGCAGGTTTAAGCTACAAAAAATTTTCTAAAGCCTCGAACATCCCACGGAGCACTGTTCAAGCAATAATTCAGAGATGGAAGGAGTACGGCACAACTGTAAACCTACCAAGACAAGGCTGTGTACCTAAACTCACAGGCCAAACAAGGAGAGCGCTGATCAGAAATGCAGTCAAGAGGCCCATGGTGACTTTGGACGAGCTGCAGAGATCTACAGCTCAGGTGGGGGAATCTGTCCATAGGACAACTATTAGTCGTGCACTGCACAAAGTTGGCTCTTATGGAAGAGTGACAAGAAGAAAGCCATTGTTAACAGAAAAGCATAAAAAGTCCCGTTTGCAGTTTGCCACATGCCATGTGGGGGACACAGCAAACATGTGGAAGAAGGTGCTCTGGTCGGATGAGGCCAAAATGGAACTTTTTGGCCAAAATGCAAAACGCTATGTGTGGCAGAAAACTAACACTGCACATCACTCAGAACACACCATCCCCACTGTCAAATATGGTGGTGGCAGCATCATGCTCTGGGGTTGCTTCTCTTCAGCAGGGACTGCGAAGCTAGTGAAAGTTGATGGGAAGATGAATGGAGCCAAATACAGGGCAATCTTGGAAGAAAACCTCTTGGAGTCTGCAAAAGACTTGAGACTGGAGCGGAGGTTCACCTTCCAGCAGGGCAACAACCCTAAACATAAAGCCAGGGCAACAATGGTGGAATGGTTTAAAACAAAACATATCCATGTGTTAGAATGGCCCAGTCAAAGTCCAGCTCTAAATCCAATCGAGAATCTGTGGCAAGATCTGAAAACTGCTGTTCACAAACACTGTCCATCTAATCTGACTGAGCTGGAGCTGTTTTGCAAAGAAGAATGGGCAAGGTATTCAGTCTCTAGATGTGCAAAGCTGGTGGAGACATACCCTAAAAGACTGGCAGCTGTAATTGCAGCAAAAGGTGGTTCTACAAAGTATTGACTCAGGGGGCCGAATAATTACGCACACCCCACTTTGCAGTTATTGATTTGTAAAAAATGTTTGGATTCATGTATGATTTTTGTTCCACTTCTCACGTGTACACCACTTTGTATTGGTCTTTCACGTGGAATTCCAATAAAACTGATTCATGTTTGTGGCAGTAATGTGACAAAATGTGGAAAACTTCAAGGCAAGGGGGCCGAATACTTTTGCAAGCCACTGTAAATAGCAATATTTGTGCTTGGAGCACATTGACCCAGAAGTCTAGGTCTACCCTACGTGTTTGTGGGCAAATTATTGTCTGGTCCTGATGTTCTTTCTGGACATCAAAGATTTCCACCTAGGAAGATATACAATGTATGTATTCATGAAAGCGCTGGTGAAATCGCTATACAAAGCACTTTTTCTGATTTCCCTATACCTTCCATTGAGGCAAATCGTCCCGAAAATGGTACAGGCAGCGCTTTGGTGAGCGGATCGTAATTGAACCGCTCAAATGTGATTATGTGAACACTCTCATAGGGAATCATTGCACAAGCGCTTTTAGGGCGATTTTGAAAAGCGTCGGTGCTTAAAAAAAAACAAAAGCGCCCTAGATGTGAACCAGCCCTTTCAGTCTAAGTGTGGTGATGTCACACATGTCATCAACAAAGGCCAAATTAAACAAAATTTAACAGGTTCCTTCAAGATCTTCCCTAATGAGGCACCTGATTCCGATTTTAAGTAATTGCAGTAGAAATTGTCAGTTTTTCCCACATTGCACACGAGTGGCATTTTAGGGTGTCTCTTTTCAGGGCATCACAACAGAATAGTGTCACCATCAGGGGTGTACAGGTGAAACATTAGTGCTGTGCCCACTGTGGGGTGGTCCAAGATTAAACCCTGTGCCCAAGAGGGTGTAGTGTAGTTTGTGTGGGACCCATAGTGATTTTATGGATTCTGATGGTAATGGTGATGGTATGCACACAGGACAAGAAGCTGGGCTTACACCTCTCTTTAAGATCCCACATCACATTCATATGCAGCCTGCAGTCACCAGTGCACAACAAAGTTATGTGGCTACCGTAGAGTAAACCACAAAACAGGCTTTAGTTCTCCATACAAAGAATCTCCATTTATTACAGTGAATATACAAAGTAAAACTACAGCTTACATTGATGGTCCATGTACACTGAAGCCCAATTGCTTAAAATTGCCTATAAGGTTTTTGTATAATCTGCCACAGTAGAGTGCACCTTATGATAAAATCATCACTGATCCTTTAAAGAGGAACTGTCACAAAAATCTTAAAATTTAAAACACATACAAATAAGAAGTACATTTCTCCCAGAGTAAAATGAGCCATAAAAGACTTTTCTCCCATGTTGCTGTCACTTACAGTAGGTAGTAGAAATCTGACATTACCAACATGTTTTGGGTTAGTCCATCTCTTCATGGGGGATTCTCATCATGGCCATTATTCTTTATAAAGACATTCCCTGAAAAAGATTTATATAATGATGCTGGCCAGCCTCCCTGCACACTGCACACTATTTTGGCAGTTGGACAGAGCAACTGCCATTCACTAAGTGCTTTTAAAAATAAAGAAAACCCTGAGAACCCCCCATTGAGAAGATGGGCTAGTCCAAAATCTGTCGGTAATGTCAGATTTCTACTACTTACTGTAAGTGATATCAACATAGGAGAAAAGTAATTTATAGCTCATTTTACTCAGGAAGAAATTGACTTCTTATATTTGTGTTTACAAGTATTTTAAATTTTACGATTTTTCGCAACAGAGGTCCTTTAAGGAATAGCCCGTTCTCCTCTCCTGACCAGGTTTGGGCTTCCGCATCACCAACCTCTGGCACTCACAGCTGCCTCCTCCATACTCAGTATTACCACATACAGTAAGTATATCCGCTTGCTGTTTGTATCAGGACTGTTACCTGCACTGGATTTGCACTTTATTTTGTTCGTATGCAATTTTGATATTAAAACTATAGTGCTGGATTTCCTCAAACTTTGGATTAAATACAAAATATGTATGTGCCATAATACTTTCTGTAAACACTTCCTTGGAGTGCACATAAAATATACACAGACTAGACATCTTTCAGTTTGATGTGACCTGTTTATCTTTTGAAATGGTAACTTGGAGACTATAACCTTGTTTGCTGTTATGCTGGGTGTAACTAGAATGTTTTTAAGGTGGAGAGCCTAAATATGTAATATCAGTACGGTAAATCAGTGTGACCAATCACTGTGGTTATTATGAGTTTCCGTAATTAAAGAAATTGTGCCTTTGCTCATAGGAAATGTTTTACTGAAGCCGTTGTGAAGAATGATTAATTCTCACCTTAGCTGCAGACCCTTGCCAGGTGTCAGGAAATGTCATTATGAGAGTTCCATAAGCATACAATGGTGCTGCACAAATGTGATTGTCATTTAATATGAGTGAAAATGAACTTTGCACTTCAATTTGCAGCTAGGTAAGAATTTTCAGAATAGACAGTAAGTTCAAATTATACATTGCAACAGTACTCCTTTGGGGTATAAAATGACTGTAAACCTATACCTTGCTGCATGAGAAATTAGATGCCTAGAGCAAAAGCCATTCTTACTTACTTTCAGACCTGGGCCCATATGTAATCACTGTATTTTTTGGACTATAAGACTCACTTTTCTCCCCCAAAAGTGACGTCTTATAGTCCAAATGCAGGGAGTGTCTGACTTGTGAACGCCTCCTAAAACCTCCAACCCGCCGCAATGTCGGGGACTCCCTGTACTGCGCCCATACAGAGGAGGACACAGGGGGACACAAAGGGCATAGAGCAAGACACAAGGAGGACAGAGGCGGACACAGGATGACACTAGGGGGACAGCGGAGGACAAAGGGAGACACAATAGGTACAAGGGGGCATGAGGTACAAAGGGGGCATAATCCACAAGATACCCCTTCACCATTTCTCCTGTGTTTTCTCTTAGGAGATAATTTTTCATCTTCTATTTAAAATAACTTTTCTATTCTTTGTAACTGAAAAAGTACTAAATGAAAGGTGAAAAAAGTACTGTCAAAATTATTTTGAATATTTTCTTGCTTGCTGGTAGTTTAAAAAACATTTTATTGACAATTTTGAAAACATCATGGGCCTGATTCACAAAGCGGTGCAAACTTTTTCGCTGACTTTTTCACACGCAATTTGCAGCGATTCGCGTGATCGCGGACTTTTGCACGCGCAAAAGTCCGCGATCGCGTGAATCGCGGCAAATTGCGCGCGAAAAAGTCCGCGAAAAAGTTTGCACCGCTTTGTGAATCAGGCCCCATGTATGAGAAAACGAGGAAGAAAAAGTTAATTAACTTTTTCTCTTGAGTTTTCTCCTAGGAGATAATTTTTCTTCTATTTAAAATAACTTTTTAATACTTTGCAATTGAAAAAGTTCTAAAAAGTAGGTGAAAAAGTAGTATCAAATTTATTTTAGTATTTACTTGCTTACTAGTGGATTAAAAAGCATGTTATTGACAATTTTGATCACAATCAGAAAATATCAGGCTAGGTCCACACTTGTCTGTTGCAGATCGGATCAGTTTCAAACGGAACTTCCTTCCTTGCATTCAACCGCTCACCGTCACTTCCTGCAACGCTGCCCTCTGTACTTAATTGGGCGGCTTTGCAGGAAGTGACGCACATGCAGTGGAACGCAAGGAAGTAAGTTCCCCGCTCGATGCTAGCTACATTACATTGAAGTACATTGGTTACATTTTAAAATAAACTAGCTGGAGTGGGAGCGGGGAAGGGGGGACCCAGGTGAGGGAGGAGGGCTGGCCCCGCTCTCCACCACTGTGCACGCTGCCCTCCTTCCTGCCTGCTACCCCCTCCAGCATGGCAGCCCCCGTCGCCACCCACGGTCAGGGCTGAGACACAGAAAACTGATCCGTTTATGTGTCTAAAGCTGCCTGTGTAAAGGGGGATCAATTTTTGGATTGACCTTCACTACCCCTCCGTGTATCCGGGGTCCGTGAAAATCCTGCAAATCCGGACCGTCTGTTCAGGTTTTCAAAACGGATCCGCTGGAACGGCCACAGATCTATTTTTTTTTTTGTGAAGACGGAAGCTATTTTTAACATTGGTATCTTTGGCTCCGGTTTTGATCTGAGCCAAAAACTGGAGCCACGGATACTTTTGTAGAATAAGTGTGAACCTACTCTCTCCTATGAGAAAACTGATGAGAAAAAGTGAATAGCATATGGGCCCTTGACTTACAGCAATGTTCCTATCTGTCAGACTACTATTGCTGTTTTATATGCACAATAATTATGGTAAGCAGTTTGAGATAAAGTCTTCTGTTGATGTTTGCAGCACATTGAGCTGAAATAACTGGATTATTTTGTTTTAACGAAAAATGGAAATTCCATGTAAATGCAATCTGCTACTTCCTTCCGCAAACTAAACACAGATTTTCCCCACGTTTTACGCATTTACTGCAAATGCTCTTCCTATTTTAATGCCAGCAGTCAGTGACCAGAGATTGGTAGATGAGTAATTTGGTAATTGTTTCATTTCTGACAATAACCAACCATCCATTTTCTGAGGTAATCTTCCTACTGCCCGCTTTTCCTCTCAGTTTCTCCACAGCTCATCATATGACTCTTTAGACCCACAGCAAGCATCAAGCATTCCTAATGTCAGGGTCTTCTGTCCATAATGAGGAGCTTTTCTGCACATATAGTAGAGTCACGGTTATCCGGCAATGATGGAGATCTACTGATGCTGGATAAGTGTGCTTTTTGGTTGTTTGAGGCTCAATGTTAAAAATAGGCCCAGCTAACATATTTCCCAATTTTTTGAGTAAATAAAGAGGGACACGCCTCTGCCACACCTCTAGCCACACCCCCATCATCAAATGCTAATATCATTCAGGATGAGATAATACATAGAAGGGCTGGTTTAAAAAAACAAACAATCCAGACTATTTTTTATGTTATAAAAATAGTTTTAAACATAGGCTTTAAAGTGCCACTGAAGAAAAAAAAACGTATGATATAATTAATTGTATGTGTAGTACAGATAATTAATAGAACATTCGTAGCAAAGAAAAGAGTCTCTTTTTTTAATATAGTTATTTTTTATAACATTGCATCATCATATACGCAATTTACAAACCACACTTGGGCCTATATGCAATTAACTTTCTCTCCTGTGTTATCTCCTAAGAGATAGTTTTTATCTTCACCTTGAAATAGCTTTTAATCAATTTACAATTGAAAAAGTACCTAAAAGTAGATGAATAAGTATTATTACAATTATTTTAAGTATTTTTTTACTTGCTGGTGGCTTAAAATGCATTTTGTGACAAGTTGTGAAAATATCACCAGAAAGAAAACTCATGAGAAAAAGTGAATTGCATATGGGCCTCTGTATTTTAAACTAAAAAACAGAGCAGCGTTAATGACCGTTTGAACGTCACTGCAGTAAAACTGTATCTGAAGCGGTTTTTCACAATTTCTTCTATATATAAGTGCTTCAGAAAACAGCACTGTAGCTGACCCAAGTTGGGTCGAAGAGCTCAGAGAAGGGCTTTTGCATACAGCAGATAACAAGTGAAGTTTCTTAACACTTCCTGTACTGGAAATAATATGAGACTCACATTATTATTATTATTATGATTTTTATTGATTTATAAAGCGACAGCATATTCCGTGGTGCTGCTGAATAAATCAATAATAATACGCATACAATTCATTATCTCATACGTTTATTTTCACTTTCGATTCCCTTTAAAGGCAACCACTGGTCTGCTTTATAAGGTGGAATAAAGGTTTATTCAACCAGCAGAAATATTTTTTGCTTACTACCAATTCAGAGCTGTTAATACACAGTAATATGTGTATACGCCTTAGTTTAAAAAGGTTTAAGGTCAACAGAAATGGTTGTCCATAAGCAACTGACACTGTGACCAAAAGTGCTGATAAATAACACCAAAAGTTAGTAACCAGCCTCATTCAAGATTGATATTTCGGGCCTATATGCAATTCACTTTTTCACCTACGTTTTCTCCAAGGTGATATTTTCACAACTTGTCAATGAAATGCTGTTTAAAGAGGCACTTAAGTCACTTAAAAAAAAGAGTTTTACTCACCTGGGGCTTCCCTCTGCCCCCTGCATCTGATCGGTGCCCTCGCCGTGTCTCTCTGATCCTCCCGTCCCCGCCGGCGACCACTTCCGGTTTCGCTGTCAGGACCCGACAGGCATGGGAACGCGAGTGATTCTTCGCGTTCCCAGCCAAAATATCGCCCCCTATGCTGCTATTGCGGCAAGGAGGCCGCAATAGCAGCATATAGCGATATTTTTTTCCGCAATAGCAGCATAGGGGGCGATATTTTTCCTGCCCACAATAGCAGCATAGGGGGCGATATTTTTCCTGCCCACAATAGCAGCATAGGGGGCGATATTTTGGCTGGGAACGCAAAGAGTCACTCGCGTTTCCATGCCTGTCGGGTCCTGACAGCGAAACAGGAAGTGGTCGCCGGCGGGGATGGGAGGATCAGAGAGACACAGCGAGGGCACCGATCAGCTGCAGGGGGCTGAGGGAAGCCCTAGGTGAGTAAAACTCATTTTTTTTAGGTGACTTAAGGTTCACTTTAAACCACCAGCATGCAGGAAAATACTCCAAATAATTTTGACAGTACTTTTTCACCAAGTTTTGGTTACTTTTTCAATTGTAAATGTTGAAAAGTTATTTTAAGTAGAAGATGAAAAATTATCTTCAAGGAGATAACGCAGGAGAAAAAGTTAATTGCATATGGGTTTCATCTCAAACTATTTTCTTGTATCTCTTGATCTTGCTAGTTGTACCCAGTTGAGGCCATTACAAAGGCTTAAGCCAACTTTAGACCTCAAATTTTAGCCTACATATGTATGGTTGTTCCACACACTGTAGATGACCTTTTTATTTATCACCATTCAACATGCAAGATACAAGGCACTTAAAGTAAACCTGAGGCAAAAAGAAAGATGT
The DNA here is from genome assembly GCF_040937935.1 of Hyperolius riggenbachi. NCBI lineage: Eukaryota > Metazoa > Chordata > Amphibia > Anura > Hyperoliidae > Hyperolius > Hyperolius riggenbachi. Next base: position 106,504,868 of record NC_090648.1, on the reverse strand, counting down.
TAAGGTATACTTACCTCGATGCAGAGCAGGGACAAGGTCCCCCGGCACCCAAGGCTGAGACACCAAAGTGCGCCCCTCCATCCCTCCCACCCCAGCTGTCACTCACTGATTGCTGTTAGACTAAGAGGGCCACAGGGCCCACAACCTCCCCAACACCTTAATCTCTAGTTATCTGGCTTGCAGTCACTGCTATGTATCCCCTTTTCTTATTTCTTTCTGCTTCATACACAATTAGGAATGACAGCTGAATGAATTGTGCGCCCCCTCCTACACTGCACCCTGAGGCTGGAGCCTCTCCAGCCTATGCCTCGGCCCGGCCCTGCCTCGATGTTCTAGAGACCCATCAGACCTCTCCAGGCTACTTCTTTTTTTTCGGGCTATGCCTCTGTATTACTTCTAAATGCCCCATTTGGAACTCTTTGGGGCACCTGTGCAGTCCATATGAGCCGTCACCAGGAGTATCCTGCGCATGCCAATTTCCAAATATTTCCAAACTGCGCCTGCCCAGGATGTTCTCAGCTATGGCTACTGTGCACAGGGAGTACAATACACACGGGTGCACAGTATGAACAGTCACATGCGCTGGGCTGCAACTGGTCCCAGTCGTGGCCCAGAACAGAGCATACAACTGTATAAATATATATGTACTAGTAGTAAAAAGGCCCGTCCTTTAAAAAACAGGCGGGAAGCCACGGCAGGAGGGACACAGGAGGACGCAGGGACACGGAGGTTTTAATTCGTAGGATATCTTAATATATTTTTTTACCTCAAAAATTATCACCTGGATTATCACTTTTTGTTGCCTGGAGCAAGTGGATTTCCTGTACTTTAAAATCTTTAGTCATTTACTGTATAAAAAAGCCATTGAAACCTCTTCAGAACCACTGGGAGGTGTCCATTTGAAGCTGGGTGGTCACAGTCAGACCATGACTGAGCCAACTCTTTGCTCATCAGACAATACTTGAGACTGTTTTCAACATGCTGTTTAGTGATGGGCCGAATATAAAATTTGGGTAGTGAGTCTGGCGAATCTGCGAATCTCCATAGACTTCAATGGGCAGGAGAATTTTAGAACCTACAAAGACTGTTTCTGGCCACAAAAGTGATGGAAAAGTTGTTTTTAAGGGGCCTAACACCTGGACAGGGGCATGTCGGAGGGGGGTCCATGGCAAAATTCCCACCAAAAATGAGGTAGTTGACGCAGAGTTGGGTTTTAATCGTTAAAGGGCAGAAATCACATTACATTTCTAAATTGGTGGAATAAAATGATTTAAACTTCTGGCGTGTGTACATGTCGATCACACTGACAGACAAAATGCCACATTTAACGCACCGCAGCCCGAAAACAACCGCAAACACCTTTAGTGATTACATCAGGTGAGCATATCTTTGTTTTTACTAGTTGACACCTCCAGCACATAAATGTTAGTCCTCTCGGCGGCAGTCTTTCTGTAGTGGTGTGTAGTGGCCGTTGTGCTTGTGTGCACAATCGTGGCAGTGCAGGCGATTGCGGTTTTCCAGCCTTTATGGTCATGCTGAGGTAGTTCGATGACATTTAAGTGACCAAAAAAACACTGATTTTGCACTGAGGCCTTATACAGGGGGCAGTAGTGGATACTAGTTGCCAGTAGTGGTGTTAAGGTCGGTTATGGTTGGTGCACAACTAGGACCAGCAGACCTGTCTCTTACAGCACTGAGGTTTTACACAGGGGCCAGTGGATACTAGATGCCAGTAGTGGTGTGAAGGTGGGTTATGGTCGGTGCACTACTAGAACCAGCAGACCTGTCTCCAACAGCTCACTTGTGCACTGACCACAGAAGAGCAATACAATAGCAAGAAAAACAATGTATCAGCCCTAAGGGGCATAAGAAGGGCTTAGTTGTTCTGCACAATGTGGTAGCAGCAAGAATGTGCACTGAGGACACAGAACACAGCATTACCTAACTCTCTCCCTGTCACAACACACTGTCCCTCATCTGCCTAGCACAGAAGCCAAATACAGACTGCAAAATGGCTTCTGTGCTGACTTTCTGATAGGTGGGAGGGGTAGCTATTGGCTGCCATGTGTCTGCTGACTTTGGGGTCAATGTTTACCTCAATGATGATGTATAAGGAGCTAACCAAATCCACCATATATTTGCAAGAGGTGACGAATGCGAATATGCGATCTTCAAGATGAATTATTCGACTGGCATACTACGGCCCATCTCTAATGTTGTTGTTTTTTTTTTGCTATCAAACAGCTCATTCTGTTATGTGAATGGTACCTGGCTTGTAAATAAGCACAAAACAGGAACTGAAAAGAGGTGCTGATTTCTTTCAAAATAAAGCAGTGGCCAAGAGGTCTATGGTACCCTAGTCAGCACATAATGCATTTAGCATTATTGGTGTTTCTATTCAGATTTGCTGTTATTTTCTGCAGTGTGGCATAGTTTAAGTCCATGCGATGTGGGGCTTCAGGTATGGCCTCGGAAGACACTGTGGAGGAAAAGGACCTGTGCCACTGGATCGTCCAGGGGGAGAATAATACAACCGGGAATGCGTGGTCAAGTTTCCTAAATACAGTGGGTCTATAATAATGGTTGTGATGCTGATGCGAAAAAGAAGTTGCCTTGTGTGTTAAACCAACCACCACATTAGTTAGGATGCTGTGTGTAGGCATATCAATTGCTTCCTGTGACTGCGAGCTGTATTTAGGTACACAACTCACTTATCACCTATGGCTGGACTAATATAACTTGTCTATAATATGATAATTGTACAAGTTCTGTAATAATGTATTGTTCAATAATATAACTTGACTAATATAATTAATATATCTTAGCTAATACAGTTGTTTTTGTTATTTTTTATATTGTTAATATCCTTTTTTATTTTATTTTATTATTTTTTTTTCCCTCATTGAGGCTGCTACTGGCCACAAAGCCTGGGCCCATTAGCATGGGGTTCAGCTACCAGATCAATATCAACCCATCTTAACAGTATGATGGCGGGAATGGGGGGGTTAATTAATAGAACATTACGGTTAATTACGGTTAATTACCATTAATTATTAATCTATTTAGAATTGATGTGCTGTGCATGGAATGAATCAATCACAATTAAATCAGATTTTGATAAGAGAATGATCAATCGATTTGCTGCATCAGAGGGAAAGATGCGTGTATGTGTGCACTTTAGAGAATGACTACAAGCACATCATTGCTAATGGGGTATCTTGTTTGAAGCCCACGAGTCTCTGCAAGTTGAATAATGTCTACTTCTGTAGTATTTGACCAAATAAAGCATTAACACAAATATTCAGTAGTGATGAGCACGAATTTTGCATAATTGTAATTTTGCATCATAATTTGCAATTACGATGCAAAATAGTAATGCAACATTTTGGGGAAAACAACTTGTATGTAAATGTAATCAGGAACAGTCATTTTGAAATTTTGTGTAATTTGTGCCATCTTTAGTGGCTAAGCCCCCATAAATGCTATTGTCACCAGCATTGCAAAGTATGTTAAGGGGGGCACGGTGGCGTAATGGTTAGCGCTCTCGCCTTGCAGTGCTGGGTCCCTGGTTTGAATCCCAGCCAGGTCAACATCTGCAAGGAGTTTGTATGTTCTCCCCGTGTCTGCGTGGATTTCCTCTGGGCACTCTGGTTTCCTCCCACATCCCAAAAACATACAGATACGTTAACTGGCTTCCCCTAAATTGGCCCTAGACTACAATATATACACTACACGATACATACATAGACATATGACTATAGTAGGGACTAGATTGTGAGCACCTCTGCGGGACAGTTAGGTGACTAGACTATATACTGTACAGCGCTGCGTAAGATGTCGGCGCTATATAAATACTAAATAATAATAAATGTTTTTGGGAAACTTTATTTTAAAAATGCAAAGGAAAACTGTCTTTGAGGGCTCATTTACACTACAGGCATTCTCTCAATTTTTTCTCCCACGTGCGCTTTTTAAAAACGCCCTCCCACCCCAAACTTTTGTGCAATGAATGTCTATGAGAAGGTTCATATCAGCGCGGGTCGTGTGCTGTGCGGGCAGCAAAACGGTGCGTGGACCATTTTTGGGGCGACTCTGCCTCAATGGAAGGTATAGGAGAAATGCAAAACGCTCACAAAGTCGCTTTTTGCAGTGATTGCGTTTGTGTTTTTAAGAATAAATACATTGTATTGAGTCAAAGAGTTCACTTCCTGACTTACGTCAAAGAGTGAATTACAAAACCGATTGGGAAAAACGCTTAGAAAACCGCTGAGCACAAAAACAAATCGCCCACCCAAGCGACAGGAATTGAAAAAAAAAGACGCGTCAAAAACCGCCCAATGCTAACGGTCACGTGAACGGAACGCAATATGAACAAGGCCTTAAACTGTCATTTTTTTCTGAGTTTGAAAACCATTTTCCTTTGCATATTTAAAATCAATTTTCTTAAAACTACAAGGTCTTATTGTAAAATTATTTTTTGACGTATTATTATTCCAACAATTCCCCTTAACATACCCATCAATTGGTGATGATAACATGTATGGGGGTTTTGCTATTAATAGCTAAAGTCAGCACAAAAAGTATGTGAAACTACGAACGTGCATAAACGGGATTTAACTGAGCTTCAGTTTTTTTCTATTTGTACAACAACTTTGTGGGGAAGATTTCAAAGATTATAAAGAAGTTTGTAAACCAAATTGAAAAAATAACTTCATTAAGTTAGAATCCATCAAGTGAAGCAGCAGTCAGTATGAAACACAAGGTAGTGTGAAAAGACCCACCTAAAGCTTTGCTATCCAGCAGTACCAGCAGTAACAGAGCCGCTCCCAGCATTACCATAGTGTTCCAAAATTTCTCTGTTGTGTTACCAACAAAGGAAGTGTCTTTTAAAACTTGCAAGGTACGGGATTGCTCAATGATTCATTACATTGGGCAAAAACTGTGGTATGTCAACACCATCAGCACATCAGCATTTCCTCAAATACCTTATAAGTACCAAAGTTAGGACATAAGACCGTTGGTAATTACAATGCTTAGTAACTGATATCAATGACGTATATTTTTGTAGGTTTGGTTAATAACTTGGACAGTTTGTGTCAGTTTTAGCCAGTGGGGCTCACCGCCAGGTCGTGATCACGCTTACGCGTGGATTCACGACCATTTTGACGCATTCCGCCTCGGACACGCTAAGCCGTGAATAGATTTTCAACCACGAAAATCTACTTCGGCTTCGCGTGAATGCGGACAGAAATCCGCATTCACGCTCGTGAAACCCGGGGCTGAAGTCGTGGTTTGCGGAAATGCGTCAAACTATGCGGAAGTGACACATTGCAGGCCAATCAGAGTGCCCCAGCCAGGCCCTAGCAACCAATCACAGGAGGGGAGCTATGCCCTCCCCTCCTGAATATAAAGCGGCGGCCATGATGGAAAAGCTCTGTCCTTGCTACTAGACTGTGGTGCTGAGAGGATTATCTCCAGGCCATTGTTGTTTGAGCAAGTGCATTTATTGTGTTAAAAACAAAGCGTTTTTTTTGCTAACACTGCTCTTATACTGTACACAGTTAGCTAGTCAGTGAGTGATTGCTGTAGTTAGTTGTAGTCAGTGTAGTGTAGTGGGAGTGTGGGAGTCTAGTGATTATTTAACTGTGTGTAGTGCTGTGCAGGCAGGTTCAGTGCTGCAGTGTAGTGGGAGTGGGGATTATCTGTGTGTAGAGTGCAGGCAGGCAGGTTAGTGCAGCTGCAGTGTTCACTTGTATATTCCAGTGACAGTTATACACTTGTACTATTTGCAGGCAGCCAGTCACACCGCCAGCGCCGCCACTCTCTGCCAGCGCTGTTCATTCATTCTGTCAGTGACCTTGTGCCGTGCCCAGTGCCCACTGCTCGCTCGCTCGCTGGCATATGAGCATCTCATTACACAGTGTGACATCCTTGTGTGCCCACTGCATCCTTCAGTGACCTAGTTGTATATCCAGTGCCCACTGCTGTGCCCACTGCATTCTTCAGTGACCTTGTACTGTGGCCACTGCATCCTTCAGTGACCTTGTACTGTGCCCACTGCATCTTTCAGTGACCTTGTACTGTGCCCACTGCATCCTTCAGTGACCTAGTTGTATATCCAGTGCCCACTGCTGTGCCCACTGCATTCTTCAGTGATCTTGTACTGTGGCCACTGCATCCTTCAGTGACCTTGTACTGTGCCCACTGCATCCTTCAGTGACCTTGTACTGTGCCCACTGCATCCTTCAGTGACCTAGTTGTATATCCAGTGCCCACTGCTGTGCCCACTGCATCCTTCAGTGACCTTGTACTGTGGCCACTGCATCCTTCAGTGACCTAGTTGTATATCCAGTGCCCACTGCTGTGCCCACTGCATCCTTCAGTGACCTTGTACTGTGGCCACTGCATCCTTCAGTGACCTAGTTGTATATCCAGTGCCCACTGCTGTGCCCACTGCATCCTTCAGTGACCTTGTACTGTGGCCACTGCATCCTTCAGTGACCTTGTGCTGTGCCCACTGCATCCTTCAGTGACCTTGTACTGTGCCCACTGCATCCTTCAGTGACCTAGTTGTATATCCAGTGCCCACTGCTGTGCCCACTGCATCCTTCAGTGACCTTGTACTGTGGCCACTGCATCCTTCAGTGACCTAGTTGTATATCCAGTGCCCACTGCTGTGCCCACTGCATCCTTCAGTGACCTTGTACTGTGGCCACTGCATCCTTCAGTGACCTTGTGCTGTGCCCACTGCATCCTTCAGTGACCTTGTACTGTGCCCACTGCATCCAGTGATTCATTACTAGCAACATGTCTGGCAGGGTTTCGCGGGGTGAGAGAAAAGGGAGTTCAATTGCCTCAGCCACTTCTGGGACTGCTCCACGTCCAGGGAGAGGACGCCCAGCTGTACGTGGTCGTGATGCAGCAGAAAAGGGGGCAGCAAAGCCTGGGCCGAGTCAGCGGACGCCATTGTCCAAATATTTTAAAGTTTCTGGTCCCCGTGTGGTGGTTGAGCAAATGGAACCTGACGTACTCATGGACATCATGACTTCCTCCCAGACCTCTACTGTGAGCACCACTCCAAGCAGTAGCAGCAGCAGCCAACATCCCACGCTTGTTGTGACATCCACCCCAGCACCCACTGGTCAGCAGCCCTCCCAGGATGACAGCGTTCTGTCCCTCAGTCCGGCATCTGGGAACCTGCTGATGCAAGAAGCACAGGACTTACTGGGGACTGATGTGGCAGAGATTGAGATCGGGCCACAATCACAAGCGTTGTTGAGTTCTGGTGATGAAGAAGAGGGGTCTGGGTCTGGGGATGTAGGGACAGAAGAGGAGGCGGGGGAGTCAGAGGAAGAGCTGGATTATGATGATGCTGCTGATGATGACGTTGTGGACCCTAACTATGTGCAGCCTGCTGAGTCCGTGGAAGAATGGTCAGAGCAGGATGACGAGTCACCTCGGCCTAGGCAAGGATATCGCCATATGTCAGGCAGGGGCAGGGGCATCGGCAGCAGTGGGCGTGGAGGAAGTAGACAGGACACTGCTTCAGCCGGCACCACCACCATGCAACCCCCGGCAACTACTACCACACATTGCTCCGCTGCACCCTCTGCTAGTGGGGGCCGCAGTAAATTAAAGTCACCAGTGTGGGATTGCTTTGAGGAATGTACTGATGACAAAAGGTATGCGGTGTGCAGGTTATGCAGCAAAAGATTGAGCCGTGGGAAAAGTCTGAGCAAGATGGGTACCTCATCCCTCCAGGGCCACCTGAGAAGCCGCCACTGCCGCGAGTATGCGGACTTTAAGAGGAAGCAGGCACTGCTGGCAGGGGTTCCTGAGAGCAGAAGGCCCACCAGCGCAGCAGCATCCTCCCTCCCTTAGGGTCGTGAATCCCCCACAGCAGCAGCAGCAGTAGTAGCACGCAAGCGCTCTTCCACCTCGGCTGCTCAGGACACAGACATTGAGGCTGGCAGCCAGTGTTCGTCTCTCTCCTCTGTCTCCCCTGCATCCCAGCGTCGTCAGACCCTGCTGAGCGACACCTTTCAGGGTCTGACCAAGCCTCTGCCTCCAAGCCACAGGCGGATCCGCAAACTAAATGGCTTGCTGGCCCGGGTCATGGCATCACAGCTGCTTCCCTACTCCCTGGTGCAGGAGGGGAGCGCCATGCAGACGCTGCTCCAATTTGGCATCCCCGAGTGGCAAGTCCCCAGTCGCCACTATTTCAGCAGGAGCGCGATCCCAGCACTCCACAAGTTTGCGGTGGAAAACGTGGCCCGTTCCCTGGACTACTCTGTGGGCAAGCGGGTCCACGTGACCATGGACTCGTGGAGTAGCAGATTTGGGACAGGTCGCTACCTGTCCTTTACGGCCCACTGGGTGACACTGATGGAAGGGAGGGAGGACAAGAGCGCATCAGCCCAGCTAGTGGTGCCACCACGCGGGATCAGGGGGGATGCAGAAGGGTCCTGTCACGACACTCCCTCAGCACCCGGAAAGCAAGCCCGCCTCGGCAGCAGCAGCGCCAAGCCTCGGCACTGCCAAGCCCTTTTAAAATTGGTGACCCTGGGGAAGGAGAGGCTTACGGCCACCAACGTCCTGGCCGCCCTCAGGAAGCAGGAGCGGAGGTGGCTGACCCCCAGAGGCCTGGAAGTGGGGTATGTGGCAGCCGATAACGGGGCCAACCTAGTGGCAGCAGTGCAGCAGGGAAACCTCCAGCACATCCCCTGCTTGGCCCACGTGCTCAATCTTGTGGTGCAGCGCTTCTTGCGCACCTACCAGGGGATGAGCGAGCTGCTGCAGGATGCCCGGGCGGTGGTACGCTTTTTTCGCCTGTCAGCCACTGCCTCTGCACTCTTGTCCACCTTACAGCAGCAGTATGGAAGGCCACAACACCGGATGATCATCGACATGCCAGTTCGCTGGAATTCGACTCTGGCCATGTTGGAGCGGCTGTGTCAGCACAGGCTGGCTCTTAGGGCCTACATGCTAGACCCAAGTGTCCCCAGCAACCAGCAAGTCCCCATGATTACTGCCACTCAGTGGACACTGATGCAGCAAGTATGCCTGGTGCTGAGTCCCTTCCTGGAGGCAACCAAGATGGTCAGTGAGGAGCGGGCCTCTGTGTGCCAGTGGGTGCCCTTGGTTTGTCTACTGGAGCAGGCAATGGACAATTTAATTGAGCGTGGGGATGAAGCCCTGAGGCAGTTGGAAGAACAGGAGCAGATGGCAGCACAGTCCAGCTCAGAGGAGGGCTCACAGCAGGTAGTGGAAGAGTTGGAGGTCCCTAACTTGAATGAGGAGGAGGAGGAGGAGCAGAGTGCAGCAGGCGTTGTACGTGGATGGCGGTTTGAGGAGGACAACGACATGGCACAGGAAGAGGACAGGCATGCGTTATGGGACAATGGCGAGGACGAGGGAGATCTTGCTGGCAGGGCCCACTTGTTTCCCATGGCTGTGCACATGTTGCGCTGCCTTCGCAGGGACCCCCGGGTGATCCAGAGGCGTTCAAGGGAGGACATCTGGATTACCTTGATGCTTGATCCCCGTCTGAAGGGGAAGCTGGGAGACTTAATGACGCCATCCACCACCGAGCAACGCACAAGGGAGTTGAAGGAGGCCCTTGTGCGCAGACTACTGGAAGCATTCCCCCAGCCTTCCACCCCCACTGTAACTGCTCTGCCAAGCCAGCAAGAGGTGCCTGCCATTGCCACTAGCAGCACAACAACAACCACCAGCAGCAGCAGCAGCAACTGGCGCCCCGGAGACCTGAAGAGCCTAAGCAAGAGCCTGTATGCAGTGCAGCAGCCCAGAACAGAGGTGCCCGCCACAGCATCCACCACCAACCAGCACAAGCAACGACTGACCACCATGGTGTCTGACTATATGGGGTCATCCAGCGGGCTCAATGACACCGACAGCCCCGTGGACCCCTTGGAGTACTGGGTCAAGAGACTGGACATCTGGAGCGAGCTTTCCCAGTACGCCCTGGAACTCCTATCCTGCCCGCCTTCCAGTGTCCTCTCAGAGAGATGCTTTAGTGCGGCCGGTGGCGTGGTCACAGAGAAGCGCTCTCGGCTCTCCCACGCCTCTGTGAACAAACTCACCTTCCTGAAAATCAACCAGGCTTGGGTGGAAGGTGAGTTTCTGGCCCCTATTGTCGGACACAGGGGGACATGAAGTGGCTGCTGCATGTGCTGTTGTTAACTATGCCTGCCTTTATAAAGACATTTACTACCTGCCTAGTGCCTACCTTGGTTAATTTTTTTGGTGTTATGGTACTACTACCAGTAAGTTGCCATGGTCCTCCTTCTGAGCTGCTGAACTGACCGCCCGCTTTGTCCTCCTGACTCAGTCGCTACTACACTCTGCGTTCACACTGCCCGGGTCGCCGGGTGCATTTAATTTTTTGGCCAGCACTATGACGCTGTGCTACTACTACTGTGCTGCTGCTGCTGAACTGACCGCCCACTTTGTCCTCCTGACTCAGTCGCTACTACACTCTGCGTTCACACTGCCCGGGTCGCCGGGTGCATTTAATTTTTTGGCCAGCACTATGACGCTGTGCTACTACTACTGTGCTGCTGCTGCTGCTGAACTGACCGCCCGCTTTGTCCTCCTGACTCAGTCGCTACTACACTCTGCGTTCACACTGCCCGGGTCACCGGGTGCATTTAATTTTTTGGCCAGCACTATGACGCTGTGCTACTACTACTGTGCTGCTGCTGCTGAACTGACCGCCCGCTTTGTCCTCCTGACTCAGTCGCTACTACACTCTGCGTTCACACTGCCCGGGTCACCGGGTGCATTTAATTTTTTGGCCAGCACTATGACGCTGTGCTACTACTACTGTGCTGCTGCTGCTGAACTGACCGCCCGCTTTGTCCTCCTGACTCAGTCGCTACTACACTCTGCGTTCACACTGCCCGGGTCGCCGGGTGCATTTAATTTTTTGGCCAGCACTATGACGCTGTGCTACTACTACTGTGCTGCTGCTGCTGCTGAACTGACCGCCCGCTTTGTCCTCCTGACTCAGTCGCTACTACACTCTGCGTTCACACTGCCCGGGTCACCGGGTGCATTTAATTTTTTGGCCAGCACTATGACGCTGTGCTACTACTACTGTGCTGCTGCTGCTGAACTGACCGCCCGCTTTGTCCTCCTGACTCAGTCGCTACTACACTCTGCGTTCACACTGCCCGGGTCGCCGGGTGCATTTAATTTTTTGGCCAGCACTATGACGCTGTGCTACTACTACTGTGCTGCTGCTGCTGCTGAACTGACCGCCCGCTTTGTCCTCCTGACTCAGTCGCTACTACACTCTGCGTTCACACTGCCCGGGTCACCGGGTGCATTTAATTTTTTGGCCAGCACTATGACGCTGTGCTGCTACTACTACCACCAGTATGTTGCAGTGGTCCTTCTGTGCTGCTGAACTGACCGCCCACATAGTCCTTCTCCTGACTCAGTCGCTACCACCACTGCACTCTGCGTTCACACTGCCCGTGTCCACTGACAACTCTGCTGCGATGTCATTGCTAATTGCTGCAAAAAAAAAAAAAAAATTACAAAAACCTCTCTGGAGCCTTTTTGCCGTCAGCCACTCATCCTCCTCCAGCGGTACCTTCGCCGCCAAGTGCCATTGGAACTCGCCTTCACCTCCTTGACTGCTTAACGCGTATATCCCTTTTTAAAACTACTTATTACCAATTAATAGCCCCATTTAAAGTGTTGATTTCACTTTAAAATCCATTTTCTCTAGAAAAATTTTTTTGGGGGGAATTTTTTATGTTGAAGTTATGTTGCCCCTTATCACCTCGATAATCCATGCTATTTGGGGGACTGTAGCATGTATGGGGGCTTTGTTATTAACGTTAAAAGAAAATCCGCCTCCGGGCGTGAATCCGCGCGTGATTACGCCATTCACGGGAAAAAATCCGCGTGGTTGCGTGGACGCGGACGAAAATCCGCATGCGGCGGGGCCGAATGCGGATTTTTTTTTGCAACCACGCGGATTTCCGAATTCGTGGATGAGGCACATCCGAGCATCCCTGGTTTTAGCTTGAATTTGTTACCCACTGTAACCTATGCTAGAAGTCTTGCAAATACTGTAAGATGGGCAGACTACAGTTAGATTTCAAAGGCTATGACATTGTGGGAATAACGAAGATATGGATTGATGAAAGCCATGGTTGAATAGCAAACTTAGAGGGATGCAATGGATCATATGCAATTAACTTTTCTCCTGAGTCTTCTCCTAAGTGATATTTTCACACCTTGTCAATAAAATGTCCTTCAAGCCTCCAGCAAGCGAGACAATATTCAAAATTATTTTGATTTCACCTACTTTTTAGTACTTTTTCAATTACAAAGTGCTGAAAAGTTTTTTTGTAAAAGAAGCTAATCTCCTAGGAGAAAACTGCATATGGGCCAATTTGTTTAGGAAGCTAGAGACTCTTAACCACTTGAGGACCTAGGGCTTTCTACCCCTTAAGGACCGGCCACTTTTTTTCCATTCAGACCACTGCAGCTTTCACGGTTTATTGCTCGCTCATACAACCTACCACCTAAATGAATTTTGGCTCCTTTTCTTGTCACTAATACAGCTTTCTTTTGGGGCTATTTGATTGCTCCTGCGATTTTTACTTTTTATTATATTCATCAAAAAAGACATGAATTTTGGCAAAAAAATGATTTTTTTTAACTTTCTGTGCTGACATTTTTCAAATAAAGTAAAATTTCTGTATACATGCAGCGCGAAAAATGTGGACAAACATGTTTTTGATAAAAAAAAACCCATTCAGTGTATATTTATTGGTTTGGGTAAAAGTTATAGCGTTTACAAACTATGGTGCAAAAAGTGAATTTTCCCATTTTCAAGCATCTCTGACTTTTCTGACCCCCTGTCATGTTTCATGAGGGGCTAGAATTCCAGGATAGTATAAATACCCCCCAAATGACCCCATTTTGGAAAGAAGACATCCCAAAGTATACACTGAGAGGCATAGTGAGTTCATAGAAGATATTATTTTTTGTCACAAGTAAGCGGAAAATGACACTTTGTGAGAAAAAAAAAAAAAAAAAAAGTTTCCATTTCTTCTAACTTGCGACAAAAAAAAATGAAATCTGCCACGGACTCACCATGCCCCTCTCTGAATACCTTGAAGGGTCTACTTTCCAAAATGGGATCATTTGTGGGGTGTGTTTACTGTCCTGACATTTTGGGGGGTGCTAAATTGTAAGCACCCCTGTAAAGCCTAAAGGTGCTCATTGGACTTTGGACCCCTTAGCGCAGTTAGGCTGCAAAAAAGTGCCACACATGTGGTATTGCCATACTCAGGAGAAGTAGTATAATGTGTTTTGGGGTGTATTTTTACACATACCCATGCTGGGTGGGAGAAATATCTCTGTAAATGACAATTTGTTAATTTTTTTTACACACAATTGTCCATTTACAGAGATATTTCTCCCACTCAGCATGGGTATGTGTAAAAATACACCACAAAACACATTATACTACTTCTCCTGAGTACGGCGATACCACATGTGTGGCACTTTTTTGCACCCTAACTGCGCTAAAGGGCCCAAAGTCCAATGAGTACCTTTAAGATTTCACAGGTCATTTTGAGAAATTTCGTTTCAAGACTACTCCTCACGGTTTAGGGCCCCTAAAATGCCAGGGCAGTATAGGAACCCCACAAATGACCCCATTTTAGAAAGAAGACACCCCAAGGTATTCCGTTAGTAGTATGGCTAGTTCATAGAAGATTTTATTTTTTGTCACAAGTTAGCGGAAAATGACACTTTGTGAAAAAACACAATTATTACAAATTGGGGCCTGATCTGATGGGTAGGTGTGCTAGGGGGTGACAGGAGGTGATTGATGGGTGTCTCAAGGTGTGATTAGAGGGGAGAATAGATGCAAGCAATGCACTGGCGAGGTGATCAGGGCTGGGGTCTGAGGGCATTCTGAGGGTGTGGGCGGGTGATTGAGTGCCCTAGGGGCAGATAGGGGTCTAATCTGATAGGTAGCAGTGACAGGGGGTGATTGATGGGTAATTAGTGGGTGTTTAGGGTAGAGAATAGATGGAAACACTGCGCTTGGGTGGTGATCTGTTGTCGGATCTGCAGGCGATCTATTGGTGTGGGTGGGTGATCAGTTTGCCCACAAGGGGCAGGTTAGGGGCTGATTGATGGGTGTCAGTGACAGCGGGTGATTGATGGGTGTCAGTGACAGGGGGTGATTGATGGGTGATTGATAGGTGATTGACAGGTAATCAGTGGGTTATTACAGGGGAGAACAGATGTAAATATTGCACTGGCGAATTGATAAGGGGGGGTCTGAGGGCAATCTGAGATTGTAGGCGGGCGATTGGGTGCCCGCAAGGGGCAGATTAGGGTCTGATCTGATGGGTAACAGTGACAGGTGGTGATAGGGGGTGATTGATGGGTGATTGATGGGTAATTAGTGGGTGTTTAGAGGAGAGAATAGATGGAAACACTGCGCTTGGGTGGTGATCTGATGTCGGATCTGCGGGCGATCTATTGGTGTGGGTGGGTGATCAGTTTGCCCGCAAGGGGCAGGTTAGGGGCTGATTGTTGGGTGGCAGTGACAGGGGGTGATTGATGGGTGATAGGTGATTGGCAGGTGATTGACAGGTGATCAGTGGGTTATTACAGGGAAGGACAGATGTAATTAATGCACTGGCGAATTGATAAGGGGGGGGGGGGGGGGTCAGAGGGCAATCTGAGCGTGTGGGCGGGTGATTGGGTGCCCGAAAGGGGCAGATTAGGGTCTGATCTGATAGGTAAAAGTGACAGGTGGTGATAGGGGGTGATTGATGGGTGATTGATGGGTAATTAGTGGGTGTTTAGACAAGATAACAGATGTAAACGATACATTTGGGAGGTAATCTGACGGCGGGTTTGCGGGCGATCTAATGGTGTGGGTGGGTGATCAGATTGCCCGCAAGGGGCAGGTTAGGGGCTGATTGATGGGTGGCAGTGACAGGGGGTGATTGATGGGTGATAGGTGATTGGCAGGTGATTGACAGGTGATCAGTGGGTTATTACAGGGAAGAACAGATGTAATTAATGCACTGGCGAATTGATAAGGGGGGGTCTGAGGGCAATCTGAGCGTGTAGGCAGGTGATTGGGTGCCCGCAAGGGGCAGATTAGGGTCTGATCTGATAGGTAACAGTGACAGGTGGTGATAGGGGGTGATTGATGGGTGATTGATGGGTAATTAGTGGGTGTTTAGAGGAGAGAATAGATGTAAACAATGGATTTGGGAGGTGATCTGATGTCGGATCTGTGGGCGATCTATTGGTGTGGGGGGGTGATCAGATTGCCCGCAAGGGGCAGGTTAGGGGCTGATTGATGGGTGGCAGTGACAGGGGGTGATTGACGGGTGATTGACGGGTGATTGACGGGTGATTGACAGGTGATTGACAGGTGATCAGGGGGATAGATGCATACAGTAAACAGGGGGGGGTGGTCTGGGGGGGGGGGGTCTGGGGAGAATCTGAGGGGTGGGGGGTGATCAGGAGGGGGCAGGGAGCAGGGGGGGGGATAAAAAAAAAATAGCGTTGACAGATAGTGACAGGGAGTGATTGATGGGTGATTAGGGGGGTGATTGGGTGCAAACAGGGGTCTGGGGGGTGGGCAGGGGGGGGGTCTGATGGGTGCTGTGGGCGATCTGGGGCAGGGGAGGGAGAAATCAGTGTGCTTGGGTGCAGACTAGGGTGGCTGCAGCCTGCCCTGGTGGTCCCTCGGACACTGGGACCACCAGGGCAGGAGGCAGCCTGTATAATACACTTTGTAAACATTACAAAGTGTATTATACACTTTGTATGCGGCGATCGCGGGGTTAACATCCCGCCGGCGCTTCCGTATAGCCGGCGGGATGTTGCGGCGAGCGAGCGGTGACAGGCGCCGGCGGAGGATCGCGTCACGGATGACGCGATCGCTCCGCCCATGCCCTTAAATGGACCGCCGCCTCTGTGGGTGAGGCCGTCCTGCAGGGCTCCACTTCCCCGCCGCCCCTGTGTAGTGGGCGGTCGGGAAGTGGTTAAAAGATGACTCCTAAAAAGATGAAGTAGGAAACTCTATGGTGGATATCCAAAGTAGGTCAAAGCTATGGAATGCTTGCTTTGCTTCTTTCTGCACAAGGGACACATCTTTGTTGCATATAACAGATGAAAAGGGTCCCAGTCTTCTGATGTTAATATTAAATACAGGAAGAAGTGAAAGCAAGTCTAAGTAAAATCAAAGTGGTAGTGATAGTTCTCATTGACTAGTGTATAGCCCACATTTTCCCATTATTTAAGAAGGCAAAACAATCAGATCTGGGAAATTATTTGAGGGTTTCTTAAGGGATGCTATACAATACTTTATATCAGAGAATAATCTAATTTCCTAACATCAACATGGATATACTAATAAGTCTTGTTTGAATAGCATGCTCAGCTTTTATGAAATGGTGAATGCTAATGTGGATATTGGGTTTGCTGTAGATGTAATATACTTGGTCTATGCAAAGGACTTCTATACTGTTGTCCACAACAGTCTGGTGCAGAAGTTGAAGATGCAAGGATCGGGGAAGAATCTACATGCATGGATAAGGAAATTGCTAACAGAAAAAAAGCAAGGAGTTGTGGTTGTTGGATCATATTCAAAATGGGTGACTGTTAGCCGTGGGGTCCCACAGGGGTCAGTACTGGGTCCAGTACTCTTCAATGTATTTATTAATGACCTAGTAGATGAAGTAGAATGTAATGTTGCCATTTTTGCAGATAACACAAAGTTGTGCAGCATTATTAACACACAGGAAGATAGTGACATATTGCAGAAGGATATGGATAGGATGGCTATATAGGCACATAAATATTAGATGGAATTCGATGCTGAAAAATGTAAAGTCATGCATAACAGGAGGGACAATTCAGTATTAGAGAAGGTGCAGAAATGAGTAGCACAAAATGGGGGGGGGGGGGGGAATAGGCACCAGGAAGGGAGGCCTTCAAGTGAGAATATAAGTGCCAGGTAAGAGCATAGTCAAATATTGGTAAATTAACTATAGACATTAGGAGAGATGGCAAAGGGGTTAGCAGACAAGGCAATGAGCCTTAAATTAGCTATAACAAATTCTAATCTTGTCTGAATATGTGTCTGGACAGTGCATTTGAAAATTTTCAAGCGTGGAATATGACAGACAGGCTGTGGGAGAAAGTTCCAAAGGAGAGGTGGCACTCATGAGAAGTCTTACATTTGAGAGTGAGAGGAGGTGAACAAGCTGGAAGACAAGAGGGTCTCATGGGAGGAGCGAAGGTTCCCGGTAGAGATGTAGCGAACGGTTCGCCGGCGAACGGTTCCAGGCGAACTTAGGGGATTCGCGTTCGCCTGCACCAGGCGAACTTTTGCGGAAGTTCGATTCGCCCCATAATGCACTATGAGGGTCAACTTTGACCCTCTGCATCACAGTCAGCAGGCACATTGTAGCCATTCAGGCTACACTAAGCCCTGGAGCCCCACCCCCCCTTATATAAGGCAGGGTCCGGCGGCCATTACACTCACTCGTTTGCCTGCTAGAGAGAGGAAAGGGACAGCTGCTGCAGACTTTTTCTCCTAGGGACAGATTAGTTAGGTTCTAGGCTGCTTTGCTTACTCCTGACTGATTATTATTGCTTTTAAAGCACCCAGCAACAGCTCTTTTCAGAGCTCATCCTGTACATATTTTTTTTCTGTGTGTCAAACTGACACTTTTGTTGCATGCACAGCCTTGCTAATTGATATTGTGTGTGCCACTGCCAGCAGCCCAGCACATTCAGTGACTACCTGTGTGTGTGACAGGGAGCTGCACATTGTACTACCCAGTACTGCATATACCCCAGTACCTGTTGTGTTTACTTAACCCACCTCATCACTGCATATACCTAGCTTTGTGTTGAGTGAACCCAGCTCACTGCATCTAACTACCTGTTGTGTTGAGTGAACCCACCTGGCCACCTCACTGCATCTAACTACCTGTTGTGTTGAGTGAGAACCCACCTCACTGCATCTTAAGTACCTTTACTGTTCAGTGAACCCAGCTCACTGCATCTAACTACCCAGTACCTGTTGTGTTTACTTAACCCACCTCATCACTGCATATACCTAGCGTTGTGTTGAGTGAACCCAGCTCACTGCATCTAACTACCTGTTGTAATGAGTGAGAACCCACCTCACTGCATCTTAAGTACCTTTACTGTTCAGTGAACCCAGCTCACTGCATCTAACTACCCAGTACCTGTTGTGTTTACTTAACCCACCTCATCACTGCATATACCTAGCGTTGTGTTGAGTGAACCCAGCTCACTGCATCTAACTACCTGTTGTGTTGAGTGAGAACCCACCTCACTGCATCTTAAGTACCTTTACTGTTTAGTGAACCCAGCTCACTGCATCTAACTACCCAGTACCTGTTGTGTTTACTTTACCCACCTCATCACTGCATATACCTAGTGTTGTGTTCAGTGAACCCAGCTCACTGCATCTAACTACCTGTTGTGTTGAGTGAGAACCCACCTCACTGCATCTTAAGTACCTTTACTGTTCAGTGAACCCAGCTCACTGCATCTTACAACCTGTTTTGTTCAGTGAACCCAGCTCACTGCATCTAACTACCTGTTGTGTTGAGTGAGAACCCACCTCACTGCATATAGCTAGCATCCCCCCGAGATGGACAAAATGGACAAACCAGGTAGAGGAAGAGGTAGAGGCAGACCCAGAGGAAGGCCACCAGGCACCGGCAGGTCTGTGCGAGGTGGTGTTGCTGTGATTTCTTGCGGACCTGCCCCAAAATACAGTGCTCAGAAGAAGGCACGTGTCATCACTTCCCAAAATCGTGAGGAGGTGCTTGAGTATTTAACACAGAACACCCCATCTCCCGCAGCCACCAGCGCTACAACAAGCACCACATCCGCTGCATTTGACACTTCGCAGGAGTTATTTGGTGGTGGTGGTGAAATCACTGATTCCCAGCCACTACTGCAACAACAACAAGAAGGCGCAGGCACACCACCTCATACGTCTGAGTTAGGTAGCGATGGTATGGACGTAACGTGTGGGGATGGGGATGATGGTGGACCACCTGAAGTTGGTGCACTTGAGGAGGTGTCTGAAGAAAGTGCAGCTGGCCAGGAGGATTATGATGATGATTATACGGATACCACATATGTTACCGGTAGAGGAGATGACCAGGGGGACAGTTCAGAGGAGGAGTCAGAGAGGAGTAGGAGGAGACGACTCCATGATAGAAGCAGAGGGAGCTCGTCCTCAGAAACAGCTGGGGGCAGTGTCCGGCGCCATGTATCGCCAGCTATGGCCAGACAGCTAACATGCAACTTGACCTTCGGTACAGGCACAAAGTGGCGGACCTGTTACCAAGTCAACACAAGGCGGAAAGGATGCAGCACTTGCAGAACAAGCTGTCGATGATGCTTTACAATGCGTTTAAGGGTGATGTGGCTGCACAACGCAATCAAGGTACCACTGGCAGTAACCCTCCTCCTCCCAAGTCCACGCAGGCAAGGACAGGACGCTCCAGCGATCGCAGGGTGATGTCGGACATGCGGACGTTCTTTAGTCCAACTCCTCGCCATAGTCCTTCCGGATCCACCCTCCACCAATGCCTGGACCGGCAGGTAGCCGACTACCTGGCCTTGAGTGTGGATGTAGAATCTGCGAAAAGCAACGATGAACCCTTGGACTACTGGTTGCGCAGGCTTGACCTGTGGCCAGAGCTGTCCCAATTTGCCATACAACTTCTCTCTTGCCCTGCCGCAAGCGTCCTGTCAGAAAGGACCTTCAGTGCAGCTGGAGGCATAGTTACTGAGAAGAGAAGTCGCCTAAGTCACGACAGTGTTCAGTACCTGACCTTTATCAAAATGAATGAGGAATGGATCACGGAGGGCTACTGCACGACCGAAGACTAAGTCAGTCCCCACACACAGCATCTCTGCCTGCAGGCCGCTTGACTGCCTTCTCCGCCACCACCAACAGGGTCCAGGACTCTAGGTGGATTCCTGAATTTTTAAGGCCGCTGTTAGCAGCGGCCTCTACACAAATTTTTCTGGTGCGTGTACATGCCTGTCTAATTTTTCTGGCTGCACTGCGGGCGGCTGCAACAAAAAAACAAAAGGCATGTACATGTGCCCATCCCCCTTCGTGATCATTACCTTGCCGCGGTGAAGGGGCTTGCGCATCACAATGAAGCAATGACCGCCGGCTATTTTAGTGTCTCGGGTGGGGGTGGCACACAAAAGATAATAAGGTTGTTGCTTCATTGTGGTCACACCAAATTTGATCAGCTGGATAGTCACTGTTGTTCTATCATTGAGCTACCACAGCCCGGCGACCATATGGGCTTGAAAAACGCCACGGCCTACACTCTGGCCACGGTGCGCACCAGTCCAGCACGGCCGTCACTACGCAAACAGCTGTTTTCGGTGCGTTACACAGTGAGTTTGGTGTGTCAGTGTGAAGCAGAACTCTAATTACACTCCCTAATTGATGTATACCCATGCAAGATGTTTGAAAGCACTTTAGGCCTGCAATTTAGCATTCAATGTGATTTCTGCCCTTAAAACACTGCTTTGCGTCAAATACAGATTTTTCCCCGGGACTTTGGGCATGTATCCCACTCCGCTATGCCCCCCTCCAGGTGTTAGACCCCTTGAAACATCTTTTCCATCACTTTTGTGGCCAGCATAATTTTTTCTATTTTTCAAAGTTTGCCTCCCCATTGAAGTCTATTGCGGTTCGCGAACTTTTACGTGAACCGAACCTTCCGTGGAAGTTCGCGAACCGAAAATCAGAGGTTCGCGACATCTCTAGGTCCCGGTAGAAATAATATATTGAGATTAATGAGGAAATGTATGGAGGGGATAGCTTACGTAGTGTTAGCAGTTTGAAGTGGATCCTTTTGGTGATTGGCAGCCGATGGAGGGATTGGTAGAGAGGGGCAGCATCAGATGAGCAGGAAGAGAGATAGATGAGACAAGCAGCAAAGTTCAGTAGGGACTGGAGAGGTGCCAGTCTGTTTTTTTGGTAAGCCACAGAGTAGGGTATTACAGTAATCAAAACGGGAAATGATTAGAGAATGTACAAACATTATAGTAGCCCCTTGTGTAAGGAAGGGATGAATTCTGGAGACATTTTGAGATGGAAGAAGCAGTAGGTTGTTAATGTGTTAGTACGTGGTTTAAATAAGAGTTCAGAGTCCAGAATTACCCCCAGACAACGAGTTTTAGGATTTGCAGTTATTGAGGTATTTTCTTTATTAATGATGGTAACTATGAGTGGAGAAGCAGAGAAAGATGGAGGAATATCACAATCTCCATTTTACTTATGTTAAAGGGACACTTAAGCCAGGAATAAAAAAATTAGTTTTACTTCCTGGGACTTCTACCAGCCCCCTACAGCCTTCCCGTGCCCTCGCAGTCACTCACGGAGCCTCCGGTCCCCTGTAACCAGCTAGTTTAGTTTTCGCTGACAGGCCCAACAGGCCTGGCCACGGGCATTTTTCTTTGCATTCCCGTCCACAATAGCATTTGCGCCTGTGCAGGATGCTATTGAGGACACGAACATGAAGAAGGATGCGTATGGCCAAGCCTGCGCAGTCACAGAAAGCCCGCCGACTTCCTGTCAGCGAAAACAAAACTAGCTGGCGGCGGGGGACCAGAGGCTTGTGAGTGACTGCAAGGCCATGGGAGGGGTGCAGGGGGCTGGTAGAAGCCCATGGCAAGTAAAACTGATTTTTTATTCCTGACTTAAGTGTCCCGTTATGTTTGAGTATATTGTATGACATAAATGCAGAAGCAGCAGACAGGCAGTCAGGGACTCAAGATAATAGTGCAAAGAGATCAGGAGCTGAGAGATAGATTTGGGTGTCATCAACGTAGAGGTGATCCTGGAAACCAAAAGAGCATATACATTGTACCAGTCCATGGGTATAGACGTAGAATATAAAAGGTCCAGAGAGGAGCCTTGTTGTGCATCATCTAACACGGAGACAGTGAGGGCCCTTTTCCACCAGCGCGTTTGCGCTGGCTGAATCGGAAAGACACAAACCGCTAGCGATTTTACAATCGCTACGGTTTGCTTTTTAACATAGGAATCGCGGTAGGTCATTTGCACTACCGCGATTCGTTTTTGACGGGAATGCGAACGCGCGGCGGAGCGATATTTGCCGCGATTTTGCTATGCACTGCATAGCATAGCAAAATCGCGGCCGCAAACGTCGGGGAATCGCCGGTAATTGCGATTCAGCAATCGCTAGCGTTCAGCGTGAACGCTAGCGACTGCTAGTGGAAAAGGGTCCTGAAAGAGTGTCCAGACAGAGAGGAGCACATCCAAGAATGTGCTGGCCCCTGACATGTCAGGATAAGTAGATAATGATCAACAGTGCCCAAGGCAGGGGTAAGGTCAAGGAGTACTAATACAAAAAATTTGCCTCTGGATTTTGCAATGAGGAGGTAATTTACAACTTTAATGAAGGTTCTTTCAGTGTAATGACAAGACCGAAAGCCAAACAGCAGGGCCCATTTGCAATTCCCTTTTTTCCAAGTGATTTTTCACACCTTGTCAATAAAATGCATTTTAAACCACCAACAAGCAAGAAAATACGCAAAATAATTTAGATTGTAGTTCTTCAACTACTTCTTGGTACTTTTTTCAATTGCAAATTGCTGATAAGTTATTTTTAACAGAAGTTGAAAAATGATCTGTTTTCTCCAAGGTGATATTTTCACAACTTGTCATAAAATGTCTTTTAAGCCACCAGCAAGCAAGCAAACACTCAAAATACATTTGATAGGGCTTTTTCACCAACTTTTGGGTACTTTTTCAATTGTAAAATGCTGAAAATTTTGTTTAACCACTTCACCACTGAGGGGTTTTACCCCTTCAGCATCCGAGCAATTTCCACCTTTCAGCGCTCCTTCCATTCATTTGTCTATAACTTTATCATTACTTATCGCAATTAAATGAACTATATCTTGTTTTTTTCACCACCAATTAGGCTTTCTTTAGGTAGGACATTATGCCAAGAATTATTTTATTCTAAATGCGTTTTAATGGGAAAATAGGAAAACATTTTGAAAAAAATTATTATTTTTCTGTTTTCGGCCATTATAGTTTTTAAATAATGCATGCTACTGTAAATAAAATCCATGTAACTTATTTGCCCATTTGTCCCGGTTATTACACCGTTTAAATTATGTCCCTATCACAATGTATGGCGTCGATATTTTATTTGGAAATAAAGGTGATTTTTTTGAAAATTTGCGTCCATCACTATTTACAAGCCCATAATTTATAAAGTAACAGTGTTATACCCTCTTGATATAAATATTAAAAAAGTTCAGTCCCTAAGGTAACTGTTTTTTTTTTATTGTAATATTTTTTTTTTATTACAAAAAAAAAATGGTAACAATTGGGGAGTGTGGGAGTTAATGAGTTAATTTATAATGTAGAATAATGTATTTGTATATGAAAAATGTTTTTGGGTGTAGTTTTACTTTTTGGCCACAAGATGGTCACAGTACATTTTTGGGAATGCGTCCTGTAAGTGTCGGAAATACATTTACAGGATGTTCAGGGAGGCTGGGAAACTTTTTTTTTTCACAATGATCGTGCTGCTTCTCACAATGATTGCGCTGTGGCGGCGGTAGCAGCGGGGGGTGCGTATATCTATGCTCCGGGCGGGGAACTCAAGTCCAAAGGAGCATAGGTATACTGTACCCGGGCGGCGAAGTGGTTAAAGAGAAGATGAAAATTATCTCCTAGGAGATAATTCAGGTGAAAAAATGAATTACACATGGGCCCAGGTGTCTAATAATGAGTTAATAGAAAGAAAGTCAGACAACTCTAAATACCAGATCTAGGAGTGTGGCCTGAACTCTTGCACAGCACAGAAGGAAAGCATAGGGAAAGGTACCCTGTATGTATTTAGAGAGTTTAGCCCGCATAATTCCCCCTCATCTGTGACTAAGCACAATTTGTAATTTTTAATTTGATCCCTCGGATGTGTCAGCTGACTGCCACAGCAGAGAGGTAATTGGTAAACACAGGATGTTAACAATACTGTATGTCTGCTTCCATTAGAGCAGGAAGTAGAAACACTGCAAATGTATTGCAGGATTTGTATCAGCCGTAGCAAAGAAACGTTTTTCTTTAAAGATTATTATGCTGTTGCTTATCTCTTAGAGCAAAATGGAAGTTCTGAGTTCAGGTCTGCTTTAAGCCTAGGGCAGCTGCAGACACAGTATCAGATAAAGTTAGCCTGGGAGCCCCGGCTGTCGTGCGTTCCAGTGTTTGTGATTTTACATTTCTTTTTTGCAGCTTCCAGGATGCGGGTGACAGGTGAATGGTTAGGGAGGGGACCGTGTGGGAGATGTGCCTGTTTTGCAGTTAGCATTCAGTATAGAGGCAGTGGGGGTGAATTCCCTGGTGGTGAGAGGTCCAGGGCCCACCTGCACTTCCCTCTGGGTATTGCATGGTGGTTTGGGGACCCCAGCCAGTGAGAGAGACTGGGGCCCCCGGCCAGTGTTTGTAGAGTTAGCCACAGTATCAGATAAAGTTAGCAATCCGCGCTCCTCCGCCTCTGTTCCCGCAGCTGACCACCTCAGTGAGCTTCCTCTAATTGGAAGCTGAGCCGCGACTCAGGAAGTACCTCCCCGGTCGCGGCTTAGCTTCCGATTGGAGGAAGCTCACTGAGGCAGGCAGGCGGGGGAGTGTGGATTGAATGACATGCCGCAGGTAAATAGAAGGCTAGCGTAAAGGAGATTGTCGCTAGCCTGGCGCTTTTTACAGGGGAGCACAGCAGACTGGGGGGGGGGGGGGGGGAACTGGAGGCGGTAATATAGAGACACAGAGGCATGTGATTATGCACAGAACATGATACAAAAACACAATCGCGCTGACGCCTGTAGAAGAATAGTATACCCCCTCAGTATTATATACAATCTTGGTTCGCCTCCTCCACTCTATCACAAAAAATTACACACTTAGAGGTAGCGCCACTCAAGACAGTATAAACAGTCCATAGAAGTCTTTATAATACAACTCAAGCACAGTTCTCATAGATCCAATATCAGTTATATCCTCTGGCAGCTTCTGAAATCTTCATCAACACTTCAGAGACTGATCTTCACAATATAAAGAGACACCCTAATCTCACCCTTTGTGCCAGACTCACCGTCTGCTTAGACCCTCTGGTGGGTCAGATGCAGCCTTGGGACCGTTAACTGGTCGTCCCCCACCTCTCTGGCAACTCCTGGGCAGCACCTGGATCACCATCCAACATACCATCTTCTTTATGTATTGCACTTTTCTTCAATAACCTCAATAAAACAGGCCTCTCATAGTGTAAAACTGTATGACATTTATTCAATATAAAATCCTATTGCACTCACTTTTTCCAATGGTATAAAAACAGCATAGAGTTTTTTCTTGCAACGGGCTCCCCCTCCCCGCAATGTTGGCCGCAGGCAGGCTTGTATCTGTAGTCCCTGGTGCTGCCCAGGAGTTGCCAGAGAGGTGGGGGACGACCAGTTAACGGTCCCAAGGCTGCATCTGACCCAGCAGAGGGTCTAAGCAGACGGTGAGTCTGGCACAAAGGGTGAGGTTAGGGTGTCTCTTTATATTGTGAAGATCAGTCTCTGAAGTGTTGATGAAGATTTCAGAAGCTGCCAGAGGATATAACTGATATTGGATCTATGAGAACTGTGCTTGAGTTGTATTATAGAGACTTCTATGGACTGTTTATACTGTCACCTCTAAGTGTGTAATTTTATGCACAGAACATGCCTCTGTGTCCTCTTAAAGGGAACCTAAACTGAGAGGGATATGGATGTTTCCTTTTAAACAATACCAGTTGCCTGGCAGCCCTGCTGATCTCTTTGGCTCCAGCAGTGGTTGAATCACAGACCTGAAACAAGCATTCAGCTATTCCAGTCTGACTTCAGTCAGAGCACCTGATCTGCATGCTTGTTCAGGGGCTGTGGCTAAAAGTATTAGAGGCACAGGATCAGCAGGAGAGTCAGGCAACTGGTATTATTTTAAAAGGAAAAATCCACATCCTTCTCAGTTTAGGTTCCGTTTAAGATTTAAAATACCAGCCTTTGGATCTCTTTAAATCTGAATTATTGCAAGTACCCTCTGTTTTCAGAAGGCAAACCACACTAAGCAAACAAAATAAAGAAAATTTGTTAAACAAAAAACACAGCAGAATGACAACTTCCCTGTTGTGATCAATAAATGAAGCAATCGGTGTATATATAATTCCTTATGAAATAACATGAGGTAGCATAACATAAGACTCACCTAAAGCTTGGCCACCCAGCAGCACCAGCAGTAGCAGAGCAGTGAGAGCCGGTCCCAGCATTACCAGAGTGCTGCTGCAATGTCTCTGATGTGTTACCAACAAAGGAAGTGTATTTGGCTTTTCAACTTTTCAACTTGCAAAGACTTGCATGGTACAGGACTGCTCATTGATTCTTTACATAGATTAAAACTGTGGTATGTCAGCATAATCAGCATTTCCCAAATTCCTAAGTACCAAAGTTAGGACCTGAGCACGGCCAGGGGTAATTAAGCTGTTTCTAGTAACTGATACCAATCATATACTTGTGTGGGTTTGCTTAATAGCTTCGACAGTTTATGTCAGTCTTGGCTCGAAGTTGCCAGTAAGAAGGTCCAAGGCAAAAAGTGGTCAATACTCAGGCTCCACCAGCACACCCAGGCATTACCAGCATACCCAGCAATGGATAAAAGGTCAGTACCCAGGCTTCACCAGCACACCCAGGAAAGTATGAGTGGCAGTACCCAGGCTTCACCAGCATACCCAGCAATGGATAATGGTCAGTACCCAGGCTTCACCAGCACACCCAGCAATGGATAATGGTCAGTACCCAGGCTCCACCAGCATACCCAGCAAGCGATAATGCACATCCAGCAAGTGATAATGGTCAGTACCCAGGCTCCACCAGCACACCCAGCAAGTGATAATGGTCAGTACCCAGGCTTCACCAGCATACCCAGCAAGGGATAATGGTCAGTACCCAGGCTCTACCAGCATACCCAGCAAGTGATAATGGTCAGTACCCAGGCTCCACCAGCATACCCAGCAATGGATAATGGTCAGTACCCAGGCTCCACCAGTACACCCAGCAAGTGATAATGGTCAGTACCCAGGCTTCACCAGCATACCCAGCAATGGATGGCACAAGAAAGTATACAAATATCCGGGCACCAGTCAGCAAGATAATGCACAAACTCCTTTAATCCTTCCCCAAGAATTCTGACAGACAAATTGTATGGCCTAACAGCCGTTTCACAGAGAAATCTGCTTCTTCAGAGGCAACACCTTTGTTGCCTCTGAAGAAGCAGATTTCTCTGTGAAACGGCTGTTAGGCCATACAATTTGTCTGTCAGAATTCTTGGGGAAGGATTAAAGGAGTTTGTGCATTATCTTGCTGACTGGTGCCCGGATATTTGTATACTTTCTTGTGCCATAAATTGTACCTACCCTTCCGGAGGCACGGTCTCTAACCCCTGCTACCCCCTTGGGGCTGCCTACCAGGGCATCTAGTGCCACCCTATCCACTCTTCTGGTTGCTGAAAATACCCAGCAATGGATAATGGTCAGTACCCAGGCTTCACCAGCATACCCAGCAAGTGATAATGGTCAGTACCCAGGCTTCACCAGCATACCCAGCAAGGGATAATGGTCAGTACCCAGGTTTCACCAGCATACCCAGCAAGGGATAATGGTCAGTACCCAGGCTCCACCAGCATACCCAGCAAGGGATAATGGTCAGTACCCAGGCTTCACCAGCATACCCAGCAAGGGATAATGGTCAGTACCCAGGCTCCACCAGCATACCCAGCAAGGGATAATGGTCAGTACCCAGGCTCCACCAGCATACCCAGCAAGGGATAATGGTCAGTACCCAGGCTCCACCAGCATACCCAGCAAGGGATAATGGTCAGTACCCAGGCTTCACCAGCACACCCAGCAAGTGATAATGGTCAGTACCCATGCTCCACCAGCATACCCAGCAATGGATAATGGTCAGTACCCAGGCTTCACCAGCATACCCAGCAAGTGATAATGGTCAGTACCCAGGCTCCACCAGCATACCCAGCAAGGGATAATGGTCAGTACCCAGGCTCCACCAGCATACCCAGCAAGGGATAATGGTCAGTACCCAGGCTTCACCAGCACACCCAGCAATGGATAATAGTCAGTACCCAGGCTTCAGCAGCATACCCAGCAAGGGATAATGGTCAGTACCCAGGCTTCACCAGCACACCCAGCAAGTGATAATGGTCAGTACCCAGGCTCCACCAGCATACCCAGCAAAGGATAATAGTCAGTACACAGGCTCCACCAGCATACCCAGCAAGGGAAAATGGTCAGTACCCAGGCTCCACCAGCATACCCAGCAAGGGATAATGGTCAGTACCCAGGCTTCACCAGCACACCCAGCAAGTGATAATGGTCAGTACCCAGGCTCCACCAGCATACCCAGCAATGGATAATGGTCAGTACCCAGGCTTCACCAGCACACCCATCAAGTGATAATGGTCAGTACCCAGGCTCCACCAGCATACCCAGCAATGGATAATGGTCAGTACCCAGGCTCCACCAGCATACCCAGCAATGGATAATGGTCAGTACCCAGGCTTTACCAGCACACCCAGCAAGTGATAATGGTCAGTACCCAGGCTCCACCAGCATACCCAGCAAGAGGTAATAGTCAGGATTCAGGCTTCGCCAACATACTTAACAAGGGATAATGTCAGTACTCCCAGGCTTCCCCAGAACACTCAATAAGGGATGGTGGACAAACCCAGGCTTCCTCTGCACACTCAGCAAGGGATTACACCTGCAATGTCATAGGTGAGGAGGGATCAAGTCCCCATCCCTGCCGGACGACATGCCTTGGACCTGCACTAGGCTTTAGAAGCAGGAGTTCAAAAAGACAGTTGACAATGAACCATTGTACTTCTCTCAAGGGAAATAAAAGAAGCCAGTAGGCTATTGTAGATCCCTCATATAGATGTATTTATCCTGTTTATTACAGCACGAAACATTTGCAAAGCGATCTGTAGGCCCCAAAGTGATTAGATCCACCGGAAATCTTCCCTGCACTGATTCAGCGTTATGGAATTGTTTCAAAATTCAAACCTTCAGCACAGGTATAAATAAAGAGCTATTTTTTTTACATTGTAAGTGATGCTGACTATCTCCTTCTCTTCAAGATTGAGGTCTTAGGACATAGAGACCAATAGTCGTGGTACACTCCTCCTCCTTTTTTGTTGGTGCCTTTCCCCTCCTTTCTTGCATTTTATGGTACAACTTGCCAAATTTTTTTTTTTTTCAACTCTCCTGTCTGTACTCGAAGGTGCAGAGTTCCCAATTTCTTGTAAAGAGCCCATAGGCCTACCTGTACTTTAGTGATTTACACACATGTAGCTTGCATTTTTTTTATGCAATGCAAATTCGCATATGCCTATAGACTTGCATCACATGCGTTTCCACGTGCGTTTTTTGTACGCTGCAAATTGAGAATTGAGAGAGAGTGCTCTAAAGGTTTTATGACCTGATGAAACGGAGGACGTACCTCTGAGAAACGCGTTGTCTATTTGCTCAATAAACCACGCACTGTTGGCAGACTGATAAGGCTGTGTCAGAACGATCTGCTGGGCGGATCGCTCAGACACAGCCTTATCAGTCCGCCGACAGTGCCTACACACGCGCTACTGTCGCCTGAATGTCCGCCCAGCGGAAGGGTCTGACGGACCCGTCTTTGGCGGCCGTAGTGCGTGTGTATGCACCTTATAGCACACTGGCCTATATGCGATTAAATATTCCTCCTGAGTTTTCTCCTAGGTGATATTTTCACACTTGTCAATAAAAGTCTTTTAAAACTACCAGCAAGTGAGAAAATATTCAACATAAATTTGATAGTACTTCTTTGCCTATTTTGTAGTACTTTTTCAATTGCAAAGTGTTGAAAAGTTGTTTAAAAAAGAAGTTGAAAAATTATCTCCTGGGAGAAAACTCAGGAGAAAAAGTGAATTGCATATGGGCAACTGTCTGTATCCTTGAAGTATGAACAGCGTGCTGTTAAGCCTTTCGCCAGCAGCCCCTCCCACACAGCCTGACATAAACTGCTTCAGCTTGTCTTCTTTTGGCCACTTAACCAGATTTTTATTGAAAAGCATGATTTGTAACTGCAGAAGCCCATTTAAAGGGAACCAGAGATAAGGCACCCTCATGTATTTTACCATATATATCAGTGGGAACATTAGAGAAAACACCTACCCTGCTCTCTGTTTCATTCTGCACTGTACAGCTTGCTTCTAATCAGCCCTGATAAAATCCCCAAGTGAGCATTCTGTCTGGCTTTGCTCATGAAAATTTATAGCTCAGTCTGTGTTCTCTCATGTCTTTTCAAGTCCAAGCCTGCAGGGGGCAAGTCCAAGTCTGCTGGCTCTGCTCAGGAATCATTATAGCTGAGTCATTATAGCAAAGCCAGACTGAATGCTCAGTAGGGGATTTTATCAGGGCTGATTAGAAGCAAGCTGTGCAGTGCAGAATGAAACAGAAAGCAGGGTAGGTGTTTTCTCTAATGTCCCCACTGATCTATATGGTAAAATACATGAGGGTGCTTCGTCTCTGGTTCCCTTTAAACTAAAAAGGGCACTTTCATGTGATCCACTTACAAAGCTATCAGATGGTATATTGTACTGGATATGTATCTGATACTGGGTTTTATACTAATCAAAAACAAAATGACTAACTATAGAAAGCAAGTGACACAGGACATCCTTCTGTAATACTGCAAATGAAAAGCTTACTCATAGTGTAAATACTAATTTTAGCTTCAGCCAGAATTGTGCCCTGGAAGTTTTTTGATTACAAGATAAAAGAAAAGCTAATGTAAGCATTAAAGTGAACCTGTGCTCATTTCTCACATTTTCAGCAGTAAGCATTACAAGGCACAAGGGCTGAGCCTGCATATCCATTCAGACGGCATGAAGAGTACCTTAGGAATAGAAGAAGGCCCATCTACACTAGGGTTGAATTGCTCCGGACCAGAAATGACAGCCTATGGAGATCAATAGGCTGCTTCTGATTTGCATGCCGAGGAAGTTTTTTGGGGGGAAATCAATAGTTTTGACGATAGTTTTTTTTACCTACTTTTTTGGTATTTTTAAATAGCTGAGTGATGAAAAGTTTTTTTAATGAGTTGATAAAAATGTATTGCCTAGGAGAAAACTTAGGAGAAAAAATGAATTGAAAAAAGGCCTGGGTTATCTTACCACTCTAGTCCTTAAAGAGAAACTCCGACCAAGAATTCAACTTTATCCCAATCAGTAGCTGATACCCTTTTACATGAGAAATCTATTCCTTTTCACAAAAAGACCATCAGGGGGCGCTGTATGACTGATATTGTGGTGGTGAAACCCCTCCCACAAGAAACTCTGAGTACGTACTCTTGGCAGTTTCCTGTCTGTGAACCTTGCTGCATTGTGGGAAATAGCTGTTTACAGCTGTTTCCAACTGTCAAAAAAGCATGCAGTAGCTACATCACCTGCCAACGGTAAAAATGTCACCATGTGATAAATGTCAGAATGTAAATCAGGGATTTAAAAGATTTTACAATGGGCAAACACTGACTAAATCATTTATACATAATTATTGTAAAAATGAAGCACTTTTTATTACATTATTTTCACTGGAGTTCCTCTTTAAAGACGATGTCCATGCAAAAAAAAATAAAAAAATCCGTCAGCGCTGCTGTATTGAAAAGTTATATTTACCTCCGGAGTCTTGTCCCACAAAGCCGCCCCGTAGACCCCGCTTCACTCCACTTCCGGTGCCTGGCCCCATCTCCCCTCTCTCCTCGGAGAAAAAACGCCGACCTATTTACTGCTATTTAAGCTCATTTGAAAGCATAGGATGTTAACAATATGTCTGCTTCCTGAATTTGTATCAGCTGTAACAAAGAAATGTTTTTTGTTTAAAGGTTAATATGCTGTTGTGTATCTTTTAGAGCAGAGAGGGCCTTCTAAGTTCAGGTCCGCTTTAAAGACAGGAAATAAGCTTAGTGAGTTGTGGCCACAGAAGCCTAAGTTGAGGGCTTTGGTTTCGTTTATCTATATGTGATTTTGTACATTTACCTTTTTACCCCTTAGAAAGTGTGTACTAGCTAATATATTCCTTTTTAAAATATTTACAACGGTAACTACTTACAGTCTCATATTTTATATTAAAAGAGAATATGGATATATGTGTAGTTTCTGTAAGCACTAGTAAGGAGCTAAGTATATTTTAATTAAAATATTTATTAAATAAATATTGACACAAAATGGGACGTACTTAACTGACAGTTCAGGCTCTCTTCTTTCAGAAAATATTTTGTCTAGGATTCTTTAATTAGTGTTAAGTTCTTTATGTGTAATTTCTTGGCAAATGCAAAAAAAAAAGAAGTTAAAAATAGCCTGACTACCAGAGGTCTATATAGGTATGAACAGCGCTGAGAGTAGTAGTTGGATAATATAAGCTTTAATAGATTGTTATGGTCTGTATATATTCAGGATAGATTTCAAAGCACAAGGTCAAATGTTAAAAATACAAAATTTGAAATCTGTAAAAAGTCTCACAGCATATAGCTAGAGTGCATATATTGCATACACGTACCCTGTATGTGTTTAGGATTAATATTCAATCAAAAAAATCCCTATTCAAAGGTGCAAAAAATATATAAAATCGCATAGCATGTAATTCAAATCCATATATTGCATACAGTTGTGTTATAAATGGAGTCTAGATAGGTATGAACAACTCTGAGAGTAGTAGTTGGATAATATACGCTTTAATAGATTGTTATGGCTTGTGTATATTCAGGATAGATTTCAAGGCACAAGGTCAAATGCTAAAAATACAGAATTTAAAATCTATAAAAAGTTGCACCGCATATAGCTAGAGTGCGTATAATGCATACACATACCCTGCGTATGTTTAGGATTAATATTCAATTAAAAAAAGATCACTATTCAAAAGTTCAAAATATTTAAAATCGCATAGTACGTAATTCAAATGCATATATTGCATACAGCTAACTGGGTTGTTATAAAAGTTGTAAAAGTTCACACCGCATTGGGAGTATTCACCATAAATTCTGTGACAAAGAATGCAATATTCAGTCTACATTCAACAATCAACCCCCATTCACTCCTGAGCCACCCGATGCTGTTTATGCACAAAAATGTGCAAAAAAAAAAAAAAACAAAAAAAAAAAAGGTCAGATAATTCTAGGACCAAAATGTCCGAAAGCAGGGGGGGGGGGGGGGAAATGATAAATGATGGATATTCTAGCAGTAGAGACTGAGCTTAGAGTACTTCTCGTGGTTGCGCTTCAATTGCGCTTGCGGAATTCCGCCGGATGTAGATAATGGTGGATCACAAACTTGATGAACGGATCTTTTCCCCGATCAGCGGGGGTACTCACGCTCCTGCAGCTATCCAGGTGTACAGCGGTTGGTGTCGTCCTGTGCGGGGCTCCGAATGTCCTTGTCCGCAATCCAGGTGCGTATCTTCCGCTGGTTGCAGCGCTCCAGTTCCAGTGTAAGTGCTCCCTGACAGCGTGAGAGCTGTGCAGTGTGACAAGAGTCCTTCCGGATCTGCCTAGACGCCGGTGGTATGCTTCCGGGTATGGATGGTGACGTCACCCTTCTAGCGTGTTCGCAAGCGTTGGGTCTTCTGGTCTGCAGTACCTGATGGCCCTGCTCACACGCTATATCCCTCCAGCTGACGCGTTTCTGCGGTCCCGGCCGCCTTTATCAAAGCTTAATGGAAGTATACCAGTGTCTCAGCAAATCCTGGATATATTGTCTTTTCTGGTCACATGTCTGGTCACATGTCTTTCCCATAATGCACTCCAGTCTTAAAGAGACAGTAGTCCTTTCTCTTCCTCAATCCCTTTGTATTAGTTACATAGTTCTTTGTTTATTGAGGTAACTTAAACACCACTCAAAAC
Organism: Hyperolius riggenbachi; assembly: GCF_040937935.1. NCBI lineage: Eukaryota > Metazoa > Chordata > Amphibia > Anura > Hyperoliidae > Hyperolius > Hyperolius riggenbachi. The sequence goes on along the minus strand of NC_090648.1, from coordinate 106,470,776 downwards.
GTGATTTTGACACCATGCATAGGGGCATGAGGCCAGGTTATCACACATGTTGTAAGTTCAATTCCCCCCCCGCTTGTACTTTGTCCCATCTTCGGTTCATATATTACACATGCTGATTTATGCATGTGTCCCTACCAACTCCAAGTGTTAGTGAGGAGGGTAGGAAGGAGGGGGAGGTGGGTGGGAGCGGGGGAAAGGAGTGTGGAGCAGTGGGGGAAAGGGGGGAGAGAGAGATTGGGGAGTGGTATGGGAATGGATTGATCAGGGGGGTGGGGTACCAGGTGTGGGTGGCACCACAGAAGAGGAGGCGTGTATATAGAATGGAGGGCCCCGGGGTAGGGAGAGTGCCAGATGTAGGTGGCGCCCCCGATGGAGGGAAATCCTGGTGTTATACCTAGGCATCGGATGGATCAGTGCATCGGTGGCTCCACCCCACTCATACTCACAGGAACCCAAACAACTCAAACTCCATGTTCAGTCCCTTTGGTGCCATGGAGTCTAGTTCAAAAATCCAGTATCCTTCCCTACAGGACATTTTTGAGATGTAATCGCCCCCCCTACTGTCCTTGGTCACAATTTCTAACCCCATAAATTTTGTATCCAGGACACTGCACTTGTGATGCCTTTTGTAGTGCTTAGAGAGTGGGTGGCCGTTCCAACCCTTTTCAATATTACGGAGATGTTCATTAACCCTCTCTCTGAGGCACCTCTTCGTCCTCCCTACATATATCTTATCACAGGGGCAAATGATGCTGTAGATTACCCCTTTTGTGTCACATGTTATAAGGTCTCTAATTTTATACTCCGTTTTGCCTGAGTTGATTGTGGTGATCTTACTGTATCCTCTTGTCCTTCGGCAGCATTTGCATCTCCCACAGCGTACAAACCCACCGTTCTTTGTTTTTCTATTCTCTTCTCTTTTGCTATTGGCTGCTGTGGCAATCTTGAGTCCAATTGTGCCTGGTTTCCTGTAAATGAAAGATGGTTTCTCTGGGATAATCTCATTCAGTAGCCTGTCGCCCCTCAGGATATCCCAGTGTTTCTCAATGATTTTCCGGGTTCGTTTACTTTGTATGTTGTATTTTAAACTAATTTTCAAATTGTGCTCCTCAGTGTCCCCCCTTATTCTCTTCTTGAGTAGGTCACTCCTTCCTACTCTGTCCACAGTCTCTCTTGCTCGTCTCAGGATGTCTTCCTCATATCCTTTGTCCTTGAATCTCTGGATCATATCTCCTGCCTCTTTAGTGTACTGAAGATCTTCAGTGCAGTTCCTCTTAATTCTCATTAATTGACCCTTCGGTATGTTACTTAACCAAGGAGGAAAGTGGCAGCTCTGTGCTAATATGTATCCATTAACGTCTGTGGGTTTTGTGTAAGTCTTAGTCTTCAGCTGATTATTCTCCACAAAGATCTCTAAGTCTAAGAAGTGGATGGAGGTCTCACTCACCTCTGCTGTGAATTTTAGTCCCAGCTGATTGTGTCCAATTTCACTCAGAAACATATCTAATGAAGTGCGGTCACCTCTCCATATAAATATGATGTCATCTATAAACCTCCTCCAAAGGACCAGGTTTGCGCCCGGGCCTTCCGGTCCATATATACATTTAGACTCCCAGTTGGCCATAAATAGATTTGCGTACCCCGGCGCAAACCTGGTCCCCATAGCTGTTCCGCTGATTTGTAGGTAGTGGTCACCATCATAGTCAAATGAGTTGTGAGTGAGGACAAACCGAATGGCATCTAGTAGGAATTTCTTCTGTTCCTCTACTAGAGATGTATCTTGCCCCAGGAAATTTTCCACTGCTCTTAGTCCTTCCTCATGTTCTATGATAGTGTACAGTGAGGTGACATCTAGTGTTCCCATCAACCAATTATTTTCCCACTCGAGGTCTTCCAGGATATTAAGAACGTGCCTCGTGTCTTCTAAAAAGGCTGGAGTGCTTTTCACATACTTCTGCAGGAAATTGTCAATGTATCTTGAGAGGTTGGAGGTGTTTGAGCCAATCCCTGAGATGATCGGGCGCCCAGGTGGATTTGAGAGCCCTTTATGTATCTTGGGCAAATGATAAAAGATTGCTGTTCTGGGGTGTGGTATATTGATGAATTCGAGTTCCTTCCTATTCAGGATCCCCTTGTCATAAGCTTCTTTGGTGAGGGTCCTCAGTTCCTTCATATATTCATTCTTTGGGTCCCTTCTCAATCTTATATAGGTTCTCTCGTCATCTAGGAGTCTCTTAGCCTCCCTCATGTAGTCCTCTTGGTCCTGTATCACTATGCCCCCCCCTTTGTCTGCAGGGCGTATCGCTACATTTTTGTTCTTCTGGAGATCTTTGAGGGCCTGTGTTTCCAATGCACTGAGGTTATTTAGGCTTTTATCATTCCGTGGTCTCAATCTTTTCAGATCTCTACCCACTAGGTTCTCAAATGTCCTAATTTCTTTACTCATCTCTTCAATGGGGTAAAATTTGGACCTGTTCTTCAGGGTAGTATGTTGGAAGGCGTCACTTTCTGTGTTCTTTCTTGTTTCTGATTTGTTCTTCATGAAGTATTTCTTCAGGCATAGTTTCCTCACATACTTCTTTATGTCAATATAGGTTTCGAATTTATTAGTTCCCTGTGTTGGTGCGAACTTCAATCCTTTGGAGAGTAGGCCCTTTTCTGCCTCTGTGAGCTCCTGTTTGCTTAAATTGAAGATGCCCATTTCACGTTCAGTTTTCCCCATTGGTGATGCTATCTTCTGGGCCCTTTTTCCTTTCCGCCTCCCCCCCCTGCATCCCCTCCTACTCTTCCATCCCCTAAAAAATACCTATCGAGTGTGTTTGGGTCTGAGTTCATGTGGGTCTTCCTCCCTGGTTTTGAATGCGCACCTTTGGGGTATTGTGTCTTCGGCTTTCTTCTCATACTCCTCTGTGTGGCCCCTGAGTCTTCTCTCCCCCCACCTCCAGTACCAGCTCCCCGTGTGACCGCACCTCTTGTTTCTGTTGCATCTTGCAGGCAGGAGAACCTGTTTCGGGTAATTACATTGTAGGGGACTCCATTCCTGTCATCCTTGTGGGGATTGGGATTCTGTTTCCTATTCCTTGGCGATGTCACTCGTATTTCTGATTGGGGGTCTCTTTTCGTACCTCTTTTGATGTTGCCCTTGTGCTTTTTTTCTTCTTTCTCTTTGGTGTTCTCTTTGTATCCTGAGCCCCTAGATTTGCGTTTCCCCTCAAGTTCGTCTAACCCCTTCGATTGTCCTTTGTTCTGGTCCTGAGCTGGTCCACCCACAGTGGTTTCTTCATAGTCTTGTTCGTCCCAGTCTGCTATATCGTCTTCCGATACAGTTTCCTCTATTGCTGCACCACCCCACGCTCCAGGTTCTTCTGTATTACTTCCTGTGCAGTAGGAGTTCCTCGTCTCTGTATTGGTGTCTACTTCTATGTCAGAATCTTCACTATGTACAAATCCAGTTTGATCTAGTGTTTCATAGGAAACTAGAGTGTCTTGTGAGATCTCATGTACACTCCATGCACACTCTTCTTTCTCCGATGTTCTGTGTGTTTGTTCCAGGCTGTGGGTGGGGATGGAATCCCTGATGAACTTTTTCCTCTTTTTTTCCACGATTTCTTTCTCTAGGGTGACAAGCCAGATGACTACCAGAGGTGCAATTTAAAAAAAAAAAAGAGCTTAGCAACCAAAAAGTTATTGCAAAACATTTCTTACAGGTGTTACATTTTAGTGCACCATGAGAATTTCTCAAGACATTAGAAATAAAAGGCAAGATGTTTAGGACAACATGGGCTTGATTCACTAACCGGCACTAAGTTTTAGCGCCGGAGTGAAAAGCCCTTTTTGGCCGCTAGTGTGCGCAAAGCTAGTTTACGCGTGGCCTCCTGCACTGCGCGCGCAGCGCGGGTGCGCCGATCTTAGTGTGCGGTGCGAGGATAACATTGCACCCGCTAGCCTTTAAGAGTCGCATCCAATGCAACAAAAATTATGCATCGGGTGCCCCCGAAGTGGCGCATCATAGCGCTGCTTAACGGGCACCCGATGCATCATTTTCGTCGCATTGGGTGCGACTTTTAAAAGCCAGCAGCGCGCACTATTACCCGCGCTGCGTGTGCAGTGAGTGGGCTTGTTTCAACTGTGTGGGCGCAAACCACCTAACGCCGTGGTTTGCGCCCACTAACACTTAGGGCACACTAACCGGCTTAGCGCCGGTTAGTGAATCAAGCCCCAAACCTCTTACCAGTAAAATGCCTATTGAACTGCGGGATTTCCTTTGTGCACAGTAAAATGCCTATTTAACTTCCAGCTAGCCAAAAAGTGCTAAATTTAGTTTAATCAAATTTGATTATTGATATTATTTTTCTTACATATGGTACTTTTTGCATTTTTTTCACTTATTTAGTGCTGAAAAGGTATTTTGTGGATAAGATGAGACAACATCTGTGAGAAAACACACAAAAAAAAAAGTTTACCGAAACAGTGCCCATGTCTATTTTAGGTCAAGTACCAGTATTCTTTTAAGAGTAAATATTGTCTTTCTCTCAAATTGAGTTAGTTAAGTTAGTCTTATTGTTATTATCCTATATAATAAAGCCCCAGTGTCCTCCTGTGTCCGTGCCTTTTGCCTAGCCCGCATGCGCAATACGAGGGTGGACTTTGGACAGCAGGAGAACAGGTGCAGGGGGGGGGGAGCGGTCAAGTGTGCACGTTACCAACATTCCTCATGCATGTGTACAAGGCTTAAGGGTCTGTCACTGAAGGCCTATTACTGGAGGTCTGTCACCGAGGCCTTATCACTGGATTTTTATCACTGGAGGTCTGTCACTGAGAGCCTATCATTGGAGGTCTGTCACTGAGGGCCTATCAGTGAGGGCCTGTCACTGAGTGCCTAATACTGGAGGTCTGTTGCTAAGGGCTTATAACTGGATGTCCGTCACTGGAGGTCTTTCACTGAAAGCCTATCACTGGGAGTCTGCCACTGAGATCCTATCAGTGGAGCTCTGTCACTGAGGGTCTGTCACTTAGGGCCTATCACTGGAGGTCTGTCACTAAGTGCCTATCACTGGACGTATGTCTCTGGAGGACTGTCAATGAGGGCTTATCACTGGTGGTCTGTCACTGAGGGCCTATCACTGGAGGTCTTTCACCGAGGGCTATGACTGGTGGTCTGTCACTGAGCACCTATTACTGGAGGTCTGTCGCTAAGAGCTTATCGCTGGACGTCTGTCACTGGAGAGCTGTCACTGAGAGCCTATCACTGAGGGTCTGTCACTGAGGGCCTATCACTGGAGGTCTGTCACTGAGGGCCTATCACTGGATGTCTGTCACTGGAGGTCTGTCACTGAGAGCCTATCATTGGAGGTTTGTCACTGAGGGCCTATCACTAATGGTCTGTCACTGAGTGCCTATCATTGGTCTGTCACTGAGGGCCTATCACTGGAGGTCTATCACTAAGGGCCTATTACTGGATGTCTGTCACTGGAGGTCTGTCACTGAGAGCCTATCATTGGAGGTCTGTCACTGAGGGCCTATCACTGGAGGTCTGTCACTGAGGGCCTATCACTGGATGTCTGTCACTGGAGGTCTGTCACTGAGAGCTTATCATTGGAGGTTTGTCACTGAGGGCCTATCACTGACGGTCTGTCACTGAGTGCCTATCATTGGAGGTCTGTCACTGAGTGCCTATCATTGGAGGTCTGTCACTGAGGGCCTATCACTGGAGGTCTATCACTGAGGGCCTATCACTGGATGTCTGTCACTGAGAGCCTATCATTGGAGGTCTGTCACTGAGGGCCTATCACTGGATGTCTTTGACTGAGGGCCTATCGCTGGAGGTCTGTCACTGAGGGCCTATCACTGGAGGTCTGTCGCTAAGGGCCTAACACTGGAGGTCTGTCACTGAGGGCCTATCATTGGAGGTCTGTCACTGGAGGTCTGTCACTGAGAGCCTATCATTGGAGGTCTGTCACTGGAGGTCTGTCACTGAGGGCCTATCACTGGAGGTCTGTCACTGAGGGCCTATCACTGGAGGTCTGTCACTGGAGGTCTGTCACTGAGGGCCTATCATTGGAGGTCTGTCACTGAGGGCCTATCACTGGAGGTCTGTCACTGGAGGTCTGTCACTGAGAGCCTATCATTGGAGGTCTGTCACTGAGGGCCTATCATTGAAGGTCTGTCACTGAGGATCTGTCAGTGGAGCAGATGAAGCTGGAAATTGAAACTGCTCCAGCAGTAAGCTTAATCTTTAGAGGATTGGTCATTTTTTCACTGATCATCCGAGGATTGATTGGTATGAACCCTGTTATCCTGTTTCTTACTGATTTTATATGTGTCTGTTTCTGTTATGTGTAGTACAGTAGAATGTTCTCAGTATTGTGTATATTCAGTTTTGTGTGTTCAGGTAACACTACTGAAGATAAGCCCTAATAAGAGTAGTTACTGAGAGGACTGGAGTGTACATCCTGGCATTTCATTCATGTACAGAGTATATTGTCTTGTCACTTAACTGTCCCTCAGAGCGGCTCACAATCGAATCCCTACCATAGTCCTATGTACGTATTGTGTAGTGTAGTGTATGTATGGTAGACTAGGGCCAATTTAGGTACGGTGACCATGCGTCCTGCTTTACCCGGGACGCGTCCCGCCTTCGGGGGGCGCTGTCCCAGGCTGCATGAGGTCCCGCGAAACATCCCGCTTTCAGCAGTGGGATGTCCCGGCCTCGGGACTCTGGTCACCGTACAATGAACTAGCCGCTGCGTCTCATAGACGCTGTGATAGTTCATTCCCCGCAGCCCCGCTTCAGCAGCCTGCATTGTGCTCCGGCAGGCACAGGCAGTGCGGGGCTACGAGAAGATGGCGTCCGGAGGCGGAGCCCTGTACTGGAGACTATTTGTGTCTCCAGTACAGGGCTCCGCCTCCGGACGCCATCTTGCCGTAGCCCCGCTCTGCCTGTGAGAGGAGAACGGGAGATTGAAGGAGGATCGTCCGGAGGAGCTGCACACACACCAGAGGCCGGCTGTGTTAGGGGACTTCTGTCAGGTGATTACATGCTTTTTTTTTTCCAGGTGAAATGTGCCCCCATTGCGTTTTTGTGCTGACATGTTTGCCCCCATTGCGGTTTTGTGCTGACATGTTTGCCCCATTGCGTTTTTGTGCTGACATGTTTGCCCCCATTGTGTTTTTGTGCTGACATGTTTGCCCCTATTGCGTTTAATTTGTGCTGACATGTTTGCCCCCATTGCGTTTAATTTGTGCTGACATGTTTGCCCCCATTGCGTTTTTGTGCTGACATGTTTGCCCCCATTGCGTTTTTGTGCTGACATGTTTGCCCCCATTGCGTTTGTGTGCTGACATGTTTGCCCCCATTGCGTTTTTGTGCTGACATGTTTGCCCCCATTGCGTTTTTGTGCTGACATGTTTGCCCCCATTGCGTTTTTGTGCTGACATGTTTGCCCCCATTGCGTTTAATTTGTGCTGACATGTTTTCCCCCATTGCGTTTAATTTGTGCTGACATGTTTGCCCCCATTGCGTTTTTGTGCTGACATGTTTGCCCCCATTGCGTTTTTGTGCTGACATGTTTGCCCCCATTGCGTTTTTGTGCTGACATGTTTGCCCCCATTGCGTTTTTGTGCTGACATGTTTGCCCCCATTGCGTTTATTTTGTGCTGACATGTTTGCCCCCATTGCATTTATTTTGTGCTGACGTTTGCCCCCATTGCGTTTATTTTGTGCTAACATGTTTGCCCCCATTGCGTTTATTTTGTACTGACATGTTTGCCCGCAATGCGTTTATTTTGTACTGACATGTTTGCCCGGAATGCGTTTATTTTGTACTGACATGTTTGCCCACAATGTGTTTATTTTGTGCTGACATGTTTGCCCGCAATGCGTTTATTTTGTGCTGACATGTTGCCCGCAATGCGTTTATTTTGTGCTGACATGTTTGCCCCCATTGCATTGATTTTGTGCTAAAATATTGCCCACAATGTGTTTATTTTGTGCTGAATTAAATGTTGCCCGCAATGCGTTTATTTTGTGCTGACATGTTGCCTGCAATACGTTTATTTTGTGCTGACATGTTGCCCATTGCGTTTAATTTGTGGTGTCCGGGGTAACTGTTACTGCATTTATTATTTAATGGTCATAGTTGGCTATGTTTGCTGCTTTGGGGTTACGGTATACTATTAAATAGCATCACACAGTTGCTGCACACCCATGATGCGATTCCTCGTTTGACCACATCACTGCGTAAACACTGCTTTCTTATGCCTCGCTGTTACATCATTAGGTTAGCTCCGCCCATAGAATGTCATGGCCACGCCCATTTTTCGGCGCGACACCACGTTAGTTGGCGCAGCAGTCCCCCATTTTTTGCCCCCCCCCCTCCCGCCGCCCTGTCCCAGGTTGAGCCTACAAAAATCTGGTCACTCTAATTTAGGGGAGCCAATTAACTTATCTGTATCTTTTTGGGATGTGTGAGGAAACCAGAGTGCCCCGGAAGAAAACCCACTCAGACACGGGGAGAACATACAAACTTCATGCAGATAGTGCCCTGGCTGAGATATAAACCGGGGGCTCAGCGCTGCAAGGCAAGAACGCTAACCACTATGCCAACGTTCTGATCTTTTAATTTAGTCTTATGATTAGCTGGAAAGCCTTCAGTGCTTTTTGATGGCAGTAATTGCGTGTTTGAATATACATTAAAGGGAAGTGAGTATTTTCAAACAAATATTGTTTCTGGAAACAATCACTAACAGCTTTCACACAAGAAGTCCAAAAACATGGTCTGACATACCACTGCTATGCTGATGACACCAAACTATAATTATCATTCAAACTTAGCGTGACAGACCCTACTCCAAAAATAAATGTGTGCTTAGCTGATCTTCAGGAGTAGATGTATGACAACTGGCTAAAACTAAAAACTGACAAAACTGAGGTTCTATCAGAGGTCAACCTAGCAACAAAGCAGCTCCAGTCTCAATCAGCACCAATAAGGATATGGAGTTCAGACCTGAACAGCTCAGACTTGGGGCTCAAGTCAACAAAAGGGTGCTAACTCAGTTAGCACGCCTAAAAGCTTTGGGCGTGCTAACCAGGGTGCTAAGCAGTTAGCACGGGCAAAGCTTTCATTGATACGCGCAAAATTTGGCGCTGTGCGGTGCGCACGAAACGTCGCACTGGGTGCCCCTAAACCGCTGCACCTAGTGCGCCTGAAATGGTTTGCGCGCACCCGGTGCAACGTTTTAGGGGCACCCAGTGCAACGGTTAAGTCACACCCGGTGCTATGTTTCGCGCTCACCGCGCAGCGCTAAAACTTTGCATGTCTTAAAGCGCTTTAGTCATGCTAAAGGGCTTTTAGGCGTGCTAACTAAATTAGCACCCTTTTGTGAATCAAGCCCATTGTGCACAGCCTGGGTGTACTGATTGCTGGGGAATTAAACTTCAGGAATCAAATCTTAGCTGTTCTGTAATATTCCTTTTTTCACCTAAGGAATGTTGCATAAATGAAGCACCTCATGCCACCAACAGATCTTTCAACCCTAGTTCATGCCATCATCACATCACCGCTGGACTGTTGCCCTCTATCCAGGCCTTCCAAATAAAGACCTACACTGCCTGCAATAAGTACAAAATGGCACCGTAAGGCCGTTAACAAGCCAACCCTGCCATGTACACATAACTGTAGAGCTTTTGTCCCACTCAAAACCCAGGGCGAGGTTTTTTCAGCAATCCTCCTCTACAAGATGTACTGGCCCATCCTCCATCCACCAAACTTCACTTCTGGATCAGATACATTTCCACTCCTCAGAAATGCTATCTACCGCAATTTTTTTGCACGCGATAACCGTTATCACGCAAAATTTTGCGTGAAGCACTTTTCACAGCATGCTAACAGTTAGCACCTTTTTGCGAATCACGTCCTTTGTCTATACTTCTTTCCCAGATCACTCCCTCAGTTGAATACAGAGGTCAAATAACCTTTTCTTCTTCTTCATTCCATCGTTGTCACCCCCACTGTAGGTATTCGCCCACTGATTGCATACCACTCCAGGGATCCTTGGGAGGCCTCAGAAGCAATCGTATCTCTGAGTGATTCTGAAGATGGGTGACTTCGTATTGCGCATGTGCAGGGACACACTCACATGCAGTTGCACATGCACAGTACGGAGCCGACCATCTTAGGAATTGCTCGGGGATACGAGTGCTTCAGAAGCCTTTTGTGGGCTCCCGGGACAGGGCTTGAACAAGGACAACGAAAAAGGACATGGAAAGCTGTATGAGATCAGGAGCCTTCCATCTCCATAGGTGAGTATGTTACTTTCTTTCCCTTACAGTGGCTTTAGTTTTGCTTTAACGTTAAGATAACTTTAGTGGCAAAGCTTGGGTGTGGCTAAGGTCTAGGCAGGGGATGGGCTTGTGCTTCAATGTGTGTTTTTTTCTATAGAAATGTTGAAGTGTATGTGGCAGACACAAACTGATGGTTAATGAGTGACTGGTGGTGGGTCATTGTGAAGATATTCTGGTAACCAGAAAACGTCATCAGACAGTGTTCCCAGACATCATTCATTATGCATCATATGTAAATTTCGTAAGTCAGTTCCTTGAGTTTATGGTATAGTCTTGTGCAAAGTGCGCTGTGTATGTGCTTACATCACAGATGTATATAGGGCACGTTATTTCTCTCTGTGAGAAGAGCTGCCTGCCTCCATTCTGTGGTTTTCAGCTGAAGAGGAAGATGATGAAAACTTCCTGTTGGAACATCCTGTTTTGCATTAGTAGCTTGTTCAGAGGAACTAAACAAGTGGTTGCAGTTGCCAAATCACAGGTGACATATTGGCAGCAAGATATAATCACTATATTGAAGATATAAAAGATATAAGCCATATCACCTGTTGTTTGTGACACAGGCCCAGTATTGGACTGGGAGGTGATAAAGCTGAGGAAATCCACCTGCTGGTCCAGCAGCAGTAATCAGGTGTTGCTGCTCACAGTGAAGACTTGCTGCAGGTTTCTATTGGGAGTGATAACACAGGGTTTATGCTGCTTAGCCAGCAGCTGAATTTCCTCAGTTTTTCCACCTCCCAGTGTGAGGGCTGGGGCACACCGAGCGGGTTTTCAGGCGTTTTTGCAACAGTTTGCGGCTGCGGATACGCTAGGGTAATGTATTTCAATGGGGTGGGTCACACCAGAGCGGGAGGCGTTTTTCAGAAACGCATACTCCCGGGGTTAGGCATTTTTTGGATTGCGGAGGCTTTTCTGCCTCAATGTTAAGTATAGGAAAAACGCAAACCACTCTGAAAAACGGCAGAGCAGAGCGGTTTGCCAGGCGGTTTTGTTACAGAAGCTGTTCAGTAACAGCTTTACTGTAACAATATATGAAATATGAACTAGGGAAATTTTACATGAAATTAACCTGAAGAGAACCGAATTGAACTCTATACCCAGAATCAGAATCAGAATCAGAATCCTTTTATTTCGCCAAGCACGACTGGGTCGTGCCCGGAATTGGTTTTAGCAACAAAACAGGCACAAAAACAGAAAATTTGGCGATAGCATTGAATTGCAGCAGTAGAAAGACAGTGAGAAAAGGACAGTGCGAGATAAAGGCAGACATTGCATTGGTAGCCGTAACAGTAACAGTGCAAAGAGAACAAAAGATAAGTAACAATGAGGGACAAAAAATAACAGACTTTTTACATAAAATTAAAACTTAAAGGTAACACTTTCAGCAACATGGGCTCAGCAGCTAGAAAGAAAGGTGCAACATTGGGGAGGGGGGGGGGGCTTAGTCGGAGTTTAAGAGTCTCACTGCTGTGGGGAAGAAAGTGTCTCTGTGTCTCGTTGTTTTGGTGTGGATAGCGCGAAACCTCCGGCCCGATGGTAGCCGTGAAAAGAAACGATGACCTGGATGTGATGGATCATTGGCAATCTTCTTTGCTCTGGAGCCCATCCTGGAGTTGTGAATGAGCTCCAGTGGGGGGAGGGGCTTCCCAATTATTCTCTCCGCTGTTCTGATGACCCTCTGTAGTTTGTATCTGTCACCGGCCGAGGCACCAGAGTACCAGACGAGGATGGAGGAGCAGAGGACCGACTCGATAGTGGCAGAGTAGAAGGACTTAAGAAGTTCTTGGGCCATGCCAAACTTCTTTAATTGACGCAGGAAGAACAGCCTCTGCTGGGCCTTCTTTTGGGTTAAGGTAGTGTTCGCCTTCCAGTTCAGGTCATCTGAGATTGTTGTGCCCAGGAGGCGAACGTTGGGTACTCTTTCAACTTCGGATGCATCTATGTAGATCGGGCCGGGGCTGATGCTCTGCCTTCTGAAGTCAATGAGCATCTCAACAGTTTTGGTAGTGTTGAGAACCAGCTTGTTCTCCTGGCACCAGTGGCAGATCCTGTCCACCTCCTGCCTGTAAGCCCGCTCGTCGTTCTTGTTAATGAGGCCAATAATGGTGGTATCGTCGGCGAATTTGATTACCTTAACGGAGTTGGTCATGGATGTACAATTGTTGGTATAGAGCGAGAACAGGAAAGGTGACAGGACACAGCCTTGAGGGGCTCCAGTGTTAGTAGTTCTTGGCCTGGACGAGATGTTGCCCAGCTTAACAATTTGGGACCTGCCTGTTAGGAAGTCCATGATCCAGCAGCGAAGGGTGGGGTGAACGTCAAGGTCTACAAGGTTATTATGCAGTATCCAGGGGCTGATGGTATTGAAGGCCGAGCTGAAGTCCAGAAGGAGCATTCTGGCATATGAGTCTGGTCTGTCCAGGTGGTCTGTGATGTACTCCAGGCAGATGTTGATCGCGTCGTCAGTGGATCTATTTGCTCTGTACGCAAATTGAAACGGGTCCAGTTGGTGCAGTGTGGAGTCCTTAAGGAAGGATAGGATCACTTTCTCAAAGATCTTCATGACAACGGATGTGAGGGCCACTGGTCTGAAATTATTAATGTCCGTGACACCTTGCTTTTTGGGGACAGGGATAATGGTGGATTTTTTAAAACATGTAGGGACCTTGCCTTCATTTAGGGACTTGGAGTATACGGGAGTAAGGATGGGAGCCAGCTGCCGTGAGCAGGTTTTCAGGCAGGCTGGGGACACACCATCAGGGCCTGAGGCTTTCCTTGCATTCAGCATCGACAGGTGGCGCAGGACCACAGCCTCGCTTACTGCTGGGGTGGGAGAGCTTGGGCTTCCAGAGAGGGGGGCAGTGTGTGTAGGATGCCGCTGCAGTTCCGTTGGGTCTTCGAACCGGCAATAGAAGTCACTTAGTTCCTCGGCTAGCTCAATGCTTGGTGTGGCATGTTGAGGGGGAGGCTTGTAGTTTGTGGCCAACTTGAGCCCTTTCCAGACAGCCCTCTTGGGTCATTTGAGCTGAGGTTCTGTCTTAACCTCTCCGCATACTCCCGTTTTGCTGCTCTCAGTTCCTTGCTGAGGGAGTTCCTGGCTGTTCTGAAGTCCTCTAGGGAGCCAGACTTGTGGGCAGCTTCTTTGCGCTTCCGCAGCTGTCGTAGCCGGTTAGAAAACCAAGGTTTGTTATTTGGGTAGATTTTGAAGGACTTAGAGGGAATGCAGGATTCCTCGCAGAATCTTATGTAGGAAGTGACAGTGTCCGCCCACTCGTCCAGGTTTAGAGATTCCAGGGCTTCCCAATTCGTGCTGTCAAAGCAGGCCTGGAGTTGGTTCTTTGCCTCAATTGACCACACTTTAGTGGACTTTAGCACCAGCTTTGCTGATTCCAGTCGTCTCCTGTAGGTGGGGACCAGGTGGATGAGGCAATGGTTGGAGGAACCCAGTGCAGCCCAGGGGATAGCCTTGTAAGCCTCTCTCAGAACCGTGTAGCAGTGGTCAAGAGTGCTAGTGTTCCTGGTGGGGCAGGCTACATGCTGGTGGAACCGTGGCAGCTCCCTGCGAAGGTTAGCCTTGTTAAAGTCGCCCATGACAATGAACAAGGAGTCTGGGAGGGTCATCTCCCACTGAGTGATGATGTTACTAAGGTCGTGTTCGGCAAGTTTTACGTTTTACGTAGACGCCTACGAGGACATAGGAGGAGAACTCTCTGGGTGAGTAGGTCGGCCTACAGTTGACAAGTAGGAGTTCAAGTTCGGGGGTACACTTCCTGGCAAGTAGTGACGTGTTCTGGCACCATGAGGAGTTTATGTAGAAGCAGACCCCCCCGCCTTTCTTTTTCCCTGAGAGAGTGGTGTCGCGGTCTGCCCGGATGAGGTTGAAGCCCGATAGAAGAAGGGCATTGTCAGGGATGCCCTCATGAAGCCATGTCTCTGTGAAGCAGAGGACAGGGGTGTTGCTGCCAATCTCCCGCTTGTCGCCAAGGAGGCGAAGCTCATCTAGCTTGTTGGGGAGGGAGCGAACATTCGTCAGGAGTGCTGAAGGGATGGCTGAACGCAGGCCCTTTTTCCTCAGTCTTACAAGGGCACCTGCACGGCAGCCCCGTCTGCGCTGGACCATACGGGGTTCTGGGGTGGAGCTGGTGATCTGCTGGATGTGCCTCCAGACAGACTTGCATAGGAGCCCGTGCCCCGACTGAGGGGCCCCGCAACGCTCCCACTGGATAAGCTGTGCCCTTGTGAAAACAGTGCGTGGTGTGTGGGTGGGTGGGTTGGCTTGGGGGTTACAGTCCCTGTGGTTGCAGACATGATGGGGGGCTTGTGGACAAGGCAGACTGGTATGGAGCATGTCGTGGCAGGGCAGAAGCAGGCCAGCGGTTAGGGAGACAGGGCAGCAAGCAACATGGAGAGCAAGCATTCCTGTGAAGATACATACATATGCAGGGGGCAACTGGCAACTAGATAACTCTCATGCCAAAGCGTTGAAGTTCTCCAAAGCAAAGTTCCTCCTACGAGGCAATAACCCCTCTACTCAGTTTGCACGTAAATTAAATCAATATTATAAACCCCCACATGTTTTTAAATTAAAAAGTCCTGGAGGCGGAGAGGAGGTACTACCTCCTAAAGTCTTAAAAATATTTGAGGAATATTATAAAAATATGTTGGGAACCGAAATATCATCCAACATTACGGAACTTAAAGCATGGTTGGACACCTTACAGTTGCCCTCCCTCTCACCAGATCAGCTGCATGCTCTTAATGCTCCGATCACCCCCATGGAAGTATTAGCTTCAATTAAGTCGCTTAGATCCTCTACTGCCCCGGGCCCAGACGGGTTTTCTCCTTTATATTATAAAAAATTTGCTGACACACTATTGCACCCTCTGACATCTATGTTTAATGCTGTTCTCCATGGTGAAAAACTCCCTTCTGAAATGCTATTGGCCAATATGACCCTGCTTCCTAAACCGGATATGGATCACTCTACCCCGGCAGGATTCAGACCTATATCTATCCGTAACAATGATATCAAACTCTTTGCTAAAATCCTAGCTTCTAGATTAGGCTCTATGGTGCGTGATCTTGTCGCTCCTACTCAAACTGGATTTATCCCAGGCAGGCAAGGCTCTGATAATGTTAGATTAGCTGTTAACATTTTACAGGATGCTGAACTTAAAAACTCAAAGTTTATGATGTTGGGTTTAGATAATAGTAAGGCATTCGATTCAGTGGGTTGGCAGTATTTGACCGCTGCTTTGGAAGGCTTTGGCCTAAATGGCCCTATAATTACAGCAGTTTCAGCATTGTATGACTCCCCATCTACAGTGATCCGCATCCCTGGTGCATCATCTGCTCCTGTTCAACTCAAACGTTGGACCCGTCAGGGTTGCCCTCTCTCCCCATTGCTATTCGCTCTCGCTCTAGAGCCTCTGGCGGTGGCGATTAGACGACATCCTGACATCCATGGTCATGGAATTGACAATATTAATTTAACCTTGTATGCTGACGATGCTCTCCTGTTCTTGACTAGACTTATAACAACCATGCCCAATTTGTTCCAAATACTGGATAAGTTCGCCAAATTTTCTGGCCTTAAGGTAAATCCCTCTAAATCCACAGCCCTCCCGATTAATCTCTATCCACATACAATTAAATGGTTAGACTCTACTTACGGGTTCAAATGGAGTAAAACTAAATTTAAATATTTGGGAGTTTTTCTCACACCCGGCTACGGGAACCTGTACAGTACTAACTTCTCACATGCAGTTAATAATATTACTCAACTCTTGAAAACATGGTCCTCATTTAAGGTTTCATGGCTAGGTAGATGTGTGTCATGAAAAATGATCATTCTCCCCAAGCTGTTATATTTGTTCCGCATGCTCCCAATAACTATATCTAAAAAATCTTTATCTAGCATACAGTCACAGATTAATAAGTTTATTTGGGATGGCAAACCAGCTAGAATTCGAGCACAAGTCCTGTACAGACCCCCTTTACAGGGTGGTATTGGTTTACCCAGCCTATGGCATTATTACTTGGCTTCTAAACTTAGTCAAATCTTAGATTGGGGAATAAATTCTAACCCCCCCACCTGGTATCAATTTGAATCTACCACAGTCTTCACATTTTACTTATCTACATTGGTCACGGTTGTATCTAAAAGAGACATATCAACTCTCACTGGCAAGAACAGGATTGTATCGTCACTAACTAAGCTGTGGATCTCAATTGCCACTTCATATAAGCTTATGACCCTTCCCTCCTCCAGGATCTCCATTTTTGGTAATCCTCGTTTTATTCCGGCTTTTAGGAACCCACAACTGTTTTCCTGGTGGAGGGATAAAGGCCTTTTTACTGCTTATAAATTCTGGATTAGTGATGTTACAATTACATTTAACATGCTCAGATTTAGTCAAGACGCTCCCCCGTAGGAGGTATTCTGCTTTTGTCAAATAAAACATTACTTCTCCTCCATTTTTCCTTCACCCCCAGAGTTTGAACCTTCAATGTTTGAGTCGCTCTATTTTGGATTTTCACGACGAAAAGGATTAATTTCATCCCTATACGCCCAGATGCTAGGTTGCGATAGTGAGAATAAATTGATATATATGAGAGCCTGGGAGCGCGACTTAGGAACTCAATTTGATCTAACAGATTGGTCTTATATCCGAACCGCTGTCTCTGGTGTAGTCAAATCTAATATGGTTAAAGACACGGCGCTCAAGATCTTGTTTCGCTGGTATTACACCCCGGCTAAAATTCATAAAATATATCCCTCGGTCCCATCGACTTGCTTTAGAGGGTGTGAAATGGAGGGAACGATATTGCATGTCTTTTGGGACTGCCCCAGAGCACAGCGGTTCTGGGACTCATGGAAAACCATGATTCGGGAGGTGTTTGGCTTTCCAGTTTCGTTATCCGCCTCCCAGGCCCTGTTATATACCTTCAATGATGATGTGCCAGGTAGATTTAGGCCTTTATATAGATATATGCTACTAGCCGCTCAGTGGTCAATAGCCTTCAAATGGAAATCCACAGATCTAGAGTTATCACTAGTTACCCAACGTCTATACCTAATGATGATAATGGATCGGGTATATTTTTATAGTATTGAGAATATGACAAGATTTGATCTCATTTGGGAACCCTGGAAAACATATAGGAGTTCTTAACCCCCCTTGGACATATGTATTCGTTTATTATAGAATGATATACGGGATTGGAATTATTCAGGACTCCGGCAACCAGATACCATATGCAGGAATGTATCTCGATAGCTTGTTCTTTCCTTTTTTTGTTTTCTGTCTCTTGTGTTTATGTATGTTTTTTTTTAGTTCTATGTATGTGTCAGAGGGAGCAATATAATCATACATCAAGGGCGGATAGGACGGACTGACCCCTGGGATCTCAGAAGGAGGTACTAGATACCCCATTTCCC
This sequence comes from Hyperolius riggenbachi, assembly GCF_040937935.1. Taxonomy (NCBI): domain Eukaryota; kingdom Metazoa; phylum Chordata; class Amphibia; order Anura; family Hyperoliidae; genus Hyperolius; species Hyperolius riggenbachi. The sequence goes on along the minus strand of NC_090648.1, from coordinate 106,452,996 downwards.
AGGCCGGACGGCCCAACTATCCCAGCTATGTCCTTCATATGCTCCCCCTTATCTTCTTGATGTTTAGTTGGTATGTTAATACCTTGTGTTTTATTTGTTCTGCTTTCAAAAGCTTTGTACATCTGTTGATCTGCTCAATAAAGCTGTTTAATACAAAAAAAATATATGAAATATGCTACACTGAAATCCGCAGCAGCAATCCGCAAAACGCTAGCAAAACGCCTCATAATAATAAAAAAAAAGCGTTTAAAAATCTGCTAGCATTTTGCAAATCTGCTTTGGTGTGCACCGGGCCAAACACTGTATAGGCCTGTGGAATAAGGCAGAGCAAATTGCAATGATGATTTAAAAACAACGGTATGTCAATTTACTCATCAATCTAAAAAGAGGAATACTCTTAGATGTGGAAAACGATCAATTTCTACCTGATATAATTTCTACCTGATATTAGTGGTGCTCCTAGTAGGTCAATTATGATTATGCAAAATTTCACATAATTTTTTGCAATTACGCTCGTTGTCACACGTAATTTAATTTGCGTAAAAATATTTGCATCAATTCGCCAGTGTACTGTGCATGCACGGTTATTAGTTAAATATTCTATGCAAAAAAATGCATTTGCATGCAAAAACGAATTCACTTTCATCAGCCAGCATACTGTTAATGAGTGGCTATTAATTACTGTATTTTTCGGACTATAAGATGTTCCTGACCATAAGATGCAGCTAGGTTTAGAGGGCAAAAACCAGAGGAAAAGTGTATATATACTAAACCTGGTGCATCCTTGGTGAAGGGGCATCTTGTGGATTATGCCTCCTTTGTACCTCATGCCCCCTTGTACCTCTTGTGTCTCCCTGTGTCCTCCTGTGTCCGCCTCTGTCCTCTTTGTGTCCTCCTCTATGCCCCTTTGTGTCCCCCTTGTGTCCTCCTCTATGCCCCTTTGTGTCCCCCTTGTGTCCTCCTCTATGCCCCTTTGTGTCCCCCTTGTGTCCTCCTCTATGCCCCTTTGTGTCCCCCTTGTGTCCTCCTCTATGCCCCTTTGTGTCCCCCTTGTGTATTCCTCTATGCCCCTTTGTGTCCCCCTTGTGTATTCCTCTATGCTCCTTTGTGTCCCCCTTGTGTATTCCTCTATGCCCCTTTGTGTCCCCATGTCCTCCGTTTGTCCCCCTGTGTCCTCCTCTGTCTCCATGGACACAGTACTGGGAATCCCTGACATTACGGTGGGTTGGAGTTTTGTATGGGCAAGCGTTCACAAGTCAGGAACTCCCTGCAATTTGACTATAAGATGCAGTGACTCCCCCCCCCCCACACACTTTTGGGGGAGAAAAAGTGAGTCTTATAGTCCAAAAAATAATATTCAATGGGCTTGATTCACAAAAGAGTGCTAACTGTTAGCACGGCCGTTTTCGCGTGCAAAGGCGAATTTGTGCGCAAAATCGTTATTGTTTTTTGCGCAAAAATTCGTGCTTGCGCGTGAAACCATTAACAATTTCGCACGAAACTACGCAATTGAGCACGAAAACGTTTAATTGTGCGCAAAAATTCGCAATCGCGCACAAACGCGAAAATTCACTCGAAAACGCCCGTGCTAAGAGTTAGCACTCTTTTGTGAATCAAGCCCAATGTGAAAAATGAGTTTGTATGTGAAAAAAAATTGCTTCAACAGCCAGTATATTGCAAATGAGTGGCTATTAGTTAAATATTCAATGTAAAAAATGCATTTGAATGCAAAAAAAATAAAAATAAATATATATACGCTTAACAACCAGTATACTGCACATGCATAGATGTTATTTTAAAATTCAATGCAAAAAATCCATTCATATGCGTAAAACGTAATTATGCATGGGCGTAATTTCTGCCCACCACTACCTGATATCGATCATACTTACATAGTTTGGTAAAAAAAAAAAAAAGACATTCTCCCATCAAGTCCAACCAGAAAATAATAATAATAATAATAAAAACATAAATAAATAAGTGTGCATTCAGGTACCTTTCTCTCCTGCAACCGCACATATACTAGTTGATACAGAGGAAGGCAAAAAAAAACAAACAAATAAACAAACAAAAAAAAAACCTTCTTGAACCAATTAACCTTTAGCCTGGATTCACAGTGGTCAGTTGCATAAAGCATGTATTAAAATGTGCCATACAGTGAAAAAAAAACAACAAAAACCTTTTTTTAAAGTTAAAGCGACAGTATTAATAAAGTGTGTTTTACTCAGAAAAAAACACTTTACTAGACTAACCAGACTAATTAACCACTTGGCCGATATGCAATTAACTTTTTCTCCTGAGTTATCTCCTTGGAGATAATTTTCATCTTCTTTTAAAATTGACTTTTCAACATTTTGCAACATTTTGAAAAAGTACTGAAAAGTTGGTGAACTTTCAAAATTATTTTGAATATTTTCTTGCTTGCTTGTGGGTAAAAAAAGGCATTTAATTTTATGGCAAGGTGTGAAAATATCATCTGGGGAAAACTCAGGAGAAAAAGTGAATTGCATATGGGCCCTTGTCATAAAATATATTTGAAACCACCGGCAAGTAAGAAACTACTCAAAATAATTTTGATAGTACTTTTTCACCAACTTTTAAGGTAGCCATACACTGGTCGATTTGCCATTAGATCGACCAGCTGACAGATCCCTATCTGATCGAATCTGATCAGAGAGGGATCGTATGGCTGCCTTTACTGCAAACAGATTGTGAATCGATTTCAGCCTGAAACCGATCACAATCTGTGGAGCCGCCGCTGCCGCCTGTCCCCCCCCCCCCCCGGCGCATACATTACCTGACGCTGTCTTCTCCGCGCTGCACCCGCTCCATCCCGGCGCTTCCTGTGTCACTCCGTGACCAGGAAGTTCAAATAGAGCGCCCTCTATTTGAACTTCCTGGTCACTGCAGTGACAGGAAGCCCCGGGATGGAGCGGGTGCAGCGCGGAGAAGATGCGGAGAAGACGCGGAGAAGATGCCCGGGAGCCAGCGTCAGGTAATGTATACCTGATCGGATCGGCCGCCGCTAGCGACGCGCTCCCTACCCACGGGCGATCGAGGGTAATTTCCCGCGCGGCGCGATCGATGGATCGATCGATTTCGGGAGGATATCGGATCGGCGGGTGCGTTTAGCGTGAACGATTGGCAGCAGATTCGATCCCAGGATCGAATCTGCTGTCGAAACGGCGGCGAATCGGGCCAGTGTATGGCCACCTTTAGGTACTTTTTCAATTGTAAAATGATTAAGGCTTGTTACACACCAGGACGTTGCGTTTAGGGGACGTTATAGGGCACATAACGTGCCCCTAACACAACGCCTGCTGCTCTCTGGTGTGGACGTCGGAGTGAGCCGCGTTATGCAGCTCACTCTGGCGTCCGTGATGCCGTGATGCGTACTCTTGGACGCATGCGGCCGCTCCAGGAAGTAAACACTGCATGTCACTGAGTGCAGTGAATATTAATTAGCCATGTGCCCGGCCACTCTCCCCTCCTCCCCAACATGACTGAGCATGTGCAAACAGTCTAACGCGGCTTAGCCGCGGAGAACGCACAGCATGCAGCACTTTGCTGCGTTACAATGTAACGCAAAGTGGGCAGTGTGAACAGCCCACTTGTGTTACATTGCTGTGCGTTGGGGGAGCGTTACAGGCTGCACTAACGTGCGCCTGTAACGTCCCTGTGTGCAAGAAGCCTAAAAGTTATTTTAAAAGAAAATATGAAAATTATCTCCTAGGAAATAACTCAGAAAAAAAGGTAATTGCAAATGGACCCTTGAGTCTATACTTGGCCTTAAAGTGGACCCAAATTAAAAATACACGATTTCAGAAATAAAATCTATTTTCTAAATTATAATAATAAATAGCATCCTTTTTTAACCTCCTTGCCGGTTATCCCGAGCTCAGCTCGGGGTAACCTGCGCAGGAGGATTTCTCAGGCCCCGCTGGACCGATTTGCATAATTTTTTTTCCCTACACGCAGCTAGCTGCGTGTAGTACGCGATCGCCGCCGCTCGCCGTCGATTCGCCTCTACCCGCCGCGCCGAGCCGCCCCCCCCCCCCCGCCCCAGACCCCTGCGCAGCCTGGCCACTCAGTGCCAGGCAGCGCTGAGGGGCGGATCAGGGTTCCCTGTGACGTCCCAACGTCCATGACGTCGGTGACCTCATCCCGCCCCATCGCCATGGCGACTGGGGAAGCCCTGCAGGAAATCCCGTTCTCAACGGGATTTCCTGCATACTCTGATCGCCGAAGGCCCTGGGCTCGCTACATGATTTAAAAAAATCTTTGTATGTGTCAGAGTGGTCCAACTAAATATTTTGAATTAAAAAAATGTTTGGTTTGGGTCCGCTTTAACCACTTTGCATCTAGACCTTGTTTCTCCTTTATGGACCAGAGCAGTTTTTACATTTTATCTATGTAATCCATGTAATCAGCAATAAATTTATCCCTACTTATGGTGCCTAAATTAAATATATATTGTTATTTTCAAGAACAACTAGGCTTTCATTGTATGGCATTTTTTCACTCGAACAATTTAGTTTTTTATGCATTTTTAATGGGGGAAAAAAACAGAAAAAAACAGATTATTTCTCAGTTTTACCAATTCCAGTTTAAAAATAAAAAGTGCTACTGTAGATAAAAAACACACATTTTGTTTGGCTTTTTCTACTGTTTATCACAAAACTTAGATTATGTTCCTGTCTCAATTTATGGTGAAGATGCTTGATTCTAAAATAATGCTACTGTGTAAATGGATTTTTAATGGTAAAAATCAATCTTATTGGCTCAGAGAACATATATTCCCTTTCACCAATTAGTGCTGCAGCAGATAGTGGTGGAGGCTTGCACAGGAGCAAGCCCAGTCCCGCAAAAACACTGCTTCAGCTACAAGACGTATATCTACTGACTCGTGGCTTAGATGAAGTCACAGAAGACATAGATATACTGTAGTGGTGGATAAAGAGGTTAAGATTCACAGACACCTGGAATGGCTTCGACATAGCAATCGGATGCGATCACTAGGGCGACAGCTCGGGACTCAACGCTGCATAGATGCATCGCTAAGTTGTTGCCTAGCAATGCATCTACACAACACTGGGGTCCTCAAACTGTGAACCCTAGCGATGGCATGCATCGCTAGAGATGCACAGGCTGGTGATATTGGTACGCTACCTCCCCAACTTGTGATAAAATATGGCATATAATGTATTGTTTTAAAATAAGGGTGATGAGTGGGCCTACCACCAGGACGTAGAGAGTCTGTAATTGGTTTAGAGAGCAAGGCTAGTCCTAAACACAGCCAAAACTATTGAGATGGTCATTTACTTCAGAAACCCACCTCCACTCTATATTGATGGAACTGAAGTTGGAAGGGTACCTAACGTCCACCTCCTGGGCACAACCATTTCAGACGATTTGACCTGGAGGGCTAACACCATCTCAACTCAGAAGAAGGCACAGCAAAGACTCTTCTTCCTTCGCCAACTAAAGAAGTTTGGTATGGCCCAGGAACTTCTGAGGTCCTTCTACTCTGCCACCATCGAGTCTGTCCTTCGCTCATCGATCCTGATCTGGTACGCTAGCTCTAGTGACAGATACAAAATTCAGAGGGTCGTCAGCTCAGTGGAGTCACTCATGACGTCACACACATGCGCAGAGAGTGCCCGGCAACGGGAGCGCGATCTAGGACGCGCTCCGCCGGGCCAGCGCAGACGTACTACTCCGGGTCATTGCGACCCGGAAGTAGTAAGAGCCACAGATAAATGACAGCTTGGGCAGCCGAACAGTTCGGCTGCAGTTCGGCTAACACAGCCGAACTGTTCGCCCAACTCTAGTTAGCGCCCACAGGACCACCCACATCACGCGCAGTGTGGGTGGCCAGTAATAGTGCGCGGTGCGACGATAACGACCAGTATGCAGAGATGGCCCGAACCTCCGATTTTAGGTTCGCGAACCTACCGTGACAGTTGAGTTCGTGCGAACTTTCGCGAACCACACTAGACTTCAATGGAGAGGCGAACTTGGAAAATTGAAAAAAATTATGCTGGCCACAAAAGTGATGGAAAAGATGTTTCAAGGGGTCTAATACCTGGAGGGAGACATGGTTGAGTGGAATAGACATCAAAAGTCCCAGAAAAAAAATCTGGTTTTGACACAAAGCAGTGTTTTAAGGTCAGAAATCTCATTGAATGTTCAATTGCAGGCCCACACTGCTTTACAAAATCAGGAAGCGTAATCCTCCCTCCGTCTTGCCTTCCTGGGAATTGTAGGATTTCAAAAGCCAGCTTACATACATTGGCCGGGAATCGAACCCAGGTCTAGTGCTTGGTAGGCAGCTCTCCTCACCACTATACCAACACTACATGCAGAAGCCAGCCTAGCATGTACCATTATGATATATCCAAGAGAAAAATGAGCTTGCTTAGGCCTGGTTCACATTAGCGTTCGCTGTCCGGACTCGCCTGATCGGATCCGGACCGTATACTGTACAAACGGAACGTACGTTCCCCATAGCAATGCAAAGTCTATGCGGACGTTCACATGCGTCCGTTCCGTACAGAACAGAGCCGGATCGGATCCAGACTCCGGACACTTTTCCAACATGCGCTATTTTTTGGGTCCGGATCATCCGAACGACGCACCCGGACCGGAGGCTGACTGCACCATCCGGAAATAGAAACCAATGGGAAACGGAAAGCACAGAACACACTGGCTACAAACACCTGACGTTCTACCCCACTTCCTATGCGCATTCTAGCGGCCATTTTGGATGGGGACATATGGGCCAAGCATTTCTGGAGTGGAGCAGCAGTGACTAACGTGCTGGAGCTGTTTGGCAGTATGTCAGAGGTGGAGGTGAGGCCTAAACAGAGGAGGACCAGATTCTAAAGGTGCACCTTCTGCTGACCTCCCAGACCACAACAATTATATAGTTTTATTTATAACTTTTACCAAACGGATCTGGATCGCAGCCGTATACATACCTGATGCAACCGGACCGGATCCGGATCGGAGCCATCCGGTTCCGATCCGGATCTGGTCCGGTCATCCGGTCCGTTTGGCACAGAAACGCAAGTGTGAACGGGGCCTTAGGGATTTGTAGGATGTCAAAAGCCAACTCACATACATTGGCCAGGAATCAAACCCAGGCCTACCATTTGGTAGGCTGCTATCCTAACCATTATACCACCAACACAAAACACTACTATGCTACATGCTGAAGCCAGCCTAGCATGTACCATTATGATATATCCAAGAGAAAAATGAGCTTTCTTAGGGATTTGTAGGATGTCAAAAGCCAACTCACATACATTGGCCAGGAATCAAACCCAGGCCTACCATTTGGTAGGCTGCTATCCTAACCATTATACCACCAACACAAAACACTACTATGCTACATGCTGAAGCCAGCCTAGCATGTACCATTATGATATATCCAAGAGAAAAATGAGCTTTCTTAGGGATTTGTAGGATGTCAAAAGCCAACTCACATACATTGGCCAGGAATCAAACCCAGGCTTACCATTTGGTAGGCTGCTATCCTAACCATTATACCACCAACACAAAACACTACTATGCTACATGCTGAAGCCAGCCTAGCATGTACCATTATGATATATCCAAGAGAAAAATGAGCTTTCTTAGGGATTTGTAGGATGTCAAAAGCCAACTCACATACATTGGCCAGGAATCAAACCCAGGCCTACCACTTGGTAGGCTTCTATCCTAACCATTATACCACCAACACAACACACTACAATGCTACATGCTGAAACCAGCCTAGCATGTACCATTATGATATATCCAAAAGAAAAATGAGCTTGCTTAGGGATTTGTAGGCTGTCAAAAGTCAACTCACATACATTGGCCAGGAATCAAGCAAGCTAACAAGTCTACAAGAGCCTAACTAAGCTTTCCCTAGCAGAGTCTGTCAGCAGCTGTCACTTAACTAATTACTGTAGGCAGACGACTGAGTAAAACGGCTGGAGAACCTTGCCTTTTTTAAGGGGGGGTGGGGCTCCAGGAGTGAGTGTAGTCTGATAGGTGACAATGTGCCTGCTGACTGTGATGTAGAGGGTCAAAGTTGACCATAATGGAGCATTATGGGGCGAATCGACGTTCCGTAAAAGTTCGCCTTCACTGGCAAACGCGAACCACCCAAAGTTCACCTAGAACCGTTCGTGGGTGAACCGTTCAGGCCATCTCTACCAGTATGGTCTGTGCCTGCGCAGTACGCTCTTGGTGACAACAGCGGGAGCGAGGACACAGCAACACAGGCGCAGTGGTTTTCAGACTTTAGAGAGGAACTCCAGTGAAAATAATGTAATTAAAAAAGTGCTTATATTATTTTTACAATAATTATGTATAAATGATTTAGTCAGTGTTTGCCCATTGTAAAATCTTTTAAATCCCTGATTTACATTCTGACATTTATTACATGGTGACATTTTTACTGTTGGCAGGTGATGTAGCTGCTGCATGCTTTTTGGCAGTTGGAAACAGCTGTAAACAGCTATTTCCCACAATGCAACAAGGTTCACAGACAGGAAACTGCCAGAAGTACCACGGTCCTAAGAGTTTCGTGTGGGAGGGGTTTCACCACAATATCAGTCATACAGTGCTCCCTGATGGTCTATTTGTAAAAGGGGGTATCAGCTACTGATTGGGAAGTTCAATTCTTGGTCGGAGATTCCAGAAGTGAACCAGAGGCGGGGCCGGAGCATCTGTGAGTGGCTGTGCGGGCACTGGATGTCTGCGGGGGACCATTAGAAGCCCAGTGTAAGTTCAACTCATTTTGCCCCGACCCCCCTACAGTATTCCTTTTAAAAAAAAAATCAAATGTACATGTTTGGTCCTGCCACTCTTTCTTCCTTCATTCAGAGAAATCTGTTACATACTGCTACAATGACTTACAAACCCAAGATGAGAAAATAAACCATCAGTAAAGCTTGGGAGCAACCAGCGCCATCTTGTAGTAGGCTGGAAGAATGACATATGATAACACAGTTGTAACTGAAGAATGATTTTATTACAATAATACATTTGGGTTCAAAGTCACTGGACTCCATCCCTTGGAGTGGGGAGGAGGGATGATGGTGCTGCACTTGGCCTTCACTTGATTGAGGTGATCAGACACTCTGGAACCAGGACAGCTGTACACACCATAGACTGTCCTCCGAGATGGCCCCGACCGGCATCCTCTACCATGTGTTTGAGGGTTCAGATGATGTAAGAGCAGTGGGAGTGAGGTTTAATCATTGATAACTTGGCTAAGCTGAATCAACCCAATGCCTTCAAGCCCTAAACATCATAAATAAATAAAACATACAATAATATAATAATTATATAAAAGAATTGTATGTTCCCTTCCATTTAAGAGAAACCAAAGAGTAAACTAACTAATGTTGCTGTAGGAAAATGTAAACTTGCTGAGTTACACAAATGCATAAAAATAAAATGAGACATTGAAGACCAGTAAAATACGCCTCGCTACAATCATTCTGTCATGGAATATTTTCATAGGGCAGAGGCATGGGGTAGAATGAGCACCAAGAAATGTGGAGGAAGGCTGTAAAGGCATACAACAGGTTTGTATAAGATGTTGCTTCTTCTGTTGAAGATCTTTATTATCTTCTGTAATTGGGTTTCATAGCCTGAAACAACAGGGAGAATAATAAACACCACTGAGTAGAGTTATATAGGTTGCTACAATCAGGAAACAGAATAGGGAACCACTTAAAGGGACTCCGAGCAGTGCCTGTGGGTATGCCTTTAAGCTTATCCACAACTAATTCATTATATCCTCACACCTACCAGCATGATGTTTGTAACTATATCCCCCTGGGTTCCTTGTATTTCATTGCATTGTGCTGAATGGAGCTGCCGACTTTGGGGAAAAGTCATCCTGTGTAATAAAATGCTGGACTCCAAAAAGTGCAGAAACTATGGAAAGATGCATACCATTTTGAAGCTCTCTTTCTCCTCTTTCCAATTATATATAAAACGCCGCCCTACGCCTTTTAGTTTTTGCTATTTCCGTGATCGAAATCATGACCGCTGTAATTTCGATAGCGAAAACATCGAAATTGCCGCGGTCATGATTTCGATTGCGAAAATAGCGAAAACTAAAAGGCGTAGGGTGGCGGTTTATATATCATTGGAAAGATGAGAAAGAGAGCTTCAAAATGATATGCATCTTTCCATAGTTTCTGCACTGCTCAGAGTCCCTTTAAAGTAAACCTAAAACTTCCTGCTTTCATGGAAGCAGAGAAAGGGTTAACCTCCTGTGTTTTTTTTTTTTTATTTAACATGTCATCTTTATTGAGATAATGCAGTGATGATACATAATAGTTGTTGTCCGCACGCAGGCGGTATACTCATAGTAATGACAGTTTAATATAGGGATAAAGAAGACATTAATGTTAAAAGTCATTGGAGTAATTGACAGGATAAGAAAGTCCTGGAGGAGAATTTCCTGAACAGAAGGATGGAATGAGCAACAAAGAGACATGTTATAACATAAACCGAATATAAAACCTAGTAAACGGTAAAAAATATATACAGACATAACCTCCTGTGTTTACATATTAGTTGTGTCTGCTGGAACTGCCAAATTCCTGTGCTGACACAGCTGAGAGCTCACGTTACACTTGTGATTTCTTGAAGATGAGGGGGAATTAGACAGGCTCTTCCCCCTAAATACACACAGGGTGGAGTTTCCTGTATTTTCCTTGTATTCTGGCAATAGTTCAAGTCCACTTTAAGGTCCCGAACTGGTTAAAATCACTTTTGTGAAAGTTACGCTCGAATCAAACAATTTAGGCAAAAGCGATGACTATGAAAATCAGGAACCACTAAAGGCATCCATATAAAAATACTAAAATACCAACTACAACTGCAAATTTGGGCATGGGAGGTGCCCAATAAAAATAGTGGGCACCAGAGGCACCCGTGGAAAATAGCTGTGGCAGAGTTCCGCTAAGTTGTAGTGGAACTCTACAGGAAAGGTAGTGGGCATGCTGGGAGCAGTAGTTCACTGGCATTTGGCTACACTGCTAAAGCCCTCTCTAACTAGTTTTTTTGTTACTTTTCACAATTTCAATGAACTTAGGACATTTTCTTTTCAGTAATTTGCTCATAAAATGTGGTGAAAAAAACCAACAACTAATGAAAAGAATATAAAGCCTAAAAGGCATGGTAAGTTGACCCTAAAGTTGCTTTGTACACCATACTGCTCAATAAACCTCAGTGTATTTATTTCTACATATAGGGCATGAGTTGAAGAACATTGAAGAATAAAATTATTTTACAGACACAATTTAATAAAAAAATAGCCTGAAGTGAGAGGGATATGGAGGCTGAAATGTTTATTTCCTTTTAAGTAATGTACATTGCCTGGCAGTCCTGCTGATCAGTGTCGGACTGGGGGGTTGGGAGGTGGGAAAGATGAAGAAATCCACTTGCTGGCCAAGCAGCAGTAATCAGGTGCTGCTGCTCACAGTGAAGACTTGCTGCAGATTTCTATTGGGAGTAGAGATGTTGGCGAATGGTTCAGGAACCATTCGCCGGCGAACACCTCACCCTGTACTACTTCCGGGTCGCTATGACCCGGAGTAGTACGGCTGCGTTGGGCCGGCGGTGCGTGTCCTTGATCGCGCGCCTGTTGCCGGGCACTTTCTGCGCATGTGCGTGACGTCATGAGCAACGTCACGCTCATGCGCAGAGAGTGGCCGGGAACAGGCGCGCGATCAAAGAAGCGCACTGCCGGCCCAGCGCAGCCGTACTACTCCGGGTCATAGTGACAGGGAAGTAGTAGCGACCCATAGGGGTTCACCCGCGAACGGTTCGCCCACATCCCTAATTGGGAGTGATAACACAGGGTTTCTGCTGCTTGGCCAGCAGGTGGATTTCCTCAGTTCTTCCACCTCCCAGTCCGACACTGCTGCTGATCCTCTGCTTCTAACACTGTAAGCTATAGGACCTGAAAAAGCATGCAGATCAGATGTCTGTGACAAATCTGACAATATTAGCTGCATGCTTATTTCAGGTGTGTGATTTAATCCCCACTGACCAGAAAGATCAACAGGATTGCCAGGCAAATGGTATTGTGTAAAAGGAAATAAATATGGCAGCTTCCATAGATCCCAAACCTCGGGTTCCTTTTAAGTTCCATCAGAGCATAGCAAAGGCTGCAGAAAGGTTATTGCATCAGCCTTTCTTCAGTTGCAGTGATGTGTGGGTTTGGGGGATTTTTTTGGCTGCAGAAGGCCACACAGTAATTGGTTAACCTTACAGTAATCATCACTATAGTCTGGTGTGACCCTAACTTTTGCCACCTAACAACAGATAATTTTTGCAAGATTAAGACCAGGTTCAATGGATTACCCATGTTCCCAAGTCTGGAAAACCCTTAGTAAATCAGACCTGCTTTGTCTTGTTCATTAGGTGAGGGTAAAGCACAAAGTTGGACAATACCTGTGGTGGAGCTACAGGGTAGGCTGGTCTTGGTGGTGGAGCAGCAGAAGGCCTCAGTGGAGCCTAGAGTTAAAAAAGTTAGAGAAAGTAGTCAAGGTCACCCATGGAAAAATAAGTGAATTTAGCTATAAATATATCAACATAGAAGCGTCATCTGACGGGACAAAAAATGTGAGGAACAGTAAAGATGACATGTATAATACAGTATGTACTACGGTTACATAATGCACATATAGGGCCTGATTCACAAAGCGGTGATAACTCAGTTATCACGAATAAAAGACTTTAGGCGTGATAACCTTTGCACCGCTGAGTTAGCACCGCTTTGTGCTGATTATCGCGCGCAAAGTCCCGCAAACGCGCACGCGCGCGCAAAGTCCCATAGGCCTTAATGGGCGCTGCGTTTCTTATCATGTCTAAACTGAGTTTAGGCGTGGTAAAGGGCTTTTCACTGGCGTGCAAACACTTTGCACCGCTTTGTGAATCAGGCCCCTAGTATATTGTAGTATTAACCAAAACTGTGCAGGCAGAGAATTACCAATTTTTCACTTTAGTAATGAGCATTTCAAAATGGCTGTTGTGAGCAGTACTGTGTCTCCATCTCTCCCTAGTGGCAATGGCATCTGTGGTGGTAAAGGGGGCAGCTGAGCCTCAGACTAAGATATACAGAAGTAATTACCACTCTTTGGGTATGCTACTCTAAAGGTCAGGCCCAGACTTCCACCCGACCAAGCGTCGGACTCGGTAAGGACATGAAACAGCTGTCATAGTGTCCAACTAGTTCCCTTGTCCCCACCTCCACTCCCACATTCTTTCCACTTACAAGCAATTCACCGGGAACGGCTTTCTGCAAATGTCCTGTTATGATATGTGGACAACAACAACAAACAACATTTGTGAAGCACTTTTCTACAATAGGGCTGAAAGCGCATAAGCATGGCTCAGCCCAGTAATTAGTTGAATGGTAAATTGGGGTACAGAGGAAGAATTCTATAAGTCTGCATATGCCACACTGCACGGCACCAATAAAGTATCCTTGGAAACGGAAGGTGCCCACTTCCTGGTTCTTTGATCCTATCTGAAATGAATTGTGTGAGTTGTGACTGTATACCCTGAGGCTTTGGGCCTGTTTTCACTACACGCAGATTGGATGCAGAATGGCTGCAGAAAAACTGATACCAATGAATGCCTATGGGCCTGTTTCCACGAAATGTGATTTCTCTGATGCAGATTTTCCCATAGGCATTCATTGGAGTCAGTTTTTCTGCATCCATTCTGCATCCAATCTGCATTCAATCTACGTGCAGTGGAAACAGGCCCTTTCTTTGTACTATTAATAAGTAAAACTTTGGAGTCCTGCGGTTGAATATTTTGATGTTGTAAAGTCGCACTGGCAGACGTGACTTGTGTTTGTAGTGCAGTATTGACAAATGCTGACTAATAGATTGTAGTTGGTACACATTTCACAATCTTCTTGTCATTTTTTTCCCTTAAATGTGAAACTTTGCCAAACTTGAATATGAATGATACTGTATATATATATATATTGGTATGACAGTCTGGCTAAGATGAATTTGTTCCACTGCAACTAATAGCTTTATCCAGTATTTTTCATTGCAACATAAAAATATGAAAAATATGCAGTCATTGATTTCCCGGCTCTCCTTCCTCCCTGTCTAGGAGAATCAATCAAACTTCCATTGTAAACTGTCCATAATCAATCTCAAATGTATTTATAGGGACTGCGAATTTGTAGTGTATTTATCGAATATACATGGAAATTGATCCCATGTTTGGCCTCACACAGAGCAATATGCTATGCAAAACAACTGAAGAGTTGGCTTTTTTAAACGCTAACAAACATCTATATGCGTTTAAAAGCAGCTGTACTGCAAATGCAAACTATACTGTAACCTTTTCTTCAAACCAATAACCTCTGTCTTAACCTTAAACAAAGGGAATGCATGCATTTGTGTAAAGGTTAGAACCACAATTGCCTCAGTCTGAAACTCGGTCTTTGCAGAATTAAGTTTGCTTGCGTGATTTAGATGGCGTAATGATAATTTCTAAGGCGAGAACCTTGTTGTGGTGAATTAGCCCAGTATAAAATCACGGCAGTCAACTTTGGAAACTAAAAGCCTCCATTTTGATAACCTTTTATTACTATTAGTGTTCCAGCTTGTTGTAATGTAAATGCAGAGGGTTAATAATTGTGTGCATGTAAATCTCTCAATACCTGTTTTCACTTTAAGTCACAGCATGATGAGCATGACCCCTACCCTTGTTTGTGTATGTATTTTAGAGTTGCAACAGTATGAAATTCCACGGTATGATAACCGTAAAAAAAATACCACGGTATGACGGTATTACGGTATACGGTATTATACAATTATTTGGACCCGGGGCCCCCCTCTGCAGCCAGTGGTAAGTGGCCGCAGCATAGGTAGCCAGGGATAGGTGTAGCCAGTATTAGGTGGCCGCAGTATAGGTAGGAGGGGATAGGTGTAGCCAGTAGTAGGTGCTCGCAGCAAAGGTAGCCAGGGAGAGGTGTAGCCAGTAGTAGATGCTGGCAGCATAGGTAGCCAGGGATAGGTGTAGCCAGTAGTAGATGCTCGTAGCATAGGTAGCCAAGGATAGGTGTAGCCAGTAGTAGGTGCTCGCAGCAAAGGTAGCCAGGGATAGGTGTAGCCAGTAGTAGGTGCTCGCAGCAAAGGTAGCCAGCGATAGGTGTAGCCAGTAGTAGGTGGCTGCAGTATTCGTAGCCAGGGATAGGTGTAGCCAGTATTAGGTGGCCGCAGTATAGGTAGGAGGGGATAGGTGTAGCCAGTAGTAGGTGCTCGCAGCAAAGGTAGCCAGGGAGAGGTGTAGCCAGTGGTAGATGCTGGCAGCATAGGTAGCCAGGGATAGGTGTAGCCAGTAGTAGATGCTTGTAGCATAGGTAGCCAGGGATAGGTGTAGCCAGTAGTAGGTGCTCGCAGCAAAGGTAGCCAGGGATAGGTGTAGCCAGTAGTAGGTGCTCACAGCAAAGGTAGCCAGGGATAGGTGTAGCCAGTAGTAGGTGCTTGCAGCAAAGGTAGCCAGGAATAGGTGTAGCCAGTAGTAGGTGCTAGCAGCAAAGGTGGCCAGGGATAGGTGTAGCCAGTAGTAGGTGCTCGCAGCAAAGGTAGCAAGGGATAGGTGTAGCCAGAAGTAGGTGCTCGCAGGATAGGTGTAGCCAGTAGTAAGTGCTCGCAGCAAATGTAGCCAGGGATAGGTTTAGCCAGTAGTAGGTGCTCGCAGCATAGGTAGCCATGGATAGGTGTAGCCAGTAGTAGGTGTATCCAGTAGTAGGTGCTCGCAGCAAAGGTAGCCAGAGATAGGTGTAGCCAGTAGTATGTGCTCGTAGCATAGGTAGCCAGAGATAGGTGTAGCCAGTAGTAGGTGCTCGCAGCAAAGGTAGCCAGGGATAGGTGTAGCCAATAGTAGCTGCTCGCAGCATAGGTAGCCAGAGATAGGTGTAGCCAGTAGTAGGTGCTCACAGCAAAGGTAGCCAGAGATAGGTGTAGCCAGTAGTAGGTGCTCGCAGGATAGGTGTAGCCAGGAGTAAGTGCTCGCAGTAAAGGTAGCCAGAGATAGGTGTAGCCAGTAGTAGGTGCTCGCAGGATAGGTGTAGCCAGTAGTAAGTGCTCGCAGTAAAGGTAGCCAGAGATAGGTGAAGCCAGTAGTAGGTGCTCGCAGGATAGGTGTAGCCAGTAGTAAGTGCTTGCAGCACAGGTAGCCAGGGATAGGTGTAGCCAGTAGTAGGTGCTCGCAGCATAGGGAGCCAGGGATAGGTGTAGCCAGTAGTAGGTGCTCGCAGCAAAGGTAGCCAGAGATAGGTGTAGCCAATAGTAGGTGCTCACAGCATAGGGAGCCAGAGATAGGTGTAGTAGCCAGAATTAGGTGGTTGCAGCACAGAGAGCCGGGAGGGAGGGAGAGGGGAAGCAGCAGCAGGGATAATTACTCACTTGCCGACAGCAAGGTCCTTCACCGATGTACGGGATTCATTCTACTTCCTGTTCTTGCATCATCTTGTAATAGCACCCAGGGGGGGCTGTTTCAGGGAAATGTGATGCAAGAACAGGAAGTTCATCAAGCCAGTACATCGTTCAGGACGGAGCTGGCTGCCTGCCTGCAAGTGAGCATTTGTATCCCAGCCGCTGTTCGTGCGCTCACTACTGCGTCGCATCCCCGCCACTACATCGCCCCGCCCACCCTGCCGCCTAAAACCGGTAGAAGGAGATTGTGCACGGTATGGTTACCATGCACAATCAAACCGTGGTATATCGTAAAACCGGTATACCGCGGCAACCCTAATGTATTTAAGCAGCAAATGTGGTCTGGTTATAGGCTTTTGCCCCTATGCCAGCATAGCACATTTATTTAACCACTTTACCCACCACTACAGTATATCTACGTCCTCTGTGACTTCATCTAAGCCACGAGTCAGTAGATATACATCTTGTAGCAGAAGCAGTGCTGTGCAGGATTGGGCTTGCTCCTTTGCACATTTCTGGCACTATCTGATGCAGCACTAATTGGTGAATGGAAATATATGTTTCCTGAGCTAATGAGATTAATTTTTACCATTAAAAACACATTTTCTTAGTTCATAGTGAAAAATACACTCTGTAGCATTATTTCAGAATCAAATATCTTCACCATAAATTGTGACAGGAACATAATCTAAGTTTTGTGATAAGCGGTAAGAATAGCCGAACAAAATGTGTGCTTTTTATCTACAGTAGCACATTTTATTTTTAAACTGGAATTGGTAAAACTGAGAAATGATGTTTTTTTTCAATTTTTTTCCTTGTTTTCTCATTAAAATTCATAGAAAACAAGATAGTCTGAAAAACTCGATGATGGCATGATCACATGATGGCCACACTTGATTTATGACCCTTGTGAGATGGGCCCCAAGGCTGTTAAGGGTACCAAGGGGAGGCAAGGGATAGGGTGTGAGCATTGGGGGGGGGGGGGGCATCAAAGTTTCGCTGGGGGACCCGACGAATTGTAGTTACACTACTGTATAGGAATACTGAAAGCCAGCAATTCTGGATTCCTCCTGGGTCTCAAAGACAAAAGCTAATGAGCTGCATAACCCTGCCCACTGTTCTAATGTAAGGTTTAATGGTTACCCTCTGTTTTTAAGAACCCAATACTGCATATAAAAGTTCAGCTATCCCAACAATTCCACCAGAAAGTGACTATCCCGTTATGGATGGACGCTGTTGGAAACACCAGCCAGCTTTATGTCTCCTAGAGACTTCAGTGGCAAAACGTCCTGTCTGAACCCGTCTCTGTCACTCACCATCAGTTACATTGCTGTTGCGTGCTGCTACAAAAATATCATCAGTTCTCAGTAGATAATAATAGATTTAAATTTAATCTGCAAAATCAGCACAAAATGCTGTTAAAAGTGGTCAGAGCTAGGAAGTCAGATGTAGAGATCTGAAGAGATGCAAACAGGAAATGGATGAATCATTCCGTTATGCACACACAAGCCTCAAATACAGTATCACGACCTTCTCATCCAAAAGTCTGGGAAGAGGCAATGGTATACTGTTGCATGGAATTGTTCATATTGTTCATATTGAATGGTATGTAAACATTAACATGTGCACATGATACAGGGCTGGATTTCCAGAAAGGCCACAAAGGCCCAGGCCTTGGATGGCAAGTGCATATGGGAGAGGGGCTGTAAATAGAATAGAGAGGTTGCAAATATGAAGCAACCCATAGAGATAGGGAGCTGCTGTCCAAGGCATCTGTGTATAACTGAAGGGATCTTACATATGGAACGGGGGGCTGCACATGGAATGGGAGCAGGCTGCTGTACATGAATGTTAAACTTGGAAGGGGCAGCACAAGGAATATGAGGGTGGCTGCTGTACATGGAAGGGGAGCCACAAGAAACTTTGCCTAGGCCCGGGAAAACTATAAATCCAGCCCTGGCGTCACACAAGGAAGCTTACATATTGCCTATTTGGTTGTCTTTTTTTCTGTTAAATTGGGCTTTGAAATGCTATTAAATTCTTAGTTGGGTGCCAGCTCTGGACGGTGTTAATGTTTTAATAGAAAATGGACACTTACTTGTCTTTTCCTTTAGGTTTGACCCCCTTGACTTCTCTATTCAGTAGCTGATTATGTGTCCAGAGCCTGCCCCCTCCCCTAATGTGGTGACTTCATTTTCTTTACACTGAAACCTCCCTGGAAGCCAGAAAGTCCCAGTACTTTTCACAAGTGCATGTGCAATAGAGGAATTCAGGTGCTACAGGGGGCCTGACAAAGTATTTATGAGGGTGGGGAACAGCTCAGCATGGACAGTAAGGTAACATTTGTCGGGGTCATACTAATTCACTCACCTTATACATACTACTAAAAAAAAACTAAAGTTTCTCTAAAGCCGTTTACAATTTCTTATTAATTGTGCTCTGCTCTATCAGTGATTAGTGTGTAGTCTTAACTTAAAAAGTGTTACTACAGTTTCCCTTTTTCTTACTTCTGCCCCTCCCTTACCTCAGATATCTGAGAATTCCTAAATACAATTTTAGAAGGTTCATGCAGCTAAAGATATAAAACTTCTGCATACATTTCAAACCTCTGCATTGCCTTTCAGTGATTAATTATGGATAGATGACTGGCAACCCCGCCTGCCATTTTTTGAAAATGTCAGCAGTGGGTTGTGTCAATATGTAGACTACATGTCCGAACAAGCATCTGTAACAGTATTAACGAAAATCCTTGCAAATGATAGAGCTGACCTTGGAGAGATTTCCTTTTTCTGAAATTATGGAATTTCCAGTGGCGTAGCTACAAACCTCTGGACCCCGATGCGGAATCTGGATGTGCCCCCCCCCCAGGGCAACAACAACCCCCCTCCCCTGGCAACACCCGACGCACACACATATCCAAATCCCTATAGCCAGCTATAGGTCCCCCCAGTATAGGTAGCCAGGCATAGGTAAGCCAGTATAGTTGCCCCCGGTATAGGTTAGCCAGGTAGGTGCCTCCAGCATAAGTAGCCAGTATAGTTGCCCCCAGTATAGGTTAGATAGGCAGGCGCCGCCGGTATAGGTTAGATAGATAGGTGCCCCCAGTACAGGTTAGCTAGGTGGGTGCCTCTAATATAGGTAGCCAGAATAGTTGTCCCCAGCATAGGTTAGATAGGTAGGTGCCCCCAGTATAGGTTAGTTAGGTAGGTGCCTCCAATATAGGTAGCCAGTATAGTTGCCACCTGTATAGGCTAGCTAGGTGCCCCGAATACAGGTTAGACAAGTAAGTGCCTCCAGGTTAGATAGGTAGGTGCCCCCCAGTATAGGTTAGATTAGGTAGCTGCCCCCCAGTATAGGTTAGATGAGGTAGGTGCCCCCCAGTATAGGTTAGGTAGCTGCCCCCCAGGATAGATTAGGTATCTTTCCCCCAGGATAGATTAGATTAGGTAGCTGCCCCCAGGATAGGTTAGAGTAGGTAGCTGCCCCCCAGGATAGGTTAGAGTAGGTAGCTGCCCCCCAGGATAGATTAGGTAGCTGCCCCCCAGGATAGGTTAGATTAGGTAGCTGCCCCCCAGGATAGGTTAGATTAGGTAGCTGCCCCCCCCCCCTAGATAGGTTAGGTAGGTAGCTGCCCCCCCAGGATAGGTTAGGTAGGTAGCTGCCCCCCCAGGATAGGTTAGGTAGGTATCTGCCCCCCCCCAGGACAGGTTAGGTAGGTAGCTGCCCCCCAGGATAGGTTAGGTAGGTAGCTGCCCCCCCAGGATAGGTTAGGTAGGTAGCTGCCCCCCCAGGACAGGTTAGGTAGGTAGCTGCCCCCCCAGGATAGGTTAGGTAGGTAGCTGCCCCCCAGGATAGATTAGGTAGCTGCCCCCCAGGATAGGTTAGATTAGGTAGCTGCCCCCCAGGATAGGTAGGTAGCTGCCCCCCAGGATTAGGTAGGTAGGTAGGTAGGTAGGTTCCCCCCCCCCATAATGAAGGGGGGAGCCGCAGCTGCGGGGAGAGCAGCCCGACCTCTCCCTCCCTTCCTCTCCCCGGGCCCCCCCCCTTCAAATGCAGAGTGCGCGGCGCACGGAAGCGCTGTAGGCAGAACTCACCTCCGTCCCTGCGCCGCTGGTCTCCTTCCGCTCTGTATAGATGTTGTTACACACTGCTTCCTGTTTAGCCGGAAGCAGTGTGTAACAACATCTATACAGCGAGAGGAGATCAGCGGCGCTTGGAACGCAGGGACGGAGGTGAGTTTCAGCCTACAGCGCTTCCGTGCGCGTCACTCTGCATCTGAAGGGGGGGGGGGCCCGGGGAGAGGAAGGGAGGGAGAGGTCGGGCTGCCCTCCCCGCGGCTGCGGCTCCCCCCTCCCAATAGCGCGCACGGCGCACGGGCCGCACTCAGTCCTGGCCGCACTACAAAAAGACATGGGCCCCCCGGGCCCCTCCCCCGCCTCTTCAGGAGCCGGGCCCAGTCGCGCATGCGACCGCTGCGACCTCTATTGCTACGCCCCTGGGAATTTCACTTTAGCCACGTCAAGGACAATATATCCAGCAGTGTGGACTCTGAACTCTTTGTTACTTGGCCATCTATGGCATTATTAGAGTACTATTTTAAATAAAGAATGTGGTACATCAGTCATAAACAAGACATTTGGTATTTTGAAGCACTTACTTGTGAAACTTGAGGCTTCTGAGATTGGGCTGGTGGTTGAAGAAAGTTCCTCATAGGATGTATCAGAGGCTTCTGAGACTGTACTGGTGGTAGAGGAGGGTTCAAATGGTGTACCAGAGGCTTCTGGGACTGGGCTGGTGGTTGAGGAGCGTTCAAAGGTTGTACTGGAGGCTTCTGGGACTGGGCTGGTGGTTGAGGAGCGTTCAAAGGTTGTACTGGAGGCTTCTGGGACTGAGCTGGTGGTTGAGGAGTGTATAATGGTTGTACTGGACGCTTCTGGGACTGGGTTGGTGGTTGAGGAGCGTTCAAAGGTTGTACTGGAGGCTTCTGGGACTGAGCTGGTGGTTGAGGAGTGTATAATGGTTGTACTGGAGGCTTCTGGGACTGGGTTGGTGGTTGAGGAGGGTGAGCAGGAGTGACCAAAGGTGCCTGAAGAGTTAAGAAATATATATTATTTCACGATTTACCAAAGCTTTCCATCCCCCTGTACCTTTTCGAAGTGTTACCCTAATGACACTACAGAATGACATCACTGAATACTATAGAAAATTTGGGCAGTAAAGATGAGTTATTGCTGATGGTTCAGTACTGAAAGTGAAGTGAATTCAAAAATTTTGTTTTAATCTGTCACCAGAACAGGAGTTGGAAATAAGTCTCCAAATGTGAGTACCTCTACCAGGGGCTTGATTCACAAAGCAGTGCTAACCTACTTAGCACGTCTAAAGTCTTTAGACGTGCTAACCAGGGTGCTAAGTAGGTTAGCACCGGATTTCTCAATCAGGTCGCGCGCAAAGTTTTGGCGCGCAAAGTTTTACGTGCGCAAAGTCCTGTGCGCGCGCTAAGTTCCATAGGCTTTAATGGGCACTTTGCACGGTGCGCCCTGCGCTCTGTGCAGTGCGCGCGTAAAACTTTACGCGCATAAAGTTTTACCCGCATAAAGTTTTGCGCGCGAAAAGCTGGTTTAGACGTGCTAAGGGGGTTTTCACAGGCGTGCTAACAGTTAGCACCGCTTTGTGAATCAAGCCCCTGGTGTGATTTCCTCTTCCTTTAGGCCTCGTTCTGCTAGATACAGCTTTTTCCATTGATTCCAATGTAACAACTTCTAGGGCTTGATTCACAAACCCGTGCTAACTGTTTAGCACGGGGCGTGCTAAACAGTTGGCATGTGAAGTGCCGCTCGTGGACTTTTGCGCGCGCAATCTGCGCACGATCACGCGGACTTTTGCACGCGACCACGCGGACTTTTGCACATGCAAAAATCCACGTGATTGCGTGCAAATGTCCGCGATCGCGGGACTTTGCGCGCGCAAAAGTCCACGAGCGGCACTTCACGTGCTAACTGTTTAGCACGCCCCGTGCAAACAGTTAGCACGGGTTTGTGAATCAAGCACCATATCTATATGCTTTGTTAGGCTCTGAACACGCTAGCGCGCTTCTGTCCGTTTTTTATCGGCACATCAATGATGTTACAGACTGACACGCATTTCTTAAAAGTAGACAGAAGCCCACAACTGTCCGTTTGAGAAACGTGGTGTTGCATGCATTTGTGTGCGATGTGCTGTGAAGCGCACAGCAATGCAAGTAAAGGGGTGCGGTTTTTTAGCGCATAGGAGGGCATAGCAATGCACTTTGGAGATGCGGTTATTTTACCCTTAATTTAAAAAAAATGTTCAAATGAAAACAAATCTTTATTGACCACTACTAAATCAAATAAGAAAAATTTATGCTGAACAAAAACGCTTTCAAGCACATTTAAGCACATGTGGGTCCTCTTAAAAAAAAAAACTCACCGCAACGCACTGAAATGCGTTATGCAATGCACATCAATGCATGCCTTTTTTATTATGTGCTTAAATACGTCTCTGAACACACCCACTGTGAACGACGCCTTCCTCTAGCTTAGTGTTACCACTCTGGGACAGGAAGTAGATAGGAGACTTCCTCAACATGATCAAAAATAGCTACAAAATCCTACTAAACATTCAAACCATTTCTATATCATACAAGTACTGTACCACTCCCTTAAATTTTGGGTTGAGATGAAATGTTCCTGTGGCTTATGTCCTGTCCACAGGCCACTAGCTTCCTTCCTGAGCCATCCTCCCCTCCAACCAGGAACTGACAATCCAAGTGCTTTTACTTGGTGTGAAAATCAGGCTATAATCTACCGACTATGCATGGACACACACGTTAAAGCTTCCCAGTACCTTTACTCTGCTACCTCCAGATTAAACACCTTGTACAAAAAATTGTTGGTAAAAAGAAAGATCTGCTGTCCTTGAAGAGTACCTATGGTCAAAATGGCAGAGCCTGTAATGGCAGGCTCTGTCTAAATGATGGAGGACTGAGGTCGGATACCTGTCCTGGCATAATACCTCCAGGCAGGTGATCGCTCTACTTCCCCTTCGAGTTGGACCTGGTCAAGGCTCTGGCCACGCCGACCTGCATTGCCCAAGCCCAGCCCTAATTAGTGGCTGCCGTGCTGAGGGTGAGCCGCAGTAATGCAGGCAGAGGTTTCTGAGAAGCTTTGGCAGTGTTCCGTAACATGGCCACATCTGCACTGCTGAGAGCATCACCTGTAACCTGAAGTCATCAGGACAGGTTAGTATTTAATCCCCCATCCATTCTTAATAACCGGATGGTAAATTATTTAGTCTGTGATTTCCCATTAAGGAAATGGGCTGCACCACATCTTACCTGAGGTGTTGAAGAATAATGATACTGTGGCTCTTTTGCTTTGTGTCGGAAATAGAAAATGGAGTTGAATAGTCCTGAGGTTCTCTCACAGCTCCTGGCATAAATATGGTAAATGTGTCAGTTATCATCGTATCAATGAAAATTGATAAGTACTCATTCAGCCTACTTCTAATAGCTAGATTCCCATCTGTAAAAAGCTTGCCAGCCACCAAGAGAAGCTACTGAGCCCGCCCCAAGTCTACAACAGAGAGATCTCATTGGCCTAGATTCACTAACCGGCGCTAAGCCGGTTAGTGAGCCTTAACACTTTGTGGGCACAAACCAGGGCGTTAGGTTGTGTGCACCCACACATCGCGCACAGCACCGCACACTTTGTGTGCAGCATGGTGCACGGATAATGGGTGAGTGATTACCATTTTGTATTTTTATCTGAACTGAATGTGCCGATTGGCTTTTAATAATCAGACCCTTGGGAAATATTACAAGGTATGAAGTGTACCTGATACATGAAGGCAAAATAGGAACAAATAATATATACCACATTTTTCAGACTACAAGATGCACCTGACCATAAGACCCACCTAGGTTTAGAGACCGGAAAAAAAAAAACGGGAAAAAAATATATACTAAACCTGGTGCGTTCATGGTGCAGGGTTGTCTTGTGGATGTACTCCCTTAATTATTTTGTCCTCTTTGTACTTCTTGTGCCCTCCTTGTACCTCTTATGTCCTCCACTGCCCCCCTTGAGTCCTCCTGTGTCTCCCAATGCATGTGTCCGACCTCTCTCCCCCTTGTGTCCTTCTCTGTTCCCCTTATGTTCTCCTCTATGCCCTTTTGCGTCCTTCTGTGTCCCCCCCCCCCCCCCCGGGTACCCGTGTCCTCCCTTATCACCCCAGGTCAGTGGTTTGTATCAGTGGGCATTCATAAGTTGGGAATCCCTGCATTCAGACTATTAGACGCAGTTACTTTTTCTCCCCACATTTGTGGGGAGAAAAAGTGCGTCTTATAGTCCAAAAAATACAGTATATTTATTTCAGTAGTAGATTATCCAGAGACTTTCTCTCGTCCCCTTTGAGCTTGTCATTCCAGGGCCAAGAACCTCTGAACCTATGTAACAACAGCTTGTCAAATAAGTTTGCGTGGCAGCAAATTGTGCATATCTTTTTCCTTCATGTACAAACAGCTCCATGCTACAGTGCAGGTGCAAGCTGTGCAGTGCGGCTGTGCTTGTTCAGGGATGGTAGCATGGCAGTGCCGGAGAAAAGGTCCTGGAGACAAGCGGTACACTGAAGAATGATTGGAGAAGCCTCAGGTGGATCCAGAGGTTTCTCTCTACTGAGGTATTAAACCTTTTATTGTAGGACCACATTGTGGCTTATAATTTTCTTAGGGTTGGTGTCATGTCTCTCTAGGACCTGCCATTTCACCTCATTGGCCAAAAAAAGGAATGCAAGGCATAGTGGAAATGTAAACAACATTAAAAATCTTATAGAAATCGTAGAAACTATTCACTCTAACCAGTAAAAATATGATCTCACTTAATGTTGAATCCTCAAGACTTTATCCTAAATATAAGTATCCAACCCTCCTCCACCAATGCAATCATACCTGATATTCCTTCGCTGTGACCTCTTGTAAAGTATAAACAATACAGCAGCTACAAGGATCAGGAGTAGGATGACAGAGAGGGCAATGTAGCCAGACTCTAATAGGGGAAAAAAATGAGAAGATCTTTAATGAACAGATGTGATCGCAACACAACTGGTAAAATATGAAACTGTGTCAAACTCAGAAACAGTATTTTACTTTTATCCTGATTTTGTCACTTTAGAATAACAGGAAAACCAGAATCAATCCAGACCTCTTATTTATTGTTGTATTTAGAAGCTGGGCCTAGGAGAAGGCAAGAGAAGCCTTGATGGCACTTCAATAGCCCAGTCCCTCAGGCTTGCTGCCTATGTAATACTGTAATCCATTGACAAACTATCCTCCCCCTGTCACCTCCACCTAAAAAACATCTACCACACCCGCCTCTTTCTCACACAGGATGCTCCCAAACTTCTGGTGCATGTCCTGATTATTTCACAAGTAGACTATTGCAACTTTTTGCTCTGTAGCCTTCCCACTAACCGTTTAGCCCCCCTGCAGTCCATCATGAACTCTGCTGCATGACTCTGCTCGTCATCCACCTCTCCTCCTGCTTCTCCAGCCCAATCCCCCTCTGTCAGTCCCTTTACTGGCTGCCAGTTATACAAAGGATACAATTCAAATTCCTTACCTACAAAGCTCTTTGCAACCTAGCTCCAGTTCTTATGTAAATAAACTACTTTCCTTATACCATCCTACATGCAATCTCTGCTACACTAACAATATTCTCCTGTCTTACTCTCTAGTCACCTTATTTAATTCCCCTCCCCTTTCTGAAACTCCCTCCCCCAACACATCTGCCACTCACCTACAATTTTTTTTACGCACACTGAAAACTCAACTCTGCATACACTGAAAACTCAACTCTTCAGGCAAGAATATTCCCTTACCTTGGACACTTTGGCCTTGAACACCATTTTATCATCCCATACACAACTTACCTTCACCTATTATCCTAACCCTTAGCACTTCAGACTTTAAGGCCAATTGGCCAGGCTCTCTTCTCCTTCTGTCTCTCAATGCTGTGTAATATGTGTACATTCTTCCACCCCCATGTAAAATCTGTAGTTCATTTGATCATTGCATCAGTTTTAATTCACCATTGTCTTGTAATGTTAACTGTTGTATTGTTTATATTGTATTGTTATACATTTTATTCTGTTACAGCGCCACAGAAGATGTTGGTTCTGTATATGAATCAATAATAATAATAATGAGGTGTATGTATGTGTGTACAATGTGCATGTTCTGCGCATGAAGTGCATGTATGAGTTTGTGTGTGCAATGCATGGAGTGTGTAAATGTCTGTGCATTGTGTGTGGATGAGGTTTATGTATGTGTGCACAGTGTATGCAATGCATGGAGTGTGTAAATGTCTGTGCATTGTGTGTGGATGAGGAGTATGTATGTGTGCACAGTGTGCAATGCATGGAGTGCATGTATGTGAATGTGTGCAGTGCATAAAGTGTGTATAGTGTGCCTGTGTGAACATGGAGTGTGTGGGTGTGTGTTGTGGGGTGTTTTTTCTTCTTGATTTTGTCACTTACGGAATTGCTTCAGGGTTCTGGTGTCACAGTTTGGGGGTGCCCAGCCTTCTTCACAATGACACTTTTGTTCATGGTCACATACCTGCTAAATAAACAGTGGACTGAACTTTTCTGTTCCTAATATAACAAAATAATGCAATACAATTCCAGTAATGTCTAGAGACGTATTTACTTTTGTGAGATATGTATGTACAGCAGTGGCGTACCTAGGGCATTTGACACCTGGTGATGGGTATTAAATGACCAGAGCAGGAAAAAGGGGTGCATGCGGTAAGTGGACTATTTAAGGGTGGCCATACGATTCAATACAATTTATCATTCTTTGGGCGCATCAGCGGAAATGTGGGCGCCCGCTCTGTAGAACGACATTTATCATTTTAACTAACTTAAAAATGTTAATTACCATTTTTAAGTCACACATTATATCCTGCTCCCCCTTTTCATGAAAGATGCAGGGAATGTATTGTAATTTTGGGGCGCCTGCTCTGTAACTCACTTAAAAACGGTAATTACCATTTTAACTCAAATATTATCTCTGTTGTCTCTTGCCTTCCCCCTTTTGATGAAATTTCTAATGTAGTGTAACCTATTAAATCACTATAGATGAACATATATGATGCTTACGTTAAACATTCTTAAACAGCGGATGGCGCTATTTAACAGAATACACATGAAGACAACTTAAAGGAGCACTATGGCGAAAAATTGTAAAATGTAAAATATGTGCAAACAAACAATAAGAAGTACATTTTTCCATAGTAAAATGAGCCATAAATTACTTTTCTACTATGTTGCTGTCACTTACAGTAGGTAGTTGAAATCTGACAGAAGCGACAGGTTTTGGACTAGTCCATCTCTTCATGGGGGGATTCTCAGTGATTTATTTATTTTCAAAAGCACTTAGTGAATGGCAGTTGCTCTGTCCAACTGCCAAAAAACTGTGTAGCGAGTAGGGAAGCTGTCCAGCATCATTGTTTAAATCATTTTTAGGGAATATCTTTATAAAGAATAAAAGCCTTGCTGAGAATCCCCTATGAAGAGATGGACTAGTCCAAAACCTGTTGCTTCTGTCAGATCTCTACTACCTACTGTAAGTGACAGCAACATAAGAGAAAAGTAATTTATGGCTCATTTTACTCTGGAAAAAATGTACTTCTTATTTGTCTAGGTTTGCACCTATTTAAAATGTTTCAATTTTTCGCGATAGTGCCCCTTTAATTACTTCAGCCATAAAACAATATTTAACACATTTAGGATTTTCCTGGTACACAAAGTGGTAAAGTTGCATTATGGTAAAACCTAATTTTATTAAAAAATGGATAAATGAGAAGCCAAACTTATTGACAATAAGGCACCAGAGCAGAGACAGGGGGAGTATTGGAGCAGAGTGCTCGCAAAACAGCGAGTCACATAAAACAGCCAGTTTAAAATTGTTAATTACCAATGTCTCAGAACAATATTTTACTTCAACGGTACTGTGCGCCCTTATTTCCATGTGCCTTTTTTGTATGTATGCATTAAATGACACCCCCCACCCCATCCCCACATTCCCCCCAAAAAAGGAAAGGAGTGAGTGTGGCATGCTAAGTGCGCCATGGTGGGTAATGCCAGGTATAGGTGCCCCCAGCATAGGTAGCATGGAATAGTTGCCCTCAGTATTGGTAGCCTGGAATAGTTGACTGCAAGTATAGGTAGCGTAGTATAGTTGCCCCCAGTATAGGTAACCTGTAGTAGTTGCCCTCATTATAGGTGGCCTGGAATGGTTGTCCCCAGTATAGGTAGCCATGAAGAGTATACTAGGAACTGGAAGACATGGCAGTACATATAGCCAGATCCCCCTGTATATAGCCAGTATATATAGTCAGATCCCCACAAATATAGCCAGATCCCCTGTATATAGTCAGACCCCCCTGTATAGAGTCAGATCCCCTGTATATAGCAAGTGTACGTAAACAGATCCCCCTTGTATATAGCCAGTATATATCCAGATCCCCTCCGTATATATAGCCAGTGTATATAACCAGTGTATTTAGTCAGATCCCCCTTGTATATAGCCAGTATATATAGTCAGATCCCCTCTGTATGTAGTCAGATCCCCCTTGTATATAGCCAGATCCCCCTGTATACAGCCAGTGTATGTAGTCAGATCCCCCTTGTATATAGCCAGTGTATATAGCCAGATCCCCCCTGTATACAGCCAGTGTATGTAGTCAGATCCCCCTTGTATATAGCCAGTATATATAGTCAGATCCCCTCAGTATATAGTCAGATCCCCCTGTATATAGTCAGACCCCCTTTATATAGTCAGATCCCCCTGTATATAGCAAGTGTACGTAAACAAATCCCCCTTGTATATAGCCAGTATATATCCAGACCCCCCTCCCCCGTAGCCATGAAGAGTATAGGTAGCCATGAAGAGTATAGAGCAACTGGAAGACATGGCAGTACATATAGCCAGATCCCCCTGTATATAGCCAGTATATATAGTCAGATCCCCACAAATATAGCCAGATCCCCTGTATATAGTCAGACCCCCCTGTATAGAGTCAGATCCCCTGTATATAGCAAGTGTACGTAAACAGATCCCCCTTGTATATAGCCAGTATATATCCAGATCCCCTCCGTATATATAGCCAGTGTATATAACCAGTGTATTTAGTCAGATCCCCCTTGTATATAGCCAGTATATATAGTCAGATCCCCTCTGTATGTAGTCAGATCCCCCTTGTATATAGCCAGATCCCCCTGTATACAGCCAGTGTATGTAGTCAGATCCCCCTTGTATATAGCCAGTGTATATAGCCAGATCCCCCCTGTATACAGCCAGTGTATGTAGTCAGATCCCCCTTGTATATAGCCAGTATATATAGTCAGATCCCCTCAGTATATAGTCAGATCCCCCTGTATATAGTCAGACCCCCTTTATATAGTCAGATCCCCCTGTATATAGCAAGTGTACGTAAACAGATCCCCCTTGTATATAGCCAGTATATATCCAGACCCCCCTCCCCCGTATATATAGCCAGTGTATATAACCAGTGTATTTAGTCAGATCCCCCTTGTATATAGTCAGTATATATAGTCAGATCCCCTCTGTATATAGCCAGATACCCCTGTATATAGCCAGATCCCCCCTGTATACAGCCAGTGTATGTAGTCAGATCCCCCTTGTATATAGCCAGTGTATATAGTCAGATCCCCCCTGTACATAGCCAGTGTATTTAGTCAGATCCCCCTTGTATATAGCCAGTATATATAGTCATATCCAACCATGCATATAGCCAGATCCCCCCTGTATACAGCCAGTGTATATAGTTAGATCCCCCTGTAAAAATCCAGAGTATATAGCCATATTCCCCTGTATATAGCCAGTGTATAAAGTCAGATCCCCCCTGTATATAGCCACTGTATATAGCCAGATCCTCTCTCCATATAAAGCCAGTGTATATAGTACTTCACACTGCAGCGGTGACCTGCGGTGAAGGCAGTTTGAGTTGCACAGTAACAACGCTGCCGTATACAGGAAGTGATCTCTGTTTACTTTTTGTATACGGCGGCACCTTTACTGTGCAACTCAAACTGCCTTCACCGCAAGTCACCACTGCAGTGTGAAGTATGGCACGGCAGTATGGCAGTAGGGCATGCCAGCACAGGGGATTCGACTTTGTGGAGGAGGGAACCAGGAGCCAGCAGAGGGGGCAAAGCAGTGGCGGGGAGTGGGGAGCAGGTGACCAGGCCCGTGACTGAGGCTGAAAGATGGTCTGTTGTCACCACCGCCGCACGCTGAGACCGGGGGCAGGGCGCTCCTTCCACCACCCTCTTTGGATGCCACTGATGTACAGCTGCAATACCAATGGGTGAAACATTTCATTGAACTGTATTTCAAATTTGCCAGCAATATTTTGATCGCTTTTAAGGGCTAAAATTCATTGACAATTGATTGAAAGAACTTACTAACACTTTTACTTTATAATTGTTTTACATCATTTTTGCGGAAAATTTTTGTTCATGCCTAATGTGAATTTATGGTGTGAAATGGCTGCCAATCTCCGAAGAAGCTTGTTAAAGTGGACCTGAACTCTTGCACTGGCCAGAAGGAAAACATAAAGAAATTTTATTATTATTATTATTTAGTATTTATATAGCGCCAACATATTACGCAGCGCTGTACAGTGTATATATATATATATATATATATCTTGTCACTAACTGTCCCTCAAAGGAGCTCACAATCTAATCCCTACCATTGCCATATATCATGTAGTGTAAGTACTGTAGTCTAGGGCCAATTTTTAGGGGGAGCCAATTAACTTATCTGTATGTTTTTGGAATGTGGGAGGAAACCGGAGTGCCCGGAGGAAACCCACGCAGACACGGAGAGAACATACAAACTCTTTGCAGATAGTGCCCTGGCTGGGATTCGAACCAGGGACCCGGAGCTGCAAGGCGAGAGAGCTAACCACTACGCCACCGTGCTGCCCATAAAAAAATGGACCCTGTATGTATTTAAAGAGTTTAGCCTGTCTAATTCCCCCTCATCTGTGACTAATCACCACTGTAATTGGATCTCTCAGCTGTGTCAGCTGGCTGCCACGGCAGAGCAGCTAATTGGTAAACACAGGATGTTAACCCTATTTCTGCTTCCACGCAAGCAGGAAGTAGACACACTGCAGATTTATTGCATGATTTGTATCAGCTGTAACAAAGAAAATGTTTTTTCTATAAAAAGTGGATCCGAGATAAACTTTTACTCATTGCATAATTGTGTTCCTTTCATATAGTTCATAGGGCATTCCTCAAGTACTTGTTTTTTGTTTTAATACTCTAATTCCCTGTAAACTAAACACGCTTCACCTTCAGCTTCTCCAGTATGCCTTGGCACTTTGAGCCTTAGTAGCAAGGGCTTATGGGAGCTCAGTCTGGGCAGGAGGAGGTTACTAGCCAGAGATTTCAGAGGCAGAGGGGAGGACGGAGGAGGAGAGGGGAGTGAAGTTTTCACAGGCTGAGGGCTGGAGATGCAGATCAGCTTGCCTGTGTGTAATGTGACAAACAGAACATGGCCGCTCTCATTGTATCACAGGACTAAATAGTCATACAGCTGTTTGCAGCTAGATTTGCTATGTAAACTATCTAAACCTTAGAGAAGATATATAGACAAGTTACTTGTTATAGTTAGTTTTTCATTGTGGATCCACTTTAAAGGTTATTATTCTGTTGCTTATCTTTTAAAGCAGAGAGGAAATTCTGAATCAGGTCAATTTTAAGCGAGATTTAGGTGGATTCGCCTCAAGACCAAACTTGAAAATAATTTTGCTTGTGCATCCCTACTGGCAAGCTATATAGAAACAACTATCTTTGCTGAAGTTCTCACCGCATGTCCAGGGCAGTTGACAGAGCATGTGAAGGTAGTGACAGGGACACATTTACCTTTTAAACATACCTGTAAAATGAAAAAATGTACATCAGCACTCTATACTTCACACACAAATACAACAGCTTCATAGCTGGACTGCAGATGCCCCCAAAATAAAAGCAATAAAGCAATAAACATAATGTAAGTGCATCAAAGTAACTAGAGGTGTAGGGATCACTATAGCAGCCATAGCGACTGCTATGGGGCCCATAGCCAAGGGGGGCCCAGTGGCAATAGCTGGAAGCGATAAAGGGGTCTGCAGTGGACCCCCTGAGGTGCAGAGTAATGTGAGCAGAGCAAAGGAGGGCAGTTATCTACAGTGATGAGCACAAATTTTGCATCGACATTTGCAATTACAATGCGAAATCGTAATGCAAAATTTCAGGAAAGCCTCCTAAGGGTTTTTTTCCCCCTTCAGGACCAGAGCAATTTTCACCTTTCAGTGCTCCTC
Organism: Hyperolius riggenbachi; assembly: GCF_040937935.1. Classification (NCBI taxonomy): domain Eukaryota; kingdom Metazoa; phylum Chordata; class Amphibia; order Anura; family Hyperoliidae; genus Hyperolius; species Hyperolius riggenbachi. The sequence goes on along the minus strand of NC_090648.1, from coordinate 106,420,097 downwards.
CCATTCATTTACCAATAACTTTAAAGCTACTTATCACAACAAAATTATCCATTTCTTGTTTTTTTGCCACCAATTAGGCTTTCTTATTTTAAGTTTAAATACATTTTTAAGGGGAATAATAATAAAAAAAATGGAAAAAAAATATTCCTGAATGTTTGGCCATTCCAGTTTTAAAATATAACGTTCTACTGTGGATAAAACCCACAAATTGTATGTGCCCATTTTTTCTGGTTATTGCAAAGTTTAAAATACTTCCCTAGTACAATGTATGGTAACAATATTTTATTTGGAAATAAAGGTGTATTTTTTTCTGTTTTGAGGCTATAATTGTAAAATTAACAGTAATATACCCCCATGACATACAAATTAAGGGCCCGTTTCCACTAGTGCGATGCGATTTCTTTGCGGAAAACTCATAAACGAATTTGCATGCGGATGCAAATTCGTATGTGTTTGTATGCAAATTTTCATGCGAATTTGCATGCGTTTTCGTGTATTTTTGTAAGTATGCGATTTTTACCATGCCATTGCATGTGTGCTTTTACATTGATTTTACACGAAAACGTATGCAAATTCGCATGAAAAAGTCGCATAGCGAAAACGCATGTGAATTTCCTATTAAATACATTACATGTGAATCTGATGGCTCTGCTGTGCAATTTTTCTCTGCACAGTCCACCGCACAGATTTCCTGACAAGTGGAAACAAGCCCATTGACTATTATTGGCTATGTGAATCTGCATGCAGAAAACACATGCAGATTCGCTGTAGTGTAGTGTAGTGTAGCAATTTTTTTCTGCACAGTCCACCGCACATATTTCCTGACAAGTGGAAACAAGCCCATTGACTATTATTGGCTATGTGAATCTGCATGCAGAAAACACATGCAGATTCGCTGTAGTGGAAACGGGCCCTAACATAACTATTTATGTATTTTCTTAACATATATATGTATATATGTATACACACACATATATATGCACATTTTTTATTTGGGCAACTTCGCACATTTTCTTCCTGCTGTATACTAATATTACGCAAAATAATGCGTGCATGTGTAACTTTGTTTGTTACAATGACCACATGCATCTCATTGATGCTGGTGATCATTGACACCGGCACTAGAGATGGGCCGAACGGTTCGCCGGCGAACGGTTCCACGCGAACTTCGGTGGTTCGCGTTCGCGTCCCGCTGGCGAACCTTTGCGGAAGTTCGGTTCGCCCCATAATGCACCTTGAGGGTCAACTTTGACCCTCTACATCACAGTCAGCAGGCCCAGTGTAGCCAATTAGGCTACACTAGCCCCTGGAGCCCCACCCCCCTTATATAAGGCAGGCAGCGGCGGCCATTACGGTCACTCGTGTGCTGCCTGCGTTAGTGAGAGTAGGGCGAGCTGCTGCAGACTGTCTCTCAAGGAAAGATTAGTTAGGCTTAACTTTTTCCTGGCTGGCTGCATACCTGTTCTGTGAATCCACCACTGCATACCTGTACTGTGAACCCACCACTGCATACCTGTTCAATGAACCTGCCACTGCATACCTGTTCTGTGAACCCATCACTGCATACCTGTTCAGTGAACCTGCCACTGCATACCTGTGCTGTGAACCCACCACTGCATACCTGTTCTGTGAACCCACCACTGCATACCTGTGCTGTGAACCCATCACTGCATACCTGTTCAGTGAACCTGCCACTGCATACCTGTGCTGTGAACCCATCAATGCATACCTGTTCAGTGAACCTGCCACTGCATACCTGTGCTGTGAACCCACCACTGCATACCTGTTCTGTGAACCCACCACTGCATACCTGTGCTGTGAACCCACCACTGCATACCGGTTCTGTGAACCCACCACTGCATACCTGTTCTGTGAACCCACCACTGCATACCTGTTCAGTGAACCCACCACTGCATACCTGTTGTGTTCAGTGAACCCGCCACTGCATGCCTGTTCTGTTCAGTGGACCCGCCACTGTATACCTGTTTAGTGAACCCGCCACTGCATACCTGTTGTGTTCAGTGAACCTGCCACTGCATACCTGTTCTGTGAACCCGCCACTGTATACCTGTTCTGGTTAGTGAACCCGCCACTGTATACCTGTTCAGTGAACCCGCCACTGCATACCTGTTGTGTTCAGTGAACCCGCCACTGTATACCTGTACTGTTCAGTGAACCCGCCACTGCATACCTGTTCAGTGAACCCGCCACTGCATACCTGTTGTGTTCAGTGAACCCGCCACTGCATACCTGTTGTGTTCAGTGAACCCGCCACTGCATACCTGTTGTGTTCAGTGAACCTGCCACTGCATACCTGTACTGTTCAGTGAACCCGCCACTGCATACCTGTTCTGTTCAGTGAACCTGCCACTGTATACCTGTACTGTTCAGTGAACCCGCCACTGCATACCTGTTGTGTTCAGTGAACCCACCACTGCATACCTGTTCAGTGAACCCACCACTGCATACCTGTTGTGTTCAGTGAACCCGCCACTGCATACCTGTTCTGTTCAGTGGACCCGCCACTGTATACCTGTTCAGTGAACCCACCACTGCATACCTGTTGTGTTCAGTGAATGTGCCACTGCATACCTGTTCTGTAAACCCGCCACTGTATACCTGTTCTGTTCAGTGAACCCGCCACTGTATACCTGTTCAGTGAACCCGCCACTGCATACCTGTTGTGTTCAGTGAACCCGCCACTGTATACCTGTACTGTTCAGTGAACCCGCCACTGCATACCTGTTCAGTGAACCCGCCACTGCATACCTGTTGTGTTCAGTGAACCCACCACTGCATACCTGTTGTGTTCAGTGAACCCGCCACTGTATACCTGTACTGTTCAGTGAACCCGCCACTGCATACCTGTTCAGTGAACCCGCCACTGCATACCTGTTGTGTTCAGTGAACCCGCCACTGCATACCTGTTGTGTTCAGTGAACCCGCCACTGCATACCTGTTGTGTTCAGTGAACCCGCCACTGCATACCTGTTGTGTTCAGTGAACCCACCGCATCAGTGCGCATACCTGTGCAGTTAAGTGAACCCACCTACCTACGTGAGTGCACGCAGTGTGATATACCACTCCGTGCATACCCGATATGGACAAAACAGGTAGAGGAAGAGGTAGTGCCAGAGCCAGAGGAAGGCCACCCGGCAGGTCTGCGCGAGGTCGTGTAAATGTAATTTCGTGTGGATCTGGCCCACAGTACAGTGCTCGGAAGAAGGCACGTCCCATCACCTCCCAAGATTGTCAGGACGTGGTTGAGTATTTAGCGACACAGAACACCTCATCTTGCTCAGCCACCAGCGCTACTACTAGCACCACTTCCGCTGCATTTGACACTTCGCAAGAATTATTTAGTGGTGAAATCACTGATGCACAGCCATTGTTGTTACAGCCAGATGATTTTTCACCAGCTCATATGTCTGCGTTACGCGGCAACACTATGGATGTAACGTGTAAGGAGGATGAAGGACCTACTGATGGTGCATGTTTGGATTTTTCTGAGGCAAGCGAAGCTGGGCAGGATGATTACGATGCTGACGATGATAGGGATCCTCTGTATGTTCCCAATAGAGGAGATGAAGAGGGGGACAGTTCAGAGGGGGAGTCAGAGAGTAGTAGGAGGAGAGAAGTTGCTGAAAGAAGCTAGGGCAGCTCTTCGTCAGAAACAGCTGGTGGCAGAGTCCGGCACCATGTATCGCCACCTATGTACAGCCAGCCAACTTGCCCTTCAGCATCAGCTGCTGAGGTCCCCACAGTGCCCACATCCCAGGGTGGCTCAGCGGTGTGGACATTTTTTAATGTGTGTGCCTCAGATCGGACCAAAGCCATCTGTTCGCTCTGCCAACAAAAATTGAGCCGTGGAAAGGCCAACACTCACGTAGGGACAAGTGCCTTACGAAGGCACCTGGAGAAAAGGCACAAACAGCAATGGGATGGCCACCTGAGCAAAAGCAGCAGCAGCACACAAAAGAAAAGTCACCCTCCTTCTCCTCTTCCTCCTTCAGGTGCATCATCTGCTTCTGCCGCTTTCTCCCTTGCACCTTCACAGGCACCCTCCTCCACTCCGCCTCTGCCCTTGAGCGGTTCCTGCTCCTCTGCCCACAGCAGCAGTCAGGTGTCCGTGAAGGAAATGTTTGAGCGGAAGAAGCCAATTTCGGCCAGTCACCCCCTTGCCCGGCGTCTGACAGCTGGCGTGGCGGAACTGTTAGCTCGGCAGCTGTTACCATACCAGCTGGTGGACTCTGAGGCCTTCCGTAAATTTGTGGCCATCGGAACACCGCAGTGGAAGATGCCAGGCCGCACTTATTTTTCGAGAAAGGCCATACCCCAACTGCACCGTGAAGTTGAGAGGCAAGTGGTGTCATCTCTTGCGAAGAGCGTTGGGTCAAGGGTACACCTGACCACGGATGCCTGGTCTGCCAAGCACGGGCAGGGCCGCTACATTACGTACACAGCCCATTGGGTGAACCTGGTGGTGAACGCTGGCAAGCAGGGCGCAGCGGACCAAATTGTGACACCTCCACGGCTTGCAGGCAGGCCTCCTGCCACCTCCTCTCCTCCTGCTACATGCTCTTCGCTGTCCTCCTCCTCCTTGGCTGAGTGGCAGTTCTCCTCTCCAGCTACACAGCCCCAGCTCTGCAGGGCCTATGCTGCATGCCAGGTACGACGCTGTCACGCCATCTTAGACATGTCTTGTCTCAAAGCGGAGAGTCACACTGGAGCAGCTCTCCTGGCTGCTCTTAAGAAACAGGTGGATGAGTGGCTGACCCCGCACCACCTGGAGATAGGCAACGTGGTGTGCGACAACGGCAGCAATCTGCTTGCCGCTTTGCATATGGGGAAGCTGACACACATACCCTGCATGGCACATGTCATGAATCTAGTTGTTCAAAGATTTGTGGCAAAGTACCCTGGCTTAGCGGATGTCCTGAAGCAGGCCAGGAAGTTCTGTGGGCATTTGAGGCGGTCTTACACAGCCATGGCACGATTTGCAGAAATTCAGCGGAAAAACAACATGCCGGTGAGACGCCTGATTTGCGATAGCCCGACTCGCTGGAATTCGACCCTGCTCATGTTCTCCCGCCTGCTAGAACAGAAGAAAGCCGTCACCCACTACCTCTACAACTACAGTAGAATGAAACAGTCTGGGAAGATGGGGATGTTCTGGCCCGACAACTGGACACTGATGAAAAATGCATGCAGGTTTATGCGGCCGTTTGAGGAGGTGACCAACCTGGTGAGCCGCAGTGAGGGCACCATCAGCGACTTAATTCCCTACGCTTACTTCTTGGAGCGTGCTGTGCGTAGAGTGGCGGATGAAGCTGTGAATGAGCGTGACCAGGAACCGTTACGGCAGGAACAGGCATGGGACCAATTTTCATCAGACCCAGCTGTTTCCTCAACACCTGCGGCAGCACAGAGGGGGGAGGAGGAGGAAGAAGAGAAGTCGTGTGCAGAAGACGAGTCAGACTCAGAGGATGATGAGCAAGGTGTTTCTTTGGGGGAGGAGAAGGAGGAGGAGGAGGGGACGGCGGCAGGAGAACACCTGCAGCAGGCGTCGCAGGGGGCTTGTGCTGCTCAACCTTCCCGTGGTATTGTTCGCGGCTGGGGGGAGGAGGTTGACTTACGTGACGTCACTGAGGAAGAGCAAGAGGAGATGGAGGGTACTGGATCCGACTTTGTGCAGATGTCGTCTTTTATGCTGTCCTGCCTGTTGAGGGACCCCCGTATAAAAAACCTCACGGGGAATGAGCTGTACTGGGTGGCCACACTACTAGACCCTCGGTACAGGCACAAAGTGGCGGACCTGTTACCAACTCACCGGAAGGTGGAAAGGATGCAGCACATGCAGAACCAGCTGTCAACTATGCTTTACAATGCCTTTAAGGGTGATGTGACAGCACAACGCCAGCAAGGTACCACTGCCACTAATCCTCCTCCCGTGTCCACGCAGTCAAAGACAGGACGCTCCAGCGATCTCATGGTGATGTCGGACATGCGGACGTTCTTTAGTCCAACGCCTCGCCGTAGCACTTCCGGATCCACCCTCCACCCACGCCTGGAACGGCAGGTAGCCGACTACCTGGCCTTAAGTGTGGATGTAGACACTGCTGTGAACAGCGATGAGGAACCCTTGAACTACTGGGTGCGCAGGCTTGACCTGTGGCCAGAGCTGTCCCAATTTGCCATCCAACTTCTCTCCTGCCCTGCCGCAAGCGTCCTGTCAGAAAGGACCTTCAGCACAGCTGGAGGCATTGTCACAGAGAAGAGAAGTCGCCTAAATCACAAAAGTGTTAAGTACCTCACCTTTATCAAAATGAATGAGGCATGGATCCCGGAGGGCTGCTGCCCGCCCCAAGACTAAGTCAGTCCCCGCACACACAGCATCTCTGCCTGCACGCCGTGTGACTGGCTGCCTGGGCTGCCCCAAGAAGACTAAGTCGCTCCCAGTCCCTCCACACAGCATGTCTGCCTGCAGGCCGCTTGACTACCTTCTCCGCCACCACCAACAGGGTCCGGGACTCCAGGCGGATTGCTGAATTTTTTAGGCCGCTGCTAGCAGCGGCCGCTGTAATAATTTTTCTGGTGCGTGTACATGACTGCCTAATTTTTCTGGCTGCACTGCGGGCAGCTGCAACAACAAAAGAAAAGGCATGTACATGCGCCCATTCCCCTTCGTGATCATTACCTTGCCGTGGTGAAGGGGCTTGCGTATCACAATGAAGCAATGACCGGCGCCTAGATGAGTGTCTCGGGGGGCACACAAAAGATAATAAGGTCGTTGCTTCATTGTGGTCAGACCAAATTTGATCAGCTGGACAGTCACTGTTCTGTCATTCAGCTACATCAGCCAGGCGACCATATGGGCTGTAAAGCCACCAAAACCTGCACTCTCGCCATGGTGCGCACCAGTCCAGCACGGCCATCACTACACAAACAGCTGTTTGCGGTGCGTTACACGATGAGTTTGGTGTGTCAGTGTGAAGCAGTACCTTAATTACACTACCTGATTGATGTATACACATGCAAGATGTTTTAAAGCACTTTAGGCCTGTCATTTAGCATTCAATGTGATTTCTGCCCTTAAAACGCTGCTTTGCGTCAAATCCAGATTTTTCCCCGGGACTTTTGGCGTGTATCCCACTCCGCCATGCCCCCCTCCAGGTGTTAGACCCCTTGAAACATCTTTTCCATCAGTTTTGTGGCCAGCATAATTATTATTATTTTTTCAAAGTTCGCATCCCCATTGAAGTCTATTGCGGTTTGCGAACTTTAACGCGAACCGAATGTTACGCGAAAGTTCGCGAACCCGGTTCGCGAACCTAAAATCGGAGGTTCGGCCCATCTCCAACCGGCACTTAGATTTGACACAGCACGAGAGGTAAGATGGAGAACAATGGTCTCATTCGCCACTTGGACTAGATGATGTGGCAGTCTGAGTCTCTCCTAGATGCACTAGGGCTGCCATACACAGATTCTTAGCAGAGGCAGCCCTACTACCGGTGTATAAGGCTTTTGAGTAAAACAATGCATTACATTACTTTTAAGACCAACCAATGGATGGAATCAGAGTTACAGGTCAGTTAGAAGCCCACCAGAATTTGAAGTTGGTTAGATTCTGAGATGTTGTGCTAACCAATCAAGGAGCTTAGAGTGCCCAAAGCTTTATAAAGAGATCAACATCACATTATTAACCACTTAAAGAGAACCTGTACTGAGTAAAAATATTTAAAATAAACACATGAGGTAACTTCAAATGAACATTACATAGTTACCTCACCATCAGTTCCTCTCAGAAGCTCACCATTTTCGTCTGACAATAATCCCTTCCAGTTCTGACAATATTTTGTCAGATCTGAAATATATCAGTTGCTGTCAGTAAAATACCAGTTGCTGTCAGTTATAGCTGAGAGGAAAACTGATGTACCAGGTAATGTCTATGTTTCCCTATGGCTCAAGTGGGCGATGTTACAGTTTAACTGTGCGCTGACCAGAAAGCTGTTATGGGTAATGGCCATTTTCAAAATGGAGGACGGAAAATTCCCTTGATCTCAGTGAACAAACAGGACGCGGGACAGGAGAAAGACACTGAGGAGTAGGCTACATGGAAGGTAAGTATGACTTGTGTATGCTTATTTTGACTTTTAATTTTCAGTTCAGTTCAGTTTCTTTAAGGACCAGGCGCTTTTTGCCTGATCTGTTCAGCGTGGTCTCTCCAGCCCACAGCACAGATCAGGTTTGCAGCATGACGATCTGACTTCCCCCCCCCCCTTTTTGCCCCACTAGGGGGATGTCCTGCTGGGGGGTCTGATCGCCGCCGGCTGCCTGTGATTTGCGGGGGTCCTCAAAACCCCCCTCCAAAGTGATTTCCGCCCACTCTGCCCTTACCTGCTTCTCCCGCAGGCTATGGGCTGCGCAGGATGGAAATCCATTCTGCACCGTCTCCACGATTCCCGGCCAATCAGAGGCCGGGGATCACCGATCTCCTTTACGGCGCTGCTGCGTAGCAGCGTCGTATGATGTAAACAGCAGGGATTTCTTCCCCGCGTGTTTACATTTAGCCTTGAGCCTTTAGCTCGCAGACTGTTCACGGAGACACCCTCCCTCGTACGAGTGGCGGGTTCCATGTAAAACCACTTACGACCAGCCGCCGCCTATCGGCGTTAGGCGGTCTTTACTTGGACACAACTTCAGCACATATATCCTCCACCAAACAGCCGTCAAACTGTAGGCTTACCACTGTATAGTCAGACCCAGATTATAAAATCTAATCGCTTAAAGTCTTCAACTTTCCCAATCTCCATACACCTCCAATCCCATCAGATTCTCATGAATCAATATGTGAAATTTCGAATCCAATCAACACCCCAGGAAACGGTATATACAGTCAAATATTTAAACCATCTAAGTGCACACTGCTTATGGTACAGTAAGCTTTATTTTCTCATTGTGAGCCAAACGAATGGTCAAATAAGAACAAAAGATTGTACAAAAATACTTACATATGGGCCCTTATCACAGGGACCCACAGGGTATCATTCACTTTATGTAAAACAATGTGCACTGTCACCTCGTCCGCCTTCCATTCTGCCCAGACATGTATGGAGGTCGTAAAAGGTAAAGGGACCCTGAGCAGTACCCTAAGTTGAAAAATTTCACTTACCTGGGACTTCCTCCAGCCCACCATAGGCTGTGAGCGTTCTCCTGTCGAAACATCGGGCTCCAGAAGGAGTAACCCGGGTGTCACCGGTAACGGGAATCGCCAGCGTGACACGGAGAGGAGCCAGGAGGGCTACGGTGGGCTGGAGGAAGCCTCAGGTAAGTGCATTTTTTTAAATTTAGGGTACTGCTCAAGGTCACTTTGAAGAGGAGGACCGACATGGCTATGGCCTGGTTGACAACTTTAAGTGCTTAAACCTTACAACGAAAATGCCCATATTTTTTTCTCCTTCATTTTCGCAAAAATAATGTAAAATTCGGCTTCCAAGTGAAAATGCCATTGACGTGTTTTGGTGGAGGATAAAAGTAAGATTAGCGCTGAAGTTGTCTGACAAGTCTCGACTGAGGACTTTTTGCTTTGGCTTCTTTTTGGAGTTGCATCTTTTCCCTTAAGAGCAGATATTGGGCTTGATTTACTAAAGCGTGCAAAGTGCTAGCACGCCAGTGAAAAGCCACTTTGCACTTGTTAACATGCTTTGCACGTGCTAACTAGGGTGCTAAGAAGTTTGCACATGCTAACTAGGGTGTTAAGTAGTTTGCACGTGCTAACTACCGTATATACTCGGCTATAAGTCGAGAAATTTAGGACGAACTCAAAGTGTAAAAGTGGGGGGTCGACTTGTACTTGAGATAGTCCTAAATTTACCAACTTATAGCCAGGATGAGAGGGCTGCCTTTCTCTCTCCCCCTCGATGTAATGGACTAGTGGCCAGGGACTTTCATCCTCCCACCCACCCACGATCACCCAAAGGACCTCCACCACTCTCTATCTTCCCCTGTGTAAAATGCTGTGGAATCGCCGCAGCCGACTTACGATTCCAGCACCAGCTGTCAGGCGCACTCCTCTTCCTCACTCGTGTGGCGTCATGTGACTTCTGGAGGCGGTATTCTAATGCACACAAGTCTGCATACCGCCGGCTCCCGTAGTCACATGACGCAACATGAGTGAGGAAATGGAGAGTGCGTGACAGCTGGTGCCGGTATCGTAAGTCGACTGCAGCGATTCCGCAGCATTTTATACAGGGGGAAGATAAAGAGTGGTGGCCGTCCTTTGGGTGATCGCCTGTGCTGGACTCATACTGTAAGTCGGCTGCGGCGATTCCGCAGCATTTTACACAGGGGGAAGATAAAGAGTGGTGGACGTCCTTTGGGTGATGGTGGGTGGTAGGTAGGGGGAGGATTAAAGATCCCAGCAGCCACTTCACTGCTGCTGCACACAGCGTTCAATTACACGGGGAAAGATAGAGAGATGTAGACATGCCTTGGGTGAAGGAGGGAGGATTAAAGTCCCTTGCAACCATGTTCCTCCTGCTGTGGACTACACAGCATTTCATTACACATGGGGGGGGGGGGCGATAGAGAGGTGGACACCCTTTGGGTGATGGTGGGTGGAAGGTAGGATCAATGTCTCCAGCCACTAGTGCTCTGCAGGGAGGGAGAGAGACAATGCATGGCTGCACTTGGGGGTCAGGAGGGGTTAAAGTACAATACTGTATGCAGTGCAGCCATTAACCACTCCTGGTCCCCAAGTGCAGTTGTTAACTTTTAGGGGTAGACTTATACTGGAGACAGAGAACAATTCCAGCTTAAGGGGCTCAAATATTGGGGTCGACTTATACACGAGGTCGACTTGTATCCGAGTATATACAGTACTTAGCACCCTAGTTAGCACGTGCAAAGCTTTTAGGCGTGATAAGTGAGTTATCACGCTTTTGTGAATCAAGCCCATTAAATATAGATATTAAACTCTTTAAACCTATGTATGATTATACAAATCTCTTGCACTTAATACTCACACTTCCATTTTTGCATTTTGATCCATCTTCCACCAATTTAACTGGGACGAAGGTTTTACAGTTGGCCATTGCACAGAATCCACCTTTGGTTAAGGGGTTTGTGTTGCCCTCAGAGCAGAATAACACCCCACATTTCAAATCCCTATGTATCAATAGAACAAAGTAATTAGACTGATAGCTAAAGATTTTGTTATCAAAACAGCCACATTTAGGCCAGGGGCCCACTGAGTGCATCATTTTTGGCTGCACAATTTGCAACCCTTTGCAAGCACTGTACCTGAGTCTGTACAGCAGACGTGATAAAGTACCAGATACGCGTTATAGTACCAGATACACGTTATAGTACCAGATACGCGTTATAGATCTACTACTGCAACTTACCTGGATGTACAGTCACTAATGGCTCCAGATATTTGACAAAACTTATCGCTTTTCATTATGTCACAGCAGGATTTATCTCCAACAACTGATGCTAATGAAGAGAAGAAAGTACATGAACACCATCTGAACAATATAAAGCATACAACAGTTAAATGAAGCCATATTTTATAGACACCAGAAAATGTAATCCAGAGACCTTATATTATTATATGATATGATTGTAATGATACTCAATATAATAATCCGAACATTTGTATAGCGCTTTTCTCCTGTCGGACTCAAAGCGCTCAAGAGCTGCAGCCACTGGGACGCGCTCAAGAGGCCACCCTGCAGTGTTAGGGAGTCTTGCCTTGAACTCCTTACTGAATAGGTACTTGACCTAGCCAGGATTCGAAACCTGGTCTCCCATGTCAAAGGCAGAGCCCTTAACCAGTACACTGTCCAGCCACTGCTAATATAAGCAAATGTACTCTAAATTTAGCCCAATCTGTGAATTATAGAAAGAAGTGATTGCTGTACCAGCTTGCACCACTCAAATTCAATCAGATTTCTACAGACATTTTCTGGTGTGAATGAAGGTGTGGCAGGGATGTGACTGGAGAAGTGGAGGAGGTGTGACTGTAGGTGAGAATGGATGTGTAGCAAGGATGTGACTCGATGTGTAGCAGGGAAATGGCTGGAAAAGTTGAGGAGGTGTGACTGTGGCCAAATTGTAAGTGTGAATGGAGGTGTGGCAGGGATGTGACTGGAGGTGTGGCAGGGACCTGGCTGGAGAAGTGTAGGAGGTGTGACTGGGGACGTATTGTGGGGGTAAATGGAGGTGTAGCAAAGATGTGAAAGGAAGTGTGATAGGGGCATGATGACTGGAGAAGGAGTGACTGGGGGTGTATTACAGGTGTGAATCGAGGTGCGGCATGGATGTAACTGGAGGCGTTACAGGGACATGGCTGAAGAAGTGGAGGAGGTGTGGCTGGGGGTGTACTGTGGGTATGAATCAAGGTGTGGCAAGGATGTGACTGGAGGCATGTGGCAGGGACATGGCCGAAGAAGTAGAGGAGGTGTGACTGGGGGTGCGGCAGGGACATGGCTGAGGAAGTGGAGGAGGAGCGGCTGGGGGTGTACTGTGGGTGTGAATCAAGGTATGGCAAGGATGTGACTGGAGGCATGTGGAAGGGATATGGCTAGAGAAGTAAAGGAGGTGTGACTGGGGGTGTATTGTAGGTGTAAATGGAGGTGTGGCAGGGATATGGCTAGAGAAGTAGAGGAGGTGTGACTGGGGGTGTATTGTAGGTGTGAATGGACGTGTGGCAAGGATATGACTGGAGGCATGTGGCATGGATATGGCTAGTGAAGTAAAGGAGGTGTGACTGGGGGTGTATTGTAGGTGTGAATGGAGGTGTGGCAGGGATATGGCTAGAGAAGTAAAGGAGGTGTGACTGGAGGTGTATTGTAGGTGTGAATGGAGGTGTGGCAAGGATGTGACTGGAGGCATGTGGCAGGGATATGGCTTGAGAAGTGGAGGAGGTGCGACTGGGGGTGTATTGTAGGTGTGAATGGAGGTGTGGCAGAGATGTGACTAGAGGTGTGGCAGGGATATGGCCGGAGAAGTGGAGGAGGTATGACTGGGGGTGTATTGTAGGTGTGAATGGAGGTGTGGCAAGGATGTGACTGGAGGTATGTGGCAGGGATATGGCTGGAGAAGTGGAGGAGGTGTGACTCGGGGTGTAGTCTGTGTGTGAATGGAGGCTAATGAAGGTGTGGCAGGAACATGTCTGGAGAAGTGAAGAAGGTGTGACAGGAAGTATAGTGTTGGTGTGGAAGGAGGTGTGGCAGATAAAAAACTAGAAGAGGTTCGGGAGAAGTAATTCAAAACCTTTCAGATCTTTACCTCTTACTGTAAGCAACAGGAACATAGAACATTAATTTGTAGAGCATTTTACTCTGGGACAAGTTTACATCTTATGTACATATATGTAAATGTAATGTAATGTTCTTTTTTTTGCCATAGTGGTCCTTCAAAGTGTCCTCCTTTTAATTGTCAGAAATTCAGGAGCAAGAAAGATGACTGTGTTTTCTATTACATGGTAAATCAGTTTTTTTTTTGGCATGCACTGTGTCTACCGAGCTGTATTTATTGTCAGACCATCCTATACAATAAAACCTAACTGTCCCTGCGTATACTCCTGTCCTTGTGTATGTGGGTTTGCGCTACTGTGCATGTGCCGCACGGACAGCCGTTGGGACAGGAGGACGGGGCCAGGGAGCCGGGCGGCCTTGTGCGTGGTGGACCGGTGCGATGGGCCGGTGCATGCATGCGCACTGACATGCGGTGGTGGCAGTGGCGGGACAGAGAACTAGAGCGTGTTTTTAAATAGGTTTAGGTCAAGTAGTCCTAATTATAAAGCAATAATGAGTTTGAGCTTTGCAACAATTAGTTTGTAGACTGTGTAGATTGTAAAGTGTGCAGAATAATCCTTGCAGTTACCTGGTCCCCAGTGCTTCTCACATTGATCTTGGTGAGTGGGGCATTTTCCATTGAAGCAGTATCCATCTCCATTCTTGCAGGGAGAGCCATTGGCCCGGAAGCGGTCAGAACACACAGGCGATTTCCCATCACACATATCTGACAAGTCACACTCATCCTTAGCTGGTCTGCACACTGATCCTGCTGGCTGCAGCTGGGAGGGGATACCAGTGTTTAGGTTATATAAACAAAACAGAATATTCGAAAGAATGCACATTTATAAACATAGTCATGTCACAAGAAGAAGTGTTTGATCCCTGATGATTTTGCTATGACCAACAAATGTCCAGTCTATAATTGTAATGGTAGGTTTATCTTAGCTGTGGGAGAGAGAATAACAACAAAATAAATAAGTATTTCTCTAATGAGTGAGATAAGTATTTCACAATCACAGAGATCACGTTTCTTATAGTTTGTCACCAGGTTTGCACACATCGCAAGAGGGATTTTGTCCCATTCATCTTTGCAGATCCTCTCCAAGCCAATAATTTTGTAGGCTCTTTAGCAACTCAACTTACAGCTCCTTCCATAGATTTTCTATTGAATTTCGGTGTGGTAACTGGCTAGTCAGCAACAAGGTGAGTTGAGTTGGTAACAAAGAGCTCAATTCTGGTCTCATCTGACCAAAGCACCTTAACCTAGTTCTCCTCTTGATCATTCAGATGTGAACTGCAGAGCCAGGACAAGGTCCTCCAGCACCCAAGGCTGAATCAAAGTGTGCCCTTCCATCCCTCCCACCCCAGCTTTCACATGCTGATTGCTATTAAACTAAGAGGTACCCCAGGGCCCCCAACAGCTTAATCTCTAGTTATTTGGCTTGCAGTCACTGCATGTATCAAATGTCTTATTTCTCTCAACTTCAAACACAATAGGGGAATGATAGCTGAGTGAGTTGTGCGCCTCCTCCTACACTGCGCCCTGAGGCTAGAGCCTCTCCCGCCTCTGCCTTGGCCTGGCCATGGCTGCCGCAATAGCAGCATAGGGGGCGATATACAGGCTGGGAACGCGAACAATCACTCACGTTCCCATGCCTGTCGGCCGGTGACGGCGAAACCGGAAGTCGTCGCCGGCGGGTCCAGAGGCATCGGAGCGGAGCTGCGAGGGCACCGATCGGCTGCAGGGGGCTGAGGGAAGCCCCAGGTGAGTTCATCTCATTTTTTTTTGACTTAAGGTTATCTTTAAGGGTTTTTAGTATAAATGTCACTTCCTCCCAGAATTCCTTGCTTGTCATAGGTTCTGTTTGGTGAAGACTGACTTTGGAGCCTCAGCCTCTTTGTATCTTATTGCTGAATATTCTAGTGTAGTTAATTATTGGGGAGTGCACTTTGCACTCCTACTAGTGATGTCAGTTTTGTGTATTATTTGTACTGCCTAGTTTTGTCTTGTTCTGTACTTGCGATTGCACTATCTCCAGCAGGGGCTGATAGTGAATCGTTTAGTTTGTTTTGTCTGGAACAAATGCTTGCTGTTGTCTGGTGTTAGGCAACTGATTAGCAAGCGTTCTCACTATCTGTTTGTATTTGTTTTTCGTGTTCAATCGTTAGTCAGAGTTGGTACGTTTGTCACTGTTGCGCTTAACGTACGGTGACTGTGATATTAACGCGCTTGTCACTGTTGCGCATAACGTGCGGTGACCGCGTTTAGTTAGTTCATTTGTTATTTTCCTTGGCGTTCGGATTGTAGTTATTTGCTGTGTATTCCTTTACTCAATTCATGCTCTGTCTTTGCTCAGTCTTGTGTTTCTGACAGCAATCGCCTCTCTTACGATTGGCTTTCTCACTCTGGTCTGTTCGGTTGTGCAATGTCTACCGTCACTGGGTGGCGGCTAGATTGGTAGACATTTATACAGTCTGTCTCTGTTCTTGCTCTCTATTGTGTTGCTACCTTGTTTATATCGCCCACTGCTGCTCCACGTCGTGCAATTTCCATCTGGCATCTGTGGTTGTACAGAGGACTTGTTCCTCTGTACTCCACAGCTCCATCTGCTGGTTGGAATTCCCCTCTACAAATGTATTTACGTATACTGGGTACTCTGCTTCTGTGATTGTGGGGATTCCCATCTGCTTCAGCGCACTTGGTGTGCGCTGACGGTGGAAATCGACCCCAGATCATTACAGGGACCTTGTGGGCTCAGCATACTGTGTTATCAATTGTTTTCTTGGTGACTATGGACCCAGCTGCCCTGAGATCATTGACAAGCTTCACCATGTAGTTCTGGGCTGCTTCATCACCGTTTGAATGAAGATTGCAAACCCACAATGTGAGATCTTGCACAGAGCCACCAGACCGAGGGAAACTGACAATTTATTTTGTGTTTCTTCCAACTGTTGTCAGCTCCTCACCAAGCTGCTTGGTGATCGTCTTGTAGCCCAGTCCAGCCTTGTGCAGGTCTACAATCTTGTCCTTGACATCCTTTGACAGCTCTATGTTCTTTGCAATGGTGGCTAGTTTGGAATTTGATAGATTGCTTCTGTGGACAGGTGTCTATTATACAGGCCCTGTAACAAGATGGGATTAGGAACACTCCCTTATAGAGGGTGCTCCTAATCTCAGCTCATTACCTGCATATAGTGAGGACACATGGGATCATGAAATCTTGATCTTTTCATAGGGGATCAAATACTTATTTAACCCATTACAACTTATTTCACCTATTGCAATTCACATCAAGCTCTGACTTTGAGGCACTGGGTTTCTCAGGGTCCTTTTGTTGTTATGCTGTTTCTCATAACTACAGTAAAACTACCATTACTCTTATAGGCTGGTAATTTCATGGTCAGAGGGAAAAACAAGCAAAATCAGCAAAAGATAAAATACCTCTTTCCCTCAATGTATTATCAGTGATTCCGGCCGATACTAGGATGGATTACTAGTGCATCAAATTCTCTAATGGCAAAAGGAAAAATATAACAAAAAATAGTACTCAGTTAAAGGGACACTTAAGAAAAAAAATGATTTTAACTTACCTGGGGCTTCTTGCAGCCCCCTAGAGTCCTCTTGTGCCCACAACGCTGGTCCAAGTCCCTGCGGCCATCATCGGCGACCCCCCCTTCCTAAGCTGGCCTGTTGCCGTCAGTCGGCGGCTACTACACATGTGCGACCCCGAGCCGCGCGCACCATGATAGCGAAGTTAATGTACTGCACATGTGCAGAACGCTCCCGGCCTGCGGAAGCATGATGAGGAGGCGCATGGCTGGTCAGCTTGGGGGGGGGGGTCACCACTGCTGGCCAGAGGGACTTGGACCAGCATCGTGGGCACAGGAAGACTTCAGGGGGGGTGCAAGAAGCCCCTGGTAAGTTAAAATAATTTTCGGGACTGGCTGCGTAACCCTTAAGGACCAGGCAAATTTGCATGCGGGGGTGCGTTTGGGAGGTCAGGCAGTTGGATCCTGAGTGTGGCTTGCTGGGCTGTGTCCCCCCTGTAGCCAGATGTCCCCCCTGTAGCCAGCAGCCTTTACTCACCTCCCAGGCTCCAGCGATGAGCCACTGTGGACGACTCTGCTCTTGCATCCTGGATTGCACTGACGTTAAGTTCTGGGTCGCGGCTTGATGACGTCAGAGCAAGCAGGGATTCCGGCCCAAGCAGAGGGGAGCGCCGATCGCCAGGAATGGCATGAAGGTGAGTGGATCCTCTTCTCCCCCCCTCCCCCCCCCTCAACGCTGCATCACTAACAGTGATCACTACGATTCACGGGCGATTGTAGTGATAGGGTTGCCAGGTCGGCTGATGGAGAAAACCGGACAGGGGGTGGAGTTAGGGGCGGAGTCAGAAGCGCACTTTTATGTAGAGTGGGGCTAAGCAATGGGCTTTTTAAAAAATGTTTTTTACAGTATTTATATCGCACTGACATCTTCTGCAGCACATTACAGAGTACATAGCCATGTCACTAACTGTCCTCATCAGTACATGCACATAAGAGACCACTTTTCACCAGTAAATGCACATAATAAGAGACCGCTTTTCACCAGTAAATGCACATAATAAGAGACAGAGCAAAAAACTATTACAAAACTGGAAAACTATGCAAATAATGCAATGCATTTATGGCGTTTTTGCACAGTGAAGTGGTCGATTTCTTGCGGGAAGTTTTAAATTTTTTTTTTTTTTTCCCACCAAAATTTTTTATTGAGAACAATAAAGTGGACATACATAGGCATAAAGTTAAAATATAAATCTGCGCATACATGTATGTACACATTTTGAGCAAATATAACAAATATAACAGTATAACAGTATAAATTGCGTTGTACAATAGTATGAATTCAAGTGTAAAGTATAGTAAGCAGCGGGCTCAGGCGAGATTGAATGAGATTGAATGAGATTGAAAGTCACGCCTGGACTATACGGAGGGGAGATAGAGCGGAGCCAATGCACACAAAGAGCGGAAATACAACCAGAGAATTATGGGTCACTCACTCACCATATCTCCAGACTCCTGACCTTACCTTGCTTCCTTCGCAGATGCCGAATCGCATTGCAAATGACGTGAGTGACGCACGTCATGCGTGCGTTGGCAACGCAGCGTTGGCGTTGCCGTAGCAACGTCGGGAAGCGCGGGCTCAGGGGCGGTACTTAAGCTGGCGTAACTTACGCCGCGTAAGCTGGCTGGCTGTGCCTTTGACTGACAGCCAGGCAGCGAATCAGCGGTCGCGCAGCGCTGGCGGACGGGTGGCGGCAAGTGGCAAAAGGCATAAAACCGGACATCTTAATTGTCCGGTTTAACATGCCTTTTTGGACAGGACACAGCGGCCAAAAACCGGACTGTCCGGTCTAAACCGGACACCTGGCAACCCTATGTAGTGATCACGTGATCAGAAGCCATATGTGAAGGATTCTGATTACTGAGGGGAGATGTCGGCTGTCATATGCCAGGTTAATCTCCACTATCAGGTGCACACGATTGTGGCGGGAGCAGAAATGGCGGGCGGCATAAATACTACACTGCATCAGGCTAGAACAGCCTCAAGTGCGGCAAAGGTTTTACTATGCGCGGTCCTGAATAGGTTAAGTTTTTGAAATGTTATGCAGTCATACTTTAGTGTGCTTAAAGAGGAACTTTTTTCACCCATAAAGCTGTGTAAGATTCACTGTAATGACACATTCATATTCCACAGGGGGATGTGATCCTACACATCTGTACAGATGCCAGGTCAGCATACACACAGTGTAGAGTCATCTGCTGACAGCTATGTGAGGCAGCTTTCACAGTAAACAGTCAGAGCTACACAGCAGTGATCAGGAAAAAATAGTAATACGAGTGCTACTGCCTATAGAGCGCACCCACATGGCTGCAGTTCCAGCGCTTTGAGTCCACCAGGAGAAAAGTGCAATATAAATGTTCTGTGTGTCTTGTAATATGATGAGAATAGTTATTTGCTTAATGCGGACCTAAACTCTCACACAGAACAGCAGACAAGGAAAAGACAAAGAAATTTACCCTGTGTGTGTTTAGGCAGAACAGCCTGTCTAAAGGCTCGTATACAAGCTTGACTAAAGGAGGCTGAGGCAGCCGATAACGACCGGCTCAGCCAATAGTCAGGCATGTGTACAGAGACTCGTGACTCCCAACCGGCAAGCTATCTTCCTGGGAGATCAACTCATCCACAATGACCGCCAATGAATGCTGCCCCCTCCTGCCGCATGATATCATGATGTGACACACGCACCACTTCATCATCCCTCCCCCCCCCCACATGGCAACACTTTTTCAGCTACTGTACACAGTTGATTCACAACTGTGCTGCCCATCCCAGCAATGTCGACCAAGGGGATCGGGTCCTGATCCACTACAGGCAACATCAATGTTGTGTACGCCCCTTAATTTTCCCTTATCTGCATACAATGAGCAAAATTCAGTCAGGGCTGTCAGCTGTGTGTGAACTGCTAAGGTGCCTTTGTTCTGGGCTAATATATAAGTACAGGAGGTTAACCTTTTATGTGCTCCCAGTTGGGAATTCCAGGAAGTAACCACTGCATGATCTCCGTAGGAGTTCTATAAATTGTAAAGAAGAAATGTTTTTTTGTTAAAGGTTATTATGCTGTTGCTTGTCTTTTGTTGCAGAGAGAAAGTTCTGGAGATACTTTGTAAACTCTGCTGAAATAGTCTGATAGACCTGCTGTGCAGATTTGGGGTGCAGGAAGACAGAGGCATCACTCCATCCTCCTTGGAGACAATCTCTGTCCACCCCACATCCTTTACCTTTTTGCCTTGGGAATATCCTATGATGATTCTGATTGTAAATATAATATAAATAACCTTCTTTGTTTTCCTTTGCAGAATACATTTCAATATGAAATAACTCACCTGACAGCTTGAGCAGCACCCCCCCTCTGTACACTGAGCACCCTCTTTTAGTTTGCAGGTGGTGGCATCACAGCACTTGTCCGTACACTCCTGTAAAATGGGGATAGGCTGATCACATCGGACACTAGTTCATTATACCGTTACAGTGTATTACAGTACAGCTACACATGTCCACAATCTGTAGGATGCTGAAGCAAATTATTATCTTTTCTTTACAAATTGTATACCTCCCAACTTTTTGAGAAAACAAAGAGGGAAACGTATCTGTGGCATCCCTGATCACGCCCCCGTCACACCCCTAGTCATGCACACAATAAAGATTTCATAAGAAAAATATGATGTTTTATAATTCAAACCACAGCGGTCATCTTTATCATGGTTCATTTTCCTTTATATTAACATTTGAAAATAAGAAATATATCAATTTAAAGGATGGGAATAAAGTCCAGAGACAATGAAACACATTTTTCAGTGGAAAAAAATAATAAAAAATATATACAGTATATATGAAAGAGGGACAAGTGAAAAAGAAAGAGAGACAGAGGGACAGAGTTCCCTAAGAGGGACTGTCCCTCCATAGGGGGACAGTTGGGAGCTATGTAATTGCTAACATACAACACAGCATTGCTCAATAACTAGGGAATGTATCAACTACAAAGTTTGACCGAGGCTTAGGAAAGGACCCTGCCAGGCATACGTAATAAAAGGGTGCCTAGAAATTTGGGTGCCCAGGAAAGCCAATAGTAGAATACCAGTAAATTTAGCGATATTCTTCAAATAAAGTGTAAGGAAGGATCATAAAACATCAGTATTAAATACCAATATTTTACCATAGCAAAACCTACCCTTACCCTCACACAGAACACTCCCCCGATGCCTAACCCTAAATGCTCCCACCCCACACATACACCCTTCCTGGCACCTAAACCTAACTGTCCCCTCTACTCGCACAGACACCCTTCCGGAAGCCTAATCCTACCCCCCCTCCACACAAACACCCTATCTGACACTTAACAGCTCTCCTCCGAACAACCACCCTACCTGACACCTAAACTTAACAAACTTCCCCCCCCCCCAACCTGACCTTAACCACCCCCTACCTCCTCCATCAATCACCGCAAAAACAAACAAGGTTTTCGGGCGCCGCCATTGACTTGTAATTGCATTTTAAAAAGTCCTGAAAACCCACTTATTTACACTTGCCTAAACCTCTTCCTCTCTCTCTTAACCATCACTATTTAGCCCCAAATCCCCTATTTATGGTACGCTGTGTTCTACCACCTGCTTGCTTGGAATCTGCATGGCCAGAGCTGCCAATAGGGCATCACAGGGGATTGAAGTATATGGGGCCCAGCCAGGGGACCCTACCATGAAGCAAAGTAAAACACATGAAGGCACTTATCAGACACTTGACCACAGCTGCGAGTTCTGAGGGGGATGCTTGCTGGTGTAATATAGATTCTGGATGTCATTCAATAGTAGCAAAAGCACACAGAGCACATGTGACCTGCCGGCACATACTGGTGGGTAAAATGAAGAGAGATACCACTAAGCCATAGAGGGGACGTTTGACATGCTGCTAAAGAGAGAACCAATGGTTTAGGTCTCGAGAGGTAAGTAACTTCTCGACTATACACTGCTCACAATTCTGCATGAGGAGGTACATCTGGCTACCTATACTGGGAGGAGGGAGGCACATCTGCTACTTATGCCGAGGGGGCTACCTAATATAGAGTATACTAAATGTTAACTAGTGTATTGCTATGTTTGCATGTAAAAAAGAGGTGCAATGAGACATAGATACTGTACTGTACAGCAAGAATGCAAAGCAGCATGCAGAGACTGTATATGCATTGATCAAATATGGTTGCTTTCCATGCAAAATATCATACAACTTATCTAAAACAAAAAAAGCTATAATATTCTATGACCGGTACTTACC
Source organism: Hyperolius riggenbachi (assembly GCF_040937935.1). NCBI lineage: Eukaryota > Metazoa > Chordata > Amphibia > Anura > Hyperoliidae > Hyperolius > Hyperolius riggenbachi. The sequence continues at coordinate 106,397,921 of NC_090648.1, read as the reverse complement.
GCCTCTGAGCCGCAATCACATTCTTCACCTATTTCCGTAAACTTATTTCCGCACACTGGAGAACTTTGGACTTCACTTTTGTCTGGCATGTCTTTCATGCAGAGGGGTAAACGTTCCACTAGGAATTTCTGATACTTTTGAAGACTGCATGCACTGAAGACTTCTGGAATGTCCCCACTGCATAGACAAATGTACAAAAACAGAGGTGAGTAACTCTGTATCTCACAGGTCAGGCTGAAACTGGTCATATGCAGCAAATTTATATGCTGCAGTACATGTTTGATACACATAGAAGAGAGGGCTGCACGTGGAATGGGAGGGGCTCCGCTGCACATGTAAGGTGGGCCACAACATACAGGACTTGGCCTAGGGGCACAAAAAAAGTAGAATCTGGCATTGCCAATCTCCCTCCTCCTCTTTGTTTCAAAACTCCTGAAACATGTAGTCCACCAACACGAGATCCAATACCTGGGCTTCAACTCCCTGCTCAAACCCACAATCCAGATTTCATCCAGCCCATTACATTGAAACTGCCCTCGCCAATTCATTATGTCATAAGTTTATTTTCACTTCAGGTTCCCTTTAACCAGCTGAGCGGTCTGGACGAGCTCAGCTCGTCCAACACCGCCAGAGGCTGCCGCTCAGGCCCTGCTGGGCCAATTTTAATGAAATAAAAAGCAGCACACGCAGCCGGCACTTTGCCAGCCGCGTGTGCTGCCTGATCGCCGCTGCAGCGCGGCGATCCGCCGCGTGCAGCGGCGAAAGAGGGTCCCCCCAGCCGCCCGAGCCCAGCGTAGCCGGAACAAACAGTTCCGGCCAGCGCTAAGGGCTGGATCGGAGGCGGCTGACGTCCATGACGTCACTCCGCTCGTCGCCATGGCGACGAGGTAAGCGAAACACGGAAGGCCGCTTATTGCGGCCTTCCGTGTTACTTCTGGCCGCCGGAGGCGATCGGAAGAACGCCTCCGGAGCGCCCTCTAGTGGGCTTTCATGCAGCCATCTTTCAGTTGGCTGCATGAAATAGTTTTTTTTTTATTTAAAAAAAACCCTCCCGCAGCCACCCTGGCGATTTAATCAGAACGCCAGGGTGGTTAAAAAACACCTGAAGTGAGAAGAATATGGAGGCTGCCGTATTTATTTCCCCTTAAAGTGTACCAGAGATGGGCCACATGGATAAAATATACATACCTGGGGCTGGAGGAAGCACCCTATAGCTGGATCGCTCCCACACTGTTCTCTTCTGACTGCTCGTTCACCCGCTACTGAGTGGCCAGTTGGGCCCAGTTTGCGCCAACTGGCCTTACTGACAGATTTTCGGGGGCCAGCAGTCTGGCCAGGCACGTTCGCTCTCACCGAGAGTGTTCTGCACCCTAGCAGTATTACCGTGCAGGTGCAGAGTGCTCCCGTGGACGTGAACGTGGTGCAGTTGGCCCCAGACCGGAGGACTTTCCAGCTCCAATTGAGGAAGAACAGCAAGTCAGAAGAGGACGGCGTGGAAGTGATCAGGCGGAGGGGGCTTCCTCCAGACCCAGGTATGTAGATTTTATCCATGTGGTCCCATCTCAGGGTCACTTTAAACAATACAATCTGCCTGGCTGCCTCGCTGATACTCATTTTCTAATACTTTGGGCCATAGGCCCTAAACAAGCATGTTTCAGGTGTATGATTCTGACACTACTGATGCACGAAAGATCATCAGTATGCCAGGCAACTGGTATTGTTTAAAAGTAAATAAATATGGCAGCCTCCATATCCCTCTCACTTCAGATGTCCTTTAATAGGTGGAAGAGCGCTCTACCTATATGCTATCTAAGCCGCCTCTCCACACTCATCACATGCACTCTTGCAACATTGCAATATTCTATTCAAAGCTCTTTGTGTGGCTAACTTCTGATGGAAAGTTTTAATTGCTGATATTTCTCCCAGGATCATAACTATTTTTTATGCTTTGGCATTGAGGCTGCTGCGCTGCTCACCAACCAACAGTGCATTGTATCAATAGTCCAGCAATAAAGAGTAAATACTACATATTACTGATAAGAGCAAGATAGCCAAGGTTTTTAGAAGATAAAGAAGAGAGAGGGACTTGAGGGAGCTAAATGTTACCGATTGATACATGTTGCTGAAAAGCGGACAGAAGCAGACAGAAGCGCACTAGTGTGAATGAGGCTTTACAGTCATCAAGTTTTACATCAAAATTACTCACCCTATTTTGTCCACCATAACACAGGGTTTCGGGCTGCAATTACAGGTACCTTTATCATGTTCCATACCAATATTATGCCCCATTTCATGAGCGATAGTTGCAGCCACTTTGATATACTCCGGAGAGTGATCCTAAGAACATAATAAAATGTAAAATGTCTGTTAAAGTTTGTTTTACTTTCTAGAATAATAAAGATTTAAAGAAAGCCTGAAGTTTTTTTTTTTTGTTTTTTTTTTAAACAGATACTCACCTAAGGAGAGGGAAAGCTCTGGGTCCTATAGAGCCTTTCCGTTCTCCTCACGGTGCCCACGTCCCAGCGCTGGATCCCCTGTTAGCAGTCTCCGGCTGCTCACCTCCGCTGCTGCTGTAGGCTTTGGCAATCTTTGAGAGCCCGAGTGTTCCCGAAGAAGGCCGCTCCGTACTGCGCATGCATGCACACTCGGGCTCCCAAAGATTGACGAAGCCTCCAGCCTTGGCAGAAGTTAGCAGTCTCCAACCCATCAGTCGGAGACTGCTAACGGTGAATTCAGCACTGGAACGCGGGCACCTTAGTAGGAATGGGAAGGCTCTATAGGACCCAGAGTCTTCCCTCTTTTAGGTATCTTTTTGTTATTTTTAAAACCACTTCAGATTCTCTTAAATCTTTACTTTCCAGTGTCTCTGGTTTCCTTTAAGCCTGGAAACCTTCAAATGCACCCTTAAAATACACCTCTTCAGAAAAGCTTATAATTCGTTGTAGCTAGAATTGAGGCTATCTCCTCCACCAACTACTTTATCTCTTCCTATAGTGTCTCCACCCCACTACGCTCTAGATTGTAAGCTCGCCAAGGCAGGGTCCTCCTGCTAGTGTTTCCTTTTATGTTATACTTTATCAAACGAACATGTACCAATATTTTCAAACCACTCATCAACTATGTATGTATGTATTTGTACTAGTGTTGCTGGATGTCCTAATTGTACCGTGTACTTGCAGAAAGAGAAAAAGGAACACGGAGAGCCCAAAATAGTGTAGTACGTTGAAGAAGCAATTGGTAGTAGTAAGGTATTAAGAGTTTATATTCACAAACGTGGGTTACCACAAAGGCAACCATTGTATAGGCGGGAGGGGATGTTATGACCTGACCTCACTCAGGTTAAGTAGTCGCTTTCTGTAGATAGGAAACAAGCGGTAACACCCCTCCACCGCGGTGGACTTGGCAATATGAAAAGCAGCTTGAACAGAGGCGCAAGAATGGAGTAAAAACATTTAAAAACCATTTAAAAAGGGTGACAGTGGTGGGCTTACCTCCCAAACAAGTAAAACACAGACTGTGTTGATCAAAGTTTACCAGAGATACCGTTTATTTAAGTACTCCACAATGCAATGCATTTCGCAGGTTCTATCCTGCTTCACCAGGCAACCAAAAGAGTAAAAACTAGTACAAGTCTGGGTTCAAGCCAAACGCCTCTGTAAGGAGCCTCTGTAAAACAGAGGCATTTGGCTTGGACCCAGACTTGTACTAGTTTTTACACCTTTGATTGCTTGATGAAGCAGGATAGAATCTGAGAAACGTGTTGCATTGTGGAGTACTTAAATAAACGGTATCTTTGTTAAACGTTATTCACAGTCTGTGGTTTACTTGTTTTACTTGTTGGAGAGATAAGCCCACCACTGCCACCCTTTTAAAAGTTTTTTTTTCAAGTTTTTACTCTATTCTGGCGCCTCTGTTCAAGCATCCCTTCATAGCTGTACTGTGTGTTGAACTACACATGTATCTATGCTCCCCACTATTGTGGGTACTCTGTACAACTAGTGCTGGATCTACCATGAAGCAACCTGAATGCCTTATTTCAGGGAGGCAGACTGGAGAGGCAACAACTGATAAGGGTCCATAAAAAAGAAAGACGGTGTTCATAAAAAAAAAAAAAAAACACACCTGTCTGCTCCCATGTCCACCACACAGATAAGAAATTATACAAACTTTGAATATGTAGACTGTCCCTCAGCCCTTTCACCCCTCCCTTCACCTGTGCTCTCGCTATGGGTTCATAAAAAAAAACCTCAGGCTCAGGCCTCTTGCATACTGTAAATCGCAAATTCAATTTGCGATTCCAATTTGCGATTTAAGATTCCAATTTTCCCTGGCTTCCATCAACACAAGAAGAAAAACTCAGAAAAAAACGTAGCATGCAATACTGATTTAAAATCGCATATCAGAATCACATGCAAAATAGGGTTAAAATTGCAAATCGGAATCGGCTGCAGTGTGCAAGAGTCTGTAGCAATGTTTTAATGACTGCATGTACACAACCACAGAGGTAATACTTGCAGGTTGAAAAACTGTTCCTACTCAGCCCTAAGGGCCTGTTCAGACTGTCAGTGTTTGTAGAACGCGTATAAATTCAAAGAAACACAAGTTGAAAAACGCATGCGTTTTTCTTGCTTTCGAATGCGTTTTCTATTGCGTTTTGCACAAACACGTGACCCAGGAAAAAAAAAGAATTATGGGAACTGCAGAGGGAAACGTATGCTAAAAACGCAATAGTACGCGTTTTTGATACACGTCCATAGTGCCTGTTCAGACTATGTGCGTTCCTAGCCGTTTTTCCAGAACGCGTACAGGCAGACTTTCCGCATAGAAACGGCTACTAATGTTTTCTAATTGCCTCGTTCACATGTATGCGTATGAGACGCATACGTTTCTCATCCGCATTGCTGCACGCAGTTCTGTGCGTCACGCATTGAAACGGACGCAATGAAAGTCTATGGACGTGTATCAAAAATGCGTACTATTGCGTTTTTAGCGAACGTTTCCCTCTGCAGTTCCCATAATTCTTTTTTTTTCCCTGGGTCACGTGTGGGCGTAAAACGCAATAGAAAACGCATTCGAATGCAAGAAAAACGCATGCGTTTTTCAACTTGCGTTTCTTTGAATTTATACGCATTCTACAAACGCTGACAGTCTGAGCAGGCCCATAGACTTTCATTGCGTCCGTTTCTATGCGTGACGCACAGAACTGCGTGCAGCAATGCGGACGAGAAACGTATGCGTCTCATACGCATACATGTGAACGAGGCAATTAGAAAACATTAGTAGCCGTTTCTATGCGGAAAGTCTGCCTGTACGCGTTCTGGAAAAACGGCTAGGAACGCACATAGGGCTTGATTCACAAAGCGGTGCTAACTGTTAGCACGCCTGTGAAAACCCCCTTAGCACGTCTAAACGAGCTTTTCGTGCGTAAAACTTTACGCGCGCACTGCACAGAGCGCAAGGTGCTCCGCGCGAAGTGCCCATTAAAGCCTATGGGACTTAGTGCGCATAGGACTTTGCGTGCGTAAAGTTTTGCGCACGCAAAGTTACCACGGGATCTGATTGAGAAATCCGGTGCTAACCTACTTAGCACCCTGGTTAGCATGTCTTAAGACTTTAGACATGCTAAGTAGGTTAGCACCGCTTTGTGAATCAAGCCCATAGTCTGAACAGGCCCTAAGGAGACACAATCCTTGGAAAATGATTCCCACACAGGCAGAATGTGGGTATTTTTGTTGTAAGGACCACTTAACGACCAGCTAACACCCATGGGCGGCGCCTGGTCATTAGTGGTATAGCATGGAAACGGCCGCTCGTACGAGCGGCCTTTCCATGCCAGTTCACGGAGGGTGTCTCCGTGAACAGTGTGCGAGCCGCCGATCACGGCTCGCACACGTAATGTAAACACGCGGGAAAGAAATCCCCGCTGTTTACATCATACGGCGCTGCTGCGCAACAGCGCCGTAAGTCAGATCGGCGATCCCCGGCCTCTGATTGGCCGGGGATCGCCAGCATATGATAGGCTGAAGCCTATCCCACAATGCGCAGGACGGATATCCGTCCTGCGCAGCCTAAGGAAAGGAGGGGAGGGAGGTAAGCCGGGAGAGGGCGGAAAACGCTGCTGAGGGGGGCTTTGAGGAGCCCCCCCCCCGCTACTCACCAATGGCCGGCGGCGATCAGACCCCCCCAGCAGGACATCCCCCTAGGCGGGAAAAAAGGGGGGAAGTCTGATCGCCATGGTGTAATCCTGATCGGTGCTGCGGGCTGTAGAGCCCACGCAGCACCGATCATTAGAAATGTGCCTGGTCCCTAAGTGGTTAATCACTTAAAGTCGTCAACCAGACCATGGCAATGTCAGACCTCCTCTTCAAAGTGATGAGTCTGATCATGTGACACCAGGCTGTTTTAATACTGCACACAATGGAGGATGAGAGCAATCTGTGTGTTACACATGTCTGCACAGCTATATGTATCTATGTATTCTACTGTGATTCTAAAGCATTTTGACTATGTACATTTCCTGGAGGATTAATTAACTCATATGACACATTGAGCGCCTCTCAGTGCCCAAATGTAACATCTTAGCCGCAAAATAAAAGCCGCGATTTGCAGTAAAAACTGTAAATTTCAGCGCCAGCAGTTAGCGGCCGGTGCCATTTGGATCCGTTCTGCACAGATTGGAGCGGACAGTTATTATTTGTTATTGATAATTATATATAATGGACAGTTATTATATGGAACAGAAAGAAAAAAAAGTATAATATATATATACAGGATCTTCTAAAAAAATTAGCATATTGTGATAAAGTTCATTTATTTTATGTAATGTACTGATACACATTAGACTTTCATATATTTTAGATACATTACACACAACTGAAGTAGTTCAAGCCTTGTATTGTTTTAATATTGATGATTTTGGCATACAGCTCATGAAAACCCCAAATTCCCTTCTCAAAAAATTAGCATATTTCATCCGACCAATAAAAGAGAAGTGTTTTTAAAAATAAAAAAAGTCAACCTTAAAATAATTATGTTCAGTTATGCACTCAATACTTGGTCGGGAATCCTTTTGCAGAAATGACTGCTTCAATGCGGCGTGGCATGGAGGCAATCAGCCTGGGAAGCAGTAGATTTGGGCGCATGAGACAAGTGGACAAAAAGGGCGCCCCATTCACTTTCATTATAAATATCGTTTAATGGGCGCTGAACGGGGAAAATAAGGCGCCGGAGATTTTTAAGGATTTATAACGGCGCCCGGAGATTTTTAAGGATTTATAACTATGTTTGTGATGATTTAAGTTTACAAAATGAGCCCGTGACGAATAACGTTTATGAAGATAATAAATCACTATTTCTAAAACATTTCTAACACATTATTATCCACCCAAAAAAATAATTTACATTTTTTTTCTTTACATTCTTTATTTATTCATGTCTGTAAAACATTATTATCCATAGGGGGTTTTAGGTTTAGGCACCAACAGGGGGGTCTTAGGTTTAGGCACCTACAGGGGGGTCTTAGGTTTAGGCACTAACAGGGGGGTCTTAGGTTTAGGCACCAACAGGGGGGTCTTAGGGTTAGGCACCTACAGGGGGGTCTTAGGGTTAGGCACCTACAGGGGGGTCTTAGGTTTAGGCACTAACAGGGGGGTCTTAGGTTTAGGCACTAACAGGGGGGTCTTAGGGTTAGGCACCAACAGGGGGGTCTTAGGGTTAGGCACCAACAGGGGGGTCTTAGGGTTAGGCACCAACAGGGGGGTCTTAGGTTTAGGCACCAACAGGGGGTCTAGGGGTTAGGGATAGGTACAGGGAGGGTTTTTAATAAACGAAAATATAAGTTTTACTTTACAAACAGGGAAGATTAACGTTTTAAGAATTGCCGATCTCATACACATTATTTAGTGATTTATACATTTTTAAATCACTATTTATAAACGAAATTCTACACAATAATTTCTATAAACGATATTTCCATTTATCGTTTATACCACGCGCCCTTTTTTCCCGACGCCCTTTTCGTACGTACGCATCAGCCTGTGGCACTGCTCAGGTGTTATGGAGGCCCAGGATGCTTCGATAGCGGCCTTAAGCTCATCCAGAGTGTTGGATATGTGTGTGTATATATATATATATATATATGTACTGGGGATAGAGCTCAGGGTAGTTTTGGCGACCATCGGTTGCCTTTTTTTTGTTTGGTTGCAGGGTCCTGATGCTCTGGAACAGGAAGGAAGGAATTGGGTGGGCCTTCCTGTTCCACCACAAGTCCATTCCTGGTTTTGGAAGCAGCCTTGTCAGGAGATATGAGTGCTCTGGGAAGGGGGGCGTGGTGCTAGACAGGCTCGGACAGAGCCGCCGAACCACCGACGGTCCCATCGGTGGGCCCCGACTGCCCCTCCTCCTGGGGGCCCCTAGAAGGGGTGCGCTGGAGGGGAGAGCCGCGGGGAGGGCAGCCCGACTTTTTTTTTTATGTCCCTTAAAAAAAACTATTTCCCCCGGGGGGGCCCCCTCCTATCCTCCCCCTCCCTCACCTCGGAGGGCCCCCCTCCTGTTACGAGCGGCGGGAGAGCGGCGGGTACAGCAAAGTTCCGGCGAGGTATAGCAGAAGATAGAGGTCCAGCTGCCTCCCGGCTACGCTGTCTCCTCTATGCCGCTCGCACTGCTTCCTGGTTTAGTGCGAGCGGCAATTACAAAGGAGACAGCGACTGGGAGGCAGCTGGACCTCTATCTTCTGCTTTACCTCGCCGGAAGTTTGCTGTACCCGCCGCTCTCCCGCCGCTCGTAACAGGAGGGGGGCCCTGAGTCCGAGGTGAGGGAGGGGGAGGATGGGAGGGGGAGGATAGGAGGGGGCCCCCCCGGGGAAAATAGTTTTTTTTAAGGGACATAAAAAAAAAAAACACAGTCGGGCTGCCCTCCCCGCGGCTTGTAAGGAGGGGGAACACCCAGGTGAGGGGGAGCATAGGAGTCGGGGCCCCCACTGGCTACCCACCCGGCTACCTAACTGCCCACCCGGCTATCTAACTGCCTACATTCCCACCCGGCTACCCTTCTGCCTACCCTCCCACCCGGCTACCTAACTGCCCACCCGGCTACCTAACTGCCTACCCTCCCACCCGGCTACCCTTCTGCCTACCCTCCCACCCGGCTACCTAACTGCCCACCCGGCTACCTAACTGCCTACCCTCCCACCCGGCTACCTAACTGCCCACCCAGCTACCTAACTGCCTACCCTCCCACCCGGCTACCTACCCTCCCACCCGGCTACCTAACTGCCTACCCTCCCACCCGGCTACCCTTCTGCCTACCCTCCCACCCGGCTACCTAACTGCCCACCCGGCTACCTAACTGCCTACCCTCCCACCCGGCTACCTACCCTCCCACCCGGCTACCTAACTGCCTACCCTCCCACCCGGCTACCCTTCTGCCTACCCTCCCACCCGGCTACCTAACTGCCCACCCGGCTACCTAACTGCCTACCCTCCCACCCGGCTACCTATCTACCCACCCAGCTACCTATCTGCCTACCCTCCCACCCGGCTACCTAATTGCCCACCCGGCTACCTAATTGCCTACCCTCCCGCCCGGCTACCTATCTGCCCACCCGGCTACCTATCTGCCCACCTGGATACCTATCTACCCACCCAGCTACCTATCTGCCCACCCAGCTACCTAACTGCCTACCCTCCCACCTGGCTACCTAACTGCCCACCCGGCTACCTATCTACCCACCCAGCTACCTATCTGCCTACCCTCCCACCCGGCTACCTATCTGCCCACCCGGCTACCTATCTGCCCACCCGGCTACCTATCTACCCACCCGGCTACCTATCTACCCACCCAGCTACCTATCTACCCACCCAGCTACCTATCTGCCTACCCTCCCACCCGGCTACCTATCTGCCCACCCGGCTACCTATCTACCCACCCAGCTACCTATCTGCCTACCCTCCCACCTGGCTACCTAACTGCCCACCCAGCTACCTATCTGCCCACCTGGCTACCTAACTGCCTACCCTCCCACCCGGCTACCTATCTGCCTACCCTCCCACCCGGCTACATAACTGCCTACCCGGCTACCTATCTGCCTACCATGCCATGGGCGTCCCTACATAGGGCAAAATGGGGCATGCGCACTCCCCTGGCTAGCTGCTGCCCCCCCCCCCCCCCTAGCTACCCGGACGTGGCTGGCCCGCCCGCCCTGGGGTGGCAGCGGAGAGAGAAAAGAAGCGGCAGGCACAGCGGCGCTGCCTGCCGCATCACTTAATTCTAAAGGGGGGAGCGAGAGAGGGGGAGCCCCAAGGTGAGGGAAGGGGGAGGGGGAAACGTCCTCCCTTCCCCACCGCTTCTCTTCTCTCTCCGCTGCCACTGAGGACACCTATAGATCTGGCTATTTAAACTGGGGACACCTATAGACCTGTCTATCTATACTGGGGGGCCCTGTCACTACCTAAACTAGGGGCTCCTGTCACTACATACACTGGGGGGGGGGGGTCCCTGTCACTGCATACACTGGGGGGCTCCTGTCATACCTAAACTGGGGGTACCTGTCACTAACTGAACTGGGGGGGCGCCTGTCAATACCTGAACTGGGGGCACCTGTCACTACCTGAACTGGGGGGCCCTGTCACTACCTAAACTGGGGGCTCCTGTCACTACATACCCTGGGGGGCACCTGTCACTACAAACACTGGGGGCTCCTGTCACTACATACCCTGGGGGGCACCTGTTACTACCTTAACTGGGGGGCACCTGTCACTACAAACACTGGGGGCTCCTGTCACTACCTAAACTGGGGGGTATCTATCACTAACTAAACTGGGGGGCTCCTGTCGCTACCTAAACTTGGGGGTCCTGTCACTACCTAAGCTGGGAGGCTCCTGGTGCTACCTAAACTAGGGTGCACCTGTCACTACCTAAACTATCCAGGCAAGCCCAGCATCACCACCAGCCAACCAGCCCAGAATCACTGTCAAAAAGGCCACAGCATCACCACCAACAGTCAGGCCAACATTTACTTCAACCAGCCAAGTACAGCCCAGCATCACCGCCAGGCCGGCCACAGCATCACCGCCAGGCCTTTCAGCCCACACATCATCCCCAATCCAGCCAAAAACAGTATTGCCTGGCACAGCAGCCAGTAGAGGAGAATTCAGAAGCCAGGTGAGAGGTGTCTACCATATTAAGTGGGCATTCTGCCTATTTATGTGAAATGCTGTTTATTTATGTGCCTCATGACTGCTGAATTTGTCTTGTTGGGGGCCTCATGGTTACTGAATTTGTCTTGTTGGGGGCCTCATGGTTACTGAATGTCTTGTTGGGGGCCTCATGATTGCTGAATTTGTCATGTTGGGGGCCTCATGATTGCTGAATTTGTCTTGTTAGGGGCCTCATGATTGCTGATTTTGTCTTGATGGGGGACCTCATGATTGCTGAATTTGTCTTGTTGAGGGTCACATGATTGCTAACTGCGAGACTATGGAAAAAGCTGAATCATCATCATATGAGACAATAGCTACTTTTTAGCTTTTTAAAACAGAAAATAAAACTGGGAGGTTCTAAAAAAAAAAAAAAAAACTGCTGGTCTCTGACTGTAGTGTGTGACGCTGTCCAATCACGCTCTCGCAGTACTTCCTGCTAGAGCGTGATTGGACAGCGTCACTACAGGAGACAGAGACCAGCAGGGCAGCAGCGGCATGCGGAGCGGAGCGGAGATAGCATCATCTGAAGCTGGTAAGCTATACTCCGCTCGCTGCTGGCTGCACTTCTCGAGGAGGGGGGTGCGCGGAAGGGGGGGCCCTAGGTGAGTGAGGGGGGGAGGCTTCCCCGCTGATCTGTGCCCTCTGCCCCCCCTTCCAAGCTGGGGGGGACTTGCATTGTGTGGGGGTATCTCTGCCACCAACCTGATTGCATTGTGTGGGGGTATCTCTGCCACCAACCTGATTGCATTGTGTGGGGGTATCTGCAGCCAACCTGATTGCATTGTGTGGGGGTATCTGCAGCCAAACTGATTGCATTGTGTGGGGGTATCTGCAGCCAAACTGATTGCATTTTGTGGGGGTATCTGCAGCCAAACTGATTGCATTTTGTGGGGGTATCTGCCGTCAACCTGATTGCATTTGGTGGGGGTATCTGCCGTCAACCTGATTGCATTGTGTGGGGGTATCTGCCGTCAACCTGATTGCATTTTGTGGGGGTATCTGCCACCAACCTGATTGCATTGTGTGGGGGTATCTGCCGTCAACCTGATTGCATTTTGTGGGGGTATCTGCTGCCATTTGACTACTTGATGAATTATCATGAGGCATGTAACTACTTGAATATTTTATCTACAATGTATCTGGTCGGACCTAATCTCTGTGAATAACGCCGCTACTTATTTTGTGTTTTGTATTTTTTTTTTCTAAGTCTGCCCATGACTCATCATGACCACGCCGATGTTCCAGTGCGTGGTGACACCCATTTAGTTTCGCATTTAGACATATCCCTATTGGAGACTGTCCTCAGAATTGCTCACAATCTATTCCCTACCATAAAGTCATGCAAAATTTCTAGAGTACATGTGTATGTGAGCCCAAAATGCAAAATGGGGGGGGGGGGGGGAGGAGGAGGAGAGGGGGGTGGGCCCCAGGCTGAAACTTCCTTGGTGGGCCCTTGGTGTCCCAGTCCGACCCTGGTGCTAGAGTATGCAGTAGGTAAGCTGCTAGCTGGATGGATGTTTGGTTAACACCAGGATTGCTATTGTTTGGACTTTACCAAAAGAGATGATTTACAAAGTGGACTTTCTATGGACTATGGACTCTGCAAACAGGCTGAAGTAAGCCAATTGCATTTTATGTTCTGTTTGCTGAGAAGAAAGCACTATTTTGTTCATTTGTTTGTGGCTGAGTCCCTAATAAATTAGACTTTCATATAAGTTCCTGTCTCCTGCGTGCCAGCTGCAATCCCAGAGCTAACCCCCAACGTCACAAAATGCGCACGCATGCCCCCCCCCCCCCCCCCCCACACACACACACGCTGTGTGACTGGGATGGAGGTTAACCTTCCAGCAGGACAATGATCCGAAGCACAGTGCTAAAGCAACACTTTAATGGTTTAAAGAACTACTGTAATTCTGGAATTTCCGACTTTAAAGTCGGAAAACCACTGTGCCTGCAATGCTGTGTGCTCGCTCCCGCCGTTGTCACCAGGAGCGTAGTGCGCAGACGCAGCCCATACTGGACCTGCGCAATACACTCCTGGTGACGTCAGTGGGAGGGAAAGCGCAACTGCACAGGCGCAGTGGTTTTCCGACTTTAAAGTCGGAAATTCTACAATTGAACTGGAGGCGGGGCCCAAAGCATCAGTGAGTGGCTGCGTGGGCACAGGATGTCTGCGGGGGACCATTAGAAGCCCCGGGTAAGTTCAACTCAATTTGCTCCAAACCCCTACAGTAGTCCTTTAACCTCCCTGGCGGTAAGCCCGTGCTGAGCACGGGCTATGCCGCGCAGGAGGATTTCTCAGGCCCTGCTGGGCCGATTTGCATAATTTTTTTTTCTACACGCAGCTAGCACTTTGCTAGCTGCGTGTGCACTCCGATCGCCGCCGCTCCGCGCCGATTAGCCGCCGTTCGCCGCGCCACCCCCCAGATCCCGTGCGCTGCCTGGCCAATCAGTGCCAGGCAGCGCTGAGGGGTGGATCGGGACTCCCTTTGACAACACGATGTCGGTGACGTCATCCCGCCCGTCGCCATGGCGACGAGGGAAGCCCTAATGGAAATCCCACTCAGAAAGGGATTTCCGGACAGGCTTGATCGCCGGAGGAAGAGGGTAGGGAGATGCTGCTGCACAGTGGCTGTCATGTAGCTAGCGCTAGGCTAGCTACATGTTTAAAAAAAAAAAAATTTAAATAATGCTGCGCTGCCCCCTGGCAGTTTTAATTAACCGCCAGGAGGGTTAAGGGGAAACATTTAACTGTGTTGGAATGGCTTAGTCAAAGTTCAGACCTCAATCCAATAGAGAATCTGTGGTCAGGCTTGAATATTGCCGTTGACAAGCAAAAACCACCCAAAATAAAGGCGATGGAGAAGTTTTGCCTTATGGAAAATCCCAGTGGCAAGATCTGTAAGTAAGTCTGGTTCTTTATAGAAGTGAATATTTCGTTACTATTCCTTCTTGAGGAGTTGTTTGGTGTGTTGTACTGTGATGTCAATGGGTTAATCAGTGTTTTGCACCTCACCTGGATTACTCCTGCAGAATAAATGTCACTGCACATTCCTTCAACATAGGCATAACCCACTTCTGCTCCATTAAAATCAACATTCCTGAAAAACAGATGATCATTATTAGCAAAGAACTGGCAGATTTTGCCACCATTTTTTTATAGAACCAAAACTGGGATTTTCATTGCCATAAATCTAAACTGAAATGTATTCAGTCTTGCTGTTTTTTTCAAAAGAGCAAAATATGTACATCTAATGGTGTCCATTACTGGGATCTGGACAGCTGTCTGGACGTAGTGCCTTTATTTACTGCAGTACACTTAAAGAGACACTGAAGCGAAAAAAAAAACTATGATATTATGATTTGTATGTGTAGTACAGCTAAGAAATAAAACATTAAGATCAGATACATCAGTCTAATTGTTTCCAGTACAGGAAGAGTTAAGAAACTCCAGTTGTTATCTTTATACAAAAAAGCCATTGGGCTTGATTCACTAACAAGTGCTAACTCAGTTAGCACGTGTTAAGGCTTTGCACGTGCAAACTAGGGTGCTAAGTAGTTTGCACGGGCAAAGCTGTTACTGTTCACGTGCTATTCTAGCTTGCGTACGGCGCTATGCTGTACGCTCTGTTCACATGCAAAATTGCCGCTTCGCCCGCAAAGTATGCTTATCACGCTAATTAGCATGCGAAGCGGCTGATTTTGCACACGAAGCGCTGCACGCAAAACTTTACGCATGCAGCGCTAAACTTACGCGCGCAAACTCTTACATGCATATTAGTGCGTGCAGAGGCAGTTTGCACGTGCTAAGGGGCTTTTCACTGGCGTGCTAACACTTAGCACGCTTTTGTGAATCAAGCCCATTATCTCTACGACTTTCAAAGTCGTGGAGAGGGCTGTTTTCTGACTTTTATTATCTCAACTGTTAGATAACTATTTACTTTTTCTCTGCCAGAGGAGAGGTCATTAGTTCACAGACTGCTCTGAAAGAATCATTTTGAATGCTGAGTGTTGTGTAATCTGCACATATTATAGAATGATGCAATGTTAGAAAAACACTATATACAGTACCTGAAAATAAAAATATGAGAATATTTTCTTTGCTGCTAATCTTCTAGTAATTATTCATAGTACACAACCAACTCATTATATCATATATATTTTTTCGCTTCAGTGTCTCTTTAAAGGAAACCTAAAGCGTTTACAACAAAAAAAAAACCAGTTACCTGGAGCTTCTACCGGCCCCCTGCAGCCGCCCTGTGCTCACGCCAGGACAAACTGATCGTCCGGTCCCCTGCAGTGGCTCATTTTTGGAAACTGAGCAAGTCAATGGCCACTGTGCCTGCGTGGCCCTGGCAGCGTGCGTCCTCGATCAGGCTCCTATTACCGGGAGTGTCCTGCACATGCGCAGTGTGATATTTTCACGTACTGCACATGCGTAGGACACTCCTGGCAAAGGTATCGTGATTGAGAAGGCTTGCTGCCAGGGCCACGCAAACACAGTGGCCACAGTCTGGCTCAGTTGCCGAAAATGAGCCACTGCAGGGGACCGGAGGATCGGTTTGTCCCAGCGTGACTACAGGGCAGCTACAGGGGGCCAGTAGAAGCCACAGGTAAGTTAAAGTGCTTTTTTTTTGTAATGGCTTTAGGTTTCCTTTAAGTGTACTGCAGTAAAAAAAAGGCACTCTGTCCAGATCCCAGTAATGGACACAATTAGAGTAACATTAAAGTTTTTTTTTTTTGTGACTTTAGGTTTCCTTTAAGGGCTTGAGCACACTTATAATACTGTGCCTTTTTTCAGCAATGCTTATCAGTCTGTAGTGATAGTTATGTCTATGAGAACTCATGGAGAAGAATGTTATTTGTTTGATCAGCTGATAGATTTGCAAAGCTCTGATTTGCTGTGATCACGTCCTGCTTTAGCACAGGATCTTGGCTAGCAAATCAGAGACTATCTCCTGATCAAACTGATCACATGCTTCTCCATGAGTTCTTCTAGACATGACCATAAAGGCCCTTTTCCATTTGATTAGTGAATGCGGCTACCTCATCGCATCACCTCCGCTGCTGGCCGCGTCACTTCCGCATCGGGAGATGCGGAAGTGACTGGATGAGACGGGGTTCGGCTGCGTGCGGATGCGGCTGTGTGAGAATCTGCAGCATGCTGCAGATTCTCAGATTGCTCTGCGCACAATGCACGCAATGGAAACTGTTCCATTGCCATGCATTGGGATCAGGACACCCGCGGTGCGATGTGGCTATGTAGCCACATCGCACCACTAAACGGGCCCTATCAGTCTGTAACATTGATGTGTTAGTGTTACTGGAAGATTCACAGAAGCGTGCAAATGACCATCTGCCGATATTTATCTGTGGAGCACTTACAGCTGGCTGCATGCATCCAGCACTGGTGGTCTCATGCATGCACATTCGAGCCACGTTTAGTATTTGTAGTCGTTTTTGCCCTATAAAACTAGGTGTGTCTTATGGTCCAGAGCGTCTTATACTCTGAGAAATACCGTAATGGAATGAGGGCCATGGTGTGCTTGTGATCTGGAGAAAGCTTTTATGCCAACAATCAATGGTGCAGTCCTGGGAGAGCTGCTTGAACATACAGTGTACAGAATATATCATTGTTTTCTCTACATGTTGACATTTTAAAAAAGTTAGATGATTCCTGAGAAACTTGGCAGTGTAGTGAGAGTAGCTGGGAGTGTAGTGAGAGTAGCTGGGAGTGTAGTGAGAGTAGCTGGGAGTGTAGTGAGAGTAGCTGGGAGTGTAGTGAGAGTAGCTGGGAGTGTAGTGAGAGTAGCTGGGAGTGTAGTGAGAGTAGCTGGGAGTGTAGTGAGAGTAGCTGGGAGTGTAGTGAGAGTAGCTGGGAGTGTAGTGAGAGTAGCTGGGAGTGTAGTGAGAGTAGCTGGGAGTGTAGTGAGAGTAGCTGGGAGTGTAGTGAGAGTAGCTGGGAGTGTAGTGAGAGTAGCTGGGAGTGTAGTGAGAGTAGCTGGGAGTGTAGTGAGAGTAGCTGGGAGTGTAGTGAGAGTAGCTGGGAGTGTAGTGAGAGTAGCTGGGAGTGTAGTGAGAGTAGCTGGGAGTGTAGTGAGAGTAGCTGGGAGTGTAGTGAGAGTAGCTGGGAGTGTAGTGAGAGTAGCTGGGAGAGCAGTGAGTGTAGCTTGGAGAGCAGTGAGTGTAGCTGGGAGAGCAGTGAGTGTAGCTGGGAGAGCAGTGAGTGTAGCTGGGAGAGCAGTGAGTGTAGCTGAAAGTGTATTTAGTGTAGCTAGAAGTGTAGTTAGTGTAGCTAGAAGTGTAGTGAGTGTAGCTGGCAGTGTAGTGAGTGTAGCTGGCAGTGTAGTGAGTGTAGCTAGGGGTGCAGTTAGTGTAGCTGGAAGTGTAGTGAGTGTAGCTGGGAGTGTAGTTAGTGTAGCTGGGAGTGTGTGTAGTGAGTGTAGCTGGGAATGTAGTGAGTAAAGTGAGTGTAGCTGGGAGTGTAGTGAGTGTAGCTGGGAGTGTGAGTGTAGCTGGGAATGTCGTTAGTGTAGCTGGGAGTGTTGTGACTGTAGCTGGGAATGTAGTGAGTGTAGCTAGGAGTGTAGTGAGTTGTAGCTGGGAGTGTGGTAACTGTAGCTGGGAGTGTGGTAACTGTAGCTGGGAGTGTGGTAACTGTAGCTGGGAGTGTGGTAACTGTAGCTGGGAGTGTAGTGACTGTAGCTGGGAGTGTAGTGACTGTAGCTGGGAGTGTAGTGACTGTAGCTGGGAGTGTAGTGACTGTAGCTGGGAGTGTAGTGACTGTAGCTGGGAGTGTAGTGACTGTAGCTGGGAGTGTAGTGACTGTAGCTGGGAGTGTAGTGACTGTAGCTGGGAGGGTAGTGACTGTAGCTGGGAGCGTAGTGAGTGTAGCTGGGAGCGTAGTGAGTGTAGCTGGGAGCGTAGTGAGTGTAGCTGGGAGCGTAGTGAGTGTAGCTGGGAGCGTAGTGAGTGTAGCTGGGAGCGTAGTGAGTTGTAGCTGGAAGTGTAGTGACTGTAGCTGGGAGTGTAGTGAGCGAAGCTGAGAGTGTAGTGAGTGTAGCTGGGAGTAGAGATGGCCTGAACGGTTCGCATGTTCACGCGAACAATGCGGGTTCGCGTCGAATCGCGAACTTTATATGAGTTCGACCCGCCCCTATACTACATCATTTGACCCTCTACATCACAGTCAGCAGACACATGGCAGCCAATCAGGCTACAATCCCTGAGAAACTTGGCAGTGTAGTAAGTGTAGCTGGGATTGTAGTGAGAGTAGCTGGGAGTGTAGTGAGAGTAGCTGGGAGTGTAGTGAGAGTAGCTGGGAGTGTAGTGAGAGTAGCTGGGAGTGTAGTGAGAGTAGCTGGGAGTGTAGTGAGAGTAGCTGGGAGTGTAGTGAGAGTAGCTGGGAGTGTAGTGAGAGTAGCTGGGAGTGTAGTGAGAGTAGCTGGGAGAGCAGTGAGTGTAGCTGGGAGAGCAGTGAGTGTAGCTGGGAGAGCAGTGAGTGTAGCTGGGAGAGCAGTGAGTGTAGCTGGGAGAGCAGTGAGTGTAGCTGGGAGAGCAGTGAGTGTAGCTGGGAGAGCAGTGAGCAGGGGCGTAGGAATAGGCCCTGCAGCCCCTGCGCCCGCGGGGGGCCCGCCCCCCCCCCCCTGGGGCCCGCTCGGGGCCTTTTGTGGGTGCTGGAGGGGTGGCAGCATGAGGGGAAAACCTTGCCCACAGTCGGCGGGGAGAGGGGTAGTTCCCCCCTCTCCCTCACCTCGGGGCTCTCCCCTCTGCGCTCCCCTCCAGCTCGTAAGTGTCTGTGGGGCTGTGGTGGGCAGCGAGCGGCGGGCAGATACATACCTGCTTCCGTGCGTTCCATCGGAGACTTCTCCCTCTAGCGGCTGACGTCACTTCCGGAAGTGACGTCAGCCGCTAGAGGGAGAAGTCTCCGATAGAACGCACGGAAGCAGGTATGTATCTGCCCGCCGCTCGCTGCCCACCACAGCCCCACAGACACTTACGAGCTGGAGGGGAGCGCAGAGGGGAGAGCCCCGAGGTGAGGGAGAGGGGGGAACTACCCCTCTCCCCGCCGACTGTGGGCAAGGCTTTCCCCTCATGCTGCCACCCCTCCAGCACCCACAAAACGGCCGCGAGCGGGCCCCGGGGGGGGGGGGGGGGCCCGCTCAGAAAATCTGCAGGGGGGCCCGGTGGGGCCTAGTTACGCCCCTGGCAGTGAGTGTAGCTGGGAGAGCAGTGAGTGTAGCTGGGAGAGCAGTGAGTGTAGCTGAAAGTGTATTTAGTGTAGCTAGAAGTGTAGTTAGTGTAGCTAGAAGTGTAGTGAGTGTAGCTGGCAGTGTAGTGAGTGTAGCTGGCAGTGTAGTGAGTGTAGCTAGGGGTGCAGTTAGTGTAGCTGGAAGTGTAGTGAGTGTAGCTGGGAGTGTAGTTAGTGTAGCTGGGAGTGTGTGTAGTGAGTGTAGCTGGGAATGTAGTGAGTAAAGTGAGTGTAGCTGGGAGTGTAGTGAGTGTAGCTGGGAGTGTAGTGAGTGTAGCTGGGAATGTCGTTAGTGTAGCTGGGAGTGTTGTGACTGTATCTGGGAATGTAGTGAGTGTAGCTAGGAGTGTAGTGAGTTGTAGCTGGGAGTGTGGTAACTGTAGCTGGGAGTGTGGTAACTCTAGCTGGGAGTGTGGTAACTCTAGCTGGGAGTGTAGTAACTGTAGCTGGGAGTGTAGTAACTGTAGCTGGGAGTGTCTTGACTGTAGCTGGGAGTGTCTTGACTGTAGCTGGAAGCGTAGTGAGTGTAGCTGGGAGCGTAGTGAGTGTAGCTGGGAGCGTAGTGAGTTGTAGCTGGAAGTGTAGTGAGTGTAGCTGGGAGTGTAGTTAGTGTAGCTGGGAGTGTGTGTAGTGAGTGTAGCTGGGAATGTAGTGAGTAAAGTGAGTGTAGCTGGGAGTGTAGTGAGTGTAGCTGGGAGTGTAGTGAGTGTAGCTGGGAATGTCGTTAGTGTAGCTGGGAGTGTTGTGACTGTATCTGGGAATGTAGTGAGTGTAGCTAGGAGTGTAGTGAGTTGTAGCTGGGAGTGTGGTAACTGTAGCTGGGAGTGTGGTAACTCTAGCTGGGAGTGTGGTAACTCTAGCTGGGAGTGTGGTAACTCTAGCTGGGAGTGTAGTAACTGTAGCTGGGAGTGTAGTAACTGTAGCTGGGAGTGTCTTGACTGTAGCTGGGAGTGTCTTGACTGTAGCTGGAAGCGTAGTGAGTGTAGCTGGGAGCGTAGTGAGTGTAGCTGGGAGCGTAGTGAGTTGTAGCTGGAAGTGTAGTGACTGTAGCTGGGAGTGTAGTGAGCGAAGCTGAGAGTGTAGTGAGTGTAGCTGGGAGTAGAGATGGCCTGAACGGTTCGCATGTTCACGCGAACAATGCGGGTTCGCGTCGAATCGCGAACTTTATATGAGTTCGACCCGCCCCTATACTACATCATTTGACCCTCTACATCACAGTCAGCAGACACATGGCAGCCAATCAGGCTACAATCCCTCCTTGAGCCCCCCCCCCCCCCCCCACCCCCCTTATATAAGACAGCAGCATTGGCCATTTTCTCACTCTGTGTGCTGCTGTATTAGTGACAGAAGGGAGAGACATTGGAGAGATCGGGAAAGCGATAGTTAGGAGGTCTGTTAGCTTGCTCCTTGCTGATATTTGTTGATGAAAAGCACCCCAAAACAGCTGTTTTGAGAGCTAATGTTCTTCTGATGTGTTTTTTTTTTTGTGTGGCCCACTGACACTGCATATACAGCTCTGTCTGTCGCAGCTGGCCCTTACTAATTGCTATACTGTGCCAGGCCCAGCACATTCAGTGCCTAGTGTGACTGCTGCACATTTTATTATAATACCAGTCACTGCATACCTTTCACTGCACCTGTGTGACCGCACGCTGTTTTATATACCAGACACTGCATCTGTGTGACCGCACGCTGTTTTATATACCAGCAGTCAGTGCATCCATTTTCACTGCACCTGTGTGGCTGCACATTGTTATCCCAGCAGTCACTGCAACCTTTTCACTGCACCTGTCTGACTGCACATTGTTATACCAGCAGTCACTGCATACCTTTCACTGCACCTGTGTGACTGCAAACTGTTTTATATACCAGTCAGTGCATACCTTTCACTGCATCTGTGACTGCACATTGTATTATACCAGCAGTCAGCCAGGCCGCAATTATTTTTCAAAAAAGGCGATACCCAAACTGTACCGTGATGTTGAAAAGCAAGTGGTGTCATCTCTGGCGCACAGCGTTGGGTCAGGGGTCCATCTGACCACAGATGTCTGGTCTGCAAAGCACGGTCAAGGCAGGTACATTACTTATACAGAAGGTTGGGTCCTTCCTTGGATGTGTGGTGGTAGCCGTTTTTCAGGCACCCACTCCAGACCAGAATCAAACCCTGATTCCCTGGCCGTTACCCATGATACTGAGAAAGTGATATGGAAGTTTATCACACAGTTGAATGAATGGCAGACTTGCCCTCCATAACTGATTCCCATTGAAGGAACTGAACAGACAGCAGAACAAGTAATTTAATAAAATAGATGCTTTAACAATGGCAGAGAAAGAACCATCGAAAATTGATAAGGCAGTCAGACATTACCTGACATCACTGACAAAGAGCCATCTCACCATCGTGCGCACCAGTTCAGCACGGCCATCACTACACAAACAGCTGTTTGCGGTGTGTTAGACAGTGAGTTTGGTCTGTCAGTGTGAAGCAGTACACTAATTACACTACCTGATTGATGTATACACACGCAAGATGTTTTAAAGCACTTTATGCCTCCAATTTAGCAATGCAATGCGATTTCTGCCCTTAAAACCCTGCTGTGCGTCAAATACGTAATTTTCCCCTGGACTTTTGGCATGTATCCCACTCTGCCATGCCCCCCTCCAGGTGTTAGACCCCTTGAAACATCTTTTCCATCACTTTTGTGGCCAGAATTAGTGTTTGTAGTTTTGAAAGTTTGTCTGCCCATTGAAATCTATTGCGGTTTGCGAAGTTCGCAGGTTAGTAAATTTTTGCAGGAAGTTCACATACGAGGTTCGCGAACCTAAAATCGGAGGTTCGAGTCATCTCTAGCTGGGAGTGGAGTGAGTTGTAGCTGGGAGTGTAGTGAGTGTAGCTGGGAGTGTAGTGAGTGTAGCTGGGAGTGTAGTGAGTGTAGTTGGGAGTGTAGTGAGTATAGCTGGGAGTGTAGTGAGTGTAGCTGGGAGTGTAGTTAATGTAGCTGGGAGTGTAGTGAGTGTAGCTGGGAGTGTAGTGAGTGTAGCTGGGAGTGTAGTGAGTGTAGCTGGGAGTGTAGTGAGTGTAGCTGGGAGTGTAGTGAGTGTAGCTGGGAGTGTAGTGAGTGTAGCTGGGAGTGTAGTGAGTGTAGCTGGGAGTGTAGTGAGTGTAGCTGGGAGTGTAGTGAGTGTAGCTGGGAGTGTAGTGGGTGTAGCTGGGAGTGTAGTGACTGTAGCTGGGAGTGTAGTGACTGTAGCTGGGAGTGTAGTGACTGTAGCTGGGAGGGTAGTGACTGTAGCTGGGAGCGTAGTGAGTGTAGCTGGGAGCGTAGTGAGTGTAGCTGGGAGCGTAGTGAGTGTAGCTGGGAGCGTAGTGAGTGTAGCTGGGAGCGTAGTGAGTGTAGCTGGGTGCGTAGTGAGTTGTAGCTGGAAGTGTAGTGACTGTAGCTGGGAGTGTAGTGAGCGAAGCTGAGAGTGTAGTGAGTGTAGCTGGGAGTAGAGATGGCCTGAACGGTTCGCATGTTCACGCGAACAATGCGGGTTCGCGTCGAATCGCGAACTTTATATGAGTTCGACCCGCCCCTATACTACATCATTTGACCCTCTACATCACAGTCAGCAGACACATGGCAGCCAATCAGGCTACAATCCCTGAGAAACTTGGCAGTGTAGTAAGTGTAGCTGGGATTGTAGTGAGAGTAGCTGGGAGTGTAGTGAGAGTAGCTGGGAGTGTAGTGAGAGTAGCTGGGAGTGTAGTGAGAGTAGCTGGGAGTGTAGTGAGAGTAGCTGGGAGTGTAGTGAGAGTAGCTGGGAGTGTAGTGAGAGTAGCTGGGAGTGTAGTGAGAGTAGCTGGGAGTGTAGTGAGAGTAGCTGGGAGAGCAGTGAGTGTAGCTGGGAGAGCAGTGAGTGTAGCTGGGAGAGCAGTGAGTGTAGCTGGGAGAGCAGTGAGTGTAGCTGGGAGAGCAGTGAGTGTAGCTGGGAGAGCAGTGAGTGTAGCTGGGAGAGCAGTGAGCAGGGGCGTAGGAATAGGCCCTGCAGCCCCTGCGCCCGCGGGGCCCCCCCCCCCCCCCCCCCTGGGGCCCGCTCGGGGCCTTTTGTGGGTGCTGGAGGGGTGGCAGCATGAGGGGAAAGCCTTGCCCACAGTCGGCGGGGAGAGGGGTAGTTCCCCCCTCTCCCTCACCTCGGGGCTCTCCCCTCTGCGCTCCCCTCCAGCTCGTAAGTGTCTGTGGGGCTGTGGTGGGCAGCGAGCGGCGGGCAGATACATACCTGCTTCCGTGCGTTCCATCGGAGACTTCTCCCTCTAGCGGCTGACGTCACTTCCGGAAGTGACGTCAGCCGCTAGAGGGAGAAGTCTCCGATAGAACGCACGGAAGCAGGTATGTATCTGCCCGCCGCTCGCTGCCCACCACAGCCCCACAGACACTTACGAGCTGGAGGGGAGCGCAGAGGGGAGAGCCCCGAGGTGAGGGAGAGGGGGGAACTACCCCTCTCCCCGCCGACTGTGGGCAAGGCTTTCCCCTCATGCTGCCACCCCTCCAGCACCCACAAAACGGCCGCGAGCGGGCCCCGGGGGGGGGGGGGGGGGCCCGCTCAGAAAATCTGCAGGGGGGCCCGGTGGGGCCTAGTTACGCCCCTGGCAGTGAGTGTAGCTGGGAGAGCAGTGAGTGTAGCTGGGAGAGCAGTGAGTGTAGCTGAAAGTGTATTTAGTGTAGCTAGAAGTGTAGTTAGTGTAGCTAGAAGTGTAGTGAGTGTAGCTGGCAGTGTAGTGAGTGTAGCTGGCAGTGTAGTGAGTGTAGCTAGGGGTGCAGTTAGTGTAGCTGGAAGTGTAGTGAGTGTAGCTGGGAGTGTAGTTAGTGTAGCTGGGAGTGTGTGTAGTGAGTGTAGCTGGGAATGTAGTGAGTAAAGTGAGTGTAGCTGGGAGTGTAGTGAGTGTAGCTGGGAGTGTAGTGAGTGTAGCTGGGAATGTCGTTAGTGTAGCTGGGAGTGTTGTGACTGTATCTGGGAATGTAGTGAGTGTAGCTAGGAGTGTAGTGAGTTGTAGCTGGGAGTGTGGTAACTCTAGCTGGGAGTGTGGTAACTCTAGCTGGGAGTGTGGTAACTCTAGCTGGGAGTGTAGTAACTGTAGCTGGGAGTGTAGTAACTGTAGCTGGGAGTGTCTTGACTGTAGCTGGGAGTGTCTTGACTGTAGCTGGAAGCGTAGTGAGTGTAGCTGGGAGCGTAGTGAGTGTAGCTGGGAGCGTAGTGAGTTGTAGCTGGAAGTGTAGTGAGTGTAGCTGGGAGTGTAGTTAGTGTAGCTGGGAGTGTGTGTAGTGAGTGTAGCTGGGAATGTAGTGAGTAAAGTGAGTGTAGCTGGGAGTGTAGTGAGTGTAGCTGGGAGTGTAGTGAGTGTAGCTGGGAATGTCGTTAGTGTAGCTGGGAGTGTTGTGACTGTATCTGGGAATGTAGTGAGTGTAGCTAGGAGTGTAGTGAGTTGTAGCTGGGAGTGTGGTAACTGTAGCTGGGAGTGTGGTAACTCTAGCTGGGAGTGTGGTAACTCTAGCTGGGAGTGTGGTAACTCTAGCTGGGAGTGTAGTAACTGTAGCTGGGAGTGTAGTAACTGTAGCTGGGAGTGTCTTGACTGTAGCTGGGAGTGTCTTGACTGTAGCTGGAAGCGTAGTGAGTGTAGCTGGGAGCGTAGTGAGTGTAGCTGGGAGCGTAGTGAGTTGTAGCTGGAAGTGTAGTGACTGTAGCTGGGAGTGTAGTGAGCGAAGCTGAGAGTGTAGTGAGTGTAGCTGGGAGTAGAGATGGCCTGAACGGTTCGCATGTTCACGCGAACAATGCGGGTTCGCGTCGAATCGCGAACTTTATATGAGTTCGACCCGCCCCTATACTACATCATTTGACCCTCTACATCACAGTCAGCAGACACATGGCAGCCAATCAGGCTACAATCCCTCCTTGAGCCCCCCCCCCCCCCCACCCCCCTTATATAAGACAGCAGCATTGGCCATTTTCTCACTCTGTGTGCTGCTGTATTAGTGACAGAAGGGAGAGACATTGGAGAGATCGGGAAAGCGATAGTTAGGAGGTCTGTTAGCTTGCTCCTTGCTGATATTTGTTGATGAAAAGCACCCCAAAACAGCTGTTTTGAGAGCTAATGTTCTTCTGATGTGTTTTTTTTTTTGTGTGGCCCACTGACACTGCATATACAGCTCTGTCTGTCGCAGCTGGCCCTTACTAATTGCTATACTGTGCCAGGCCCAGCACATTCAGTGCCTAGTGTGACTGCTGCACATTTTATTATAATACCAGTCACTGCATACCTTTTACTGCACCTGTGTGACCGCACGCTGTTTTATATACCAGACACTGCATCTGTGTGACCGCACGCTGTTTTATATACCAGCAGTCAGTGCATCCATTTTCACTGCACCTGTGTGGCTGCACATTGTTATCCCAGCAGTCACTGCAACCTTTTCACTGCACCTGTCTGACTGCACATTGTTATACCAGCAGTCACTGCATACCTTTCACTGCACCTGTGTGACTGCAAACTGTTTTATATACCAGTCAGTGCATACCTTTCACTGCATCTGTGACTGCACATTGTATTATACCAGCAGTCAGCCAGGCCGCAATTATTTTTCAAAAAAGGCGATACCCAAACTGTACCGTGATGTTGAAAGGCAAGTGGTGTCATCTCTGGCGCACAGCGTTGGGTCAGGGGTCCATCTGACCACAGATGTCTGGTCTGCAAAGCACGGTCAAGGCAGGTACATTACTTATACAGAAGGTTGGGTCCTTCCTTGGATGCGTGGTGGTAGCCGTTTTTCAGGCACCCACTCCAGACCAGAATCAAACCCTGATTCCCTGGCCGTTACCCATGGTACTGAGAAAGTGATATGGAAGTTTATCACACAGTTGAATGAATGGCAGACTTGCCCTCCATAACTGATTCCCATTGAAGGAACTGAACAGACAGCAGAACAAGTAATTTAATAAAATAGATGCTTTAACAATGGCAGAGAAAGAACCATCGAAAATTGATAAGGCAGTCAGACATTACCTGACATCACTGACAAAGAGCCATCTCACCATCGTGCGCACCAGTTCAGCACGGCCATCACTACACAAACAGCTGTTTGCGGTGTGTTAGACAGTGAGTTTGGTCTGTCAGTGTGAAGCAGTACACTAATTACACTACCTGATTGATGTATACACACGCAAGATGTTTTAAAGCACTTTATGCCTCCAATTTAGCAATGCAATGCGATTTCTGCCCTTAAAACCCTGCTGTGCGTCAAATACGTAATTTTCCCCTGGACTTTTGGCATGTATCCCACTCTGCCATGCCCCCCTCCAGGTGTTAGACCCCTTGAAACATCTTTTCCATCACTTTTGTGGCCAGAATTAGTGTTTGTAGTTTTGAAAGTTTGTCTGCCCATTGAAATCTATTGCGGTTTGCGAAGTTCGCAGGTTAGTAAATTTTTGCAGGAAGTTCACATACGAGGTTCGCGAACCTAAAATCGGAGGTTCGAGTCATCTCTAGCTGGGAGTGGAGTGAGTTGTAGCTGGGAGTGTAGTGAGTGTAGCTGGGAGTGTAGTGAGTGTAGTTGGGAGTGTAGTGAGTATAGCTGGGAGTGTAGTGAGTGTAGCTGGGAGTGTAGTTAATGTAGCTGGGAGTGTAGTGAGTGTAGCTGGGAGTGTAGTGAGTGTAGCTGGGAGTGTAGTGAGTGTAGCTGGGAGTGTAGTGAGTGTAGCTGGGAGTGTAGTGAGTGTAGCTGGGAGTGTAGTGAGTGTAGCTGGGAGTGTAGTGAGTGTAGCTGGGAGTGTAGTGGGTGTAGCTGGGAGTGTAGTGGGTGTAGCTGGGAGTGTAGTGAGTGTAGCTGGGAGTGTAGTGAGTATAGCTGGGAGTGTAGTGAGTATAGCTGGGAGTGTAGTGAGTATAGCTGGGAGTGTAGTGAGTATAGCTGGGAGTGTAGTGAGTATAGCTGGGAGTGTAGTGAGTATAGCTGGGAGTGTAGTTAGTGTAGCTGGGAGTGTAGTTAATGTAGCTGGGAGTGTAGTGACTGTAGCTGGGAGTGTAGTGACTGTAGCTGGGAGTGTAGTGACTGTAGCTGGGAGTGTAGTGACTGTAGCTGGGAGTGTAGTGACTGTAGCTGGGAGGGTAGTGACTGTAGCTGGGAGTGTAGTGAGCGTAGCTGTAGCTGAGAAACTTGGCAGCTGGTGCGTGGACTTACGTCAAAAGCTGGGCATTATCGTTACGTTTCCTGGGCAAGAGGCTTTCTGTTCTCCATGTAGAGAACCGGTCCAGAGTGGTTCCAATTTCTGAAACCACTTCAATTTGGCTTCTTGTAGTCCATATCTCAATGCCAGTCAATGCCACAAAAATATTTAAGTGCTTGTAAACCTAAAAAACAAGTAATATAGTCTGCATTTATGCATAATAACACTGGGTGTGAGTCTCTAATACTAGCCTTACTCCCTCTTTTCTGTTTACAACTTACCTTAAAAATGTAGGGCCTGTTTACATTATGCACTTGAACTTGTGTATCATAAAGAGTTGCAGCTTTCAATTTTGGTTTAGGCATGGTGGTCCTTGGAGGAAACCCATTGGTGTTCCAATGAAGGATGCTGAAATTGCAACAACACTGAAGGCTCTAAACTAGAGAGGTCCCTAGAGGCCTTTCTTTAACCTCTTGAGGACCGCAGTGTTAAACCCCCCTAAACACCGGGCTATTTTTTGTAAAATAGGCCACTGCAGTTTTAAGGCCAAGCTGCAGGTCCGCACAACACAGCACACAAGTGATTCCCCCCTCCTTTTCTCCCCACGAACAGAGCTCTCTGTTGATGGGGTCTGATCGCTCCCCCAATATTTGTTTTTTTTAACAAATATTAATATGTTTTGTTCTTTTCAAAAGAGGCGCCCCACAGTGGTAGCTTTTAAATTCTTCAATTATCACACTGCAGCTGTACCACAGGTATATCCTACTCACCAAGATGCAATATGTCACAGTCAAGCAACGGCGCTATGTGTTTCAGAGTACTACCATAAGTCCATTCCACCTCCAGAGATCCCACATAGGTGTTTTAAGTACCTAAATGTGTAACTCAGTGCACCAAAAGTCATAAACGGATTCTCTCTCAGTGGAAAGTTCAGAAGACACTTTATTTGAGTACACAGATCCAGAAATGCAGCAAATAACACTCACATTCAGAGGGTCCTGCTCCAGTAGAAACATTCTCCGCAATAAACACTTCCCACTCAGTGTGGTACTATGCACAAATACTTGCGATCAGATATGCAGCATTGCCCGCTCT
This sequence comes from Hyperolius riggenbachi, assembly GCF_040937935.1. Lineage (NCBI taxonomy): Eukaryota > Metazoa > Chordata > Amphibia > Anura > Hyperoliidae > Hyperolius > Hyperolius riggenbachi. Next base: position 106,369,178 of record NC_090648.1, on the reverse strand, counting down.
CGTCCCGACTAGTTTCAGCCTTCCGCCGTCATCAGGGGATATGAGAGCGGGCGGGCAAGTTGCAAATATATATAGTGAAGTAGATAGCCATAATTACCTCTCCCGTGTGTCTTCAGCCATCTCCGTGGCTGCCGGTCACCGCTAAACGTGCGACTGTATCGGTCGGTATAGCACGTATAGCTGACAGTGACACGCATGAATGCGACCTTATGGTCGCATGAGTAATTGGAACGCATATGCGCTCCAATTATGTCACGAGTCATGGCCGCGCACCGGAAGTAGTGGAGCTGCGCACCGGAAGTAGCTCTAACGGCGACTGGCAGACACGGAGATGGCTGAGCCTGAAGACACACAGGGGAGGTAATTATGGACATCTACTTCACTGGGCTTGATAAATCTATCCTAATGTTTTTAAATATAACTGCAAACATACAAGTGTGATAACTGGTTGCCTTGTCCTGTGACACCGTCTCCACCAGGTGATCTCCTCTGTTGTACAGGTAAGAGAACTTTTAGATGTCCTATGAAAAGCCCTATAGAAATGCATAGTAATAGTAGTAGTAGTCCTAATAATAATACTACAGTGTTAGTAGCATGGCCTTATCATTGGACGGCACCTGCATGAAGTTTGTATGTTATCTCTTTGATTGTTTGGATTTCTTTTAGGTTCCACGGTTGCCACCAATAACCAACACAAAAACAATTCTGGTATGTCAATTGGCTTATTTCATTAGTCCTAAAGTATGAACGGGGACATTAGATTACGGGTGTCTGTTTAGGCTTTGTAAGCCATATTACCTCAGTGTTCTCTGTAAAGTACTACACAAAATGTGTCAGCTCTATATAAAATGTGTGGCATAAATTAAAAAAATTGCCATTCAGATACAAAAATAAGAACAATCTCAATCTTATTGAGATTGAAGAAATATTGAATTTTTAGCTATTTACAACTATAAAAATTCACAAAAGTGCACCGGTAACCTGGCCCCTAAAATGTCTCTCCCTTGTGGTGACTGTTTACCTTCAACTGTGTGGCTAGATAATGCCGGCCACACTCTACATCATATATTTTAAAGGACCACTATTGCAAACAAAGAAGTCAGTTAAAATCTGACAGAACCGACAGGTTTTGGGCCAGCCCATCTACTCATCGGGGATTCTCAGAGTTTTCTTTGCTTGTGCTTCAATCTTCTTAGGTTTCCTTTTAATACAAATGAATGGTAACGTTTGTAACCCCTTGTATGTAAGCGCTTGACAAGCAGTGCAGTAAGAAGCAGCAAAGAATAGCCCCGTGATATGTATGAATGTGGGTGTGGCCATGTACAGACGTGATCCAATGGGATCGACACCTTTCCACTGCCCATGCCCAGTACTAGAAGGCGCATGGCTGGTACACATGAACAGCTGACAGGATGTGAATGCGCTGCCTTCAGCTGTTTATGTAAAAGAGGCTTTCATGAGATTCAGTCTGTATCATTAATCCTTGCTGACGTACATGGAAATAGGATGTGTACTTACCATATTAACGTAATTCATGATTTGAAATATTCTTGTCCTGATCGTGTTTTCATCACGATTGTATTTTATGAACTGGAAGAAATAACAATGTAGGTTATTAGGGCACAAGAAATAAACCCGTCTAAAAAAGGGGCACTAGGGCTTGGCTGTGACCTTCCTCACCCCCTTCTCCCACCTCACCCCTGCCGCATCCTCCGCTCTCCCCAATGCGCGCACGGCCGCACCCACCAAACGCATGCACAGTCATCCACCCCCTGCACCTGTCCTCCTGCTGTCCCAAGTCCGCCTGTGCGCCGCATATGCGCGCTGGCCCAACACAGGGATACAGGAGGACGCACGGACACAGGGATACAGGAGGACGCACGGACACAGGGAGGACACAGACACAGGGAGGATGCAGGGACACAGGGGTTTTATTATATAGGGTTGCTATGATGACAGGTTATGTACCCTGCAAATACTGCATTGATATTACATAAGTGGACTCACAAGGGGGTGTATGCAATAAATTGCTTTAAGGAGAATTATGTGCATAAAGTCTTACCACATGATGAGCAGAGCAGTAAGTAATACAGGACATGCAATGAATTACACTCTACTCACTGGGCTTGATTCACAAAAGAGTGCTAACTGATAGCACGGCCGTTTCCGAGTGAATTTTCCATAGAATTGCATAGGCAGTAATTGACATGCAGAATTTTTCTGCAACACAAATGAGCACTGTAAACCTAGCCTGGGGCTAGCTACATTCACAGTGGTCAGTTGCATAATGTCCTCAGTATAATGAGTGTGAACTGCAATGGAGACTGGCCATAATGCAAAGTCTGCATGCAGGCAGGGCTGGGCCGAGGCCTACAGCCTATGGAGGCACCCAGAAATGCTGATGTATCACTCAGATACAGCCTTAACCTCCCTGGTGTTCATTTTCCCCAGGATTTCTGTGAAAAAAGTGATCCAATTAAAGGTCATAACCTTTTTTCCTGTAACTTGCCTGCCAAAATGTGTCACGCAAGGGTCTAGTATACAGTGTAGGAGAGTATTGACGTGTATGCATGTCAATACTGTTCACAGCATGTTTTGTATTAACGTGTATAACTATCAATACCGCTAGGGAGGTTAAACCTCTCCAATTCTATGCCGAGCTATGTGACTTTCCATAATCTAGATGGGTAAATTACTTTAATTATCAACAAGCAAGCCAGGCAGGCTGTGCAAGAGACGTTGCCACCTTCTCTGTGCCCAAGCATGCTGCACGCATTACAACAGGATAGGTCTATGTAAATAAGTCCAGATGCTAAAGTGGCCAGAGCTTGCAGCTCAGACCTGTTACCTAAAGAAAACATTTGGCTTACTGCGAAATGAAAAGTATGACAAGTGAGATCTTCTTGAATTGTTAAGCAGCTGAAATCCTATATCCGGCAGGCATGAGGCAACATTTCACTGTCAGGGTTACAGCAACTGGCCTCCTTACTGCCAGGAATTGACAAAGTGCTGTGAAAAGGTGATGCAAGCCAATGGTAGACATGCCCCTGTCTTATTTTGTTTTTTTTCCAAAGATGTTGCTTGCTATAAATTCCAAAATACCATAACAAACAATAATATATACGGTATACATTTTTAAGTTTGCTATGTTGTCTTTGTACAATTTTCCTTTGAATACAAGATTTACATGATTTTCAGGTCATTGTACTTTCTGTTTTATTTACAGTGTTACAACATTTGGGGAAAATGTTGTTATCTTATTGAGAGACCCTGTTCAGCTTCACTAAAGGTTTAGCACCAATATTTTGTATACACATTTATGACAACAATAATATTTACAAAAACACTGGGACCAAATGGTCCCTATTTACCCTTCTTAATGGTACTGTAGTGCCTAAAATGTTAATCCAATACTAATTGGGCCATAAAATACCATCTCTACATACTAACAAGAAAGAGGGGGTGGACTATACATATATATATATATATATATATATTAGACTAAGTGCCTCAACCTTCAAACAAGAAGAAGAAGTACTTTGCATGAGAACATTTATGCATGCTCAAACACCAAGTTTAAGGCCTCTTTTCCACGGACTGTTGAGCTGTGTGCTCAGCAAGCAGTTACCAGGCAGCAGTGAGCAGATACCAGGCAGCAACAAGCAGTTACCAGGCAGCAACAAGCAGTTACCAGGCAGCAGCAAGCAGTTACCAGGCAGCAGTGAGCAGATACCAGGCAGCAACAAGCAGTTACCAGGCAGCAGTGAGCAGATACCAGGCAGCAACAAGCAGTTACCAGGCAGCAACAAGCAGTTACCAGGCAGCAACAAGCAGTTACCAGGCAGCAGCAAGCAGTTACCAGGCAGCAGCAAGCAGTTACCAGGCAGCAGTGAGCAGTTGTGAGAGTTTGAGAGCCATTTCACTGCCTATTCACAGTCCATGGAAAAGAGGCCTTACCCTAGCAAGTCTGACATTGCAAATCTGGCCTAATTGGCTATTCATGAGGCAATGCTCATGCAAATGCATGCACAAACCAATACCACAAAGCAGTCACCCTGCTACATGCTACATTAGCACTATCCGGCTTAGTGCACACCAGAGCGGTTCGGCAGCGTTTTGCGATCCACTTGCGGCTGCGGATACGCTTGGGTAATGTATTTCAATGGGCTGGTGCACACCAGAGCGGGAGGCGTTTTGCTGAAACGCATACTCCCGAGGTGAGGCATTTTTTGGATTGCGGAGGCGTTTCTGCCTCCAATGTGAAGTATAGGAAAAACGCAAACCGCTCTGAAAAACGGCAGTTCAGAGCGGTTTTGCAGGCGTTTTTGTTACAGAAGCTGTTCAGTAACAGCTTTACTGTAACAATATATGAAATCTACTACACCAAAAATGCTTTACAAAACCGCAAAATGCTAGGTGAAATGCTACAGAAAAATAAGAAAAAGCGTTTCAAAATCTGCTAGCATTTTGCGGATCTGCTAGCAGTTTTTGGTGTGCTCCAGGCCTCCAGGAGCGCCACGGGGAGGATTCCCAATGCCCCCTTTTTATACAACTGGGGGGACCGCAGGGTCCCAGGCTCTCTCACTGCCTGGAAACCACAGCGGCACCCCGGAGGGGGAGGCTGGGTGGCGTGGACGACCCCCCCCAAGTGTGGCCAGCGCCGGGGAGAGCCGTCTGCACCCACCTCCCAATATTAAAAACAGGCACTTACCTTAACGTCCATTGCGTTCTGCTACATGCGCATTAATTTGGGGGCACCACATGAGAAAGGAGAGAAGCATGGGTCACCCCGAGCTTTAGAGCTCAGGGCTGGCTCACATACAGCACTCCAGAGGGGGGGGGGGGACAGGCGCACTCACTCCAGGGTTCACACCACCGGAGCAAGCCATCCACCACCTGCCTCCAAAGGATACAAACTGCACAAAATTCTTTCCATGAGAAAATTAATGCGCATGTAGCAGAACCCAATGGACGTTAAGGTAAGTGGCTGTTTTTAATATTAGGAGGTGGGTGCGGACGGCTTTCCCCAGCGCTGGCCACGCTTGGGGGGGGGGGGGGGGGCGCGGCTGCGCCACCCAGCCTCCCACTCCGGGGTGCTGCTGTGGTTCCCAGGCAGCGAGAGAGCACTTTACAGTATTGTTTTTTTGACACTGCATAGTTTGGCATGCGAAAGCAAATGCATATTTGCATGAGCATTGCCTCATGGATAGCCAATTAGGCCGGATTTGCAAAGCCAGACTTGCTAGGGTTAAACTTGGTGTTTGAGCACGCATACATTTTCTCATGGAAAGCCTACTTCTTCTTGCTTCAAGGTTGAGGCACGTACTCTATTAGATAGATAGATGTGGCGTATGCTACGACGCGGGTTGGCTAGTATATATATATATATATATATATATATATATATATATATATACACACACACACACACACAGTGTATAGAACAGATGACTTTTATGACTACTGCATTCCGTAGCATATAGAATAACGTTGGCTTTAACACACCCAATGCTAACTACACAATACTAGCAATTAACCACACAGTCAAAAACGTAAAGTACCATGGAAACTGGACTGATAAATGTCTCCAACTGTAAGGTATTGGTTTTAGGTCCTCAAACCAATGCAATTGAATGTGCAGAGCAGGTCAGCAAAACCCATCTATAAATGCATTGTTTGAATGCCCAAAATAAGCCAGTCCGCTGGTACAAAGGGTGCCCCCCCCCCCCACTAACAATCAAACACCCATAACTAATTGAACAAGTTTTGCCTATTAATAAATTAAGGCTTCGTCAGGAAAATAATAAAAAGGTGCAGTGCTCAAAAGTGTATTGTATACTGACATGAAGTATAGCCCAAGTCAGAGCTCGTTCAGAGTGTCCCTGTTGTATGGTACAAATATGTTAGTGTAAAACTGCCCTAAAGGGATACTTAAGCCTGTTGGAAAAAAAGAGTTCCCTCACCTGGGGCTTCTACCAGCCCCCAGCAGCTGTCCTGTCGTGGTCCTCTACGATCCTCCGCTCCCCCACCGGCAGGTAATTTTGTTTTCGCTGACACAGAGTCGGCAGGCCACTGCGCTTGCGCAGCCCTGGCAATGCGTATCCTTGAACGTGTTTCCATCTGCAAGAGCGTCCTGTACAGGTGCAGTGAAACTAGCTGGCGGTGAGGGAACAGAGGATCATTGAGGACTGGCGCAGGACAGGACAGATGCAGGGAGCTGGTAGAAGCCCCAGGTGAGTGAAACTTTTTTTGCTGGCAGACTTAAAGAGAATCTGTATTGTTAAAATCGCACAAAAGTAAACATACCAGTGCGTTAGGGGACATCTCCTATTACCCTCTGTCACAATTTTGCCGCTCCCCGCCGCATTAAAAGTGGTTAAAACAGTTTTAAAAAGTTTGTTTATAAACAAACAAAATGGCCACCAAAACAGGAAGTAGGTTGATGTACAGCATGTCCACACATAGAAAATACATCCATACACAAGCAGGCTGTATACACCCTTCCTTTTGTATCTCAAGAGATCGTTGTGTGTTTCTTTCCCCCTTCTGCTCTCATGCACTGAAGTTTCAGGCTGCTCTTTTCTTCTTGCAAACAGCTTTGCCCTTGTCTGTAATCCTCAGTATGTGAAAGCCCAGCCAGCTCAGAGGACGATTTATCCAGCTTGTAAAAGATAAGAGAGAAGAGAGAATCTGCCATAATCTAAATAACACACAGGCAGTGTGCAGAGAGGGGCCTGGAGGGGGGAGATTCTTCACAGAACCACAACACTGAAGAACTTGGCAGCCTTCCAGACACAGGCCGACAAGTCTGACAGGGGAAAGATACATTAATTTATTACAGAGACTGTTATAGTAGAACGTGCTACAGTAAGCCAGAACACATTAGAATAGCTTTTGGAACTTGTAGGATGATAAAAAACAGGATGCAATTTTTGTTACGGAGTCTCTTTAAGTATCTCTTTAAGGTAATTTTACACTATAACAGATTTGTACCATACAACAGGGACACTCTGAACAAGGGGCTCATGTCATGGACAGTGACAGCCCATCCAGGAACCTCTCTTTCCGGGTGTCTCCAAGTTGCCATTGGAAACGTCATGCAGCATATACAGTACATTGTAATTATGATATGTCTTGACTTTCACCTAGAATCTGTAATTATGCACTGCACTTGTTTTGTTCACAGCAATGCAGACAACATGTTTATTTATCTGCTGCTCTCCGATGTGGAAAACTGCCTGCTTTTCAGTCAGGTGTAACCAGAGCTTACGTATTAGGAAGCTGCCGGTGAGTTGAGCTGAATGACGACACCTACTGCTGCCACTCAAAATCCCGTCAGCGTTCAAAACTATTTCTCCTTTGAGTCGTGGCAACTCGAAAATAATTTGGGGTCCAGCAATGTCCGAATTACCCTTGTGTAGGTTGCGCACTATAGCATTAGTGCTATAGCGGCACCCAGCTCAGGTACTCAGTCAGCACCTGGCGTCGAGCGCTGAACCAATCTGCTTTGTGACCAGAGCCTTAGGATACAGACAAATATTACTTTTACAAGAAGACAGATCAGTGGCAGGTAAATGTGTTGAACAGTATGCATGCCACATTGTCCCGGTACTTCACATGTCACCAGTCATCATACAGCCAGAAAGTCTTACCACAGAATGATCTACAACCAGATACAGCTGGATATATTTTCTGGCTTGCAGGAATTCCTTCATCTGTCACAGCAAAGAGAAGAAAGGTACAAAAATAATCACTTTTTTTTTCAAAAATATAATTTCTCTATTGGCTGTTAGTTTGAAAACATTATCCTATTTTAGGTTATCTCAGAGAGTCAAATAACAAAATATATGCAAATGTGACTTGGATGCTGTGTGAGAACTAAAATGTAACTTGCAATAATACTGATTGAATTAGACCTGCACTATTTGACTAGTAAGGGGCGTAACAATAGGGGATGCGACCCCTGCCCCCGCAGTGGGGCCCGGGGCCCCCCCTAGGGCCCGCTCAGGGCGTTTTTGGGGGGCAGCAGTGGTCGCAACATAAGAGGAGAGTGTGGCAGATCAGCGGGGTGGGAGGACCTCACCTCGGGCTCTCCTCTTAGCGCTCCCCCTCCTGCAATCATTAGTGGCAGCGGGCGGGCAGCGGCAAGCTGAACACATACCTCCATCACGCAGGAGGTCTCCGATCAGTAAGAGCTTCATGTTACTTCCTGTGTACAGGAAGTAGCATGAAGTTCTTACTGATCGGAGACCTCCTGCGCGATGGAGGTATGTGTTCAGCTTGCCGCTGCCCGCCCGCTGCCACTGATTGCAGGAGGGGGACGCTAAGAGGAGAGCCTGAGGTGAGGGGGGGGGATGTCCCCCCTCCCCGCCGATCTGCCACACTCTCCTCTTATGTTGTAACCCCTCCTGCCCCCCCCAAAAGGCCCAGAGCGGGGGGGGGGGCAGGATTTTTGTTTTGCAGTGGGGCCCGGGGATTTCTAGTTACGCCGAAATCATTTGTACCCCATACAGTACGTGTTACAGATTTGTCAATCTGCCCAACCTGTGCCGTGAGTCAGATATCTGAGACACATGGCACAGGCCATGTGATGCATATATGACTTTGTCGCCTTTGCCACAGGGTTCTATGTTTGTAGTTTTGTGAGTTGTGGTGCGGTGTGCAGGGAACCGGGCATCACTCCACAAACACACATTTCATGTGTAAAATGTGTTGTCATTTTGCTTTCTTGTAATCTTGTCAATCCAGTATTGTGATTTAGATGGCTCCAGACAGCCCAGCCAATCAGCATATTATCTACTGTATTTTTTAAACTATCAGACTCCCTTTTACCCCCAAAAGTGGGGAAAAAAGTCACTGCATCTTATTGTCCAAATGCAGGGAGTTCCTGAGTTGTGAATATCTGCCTGTACGAATCTCCAACCCACCGCATGTCAGGGACTCCCAGTACTGTGCCCATGCAGAGGAGGACACAGGGGGACAAAAAAGGGCATAGAGGAGGACACAAAGGGGCATAGAGGAGGACACATGGGGACATAAGGGGGACAGAGGTGGATACATTGGGGAAACAGGAGGACACAAGGGGAACAGAAAAGGACACAGGGAGATAAAAGAGGTAAAAGGGGGCATGAGATACAAAGTGGGTATAATCCACAAGATGCCCCTTCACCATGGATGCACCAGATTTAGTATAATCCCCCCCCCCGGTTTTTGTTTTCTAAACCTAGGTGCATCTTATGGTCAGGAGCGTCTTATAGTCCGAAAAGTACAATACTTCAATTAGCATAACAGGTAAGGAGATGTGGACAGCAGTGAGCACAGCAGTTGCCATTTTGGCCTCTCATTACAGTGTAAGATAGCAGCAACAATGAAACTTTTAAGAAATAAACAAATGTATTTGTTACGCTCAACCTATGTAAATGAATGTCCGCAGTCTTCTTTAATTCAATCCACACTCCTGGTAGAGCACGATGCCTAGATTTCAATGTCCATCTACTCCTGAACATCTTCTCTATTATCCAACCTTTGCAGAGCAGATGGTATAAGACTGCTAATTCACCATGTGTGTTATGACGCATAGACACAGCCAACTGTAAAGGTAAGATAAAGGCGGATCCACCACCTGGCTCAAGCCCCCCCCCCCCCCATCCATCCTTCCCTGCTCATTGTAAGCCTTCTTGGAACTCTGCATATAATAGCCACCATTGCTCCCAGTCTTGCTCTACAAGTGGACTCAGGCAACATACTAACATATGTAAAACAATCTGCTAATGTGGTATGCATTTGACAATGAAATGTTACCCTTTTCTTAGTCTGCTGTGCTTTAAATTACCAGAGACAGATTCAGGCACTTACAATATACCGGCACTAACATAGCATAGCTCAAGACAACATACAGCATGTGGATTGCTGTTTCCCATTTTTTAATGATGAGCAATATCTCAGCCATGTTTGTGGTGTTTTGATGCACTTAGCAGGATCTTGCTACTTAGAAATAAAAAAAATGAGATTCAGCTAGGAAAGACACTGTGGTAGGGTGAATAGAATGTATTGATTGATTCCTCTTACCTCAGCATTGTTCATGGAGAATGATGGTTTGGGCATTACAGGGTCATCACACTTAGTATGGTCCAATCCACAAGCCTTCGGGGCCCCATGATCCTGGGAAGTGAACAGGGCATGCGCTCCATCCTCGGCCTTTTTTAGGGGTTCAATCAAAAGCTTTTGTTTCTGTGTCATAATAAGGCCGCTAGAGGAATAAACAATTACTATGCACGGTCGGTAAGTTTAACACCATGTAATTATATCCAAATTATAAATAAATCTGGAGACTGCTTGCAATAATTGGCCCATGTAGGATTTGACATGCAAGTCATAATAATGACCGATGAGCATGAACTTCTCCAAACATACACATATATACTGACCTGGGCAAAGAAATTTATTTTGTCAATTAATGCCTCCAACTGCTGTTTAATTAAAAAGCTGCTGCTAACTGGACTGATTTGATTACTCAATTCCATCCACTTTCTGGGTCTGTGTTGGTATTTGCACCATAGGAGAACTATTTTGCTTATCATTACTGTTGTGTATTTAGCAACAACAGTCTATGGGCTTGATTCACAAAGCGGTGCAAAGTGTTTGCACGCCTGTGAAAAGCCCTTTATCACGCCTAAACTTCAGTTTAGGCGTGATAAGAAGAAACTCGCGCGATCTCCCGCGCGCAAAGTTTTGCGCGCGTGGCGCACCGCGCTGCGCGCGCAGTGTACCGTGCTTCGCGCGCAGCGTCCATTGAGCCCTATGGGACTTTGCGCGCGCAGCGCGGTGCGCTACGCGCGCAAAACTTTGCGCGTGGGAGCTTCGCGCGAAGAGCAGCACAAATCGGTGATAACTCAGCTTTGCACGGCTTATCATGCCTAAAGTCTTTTAGGCGTGATAACTGAGTTATCACCGCTTTGTGAATCAGGGCCTATGATGTGTATATCTATGCATTACCAGCTGTAACCACAGAGTGGCAGTGTGTTCCAATAACAAAGGTTTTACTACATTCTGTGTCTGTAAAGGAAGCTGTAAAAAAAACACGTGTTTGTTCTTCTTGGTGTGTAACAGCCAAAAAAGCCATTAGCCATAAGGATGATTAATATCTGTTTCTCCTGCATCTTACATTGCTGCACACTAAGAAGCTAGATTATAATAGCCTTTCTATCAATTACAGTGGACATTTTCCAATGAGCGCTGATCTGGCTACTCTAGAGGTAATAGAAGGTTCTACTGTATATCAATATCACATACTACGGTAATACAGTGATGAGTGAAAATGCCAATATTCTTTTCGCATTAATTTTTGTGAAAATAATGTTAAACTTTACTTTCAAGCGAAAATGTCATAGAAAATCATTTTGTAATAAGTTTGTGATTTTCCGCATTTTCGCAAATTTTCATGCTAAAATAAACATTTTTTTTTTTGCATTTTTGCAGTAAAAATAAAGATTTTTTTGCATTTTTGTATTTTTTTGTTATTGCATTGCAATTTTCGTGAATATTTTTGTGAATTTTTGCCATATTCTCAAAATCGAACTTGCCGGTTTCAATGTGAAAATGACTTTGGCAAAAATGTGTCAGCAACACTGCAGCAACATACTGTACAATAACATATATATATAAAATATAAATAAAGTTGTGTACAGTAATAATACTGGTAAAAACAATAGATGAACAATATCCAGTCATCATGTATATAAATCATATGTAACCATGTCTACTGGACATGCCATGAACAGGCCACAAACAGTGATGATAACCAACGTATTTCCAGTATGGCTCATGCCATTGTTACAAATAACCAGGAAGTTTAATTTCTTACCTCAACCCCTCACATAAGCTGAGGCTGACCTGTGAGCTGCTGTCATTCTTCACACGGCCTTGATAATAGCAATGATCCTGCCAAAGATAAAGGTATTGATGATGTTTGGTTAGATCTCTGAAGACCACAATCATATAAAAGAAAGGCATCCATGTCGGACCACAATAATCTACAAAAAAAAGCATTATACCAAACTATAATGCAAAATTACATCAAAATTTAGTGTGTGAAAATGAATCAGATGCTAAAGCTTCTAGCGCCTGATTCTTGGATGCTTGGGGGAGAATCGTCAGCTACAGAGGATGTCTCCAGACTCAGAGAGGGGATGGAGGAGATGAGTAGTTCCTCCTGCTATGCTACTCTGCTTGGGGGGGGGGGGGGGGGTAGTGGGGAGGAACAGTGAGGACAATCACAACGATGCATGCACCCTATGGAGGCTTCAGGCATCACAGAGTGTCAGCCAGCATGTCACCACAAAACCCAGCATGCCCCATAGAGGCAACACAGCATCCAGCATGGAACCACACAGCACCCAGCATGCCCCATAGAGACATCATAGCACCATGCATGACACCGCAGCACCCAGCATGCCTCCTCCGGGCCCCAACACGGGTTTGTTTCATTTTCGGCCAACTAAGAGTTGGCCCCCAGCAACGCGTATTCTTCTTCAACTTCCCCACCGTCAAGCGCGTCATGAGCAGGCACAAGCATACTGTGCCTGCGCATGACGCATTTAACGGCGGGGAAGGCGAAGAAGAGTACGCGTTGCTAGGGGCCGACTCTTAGTTGGCCAAAAATTAAACTAACCCGTGGCGGGGACCGGAGGACACTCGAGGAGCTGCAAGGGCACAGGATGGCTGCATGGGGCTTGGGGAAGTCTCAGCTAAGTGAATTCCCCCCCCCCCCCCCCCGGGGTTAAGGTTCACTTTAAGGCTCCAGAGAGGGAAAGATCGAGGTGACACCACAGGCCCGTCAGGATCCCATATTCCATATGATTAGTAAATTTGAATCTCAATTATATTAAAGCCAGTGAAGTTGTATGCTTGGATATTTGTCGATTCTATATATGGTATAGTCATACCCTAACATTAATCTTCCCGGCATTGCAAAACTGGGAATATCTGTTGCTGTGGGTTCATTTTTCTCTAGGTTTTTTTAAATATATGTATATATATATATATATGAATATATATATATATGTATGTATATATATATATATATGTATGTATATATATGTATATATATATATATATATATATATATATATATATATATATATATATATATATATATATGTGTATATATATATGTGTATGTATGTATATGTATGTATATATATATATATATATATATATATATATATATATATATATATATATATATATATATATATTGTATATTATGATGTTCAAGTGTGTGACTTAATGAGGAAATAAAGATTGATTAATGAAAGTTTCTTAAATAGATCAGGTCAATTTTCCATATTCCTTCTTTTATTTTCAAAATAGATTTTGCTTTGTGATTAAGAGTTTGCGGTAAAGTAAAATGTATGCTATTTTGTGGTTACATATTGGAGTTTTTAGAAAGGTCAGGTGACTTCCATCTTTTCCCTTGTTCCTGTAAGGCTTGGTGGTGTATTCTCCACAGTCAGCATGCAATGCATGAGCTGGCGTGGAGGAGGTACACACACTAGCACAAGGAAACAGGCTATCCCTAGTAGAGTGGAGGGGAGGACTGACTCCAAAAGGAGATTGTGGCGCACAGAGCCGGTGCAGATCCGACAGCCACAAACAATACTTTTGCGATAACGTCTCAGCGCAAGGTAGCGCTGAGCGCATAAACCAGAACTGAGGAGATCAGGACAGGTAGACAGAATGAACGCTTGCTAGCTAGCCGCTACTTAGTGACAGCAAGCGTCCACAACAAGACAGACTGGAATGAGGCAGCCAATGCGTTGCAGCGATGGCGTGCCTCACAAAGACAGGACAGGATTGTCAGGAAATAGCAGGATCGAGATAGATGAATGTAACACAGACAAAAATACAATAAGTATGTTTTCCTAGCGTATTACAATTACAGCTATCAATGAAACTATTTGTAACGTCTGACTAACATATGTATATATCGGCAATGAACCGATATATGACATAAGCAGGAACACTGACTAAGACTGGAGTAATACAGGGAACAGGACTCAGAAGGATTCGCTATCTCTTCGCAGAGATGAACGCAATCCACAAACGGTAACAGAACAGGATTCAGAAGGATTCGTTATCTCTTTGCAGAGATGAACGCAATCCACAAACGGAACCAGGAGCAGGGTAACTATCTCAGCACGGGTGATCACGATACGCGCAACCTACCAAAACGTGCTGGAAAGCTGACTAACTGCACACAGGATATAAACAGTTCGTGTACGTATACATCAGCGACACTGATGTATCCACGTAACACAAATACAAGGAAAATAATAAACGTGCTGGTATGCATATATATTGGCAATGAACCAATATATGATGCAAAGACCAGCAAAGTATCTTTAGAACAAGAAACACGATCGGGGGCTGAAGCAACAGCAAGACAGGCTTAAACTGAAGCTATGAAAACCCGAGGAGTCCTGCAGGAAGCAGATCTTTATACTGAGGTCATCCAATGGGAGCAGACATGCAGATTCCCACACAGGTGAATGATAATCAGTCACAAGCTGACAGCAGGGAAAGGCAGACAAAGCTATGCAGCTTGCATGGAAAGAGATCAGAACTACCTGAGCTGCAGCACTACTACTTCCAGCAATACCTGCTGCAGCAGCGATCATGACAGTTCCCAAGCTAAATCGTGCATTAAATTACAGTAGAGGTAAAATGTATGTTATCTTGTGATTGCATGGCCTACTGTACTTGTGATTTATTAGTCTTATCCATTAATATTTTGTAGTCAATTTTGCTCTGAAACTGTGCAGTAAGCTTACATTGAGAAGTATTTGGGGGATTTTTATGATTAATCAATTTGATTTGCAAGATTCATTAATTTGATTTGAAATTCTCTTAATAAATTCATGTACAGTGGGATGCGAAAGTTTGGGCAACCTTGTTAATCTTTATGATTTTCTTGTATAAATCTTTGGCTGTTACGATAAAAAATGTCAGTTAAATATATCATATAGGAGACACACACAGTGATATTTCAGAAGTGAAATGACGTTTATTGGATTTACAGAAAGTGCGCAATAATTGTTTAAAAAATATTAGGCAGGTACATAAATTTAGGCACTGTAGTCATTTTATTGATTTCAAAAACAAATTATTGGAACTCAAATTGGCTTGGTAAGCTCAGTGACCCCTGACCTACATACACAGGTGAATCCAATTATGAGAAAGAGCATTTAAGGGGGTCAATTGTACGTTTTCCTTCTCTTTTAATTTTCTCTGAAGAGTAGCAACATGGGGGTCTCAAAACAACTCTCAAAAGACAAAGATTGTTCACCATCATGGTTTAGGGGAAGGATACAGAAAGCTGTCTCAGATTTCAGCTGTCTGTTTCCACAGTTAGGGACATATTGAGGAAATGGAAGACCACAGGCTCAGTTCAAGTTAAGGCTCGAAGTGGCAGACCAAGAAAAATCTTGGATAAACAGAAGTGAAGAATGGTGTTAGAGTCAACCCACAGACCAGCACCAAAGACTTACATTATCTTGCTGCAGATGGAGTCACTGTGCATCATTCAACCATTCAGTGCCTTTTACACAAGGAGATACTGTATGCAAGAATGATGCAGAGTAAGCCTTTTCTCTGCCCACAGCACAAACAGAGCCGCCTGAGGTATGCTAAAGCACATTTGGACAAGTCAGCTTCATTTTGGAATAAGGTGCTGTGGACTGATAAAACTAAAATTGAGTTATTTGGACATAACAAGGGTCTTATTCATAGAGGAAAAAGAACACAGCATTCCAAGAAAAACACCTGCTACCTACAGTAAAATATGGTGGTGGTTCCATCATGCTGTGGGGCTGTATGGCCAGTGCAGGGACTGCGAATCTTGTCAAAGTTGAGGGACGCATGGATTCCATTCAGTAACAGCAGATTCTGGAGGCCAATGTGCAGGAATCAGTGACAAAGCTGAAGCTGCACCGGGGCTGGATCTTTCAACAAGACAACAACCCTAAACACTGCTCAAAATCCACTAAGGCATTCATACAGAGGAACAAGTACAACATTCTGGAATTGCAATCTCAGTCCTCAGCCATAAATATAATTGAAAATCTGTGGTGTGAGTTAGAGAGCTGTCCATGCTCGGAAGCCATCAAACCTGAATGAACTAGAGGTGTTTAGTAAAGAGGAATGGTCCAAAATACCTTCAACCACAATCAAGACTCTCATTGGAACCTACAGGAAGCATTATGAGGCTGTAATTTCTGCAAAAGGAGGATCTACTAAATATGATGTTGGGCATTATTAAAGAGGAAGATTAAAGGGTCAGCATTGTGGGTAAGTACAGCTGCTGCTTCAATGCCGCATGGAAACACTATGGATTGCGCTGCTGCCTCCTCAATGTGCACCTCAATAGAATAATTGACTGATGGAAACATGCTCCAGCAGGGGCGGACATACGGCCGTGCAGGCCGTGCCGCCGCACGAGGGCCCCTGAAGTTCCGTTTTCTTCAGGGGCCCATTAAGTATTTTTTTTTTTTTTTTATATTTTTTTTTATTATTTTATTCCCGGGGGGCCCCCCGACTCCTATCCTCCCTCCCTCCCTCACCTCGGGGGGCCCCCTCCCGATATGCGCGGCGGGAGAGCGAGCGAGCGGCAAATGCAGGAAGGGCTCTCCAGGCATCCGCTAGAGGCCCAGCCGCTTGGTCTCCAATATGTCTCCAGTTGGAGACATATTGGAGACTCAGCGGCTGGGCCTCTAGCGGATGCCTGGAGAGCCCTGAAGACTTCCTGCATTTGCCGCTCGCTCTCCCGCCGCGCATATCGGGAGGGGGCCCCCCGAGGTGAGGAAGGAAGGGAGGGAGGGAGGATAGGAGTCGGGCCCCCCACCCGGATAGCTACCCACCCGGCTACCTAACCACCTACCCACCCGGCTACCTACCTACCCACCCACCAGGCTTCCTACCTACCCACCCGACTACCTAACCACCCACCAGGCTTCCTACCTACCTACCCACCCGGCTACCTACCCACCCACCAGGCTTCCTACCTAACCACCCACCCAACTACCTAACCACCCACCCGGCTACCTACCCACCCGGCTACCTACCCACCCACCAGGCTTCCTACCTAACCACCCACCCGGCTACCTACCCACCCGGCTACCTACCCACCCGGCTACCTACCTACCTACCCGGCTACCTACCTAACCACCCACCCGGCTACCTACCTAACCACCCACCCGGCTACCTACCTAACCACCCACCCGGCTACCTACCGGGCTAGTTACCAACCCACCCACCAGGCTACCTACCCACCCACCCGGCTACCTACCTAACCACCCACCCGGCTACCTACCTAACCACCCACCTGGCTACCTACCTAACCACCCACCCGGCTACCTACCGGGCTAGTTACCAACCCACCCACCAGGCTACCTACCCACCCACCAGGCTACCTACCTACCCACCCACCAGGCTACCTACCCACCCACCAGGCTTCCTACCTACCCACCCGGCTACCTACCTACCCACCAGGCTACCTACCCACCCACCAGGCTACCTACCTACCCACCCACCAGGCTACCTACCCACCCACCAGGCTTCCTACCTACCCACCCGGCTACCTACCTACCCACCCGGCTACCTACCCACCCACCAGGCTTCCTACCTACCCACCCGGCTACCTACCTAACCACCCACCCGGCTACCTACCTACCCACCCACCCGGCTACCCACCCACCAGGCTTCCTACCTAACCACCCACCCGGCTACCTACCTAACCACCCACCCGGCTACCTACCGGGCTAGTTACCAACCCACCCACCAGGCTACCTACCCACCCACCCGGCTACCCACGCACCCACCAGGCTACCTACCTACCCACCCACCGGGCTACCTACCTACCTACCGGGCTAGTTACCCACCCACCCAGCAGGCTACCTACCCACCCGGCTACCTACCCACCCACCCACCAGGCTACCTACCCACCCACCCACCAGGCTACCAACCCACCCACTCACCCACCCACCCACCAGGCTACCAACCCACCCACCCACTCACCCACCCACTAGGCTACCTATCCACCCAACCACCCATGGGAGCTGCGCGCCGGATGGAGGCTGGGACAGGAGGTCTGCTGCTGCAGGTGAGTAAATGTTTTTGTTTTATTTATATTAGCAGGTGTATGTTCTGGGCAGGTCTGCCACATGATTGCATGTATTTTCTTCGCAAATCTGCCGACATGATTGCATGTATTTTCTGGGCATATCTGCCGACATGATTGCACGTATTTTCTGGGCATATCTGCCGACTTGTTTGCACGTATTTTCTGGGCATATCTGCCGACTTGATTGCATGTATTTTCTGGGCATATCTGCCGACTTGTTTGCACGTATTTTCTGGGCATATCTGCCGACTTGATTGCACGTATTTTCTGGGCATATCTGCCGACTTGATTGCACGTATTTTCTGGGCATATCTGCCGACTTGATTGCACATATTTTCTGGGCATATCTGCCGACATGATTGCACGTATTTTCTGGGCATATCTGCCGACATGATTGCACGTATTTTCTGGGCATATATGTGTATTTTCTTGAGAAAACCTGCACAATTATGTGAATTTTCTGGGGAAAGGGTCACCAAAACTTGGGCCCACTGTCTTTGCGTTGCACTTTTCAAGGGAACCTGAGGTGAGAATAATATTGAGGCTGCCATATTTCTCTCCTTTTAAGCAATACCAGTTGCCTGGCTGCCGTGCTGGTCCTCTGCCTCTTATTCTTTCAACCATAGACCCTGAACAAGCATGCAGCAGGTCAGGGGTTTCTGACAATATTGTCAGAACTGAGAAGATTAGCTGCATGCTTGTTGCTGGTGTAATTCAGTTTATTACTGCAGCCAAATAGATCAGCAGGGCCGCCAGGCAACTAGTATTGTTTAAAAGGAAATAAACCCTCACCCCGGGTTCGCTTTAAGTTACAGTTAGCTCCGCCCTCATCCGGTCATTGCCACGCCCATTTTTTTGCCGCGGCGCTAGGCGCCGCAGGTTCTATCCACTAATTTTTGCCGCGCCCATATTTTGCCGCGGCGCGCGTAGCGCGCCGCAGGTCATAGGGGGCCCACAATTACAATTTTACACAGGGGCCCACTGCTGGCTGTGTCCGCCACTGTGCTCCAGATTTGCTACATTCAGACTTTTGGGGGAGAAATAGTGTGTCTTATAGTCCAAAAAATACGGTAATAAGCCTCTTCCTGTTTATTCTTCTAGGAAGTCTTAGATTTTAATTGTATACTTCCAGTTACAGTTTATGTGACCGTATCATAAATAGCCTGACAATGGGCCATGGGAGGGGGTCCACTAGAAGGACAGGGAATGCTATTGAGGGACTGCCATACAACCTGGCAGCAGGCCAGCCTGCCCAGCAAAAAGCCGGACCAGCCTGCACAGAAGCCAGGTTACTCTGCTTAGTTATGTTTAAGTGACATTGTATTTATGTGAGATGCTGCATTTTTGTGTGTTTTTTTTAATTAGTGGAGGGGGGGGGGAGGGTTCATTCAACATTTTGCTAGGCAGGCTGACTTAGACCACTGTTAAGTTCTGGCTAAGTTTTGGCTGTAGTGCCCAAAAGTGCCCCGGATCTCTTAGCATCCTAGCAGTGCCCTTGCCGTCATTGGTGCCATTCTCTTATATGATGTAGTATGTCACTACATTCACAATGGCACATATCATGGTGTTTATGCTGTTTATAGGATTTTGGCCTAGCCTTTGTAATAGATCTCTGCAGACTCTCCTCCCCAGATTCCCATCACAGCGCCTACAGGTAACTCTCTCTGTGGCATCAAAGTTATAAACCTAATATTAAAAACATCAACATGGGAAGAGAACCAGGAGGAAACCTTTGCTTTCTAGAAAGAACATCAGAATAAGACTAACGTTTGCTTATTAAGAGCTAGGCAAAGACCAGAGCTTCTGCAGAAAATATTTGAAACAGATGCGACTAAAAAAAATAATAATATACATTGAAATCAGTTATTAATGGGAGGTAGGGGTGAACTTACATTCCCAAAGATGACTCGATTTTGTCAATATCAAGCAAAAATGAACTTCACAGTGCAATGCGTTTCGCAGGAGTGATCCTTCATCATCGTCAGGCAAATTCAGGAGTAACTGTTACAAACATGAGACTAGCCACGTGCCTCTAACCAAGTGCCTCAGATGAGCTTAGCTAGTCTGATGCTCGTAACAGTTACTCCTGAATCTGCCTGATGATGAGGTGGGCCACTCTGGACAGCACTGAATTGGCCAAAACATTTTTTTTTATTAGGCACTGGCAATGTGTTATGTGGATCTGTGCCCCCTTTCTCAAGCCAATTGGGGTAACGGCATCTAAGTGCACCTTACACACTAGGCTGTATCTTAGTTACTGTCTCCCAAATAGGCCTAAGGAAGTGGGCGCAGACCCAGAAAACGCGTTTCCAGTGGTGGGCACAGGATTGTGCCTGTTGGTGGGCACAGGAATTCTTTGGGCATTCCCTTGCTGGTGAGTGTCTGATTAGAGAATAGTGGAGATTTCCCCCCAAAAAACGGAGTGATCAGATAAATACCCCTGCTCTAGATAGAAATAAAAATACAGGGGTGTAATATTTTTTTCCTTTAGGTCGCATTCACAGTGGGAAGTTGTGCAGTTGCGTTATAAAGTCTTATAACGCTGCTTAAAGCACTGCAATGATAGTCCTATGGGACATTCACAGTGCGACGTTAACGTTGCATTGAAAATGTTGCGTTCTGGAAATTCACTGCTTGCAGTGCATTACCTCTAAACGCAGACGCGGTGCGACTTTAACGTCGAATTAAACCGCAACGTGCCACTGTGAATATGCCCTGAATGCTAGTAGAAGTCTTAAAGTGACACTGAAGCAAAAAGCAAAAAAAAATATTTGCAGTAAAACCTTATTTCAGACTGTCTCCCACTGTTTCTTTGATGTATAAGTGATCCAGGAAACAAGACTTTATCCAACTGAGGGTGGGTGGAATACTGTAGCTCAGAGAAATTCTTTTGCATAGACAACAACTGAAGTTTCTTAACTCTTCCTGTACTGGTAAACAATATGAGACTATTTTCTTTGCTACTAATGGTCTATTTCTTAGCTGTACTACACATACAATTCATTATCTAAGTTAATTTTCGCTTCAGGTTTGCTATAAGAGCTCTTCTCCTAGACCAAATTTTGATAGGCTGCTATGTCGGTAGAAATCTAGACAAAAAAAAGTCTACACATGCTAGTCACTTTCTACTTTGCTTGAAGCATTTTGTCATGTTGATTGCAGCCTGAAATCTTGATATTTATTGATGTCTTCTCATCTGACAGGCCCGGATTAACATCACTGGAACCTATAGGCACAGATGTCCTGACACCTTAAGGTGGCCACACACGATACAATAAAATGATCCGATTTTACGGCAATTCGATAAAAGCGATCGTATCTCCCGAAAAAATGTAAAGTTTTTTTCTCATTCGATTGAAAAATCCAATTGGATTTCCCGTTTTCTTCGATTTTTATCGATCCGAAATGCCAGATATTTTTCCTCAATCTTTCTAAAGATTGTATGGTGTGTGTTGGATTGTTAGTGTATTAATATACACACCCTAGCAATTTTGTCAGAGTTTCCAATCATTTTTATCATAATTGGGGAAAAATTGAACATAGGTGTGTGGTACATTGGTCAGATTTTTGAAATGTTACAATCCAGTCAGAAAAATTGATTGCAATTCTTAAATTGAACAGATATTTAAAAAATTGTATGGTGTGTGGCCACCTTTAGACTGCACCCTCCATGACTCTACAAACCCCCACCGAACTGCACTACAGGTGTGCTGGCTGTCCCAGCTGTCACTTCTCCCTGACTTCCCTTACCCGTCATAGCTACAGGTGTCCCTTAGCATTTGGGTAGCCAGGAGTACCCTCAATATTAAGCAGGTAGAAGTGCCCCCGACTGAGTGCAATGCAGAGAGACGGGTGAGTAACCTCTCATTTATGCTCTGCTTGGGTCTCTGCATAGGGAAGGAGGCGATAGAGGAGGGGAGTGAGCCACCTTTCCATTACTAGGCACCTGTAGGCACGTGCCTACAGTGACTTTTGGTAACTCTGGCCCGGTCATCTGATGTGACTGGGGTACATCCGGAGTGGGGAAAAATACAAATGACAGGAAGGAACAAAAAGCTATATCAAGTTTTGGAGTCAAGTGAACTTTTAATTTTCCCACAGAACAAAAAAAGGCATATCTGTTGTATTTGTTGAATAAATTATTGCAAAGTCATTTTTCTCTAGATTGCTTCAGTTTCACCACCATCAATTCTTCAGCTACACCACCATCCTTTTATCCTATCTGAATGAAGGTAACCTAATGATATTTTCCCGTAGGAGAAAAATGTTGTTCACAAGAGTATAATAGTTTCGCCTCATGCCAGACGTGGTTCATGTATTATTGATAATGTATTTTACTGGTGAGATTTCATTCCTGCAGTGCAAGAGAATGAAATGACATTTTGTGACATTCCACTTACTTGTCTTGCTGGGCTTGTGGTCACTGGAGTGTCATCATCACGATAAAGAGTCTCTGTGTAGTGATTGGCCAGTAGATTTCTGTGGAAAAACGGGAAATAGGTAAGAAAATGCTAAACTACAGTTTGCTTGACTTAAAGCAGAAGTAGTGGAGTGTTTTTCTTTTTTATAGAATAGAGATGCCAATTGCCAAACTTTACATTTACATTACATTATAGCCTTATAAACCTGTAGATGTACATTTTTGTGCTCTTAGGCTGAATTCACACTGTGTGGGTTCAGTGTCGGCCTAGGAGGTGGAAAAACTGAGGAAATCCACCTGCTGGCCAAGCAGCAGAAACCCTTAGTTATCACTCCCAGTATAAACCTGCAGTAAGTCTTCACTGTGAGCAGCAACACCTGATTACCAGCAAAGGATTTCCTCGGCTTTACCACTTCCCAGTCCAACACTGTGTGCGTCGCATAACACACACATTACAATGAGTGTGAACTGCAATGAAGACTAGACATAGACGTTAAGTCAAAGTCTGCATGCAGTGAGTTAGAATATTGTGATTGGTAGAGGGTGTTACTAGTAATGCTTCCCTGCCCTCATCTCTGCAGGGGAGATGGGACACCTGGCATTTGGGTGGTGGGGGGTGTCTTAGAGGGGCCCACACCTGGCTATCCATGGGCGGGGGTTGGGGAATTAAGACACACAGCTGGCTACCATGGGGGGGAGGAGGATAAATGAGCCCACACCTGGCTATCAATGGGTTTGGGGGATTAAAGGGCATACAGCTGGCTATCCATGGGGGAAGGGGGATAAAGGGGCCCACACCTGGCTATCCATGGGGGGGGGGAAGATTAAAGGGCACACTGCTGGCTATCCATGGCGGTAGGGAGGGAATCAACGGGGTACACACCTGGCTATCCATGGGGGGAGGGATAATCTATAGGGAGAAGGAGGGGATGAACAGGCAGGTATGGATAACTGAGGTGGGAGGGGTACAGAGGCACATCTGGATAACTGGGGCTGGGAGGCATACAGAGGCACATCTGGGCAACTATGGGGGGGGGGGATATAAAGGAGCACATCTGGCTAACAAGGGGTGGGGGGGTTAAAAAAAAGAGGAACATAAATTACAGGAAAAACCAAAGCCACAAAATGGAAAAAATGCACCTTTATTTCCAAATAATATATTGTGGCCATACATTGTACTAGAATCATAATTCAAATGTTTTACTAACCAGAATAAACAGGGAAATCAAGTGTGTGGGTTTAATCTACAGTAGCTCTTATTCTTTTCAAGCTATATTGGCTGAAAACTGAGAAATAATTACTTTTTTTCATTTTTCACCTTATTTCCTTTAAAATGCATACACAATAAAATAATTTTTAGCAAAAAGTACCACCCAAAGAAAGCCTAATTGGTGGCAAAAAAAACCCCAAGATATACTGTAGATCATTTATGTGTGATAAGTATTGATAAAGTTATTGGCCAATAAACGGTAGGAGTGTGAAATGCAGAAAATTGCTCTGGTTTTTAAGGGGAAAAACACAGGTTAGGGAAGTGGTTAAAAACGCAGATGTAGAGGACTGCATTTTTACATGTGTTTTTGATGCATTTTTTAATTAAATAAATATGATACTGTAATTTAGTTCACTGAAAATCGATAAAGCTGTGGAAGATGCTTGTCATGCTATTTTAACGAATAAAAGAGCTAATATTACAGATGGTGCTGGCTTGACGGTGGAGCAATTGTTCTAATGACTGCATCTGCTCAACCACTGATAAGGAATCATACAAAGTTTTGCAGACAAAGATTTGTAGACAATCTCTATTCAGTGTGCAGCAGGCTCTTGTGTACAGCACCCAGCCCCCAAGCCGGCTACCCCTCCCCAAGTGCTCTGTCCTCGCAGGAGGGGGCCCCATCCAGAGTTTTGCAGGGGGGCCCAGTGATTTCTAGTTATGCCCCTGTCGGTAAAAATTGAAAAATCACAAACTCATACAAAAACGCACCCCACAATGCAACAACACATGGTTTTCTCCACTGCCTAGTGTGCTCCCAACCTCAGAGTTTTTCCCCTGCGAAAATTGCTTTAGGCGTGAACGAGCCCCTTGATTTACACTGTTGTAAGTCCAGAAAAATGCATGTGAAATGATCAACTGTGATCTTGCCTAAACAGTTTCTGAAAGGACATTCTCCCCAATAGTCCAGTCTCATAGATGGTAATTTCTCTACAGTAGTGGGCCAGAAAGCTTTTGTATCTATAAATATGCCTGTTCTAGTATACAGCAATTAACTTGGATGTTGTTTGTGAATTATAGAGGGTTAACGTAAACCTGAGATTGTAAAATAAAAAGATTTTATACTCACCCGGGGCTTCCTCCAGCCCCATGAGCACCGATTCATCCCTCGCTGTCCTCCTGAGTGCCTCCATTCGGCCGCAATTAGCCCCGGTAATCTGGCTCAGTCATGCCAGTCTGCGCATGCACGGTGGGACTGAGAGTACCCTGACAAATATTGTATAGCTATAAAATTCAAATAAAGTCTATATGCATATACAGTATGTGCATGGGAACTGACAGCTGTTATATTCATAGATGTTTGTATTGCAGCCAATTGCTTTATGTTAGAGAAAAAGAAGTCATGAGAACTAGGGTTTGAAGGGAAGCTGAAAGAGGAACTGTAACTAAGGATTGAACTTCATCCCAATCAGTAGCTGATACCCCCTTCGCCACGAGAAATCTTCATCTGAAGCCAAAAAAGTCTCACCCCGGCTCCTGCACAAATCCTGGGCCTGCGCTGATTACTATTCACTCTCCGAGTTATAGCAACTCCGGGCGACACGTAATTTGGGCACCGGCTATTGCCGGCAGCTGAATTACTCTTTTTTTTCTTTCTAATTTGTTTGGTGCCCAGCTGAAACTCCTGGCGCCTAAATCAGGCACGCAATGCTTCTGAAATCAGCTGGTTCATCTTCTTTTTCATACTTTTTCAATTTGCAGAGTGCTGAAAAATTATATTAAACAGAAGATGAAAAATGATCTCCTGAGTTTTCTCCTAGGTGATATTTTTAAACTGGTCATTAAAATGCCTTTTTAAACAACCAGCAAGAAAAAACTCAATTTGAATAGTACTTTTTCACCAACTTTTTGGTACTTTATCCATTGCAAAATGCTAAAAAGTTATTCTAAATTGACAATGAAATATTATCTCCTAGGAGAAAACTCTGAGAGAATTTTCATCTTTTCTTTAAAATAACTTTTCAGCATTACACCATTGAAAAAGTATCAAAAAGTAGGTGGAAACGTACTATTAAAATTATTAGTATTTTCTTTTATATAGTATATTACTTTAAGTATTTTCTTGCTTGCTGGTGGTTTAAATGTGTTCTTTGCTTGGGTGTGAAATTATCACCTAGGAGAAAACTCAGGAGAAAAAGTGAATTGCATACGGGCCTCTGTCTTTTGTCTCCTTGGCCCTTATGCAATTAACTTTGTCACCTGAGATTTCTCCTTGGTGATATTTCTACAACTTGTAAATAAAGTACCCTTTAAACCACCAGCAAGCAATACAATGCTCAAAATAATTTTGAACTTTTTCACCTATTTTTTGGTCATTTTTCAATTGCAAAGTGATGAAAAAAATATTGGACTGCAACATGAAATATGACCTCCTGGGAGAAAGCAGAAGAGAAAAAATACATATAGGCCCTTGTTGGTAGCACTTTTGGGAAGATGGGTGCTGAAAGGGTGTTTTACAGATCAGGAGAAAATAGATCAGGAGAAAATAGGATAGGTTAACAATGCATTAACGCATTAGAAAATATTTGTGCATCAGTCTTTTATATAATCCGTGCCTATAATAGCTACATTTTATACAATATTATGATCATTGGCCCATGATACAGCAAAGATACAACAGAGATAACTTACTCAGTCTTTTCTAGCTGGATCTCTATTGGCTTGCCATCAAGCGCTAGTCCATAGTGCACCTCATCTGGGTACTTGCTCTGTAGAGTTAGAGCAAAACTGCCATTAATCCACAGGTAATTACAGTATATACTCGCATATAAGGCGACCCATGTATAAGCTGAAGTACCCACTTTTTTCTTAGAAACCAGGAAAAAACATTTGACTCGCATATAAGCCCCCTCCACAGTAGCCAGATGTGCCCCCAGTACAAGTCATCCCTTCTCCCTATAGCCAGATGTGCCCCAAGTATGATACAGTTGTGTCTTAAGATGCCACTAGATGGCATCATAGATATGAAACACAGCAATTGCCATACAGGAAAAATCCCTAATCATTGCACTGCTGACATGTTGCTGGCGTGCTCCGCTCCACAAGCCAGGGGACACAGGTAGTCTAGAGCAGCACAATTTGCACACCATGTTGCAGGGGATGGGGGACACGAAAAACAGCAGGGAGCCAGCTGGCAAGAGCAGGATCTCTAGTGCAAGATCCTTACGCTCCTCTGCCAGTAAAAAAACCCTGCTCCAACATCACTCGCAAATAAGCTGAGCATATAAGGTATTTAAAACTACTGTTCACAAGTCAGAAATGTTTAGTAATCTGTAGCAGCAGGTCAAAAAGCCACATTCAGCAACAACAACTAGTCCAGGATGTTACAAGCTGAATTCTGGCAAGTTGCAGTGTGCTATTGCTGAACATTGTGGCTGTTTTCCACTGTGACCCGCTAAACAACTCCAAAACATTTCACAGGAGCATGGCACTTTTTTTCTCACTGGATTTCCCTTTGAGAAACTATTGCTTCACATATGGTATAAGCACCATTGTATTCTATAGAACTGCTGGGCATAGTATGGAGTACAGGTATGGGAGGCATGGAGAGTGCATTGCTTTTGGCATAATGATTGTGAAGCAGCCAAAACCCATTCTAGACTAGTGATGGTCATGTCTAGGAGAACTCATGAAGAAGCATGTGATTTGTTTGATCAGCTGACAGATTTGCAAAACTCTGATTTGCTGTGATCACATCCTGCTTTAGCACATGATCATGACTAGCAAAGTAGCAAATCAGATACTTACATATCTATCACTTGACCAAACTGATCACATGCTTCTTCATGATGAGTTCTCCTAGACATGACTATCACTATTGCAGACAGAATCTCAGAAGTGACAAACACCTTTCTAAACGTAGTTTAGTCATGTAAGGGCATGTAATGCAATGACCATCCTAAGACAGTTCTTGTGCCCCACATCTACCGTGTAGAGTTGGGCCGAACTGTTCGCCTGCGAACGGTTCCATGCGAACTTCCGTGGTTCGCGTCCCGCAGGCGAACTTTTGCGGAAGTTCGGTTCGCCCCATAATGCACCATGAGGGTCAACTTTGACCCTCTACATCACAGTCAGCAGGCCCAGTGTAGCCAATTAGGCTACACTAGCCCCTGGAGCGCCACCCCCCTTATATAAGGCAGGCAGCGGCGGCCATTACGGTCACTCGTGTGCCACTGCCTGCCTGCATTAGTGAGAGTAGGGCGAGCTGCTGCACTGTCTCTCATAGGGAAAGATTAGTTAGGCTTAGCTTGTCCCTGACTGCATACCTGTTCTGTGAACCCACCACTGCATACCTGTTCTGTGAACCCACCACTGCATACCTGTTCTGTGAACCCACCACTGCATACCTGTGCTGTGAACCCACCACTGCATACCTGTGCTGTGAACCCACCACTGCATACCTGTTCAGTGAACCCACCACTGCATACCTGTTCTGTGAACCCACCACTGCATACCTGTTCTGTGAACCCACCACTGCATACCTGTTCAGTGAACCCACCACTGCATACCTGTTCAGTGAACCCACCACTGCATACCTGTTCTGTGAACCCACCACTGCATACCTGTTCTGTGAACCCACCACTGCATACCTGTTCTGTGAACCCACCACTGCATACCTGTTCTGTGAACCCACCACTGCATTCCTGTTCTGTGAACCCACCACTGCATACCTGTTCAGTGAACCCACCACTGCATACCTGTTCTGTGAACCCACCACTGCATACCTGTTCTGTGAACCCACCACTGCATACCTGTTCTGTGAACCCACCACTGCATACCTGTTCTGTGAACCCACCACTGCATACCTGTTCTGTGAACCCACCACTGCATACCTGTTCTGTGAACCCACCACTGCATACCTGTTCAGTGAACCCACCACTGCATACCTGTTCAGTGAACCCACCACTGCATACCTGTTCTGTGAACCCACCACTGCATACCTGTTCTGTGAACCCACCACTGCATACCTGTTCTGTGAACCCACCACTGCATACCTGTTCTGTGAACCCACCACTGCATACCTGTTCAGTGAACCCGCCACTGCATACCTGTTCAGTGAACCCGCCACTGCATACCTGTTCTGTTCAGTGAACAGTTTGGTGTGTCAGTGTGAAGCAGTACCTTAATTACACTACCTGATTGATGTATACACATGCAAGATGTTTTAAAGCACTTTAGGCCTGTCATTTAGCATTCAATATGATTTCTGCCCTTAAAACGCTGCTTTGCGTCAAATCCAGATTTTTCCCGGGGACTTTTGGCGTGTATCCCACTCCGCCATGCCCCCCTCCAGGTGTTAGACCCCTTGAAACATCTTTTCCATCACTTTTGTGGCCAGCATAAATTTTTTTTTTCAAAGTTCGCATCCCCATTGAAGTCTATTGCGGTTCGCGAACTTTAACGCGAACCGAACCTTCCGTGAAAGTTCGCGAACCCGGTTCGCGAACCTAAAATCGGAGGTTCGGCTCAACTCTACTACCGTGACCATAACCGACTCCTCCTGCTAATGGCTAGACCTAAGGACCTCCCTGTTGATGCCTAACCCTAAAGACCCCCTGGCACTTCCTAACCATAAGATTCCCTGGCAATGTCTAACCTTAAAACCCCACTGGGGATGTCTAACCCTAAGACTCTCTTTCCCTGCATGCAATGTCTAAAACTAAAGAACCACCACCAATTCCTAACACTTAGGACCCTCCCTGCTGGCACCTAACCCTAAAGAATGACTATAAAATTTTACAATTTTTGAAAAATATACTACCCAAAGAAAGCCTATGTTATCCCTCAAAAAACAATATACAGTAGATATGACTTTGATGGCATAAGTATTGTAACAGTTATTGCTGTATCCATAGTGAAACAGCTGAAATGCCAGAATTGCCAAGAAACCTTAGGGTAAAAACCCCAGAACCTAAAGTGGTTAAATACAGTGCAGAGTATCAAGAGAGTGCAAATTATCCCCAAAATTTGGGTTGTACTTTGAAAAAGGGTCTTCTAAGTGGAGGCAAAAGTTTGCAGCCCACTGGCAGATCATATCCTAAAATACAGTCAGTTTTCTTTTAGCATCAACAAGTCTCACGTTTTGTCCTCCTACCGCCCCAAAACATTTTATTTTCCTGTGACATTCTCATTGTGAACAAGACAATGCGATATTTCACTGTACCTGGGTGTTTCTCTTTTGCCGAGAGTGGAGTTTTTGTGGATAGACCACCTGGTATTTCTGTTCAGGTGTTAGACTGAGTGCTAGAAAATATGATACCACCATTGTTTAAATTACAAAATTGTATTTAACAATTGAACACAACCAATACTGCTTTTTTTGTTCTTATTAGTCAACGACAACGTATGTTGTAAAGTCATTACAAGGAAAATCCATAGCAATAAGGTAATATTAATTTAGTTGTTTGCATATGTTCATGTAAAATCAGCATGTGAGGTAACCCCTGCACTGGCTATAGAGAGAAGCATCAGTTTGCTGTTCATCTAGGCACAGTGTCACACTAAAGCATTAATGAGGACTCTCTTGTCCTGATAGTTAAGCATAGCTTATATACAGTATAGCATACTGAACAATAAGGTTAGCAGAGATTCATGTATGTTACACTCTAAGGATGAGCCTGGATACTTCACAAAATTGGTTTCAGTTGAAAAAAAAAAATCATATTTTCATTAACCCTTCCTAATCAATTTTTACTAATCAGTCTGAATGTTCTCTACCTCCTTAAACTAGAGTGAGCAGGCAACCTGTGCAGTGCTTTATTGCACGAACGCCAGCGTAATTACACAGCACAGCGTGGTGCCAGAGGGGTTCACTTTGGCTGATCCAGCAATGGTGCACCAGCAGGGATCAGCCTCCACACAGCTCTGCCTGAAGCTATGGTCAACTGCAGTGCAAGGAATATGTTCTTGGGCACAGGATGGGGGAACGTATGGATGCAAAAAGAGAAGAATAGTAATTCATTAAATCAGTCTAATAACTCACTTGTGAAGAGCTCCAAAGGGCAAACAATCACAGAGTGTAATATCCGAGGCAGCTGCGGCGAACAGCACCGCCGCCGCAGCTGCCTCCATGCGGCCATCCGTCCGTTCAGCGTGCAGGACGCCAAGGAAGGAACGTTCTTCCGTGCAGGGGGCTGCCATAGCGCGCGGGTGCGCGCATAGACGGGTGCTTTATGCGGGGAGGAAGCCCGTCAGCAGACCTGCTGGTCGGCTGACGTCAGGGGAGACCCACGGTGCCCAGGATTAACTGATGAGAGGGGGGTGTGCCAGTGAGGTCTCCTCTGCTTCATAAGCCTCCGGGCTGCATTACTACTTTGTCTGTTGTCGTGAATACTTGCGTGTGAGCGCGCAGACCTTAGGTAGTTCCCTGGTGTTGATGCTAAGGATTTCACACCAAGCTTAGGAATTTGCAGTCTTGTCATTGTTATTTGTTTAGACTAGTTCTGTGTGGGGGGGGATGCCAAGGATTTCACACCCAGGCTAGGATATTCTTATTGTTTTGATCTCCTGTCTAGCACTCTGACTTTGAATCTGTTTCCTGAACCTGTACTTCTGCCCATCTGTCTTCCTGTTGCTGAACCTCTGCCTGATTACTGATTACTCTCTTGTCTCACGATTTTATATAATACTTACCTCTCTGTTGCCGAACCTTGCCTGCCTGACCATTCTACTCACCAGTGGGCCCTCGCCACTGGTGAGGTTAGAGATGAGCCGAAATTTTCGAAATTTCGAACTGCTTTTATTACGAATGCGAAATTTAACATTACGACCCAAATTCGTAATTTCGTAATTAATTTTCAAATCGTAATCGAAATTTCACTCCCGTAATGACGAATTTTGTGTCTTCAACCGAAATTTTACTTTTTCAGGTTTCAGCCTAAAATGAATAGTTCTCTCTCTCTCTCTCTCTCTCTCTCTCTCTCTCTCTCTCTCTCTCTCTCTCTCTCTCTCTCTCTCTCTCTCTCTCTCTCTCTCTCTCTCTCTCTCTCTCTCTCTCTCTCTCTCTCTCTCTCTCTCTCTCTCTCTCTCTCTCTCTCGATCTGTAGTATTTCAAAACCATACTCACATTCATGACATGTCCAGGGATCAAACCCAGGCCAACCACATGGAAGACAGCTATGCTCACCACCATACCACCAAACACACACTAAATAGACTGCTAACCTAAATCTTACTTGTAGACAGTCATATGAGACACATGCTGGGTGCAGGGCTTTGTGATTGGACCATGGACCATGCGATAGAGTGAGGTGCAAAAATGAAATCATGCCTAGCAGAGGATGGTTTCACAATGCTAAATGCTAGGCTGGCTGTGGTGCAATTGGTTAGTGCGTCTGGCTGGTAACAGCAAGGTTACAGGTTCGATTCCATCCAGGCATGTCTTTTCCTTTTGCGTTCAACAGTTGTCCAAACAGAGCCAACAGAGCCCCAGATAGCCATGTAGAGTTAGGTCACAGCTAGCCTGGCTGTGGTGCAATTGGTTAGTGTGTCTGGCTGGTAACAGCAAGGTTACAGGTTCGATTCCATCCATGCATGTCTTTTCCTTTTGCGTTCAACAGTTGTCCAAACAGAGCCAACAGAGCCCCAGATAGCCATGTAGAGTTAGGTCACAGCTAGCCTGGCTGTGGTGCAATTGGTTAGTGTGTCTGGCTGGTAACAGCAAGGTTACAGGTTCGATTCCATCCAGGCATGTCTTTTCCTTTTGAGTTCAACAGTTGTCCAAACACCGAGCACAAAGTTTTGCATGCGTAAAGTTTTACGCACGCAAAATACCCCATGGGGTTCAATGGCGCAGCGCGCGCACGCAAAAGGAAAAGACATGCCTGGATGGAATCAAACCTGTAACCTTGCTGTTACCAGCCAGACACACTAACCAATTGCACCACAGCCAGGCTAGCTGTGACCTAACTCTACATGGCTATCTGGGGCTCTGTTGGCTCTGTTTGGACAACTGTCGAACGCAAAAGGAAAAGACATGCCTGGATGGAATCAAACCTGTAACCTTGCTGTTACCAGCCAGACACACTAACCAATTGCACCACAGCCAGGCTAGCTGTGACCTAACTCTACATGGCTATCTGGGGCTCTGTTGGCTCTGTTTGGACAACTGTTGAACGCAAAAGGAAAAGACATGCCTGGATGGAATTGAACCTGTAACCTTGCTGTTACCAGCCAGACACACTAACCAATTGCACCACAGCCAGCCTAGCATTTAGCACTGTGAAACCATCCTCTGCTAGGCATGATTTCATTTTTGCACCTCACTCTATCGCATGGTCCAATCACAAAGCCCTGCACCCAGCATGTGTCTCATATGACTGTCTACAAGTAAGATTTAGGTTAGCAGTCTATTTAGTGTGTGTTTGGTGGTATGGTGGTGAGCATAGCTGTCTTCCATGTGGTTGGCCTGGGTTTGATCCCTGGACATGTCATGAATGTGAGTATGGTTTTGAAATACTACAGATCTCTGGAGAGAGAGAGAGAGAGAGAGAGAGAGAGAGAGAGAGAGAGAGAGAGAGAGAGAGAGAGAGAGAGAGAGGAGGTTGGTTGGTTATTCATTTTAGGCATCTAGAGGGATAGAAACTTTTGCAAACTTTAAAATACTAAATTTCGTAATTACGAAAATTTGCGTAATTTGCGAAAATTACGAAATTTCGATTACTGCTAAAATCGTAATTTTAGTAATTTCGCGAAATTTCGGAAATTCGTAATTAGGTCATTACGCTCATCCTTAGGTGAGGTACTAGTTACACCAGCTCCTCTGGTGGAACAGTTCTGTTAAGCTGTAGTACAGCCCCATTTACCTACTCTTTTAGGGTATCTGTCATTGTAGTATTATTGTATCTCCAAGGCTACAGTACAATCTGAGTCACCCGCTCCCCGGGAGATTCAGCCTCTTTGTTATTGTACTCTCCAGCCTGCTGGAGCTTGAACGCTAGTGCACGCATAGTGTACTGATAGTACCTTTACCAGCCCCTCTGGTGAGGTCTCATCAAACTATTAAAGGTTACTGTTGCACCCAAACACTTACACTTTGCTAGGTGTCCAGAGGTTAGTCATACTTGTATTATTGGTGATTCTGCAGATCACTAATAATCAGGTATACGTCTGTATTGTTGGTGATACTGCAGATCATCAATAATCAGATACTCTCTGTGTGCTGACACCAACCGCTACACAGAGCAACTCTTTTGAGCTCCCCACATGACGGGCACCAGAGTAAACTTAAAGAGGAACTCCAGTTAAAATAATGTAATAAAAAAGTGCTTCATTTTTACAATAATCATGTATAAATGATTTAGTCAGTGTTTTCCCATTGTAAAATCTTTTAAATCCCTGATTTACATTCTGACATTTATTACATGGTGACATTTTTACTGTTGGCAGGTGATGTAGCTGCTGCATATTTTTTGGCAGTTGGAAACAGCTGTAAACAGCTATTTCCCACAATGCAGCAAGGTTCACAGACAGGAAACTGCCAAGAGTACGTACTCAGAATTTCTTTGTGGGAGGGGTTTCACAACAATATCAGCCATACAGCGCCCCCTGATGGTCTGTTTGTGAAAAGGAATAGATTTCTCATGTAAAAGGGGGTATCAGCTACTGATTGGGATAAAGTTCAATTCTTGGTCGGAGTTTCTCTTTAAGCTGGAGGCCCCCTACCTCCCACCAGTATAGGTGGTTAGAGCCCCCCTCGCAGTATAGGTAGGTAGAGTCCCCCCAGTATAGGTAGACAGAGTCTCCCTTAATATAGGTAGGCAGAGTCTCCTCCGTGAAATAGGAAGCAGACCCCGGAATAGTTGGGCAGAAATGTAATCCCCCCTCACTCACCTCTCCCGCCTTCTGGCATCTTCAGCGTCTTCTTCTCAGCCCCACCTAGTGGCCAGAGTTCTTTACTGCAGATGGCTTTTCTAATCATGTGATTTGCCAGCATGTTCCGACGAGGCACATAATGAGAGACGCTGGCTACAGCAATGGAGACCGGTATGGAGTGACGCTGGGGAGAAGAATCTGAGCCTGTGCGGGAACCTGGAGAGGTGAGCTTTCCGCTCGCCAACTCTGCAATTGCTGGGGGAGGGGTGACACTCAAGTCTCCCTCGGCCCGGCCCTGGCAGCTACTTTGAAGGGGCCTAGGAGAGCAGTGAGGGGAGATCACTTGGCGGGATCCAGCAGTGTGGGGCCCCTGCAGCAGTCGGTGGTCCTGGGGCAATTGCCCCCTTTGCCTGTATGGCATTGCGGGCCCTGCCCATATTGATTTTCAGATTTTAGTGAATACAGCCCCTCTATGCTTGTTGCAAATATACAAATTTCAGATAACTATTCAGTGACTATTTGCAGAAGAAAGTTGGCATTGCTGCCTTTTATATTTGATATATTTTATATTTATATAGGCTTCCTATAACCTTACCGTAATTCATTTAAGATGAAAACAAATACTTTTCTCCTACATGAGGCAGTTATACAAATTTATATACATTAAAGTAGTATAATATATCAGAAGGTTATATAAAAGCACACAATGTTTTTAATGCTTTGGGCTATTGATAGAGTTACACCATGTTATATACATTAAAGCAGTATACTATATGGACAGAACATATAAAACAAGATGTTTGCACTACTTTGTGCTGTAAACAGTTAGCTTTGTCCCAAATGTTAAAATGTATGAAGAAATAAACATTTAGACTCACCCAGGATCTGGCTGTGCAAAAATAGCAGAAACAAAACCGGTCCTAGCAATGTCATTTTGTTGCTGTAATGTCCTGATATGAAAGTGACAGGAAATGTGTGCTACCGTTAAACTCTTCTGAAGAATTGCTCAATAATCTTTTCAGTAGCATAGCAACGCCAGTACACAATTTTATCTACTTACTCACAAAACAAAATTCTGAGTATTTTGTAAGTTAAAATGAGACCATAGGCATAATTACTGGGAAAGAGTAATGCATGTTATCATTTTTACCTCTGTACTTTATCCCCTTAGTAAAGCAAATCTGTAGAAAAAAATCAACTTACGAGATAAAGAATTGTATGTCTAGTATGAATAATAAATAGAACATTAGCAGCAAAGAAAAGAGTCTCATATTTGTATTTTCAGTCATATAGCTTTATGTATAACATTGCAGCAGACTTTTACACTTCCAGTTTAGAATCCACACTCTGTATTTGAAGCTGTAAAACAAAGCAGAGCTAATGACAATTTGAACTTTCCTGCAGGAAAACCTTTTCTCAATCTGTCTCTCACTGTTTCTTGGCTATTTAACCACTTTAGGTTTTTGGAGGTAAGTCTCACATCCAAATTAGTTACACTGGAGGTTCCTGGATGTGAGACTTATGTCTAGAACTAAAATCTGCAGCCACCGCGATCATGTGCATGCAGGCACTCCTCTGTTGCTTGTGCACGTTTTGTGTACGCTCATGCACGTGCACAGACGTGCACAAATCCCATTGTGAATCCTCTGTATAGATAGCTAGAATAGTTGCCCCAGTATAGGTAGTATACTGGCCCCAGGATAGGTAGTATACTGTCCCTAGTATAGGTAGGTAGCTAGTATAGTTGCCCCAGTATAGGTAGTATACTGGCCCCAGGATAGGTAGTATACTGGCCCCAGTATAGGTAGGTAGCTAGTATAGTTGCCCCAGTATAGATAGTATAGTTGCCCCAGTATAGGTAGTATAGTTGCCTCAGTATAGGTTGTATAGTTGCCCCAGTATAGGTAGGTATCTAGTAAAGTTGCCCCAGTATAGGTAGTATAGTTGCCCTGGTATAGGCAGTAGGTGGCCAGCCTACTCCCCCCTCCTTCACCGCGGTTGCCGCTTGTGTTACCTTCTGAGTTGGTGGACGCTTCCTTCAGGATAGTCCCCGGCAGGCCCTTTCTCCTCCGTCATAGACCTCAGTCAGAGCAGTGCGACCCGTGGCTGCTGTGAAGAGAAAAGAAGCAGGACAGCGATTCCCTGTAGCGGCGATATAGAGGAAGTACTTATTTCCTGTATATAGCCATTACCAGGGAAACCACTGTCCTACTTCCTCCCTCTTCACAGCAGCCGCGGCTCGCGCTGCTCTAAATCAGGTCTATGACGGAGGAGATGGGGCCGGCTGAGGACTTTAATAGAGCAAGTGGCCGCCAGCTCAGAAGGTAACACGAACGATGGCCATGGGGGAGGAAGGGGGGAGGGGTGCAGGCGGGATCCCGCTCCAGGGCCTATGCCGCTGGATGAACCTGTTTCACCTGGCGTCATGGGCCATCCGCCCCTGCTTAACATGTGCAGATACCGCTCATAATGATTACCAGCATTTACACAATTTACATAGCAACTAAAGGGCAAATTGCGTAATGCGCTTTATACATGCATCACTTACATTGCTTGAGTAACATGCAATGTAAGTTGTGCATGTACATAGCGTGTTATATAATTTGTGTGAGTTGCTATATGAATTGCGTAAAGTCTAAAAAAACAAATGAGTTTTACTCATCTGATGCTCAGATCCTCCTGGCACCGCCAGCAGCTACTTCCGTTTTCGGCGACAGGCGCCGACAGGCCTCGGAACGCGAGTGATTCTTCATGTTCCTTGCCACAATAGCGCCCTCTATACCGCTATTGCGGCCAGGAACGCAAAGAATCACTCACGTTCCTGTCGGCGCCTGTCGACAAAAACGGAAGTAGCCGCCAGCGGGGACAGGAGGATCCGAGCGACATTACAAGGGCCCCGGAACAGCTGCAGGGGGCTGGTGGAAGCCCCAGGTAAAAAAAACTAATTTTTTTTTATAGTCTTAAGTGTTTAATGTTCTTTAGTAAATTAACCCCATAGTTCCATAGTTTGTTAATTGACATTTAAAGAGGAACTGTCACGAAAATCTTAAAATTTAAAACACTTACAAATAAGAAGCACATTTCTTCCTGAGTAAAATGAGCCATAAATTTACTTTCTCCTATGTTGCTGTCACTTACAGTAGGTTGTAGAAATCTGACATTACCGACAGATTTTGGACTTGCTCTGTCCAACTGCCAAAGTAGTGTCCAGCATCTTTGTATAAAGATTTTTCAGGGTATGTATTTATAAAGAATAAAAGCCTTGCTGAGAATCCCCTCAGCAATCCCACCAGTAAGACTAGCCCAAAATCTGCCGGTAATGTCAGATTTCTAAGGTAATTTATGGCTCATTTTACTCAGGAAGAAAAGTACTTCTTATTTGTAAGTATTTTCAATCTCAGGATTTTCATGACCGTTCCTCTTTAAATGGGGAATCTACAAACTGACACTATAACATACCTTGGGCTGAAAGCATTTGACGTTTATAGGATTACCTCAACTTATTTGACTTAACTATGATTTATATTTAGTAAAGAGCATTAAAGAGACACTGAAGCGGAAACAAAATTATGATATAATGATTTGTATGTGTAGTACAGCTAAGAAATTAATTAGGATCAGAGACATAAGTCTAATAGTTTCCAGTACAGGAAGAGTTAAGAAACTCCAGTTGTTATCTCTATGCAAAAAAAAGCCATTAAAGAGGAACTCCAGTAAAAATAATGTAATAAAAAAGTGCTTCATTTTTACAATAATTATGTATAAATGATTTAGTCAGTGTTTGCACATTGTAAAATCTTTTAAATCCCTGATTTACATTCTGACATTTATTACATGGTGCCGTTTTTACTGTTGGCAGGTGATGTAGCTGCTGCATGCTTTTTTGGCAGTTGGAAACAGCTGTAAACAGCTATTTCCCACAATGCAGCAAGGTTTACAGGCAGGAAACTGCCAGTACGTACTCAAGAGTTTCTTGTGGGAGGGGTTTCACCACAATATTAGTCATACAGAGCCCCCTGATGGTCTGTTTGTGAAAAGGAATAGATTTCTCATGTAAAAGGGGGTATCAGCTACTGATTGGGATAAAGTTCAATTCTTGGTCAGAGTTTCTCTTTAAGCTCCAAGGCTTTCAAAGTGGCAGAGAGGTCTGTCTTCTGAAGTTTATTATCTCAACTGTCAGTGAAGAATTTTCTTTTTCTCTCCAGAGGACAGGTCAATAGTTCACTGGGCTGCTATGAAAAATCATTTAGAATGCAGAGTAGTGTGTAAACTGCAAATATTAAAGAATGATGCAATGTTATAAAACACACTACATAACTGAAAATAAAAATAGAACATTTTCTTTGCTACTAATCTTCTAGTAATTATCTGTACTACACAACCAATTCATTATATCATATTTTTTTTCGCATCAGTGTCTCTTTAAACTTTATGAGCTTGATTCATTAACCGGCGCTAAGCCGGTTAGTGAGCCTTAATACCTAGCGGGGCGGTTTGCGTCCACACATCGCCCACAGCGGTGTGCACAGCACACTCAGCGCAGTGCGCCAGTAATAGTGCGCAGTGCGACGGTAGCATCGCACCCGCTGCCCTGTAAACTTTGCACCCAGTGCGCCAAAAACAGCGCGTTGGGTGCACCCGAAGCGGCACATCAGTGCGTCGCTTCAGGGGTACCCACTGCGCAGTTTTCGGCGTACCCGGGTGCGACGTTCACAGGGCAGCGGGTGCAGCGTTATCGTTGCACTGCGCACTATTACCGGCGCACTGCACTGCGCGCACGGTGCTGTGCGCGATGTAGCTTTGCGAGGCTGTTAGTGCGCGCAAAGCTACTTTTGGGGCACTAAGTGGCTTTTCACTCCGGCGCCGGTTAGTGAATGAAGCCCAATGTGTGTGTGCAGAACTCACAAAGTTTACAATGCATTACGCAACATATTGACGCTGCGTAATATGTTGGCGTTTTATAAATACAATAAATAATAATAATGCCCAGTAAAATTATGTGTGCACATGTACAGGTCCTTCTTAAAAAATTAGCATATTGTGATAAAGTTCATTATTTTCTGTAATGTACTGATAAACATTAGACTTTCATATATTTTTTCATTCATTTATTCATTCATTACACACAACTGAAGTAGTTCAAGCCTTTTATTGTTTTAATATTGATGATTTTGGCATACAGCTC
Organism: Hyperolius riggenbachi; assembly: GCF_040937935.1. Lineage (NCBI taxonomy): Eukaryota > Metazoa > Chordata > Amphibia > Anura > Hyperoliidae > Hyperolius > Hyperolius riggenbachi. The sequence goes on along the minus strand of NC_090648.1, from coordinate 106,329,313 downwards.
ATGAAAACCCAAAATTCCTATCTCAAAAAATTAGCATATCATGAAAAGGTTCTCTAAACGAGCTATTAACCTACTCATCTGAATCAACTAATTAACTCTAAGCACCTGCAAAAGATTCCTGAGGCTTTTAAAAACTCCCAGCCTGGTTCATTACTCAAAACCGCAATCATGGGTAAGACTGACTGCTTTCCAGAAGGCTATCATTGACACCCTCAAGCAAGAGGGTAAGACACAGAAAGAAATTTCTGAACGAATAGGCTGTTCCCAGAGTGCTGTATCAAGGCACCTCAGTGGGAAATCTGTGGGAAGGAAAAAGTGTGGCAGAAAACGCTGCACAACGAGAAGAGGTGACCGGACCTTGAAGAAGATTGCGGAGAAGGACCGATTCCAGACCTTGGGGGACCTGTGGAAGCAGTGGACTGAGTCTGGAGTAGAAACCTCCAGAGCCACCGTGTACAGGTGTGTGCAGGAAATGGGCTACAGGTGCCGCATTCCCCAGGTCAAGCCACTTTTGAACCAGAAACAGCGGCAGAAGCACCTGACCTGGGCTACAGAGAAGCAGCTCTGGAATGTTGCTCAGTGGTCCAAAGTACTTTTTTCGGATGAAAGCAACTTTTGCTTGTCATTCGGAAATCAAGGTGCCAGAGTCTGGAGGAAGACTGGGGAGAGGGAAATGCCAAAATGCCTGAAGTCCAGTGTCAAGTACCCACAGTCAGTGATGGTCTGGGGAGCCATGTCAGCTGCTGGTGTTGGTCCACTGTGTTTTATCAAGGGCAGGGTCAATGCAGCTAGCTATCAGGAGATTTTGGAGCACTTCATGCTTCCATCTGCTGAAAAGCTTTATGGAGATGAAGATTTCATTTTTCAGCAGGACCTGGCACCTGCTCACAGTGCCAAAACCACTGGTAAATGGTTTACTGACCATGGTATTACTGTGCTCAATTGGCCTGCCAACTCTCCTGACCTGAACCCCATAGAGAATCTGTGGGATATTGTGAAGAGAAAGTTGAGAGATGCAAGACCCAACACTCTGGACGAGCTTAAAGAAAACCTGTACTGAAAATAAAAGTCAAAATAAGCATACACAAGTCATACTTACCTTCCATGTAGTCTACTCCTCAGTGTCTTTCTCCTGTCCCGCGTCCTATTTGTTCACTATGATTAAGGGAATTTTCCGTCCTCCATTTTGAAAATAGCCATTACCCCATAACAGCTTTCTGGTCAGCACACAGTTAAACTGTAACATCGCCCACTTGAGCCATAGGGAAACATGAACATTACCTGGTACATCGGTTTTCCTCTCAGCTATAACTGACAGCAACTGATATTTTACTGACAGCAACTGATATATTTCAGATCTGACAAAATATTGTCAGAACTGGATGGGATTATTGTCAGAAGAAAATGGTGAGCTTCTGAGAGGAACTGATGGCAAGGTAACTCTGTAATGTTCACTTGAAGTTACCTCATGTGTTTATTTTAAATATTTTTACTCAGTACAGGTTCTCTTTAAGGCTGCTATTGAAGCATCCTGGGCCTCCACAACACCTGAGCAGTGCCACAGGCTGATTGCCTCCATGCCACGCCGCATTGAAGCAGTCATTTCTGTAAAAGCATTCCCGACCAAGTATTGAGTGCACAACTGAACATAATTATTTGAAGGTTGACTTTTTTTTGTTTTAAAAACAACTTTCTTTGATTGGTCGGATGAAATATGCTAATTTTTTGAGATAGGAAATTCGGGTTTTCATGAGCTGTATGCCAAAATCATCAATATTAAAACAATAAAAGGCTTAAACTACTTCAGTTGTGTGTAATGAATCTAAAATATATGAAAGTCTGTTTATCACTACATTACAGAAAATAATAAACTTTATCACAATATGCTAATTTTTTTTAGAACGACCTGTATTTTACCACTATTTAGTGTATATTCCCCCTTATCTGTTTATCTCTCTAAAGTAGTATGAAACTCAGTATTCCTTCTTTGCTCTAAAATATTTTTTACAGCAAAAAAGCTACTGCTAGAAAAAACCACTGGAAGCAGAACAGCATTCAAACAGTTAAAGGGGAACTCCAGTGAATTTTTTTTTTATAAAAAAGTGCTTAATTTTTACAATAATTATGTAGGAAAGATAACATGAAAGGAAAATAGAGGAAGTGTCTCACCCACTGCAATGATAACTTGTGTCGCCAGCCCACAGGACTTTCTCATGAGTTCCGAAAACCAGTTTCTTCATTGGAGAACAAGTTATCATTGCAGTGGGTGAGACACTTCCTCTATTTTCCTTTCATGTTATCTTTCTTGCCTTTGCAGACCGCTCATATTGCCTTTTGAATACTGCTATCTAGATCTAGAGTCTGTTTGCAATTTACTTATGTTTGTTATTGGTATCTGTTTACAATATACCACTTGTATATTATATGGCATTATAGTATTTTGCCAACCGCTGCGTGATTTTAATGGTTTTATATTTTTGGATAAGTTCTGAATAAATTGTTACTTTTTGACTATTCAGTAGTCAGTTGTTATTCTTATGCCATGGACATCTTTGCTTTTTGTTTGTGGATTTATCATATGGTGACATTTTTACTGCTGGCAGGTGATGTCACTGGAAGGAGATGCCGCTTGCATTTTTGGCAGTTGGAAACAGCAGTTATTTCCCACACTGCAACAAGGCTCCCACAGTGTGATGTCAGGACCTCAAAGGTCTGAGGCGCTGACATCACACTGTGGGAGGGGTTTCACCACAAACAGCAGCCATACAGAGCCCCCTGATGATCCGTTTGAGAATAGGAAATGATTTCTCATGGGAAAGGGGGTATCAGCTACTGATTGGCATAAAGTTTAATTCTTGGTTACACAGTGGGAAGCTTATCGCCGTTGCCGAACTTGAGGAAGTGATTACAATAGTAGCTGATAAGGAAACGAACAAGATAATATAACACTGCTAGCAGTGTGTCAACTGAATACAAGCCAGAAGTGTACACAGGAGAAGACACATTCTCCCTGGATACATTGTAATATATAAATGCAGCAGCTATGCAATGAATTGCAATGGCAGCTTTCAGTGCAGATAAACTGTAATTTGGGAATTTGTCATTTGTAAACAGACAATATTACTTGCACAAAAGCGAATATGATAACTGTATGGGTAATAAAAAGTTGGAAAATGCGTTTTTACTGAATGTTATGTCAGAGTTGAATCCCTCTATCACTCCTTATCTGTCTATTTCATGAATTACCTCTCATTGTTGTTGAGGTGGAAAAGTTGAGTTAGTTAAGAGAAAATGTGTGAATAAACCTTTATATCCAGTGGCTGTGAGTTCCTGTGTCTGATTTTGCAAGAAGCAGAGATTGAACTTTAGACATGTTTCAGATTAAAACGAATAGTTTTCATGTATGTCAAATATAAACTAAATAAAATAAAGCTAAATGAATGGCACAAGGAATTATTTCAGTAATCCCCATTTCCTCAGCATTTGCCTTGTGATGTTTTCACATTACCAGGAAAAGCAAACTACTACATTTTTTATTTCCTCCCATGTACAATGCGTGACCTTTCTCCCTTTTAAAACATACCAAAGCCCTTTTAGTAGCGGGATAGTCACAGTGGTGGAGTAAGGCCTGGTTCACACTGGCAGTTTAGTGGCAAATGGATCCGTGAAAACGGATCTGATTACTGGTCAATCGGATCCATTTTCACTCCACTGCCGTTCAGCTGCTTCTGTTCCGTTTTCCCTCATCCCCCCCAGACCCCATCCCCAAAGTGGATTTTTCTCCTTAGAACGTTTCTTCACTGTTGTGAAGAAACGTTCTGTTTTCTCATTGCCCCCCCACGCAGCGCTTCAGCTTCTATTTCTGTTCCGCTGGGCTCAGCAGTCCGGAAAAATTGCTGCAAGAGGAAACTTGTGGTCCGTTCAGCGGATAGTGCAAAACGGATCAGTTTGAACGGATGAATGTGAAAGGATCCATAGGTTAACATTGGATCCGTTCACATCCGTTCTCTTCCGATCCAGGAACGACTAAGCACAATGAGGGTAAAGAAGCACCCAGGGGTTTATAAAACTGAGTTAAAAACAACAGTAAAAACGATAAATGAGGTGGCTTGCCTCAATAAGGACATTCTCATAGGAAAAAAAAGGGAATTTTATTTTTGCACAGGCAACGCGTTTCATGGGTCCAAGCCCGCTTCCTCAGGCCAATAAGAGTTCCAGAGTATGTCGAGCCAGTATTTTTTCCTATGAGAATGTCCTTATTGAGGTAAGCCACCTCATTTATCGTTTTTACTGTTGTTTTTAACTCAGTTTTATAAACTCCTGGGTGCTTCTCATTGTGCTTAGTCACCCCCTCCCCCCCACACACACACACACCTGCTGTGGGTGGGGTTCAAATACGGACCAGTTTTGAAGCCGTTATTGTTTTTTAAAGAAGAAGTGACCACGACCAGTCCTAGTCTGGGACACCTCGGGTGGAGACGGGTTCATTATCTCCACCTGCTTCCTGTGGTCGGTTGCCCCCAGCAACCCACCTTTGTGAGTAGCCCTTTTATCATTATATTGTTTTAAGTGTTACCAACATACTACACCATTTTGGCTCCCGATTTTTGTTTTGTCTCTTCTTTGCAGGGTGTCCCGACACCCCATGCACTGAATCCAGGAACGGACTATTTTCTAACGCTAATGTGAACTGGGACTGATAGTTTATTTTATAAATAGAACTGTGAAAATGTATATCTACAAAATATATACAAAGACCATTTACATATGTATTAAAAAAGATACTCAAAACTACTGTAAAAACACAACAGGTTTTATTTGTAAATATTGAAAACTACACCATAAAGAAACATCTAAAACATCTGCCTGAAGATCTTAACATTGTCCCATTGCAGTCAATATCCAAATTAAGAACCTGAGATGGGCAGAAAAGACAAAAATATACATACCTGGCACTTCCTCCAGCCCCCTCCAGGCTAATTGCTTCCTTGCCATCCTCCTCCACTCCACCTCCTGGATTTTCGGCAATTTGCCCCAGAAAGTCCTCTAGTCTGGGGCGTACTGTGTATGCGCTGCCCGGCCACATGCGCCCCCCCATCACTGCACACCACTGCACAGTATTAATGGCTCAGACTGGAGGAGTATCTGGGGCAAATTTCCGAAGATTTTGGCGGCGCAGGAGGATGGCGAGAGAGTGCTTAGTCTGGAGGGGGCTGGAGGAAGCCCCAGCTATGTACATTTTTTCTTTCCTGTCTATCTAAGGTACATTTAAAAAAAAAAGTATTAGTGATTTGTATCCAATGTTGGTGAGAAGCACAATATTCTTCCAAAACATAAATTGGCTTTATTGAGGAAAATGACGGGGAGGGGGGGGGGGGGGGGGGGGCTATCAAATCACTGGTGAACCGCAGGTGCATGTAGGTGCAATTAACTAATCCCTAACTCTGCCACCTGGGTGGGGCTAATAAGCATATTAGGCCAATATTCTGATCATCACTGCTCAGTCTTTCTGTGGCTCACAAGGTTTCAGGGCTGTAATGAAATAAATAAAAGAGTAATAGTTTAAAGAAACTTTTTTGCATCATTTTATTTATATAACCAAAAGTATGGTGTTGACATCATATTCCTGCAATGTACAAAGCCCTCTCCAGCACATCTCTTGTCAAACTACTATCTTATAAAGTGAATGTATATATTTTCATTAAACTAAAACACCTTGTCACATGAAATGGATAGGACCACGTAAATGGACCCCTGAAGTGACATTTAATATGATACCATAAACGTGTATGTACAGTCCCAGTCCTACATAGAACTATGTGCTACTTTTATTGTCTTACTGTAAGGGCCCTTTTACACTTAATGCAATTAAATGCATTGGGATGTGTTGCGATCTAATGCGTCTTAACTTTCCTTAGCAGTGCACTGTTAAAACTGACAGCAACTGATATTGTAAAATGACCTTAAAGAGAACCTGAGGCGGGTATTTTATATCTTAGAGACACAGAGGCATTTTCTGTGCATAACTACATGCCTCTGTGTCTCTGCATTGCCACCTCTAGTCCCCCCAGGGTCTGCTGCCCCCGCCCCCCCCGGAAAAAGCGCAAGGCTAGCGACAAACTGCTTGTCGCTAGCCTTGTATTTTATTTACCTGCAGCCTGTCATTCTATATCGGCTCCCCCGCCTCTGCCCCCGCTGCTGCCTGCCTCCGTGTGCTTCCTCCAATCGGAATCTATTAGCCACGACCTGGGAGGTTCTTCCTGTGTCGCGGCTTAGTCGATAGTCTATCGCTTTTTTCAGGGGGCACAGCAAACCCTGGGAGGGACTAGAGGCGGGAGTGCAGAGACAGAGAGGCATGTAATTATGCCCAGAAAATGCCTCTGTGTTCTCTTAAGATATAAAATACCTGCCTCGGGTTCTCTTTTAGGGTCCAGGTTCCTTATTTGATTCACTTTTTCTCCTACGTTATCTTCTAGGAGATCATTTTTCATCTTCTATTTAAAGAGAATCTGTATTGTTAAAATCGCACAAAAGTAAACATACCAGTGCGTTAGGGGACATCTCCTATTACCCTCTGTCACAATTTCGCCGCTCCTCGCCGCATTAAAAGTGGTTAAAAACAGTTTTTAAAAGTTTGTTTATAAACAAACAAAATGGCCACCAAAACAGGAAGTAGGTTGATGTACAGTATGTCCACACATAGAAAATACATCCATACACAAGCCGGCTGTATACACGGGCTGTATACACCTGCGGCTATCTTCCACTGAAGTGTCAGGCTTTTTCTTCCTGCAGAGTGCAGACAGCTCTTCCTGTATGTAATTCCTCAGTATGTGAAAGCCCAGCCAGCTCAGAGGAGGATTTATCCAGCTTGTAAAAGATAATAGAGCAGAGAGAACCTGCCATAATCTAAATAACACACAGGCATTGTGCAGAGGGGCCTGGAGGGGGGAGATGCATCACAGAACCACAACACTGAAGAACTTGGCAGCCTTCCAGACACAGGGTGACAAGTCTGACAAGAGAGAGATAAGTTGATTTATTACAGAGATGGTGATAGTAGAACGTGCTGCAGTAAGCCAGAACACATTAGAATAGCTTTTGGAACTTGTAGGATGATAAAAACAGGATGCAATTTTTGTTACGGAGTCTCTTTAAAATAACTTTTCAGCAAAAACTACCAAAAAGTAGGTGAAAAAGTACTGTAATTTTCTTGCTTGTTGGTGTCTTAAAAGGCATTTTATTGATAAAGTGTGAAAATATCACCAAGGAGAAAAAGTAACTTGAATCAGGGCGCAGGACACTAATAGAACTGAGTCAGAACAGGATCACACACACTGATAACTACTTTTATGTCAAAAACTCCTGTGTGGCTGACAAAAACACTTCTGAGAGCAGGGAATGGGTTAAGACCTACCATAGTTCAAGATTTGTCTGTATGGGAACTGATTATTATTATGTATTTATTTAGCGCCTACATATTCCGTGGCACTGTACAAAGAATAAACATTAACATCCTGCTGTCATTCACCTGAGACTTAGAGAGCAAAATTTAAAATGACGTTAGCTCAAACTCTCATAAAGTCAGTAAATGCACATAACACCTCCAAAAGCAGACATTTTCATCTCCTCATAGCCACAGATACGTGAGCATGCTCCTTAGCCACAACAAGACCATCTCATTTAGGCCCCGCCGTGTACAATTGTAAAAGCAAAAAGCGATTGCAATTGCCTAGCGATTTGGCATTACTATTTTGGAGAGTGCGTTTTGCGATTCTCTTTCTAGTGAATGACAATCGCAACGCAATCGCCGGTAAAATGCTGCATGCATCGCGTTTGCGATCCGCGATAATCACAAACCCGTCACAATCACTGTTGCGAGAGTAATCACATTGGATTTCGTGTGCAGTACTTGTGCATCAGCACTTTGCTGATCGTCGATGATCAGCAAAATGGAATCGTGGGTAAAAAAAAGTCAGACTGTGAATGGGCCCTAAGGGGTTCCTGCATTGCTACAGACCCGTTAGGATCACCCAAATTTGCTTTATACTGGTACAATTTTTGGCACAAAGATGTGTCCATTATAGCTGCAAGGAGCTTACCTGTCAGACTCAGAAGCAATGCTCATAACCAATGAGCAGTCACCTGGTATGAGCATTAGGCAAAGCAAGGGATTGTGGGGGCTCTAGTGCAGACGTGTGTGGAATACGCAGCACGTCAATGCTGTGCAGCTTGCAGAGGCCCCTGGAGTTCTTGTGGGCCCGGCAGCTGCCAAGGACCCTAGAGCAACTGCCTCCTTTGCCTTAATGGCAGGTTTTGATGGGAACCTGAAGCAAGAGGAATATGGATCTTCATCCTATACAATAAAATGCAAATGTCCTTGCGTCATCAACTGAATGGTTGTGTGTCGCCGGCTTTTTTGTACTGAGCATGTGCGCAGCCAGGGCAGTTGGGACACAGGGACAGATCTGACAGTTTGCTGTGTGTGGTTCACAGAGGTTCTCATTGCATTGTGGGAAATAACAACTTTTTCCAACTGACAAGCAAGCAGTTCCCTGTGTGCATATACTTCAGACAGTGGTGGGGAACGAGCAAGCGGGACGAGTATGTGCGCACATTGCAGGGGATAGCGGCTGTGACCTAGTGCCTGTTTTTTTAACGGGCGGGCCTTTTTACTAGTTTCCTTATAAGCAATGCCAGTTGCCTGGCTGTCATGCTGAGCTTTTGGCTTTAGTTATTTGAGTCACACACCTGAGACAAGCATGCGGCCAGTGGAGTCAGTCCAGAGTCTAGGCATTGGATCTGCATGCTCATTCTGGGACAGTGACTAAGTATTAGAGCAGCAGAGCATCAGCACAGGAGTCAGGAAACTAGCATTGTTTACTAGAGAATGAAGATGGTAGCCTCCGTATTCGTCTCACTTCAAGATGAGGGATATATGAGGGAGCAGGCTGGTGTTGTACTTGTTCTCTGGTTGAACTCGATGGACGTATGTCTTTTTTTCAACCCAAATAACTATGTAACTATGAATTTAAGGACCAGATTTCTGGATAGGCCACAAAGGCCCGGGCCTTTGGCGGCTGCAGCTCAAGGGGGGAGGACTACGGGGGAAGACTACATATGAAAGAGGAGGGTGAAAACGGGGGCAATACATGAAAAAGGGAAACTGATGCTCAAGGGAGCTGTTCATGAAAGTGAGGGGCTGCTGTACATGGATGATAGCCATGGAAGAGGGGGGCTGCAGGTGGAATGGGAGGGGTGCTGCAGCAGAAGAAAGGGGAGCCACAACATACTTGGCCTAGGGCCACAAAAAGTATAAATCCAGCCTTGCTTTTTCACCTGTAGTTGCTACTTGCTATAAGCTATTAAACAATGAATTCTCAGCCCTGTTTAATGAATACAGGTTTCCTAAGAAGTCTATATGCTGTTAAATACCGCACACCCATGGGTGTAAAGCCGTATAGATGTCTGTATTTAAGCAAACTAAGCAGCACAAGAAAGCTGACTTGTGTGGGGCAAATGTAACCCTTAGTCAACATCTCTATATGCTGTGTGATATGAAAAGAAGTGCTACAAAGGAAGTCTGCATTTCCTCACTCTGTGGTTTTCTGTCACCCGTTTCTAAGGAAGAGATGTGTAAGAACTTGTCTTCCGTAGAGAATTAATTTAGCACAGGTGCAACCCATATCATGCTGTCTTGGATGCACATGATTGCAGCAGTACAATCTATTCATCACAAGGTCAAATAACTGGGGATGAAGGTCTTCTGACAAAAATCTGCTCTGGGTTTACTGGATTCCTTATATTGCCCAGTGTTCTCACAGATGAACTGTAATACATGTCAGTACATAAATTCAGGACCAGTTTAAGGGGCTCCGGGCCCTGGGGCAAACCACCTGACTGCTCCCCGGGGCCCCTGCACATGCAGCTGCATTAATCACTCACCTGTCCTGGCGGGCGGAGGCTGCACCACCCGTGCAGTCTTCAGCCATGCTGTCTGCCTCTTCGCCATCTGTCGGGTGTTATGTGTAAACACAAAAAGAAGAAGCAGACAGCGTGGCTGGAGGCAGCATGGACAGTGCAGCCTCCGCATGCCGGGACAGGTGAGTGACTAATGCAGCTACATGTGTAGGGGGCAGGGCCCCGGGGAGCAGTGGGTGGAGACTACTTGACAGGGTCTGGTGGCATTAATCCATGAGCAGGAGCGGAAATGTGATAATGTAGCATTGAAACTTACCATGAATACTATTTGCTGTTCCTTTCAAATCTGCATCACCCATTCTATCTTTTGATTTAATTTCCTTTGTCCTCTCTCTCTGCTCTCCCCTTCCTTTCCTCTTTTACTTTTTGGCCCTTATTCAATTAATCCCACAGTGTTCTCAACTCACTCTCCGTTTCTCCGCAATTGGCCTCTGATCCGCGCAGCCCGGCCAAGCGTGCCCTCCCGCCATGTTTACGGCGCCTTGAGCGTTCTGCGCTGACTGGCCCCGACTGTAGGATTTTTTCGGGGTTAGTTGCGGTCTAACAGAGAGCTGGAAGAGGATGCCGTGGAGCAATCAGGCCAGGGGGCTGGAGGAAGCCCCAGGTATGTATACTTTATGGCGGGGCCCCATCTCTGGTACACTTAAAGTATTATCTTTCCTTTTACCTTTCTCCAACGCAGAAGCAACATCCTCAGGTGTTTCTATTCATGTGAGCAGCCACAGCAGGAACACCCACCGCCACAAGCAGGACAGCCTCACAAGGGATTCACCTACAGAACATGTAGAGAAAAAGCTAATATGACTCTATGGGCTTGATTCACAAAAGGGTGCTAACTTAGTTAGCACGCCTAAAAGTCCCTTAGCATGCCTAATGCCCTTTAGGATGCGTAAAGTTTTGTGCTAAGTTAGCGCACGCAAAGTGTAGCGCTGTGCACGAAACGTCGCAACGGGTGTGACCAAAGCTTCGCACCGGGTGAGCCTAAAAAGGTTTGCATGGTGTGACGTTTTAGTCGTACACAATCCAAAGTTTCGCGCGCAACCCGCAGCGCTAAACTTTTGCGCGATCAATAAAAGCTTTGGGCGTGCTAATTGAGTTAGCACCCTTTTGTGAATCAAGCCCTAAGGCTTTGGTGAACACACTCATTACAGAGTCCTTCAATAAATACAAAGCGAAATACAAGCAAAAGCCTGTAAAAATGCTCATTGCAAAGATTCTTTTCATCACAGTTGTTAAACACATTGGGCTTGATTCACTAATCAATGCTAACTCAGTTAGCATGTGTTAAAGTAATACTATCGATACCAAGTGTTCTAAAATGACAGTGTGCAAATAATGTCTAAGTAGCTGTGTAAACATTTTCCTACTTTTCATGTTAAATGTCAGAGGCAAAAACTGTAATTTATTGAGGGTAGGATTTAGCTATATTGGGACAAATCAATTGCAGAAGGGGTGTCTGCTTCAATGCACAGCCAGAGTTGCATATCAGACTACAGAAAGCAAATATCAAACATATCAAACTCTGAAAGCAAAAACAGTATGACAAAGCTGTGACAATTAGATAAATTTACTCTGCTCTCTTCAGACAGGTCAGTCAGACACACAGGACACAGGAGCTGCAGCTGTTGGGAGCTCCCTCTCTCTGTCACACACAGAGTTACACATAGAGTTAACTGATCAAGTGTGAGGGGAATTTCCCCTCTCCTCATGGCTCAGTCTGTCGTCAGTAAACTTTGAATGTATATTGATAACAGTAAACAAAGAAGTTGCTACTCAAATGTATACACCAGTAATTAGCAGCACTTCCCAAAGAATTCCTGTGTCAATTGAAAAAAAATATGTGAATCGATAGTATTCCTTTAAGGCTTTGCACATGCAAACTAGGGTGCTAAGTAGTTTGCACTGGCAAAGCTGTTTAGCTTCGCGTGCAAAGTATGCTTATCACGCTACTTAGAACGTGAAGCGGATGATTTTGCACGCGAACTGTGCACGAAGAGACAGTTGTATAAAATATTTACAATATGAATTTGCAAGGTTTTTTTTTTTTTTTTTTTTACGTATTTGTATTCTAGATTCTTTTCATTGATATTATGTTTTAACTAGAAAAAAATAATACAAATACATTGACTGAAATGTTTTACATTGATATTGTTTTACTGCTGTGTAATGGATATTAAGCAATGAGGTTTGATTATTAGTCATTATTATTATTATTATTATTATTATTATTATTATTATTATTATTATTATTATTTATTAGATTTATATACTGCCAACATATTACACAGTGCTGTACAATAAATAAGGTTACAGACAATGATAACAGGGGTGACAGAACAATACAGGTAATAGACAATAGATACAACTAAATACAGGTAATAGCAAAAAAAGATACACAAAACAATGCAGACAGTAGTACAATGCCAGATCATAAACTGGAGTGGTAGTGGTAACAAGTTCCAAATTCTTAGTAAAGTGCACACAGTTATGTATGATACACAAGGGGAGAGGGTCATCAAGTCAGCAGGCTATGTACACAGTGGGGTGTGGCTACCGTGATGCAATTACATTGTAATTGAATGTTCACATCGGTGTGTTAGCTGTGCGCTGCAATGGAATCCGATGGAATAGCATGATGCATGCAATGCTATACTGCATAACACATGCAGAACAATCATAGTGAAGCATACTTTGCATACGTTGTAGTATGCTTCATTGTAATCACTGTATGCATTGCACCATACATATTTATTTTGATGTTACTATTCTCCTCTATTTTGATTAGGGGAGGCTCCAGCTTCATATTTTTTGTGGGCACAATCAGGGCCGGATTTGCACTTTACCGCCCAAGGCCACTGTCAGTAGCTGCCCCCCTTCAATATAGGTAACCAGATGGGAAGCAGTTAAAAAAGGGCGCATATGGCTAATGGACAAAAAGGGCGCCGCCAGCCATAGACTGCAATGCAAAATATCAGCTATTGGCCGCCCAACAGGAAATTTGGGCACCCGAGAAAAAGCGGTTACAGGGATCGTGTTAACAAAAGTTTTCATTTACAGAATAAGATTTATTACAAATATCGTTTACAAATTCATTTTGACCTTTTGTTTTACTTATTTTTTCGTTTTTAAACTTCGCTTTCAGGACTGTAAGAAGTACATTTTAGTATACAGAATCAGAATCAGTTTTATTTCGCCAAGCATGACTGGGTCAAGCCCGGAATTTGGCACAATGGAGCAGTACATAGAAAGAAAGACAGGAAATACGCTAGAATGACAGTAATATCTCATACTCCAGTATAAGCATATACTCAAGTAAAGCATACATGAATATATACAATCAACAATTTGATATACACAGCCGAAGCGATGTAGGTGATAGGGCGCTGATAGAGGGTGGTAGAATGCTAAGGGAGTTCAGGAGGCTAACGGCCATCGGGAAGAAAGAGTTCATGTGTCTGGTTTTCTTGGTGGGGATGGCCCGAAGTCTCCTACCTAGTGGGAGTGGGGTGAAAAAGCAGTGGCCCAGGTGAGAGAGGTCGCTTGCGATCCTCAGTGCCCTGGCTCGCAGTCTTGTGTTATACAGGTGGTGAAGTGGGGGCAGAGGTCTCCCAATGATCCTCTCACTTATTTTATCATTTTAAAATTCGTTTTCATACGTATAATGCTTAAATATCGTTTTCAACTTTATTCTATTAGAAATGCATCTCTTTTGGTATTAACTTTGTTTTATAGACTTATAATGTGTCAATTATAGTTTTTATATTTATTATCTTGCTAATATATTGCTCTTAATATTACCGTTACTTTAAGATTTTTAAGATTTTCAATGCGTACTTGACTGTAAGGTTATTTATTCTAATATATATATATATATATATATATATATATATATATATATATATACACACCTTTTTCTATTTATACTATTATTAATGTGTGTGATTTTAAGGGTATTTATTATATAACAAATATATAAATTATTCTATTCATGTTATTTATAGGGAAGTGTTTTAAGGATTAAATATATTGTTTATATGTGTGAAAGGGTGTTTGTGCAGTGGGGATGGTTAGGGTTAGGCACCACCAGGGGGATGGTTAGGTTTAGGCACCACCAGGTGGGTGGTTAGGGTTAGGCACCACCAGGGGGGTGATTAGGGTTAGGCACCACCAGGGGGGTGGTTAGGGTTAGACACCACCAGGGGGGGTTTAGGGCTAGGCACCACCAGGGGGGTGGTAGGTTTAGGCACCACCAGGTGGGTGGTTAGGGTTAGGCACCAGTAGGGGAGATTTAGGGTTAGACACCACCAGGGGAGATTTAGGGTTAGACACCACCAGGGGAGATTTAGGGTTAGGCAATAGGCACCACCAGGGGGTTGGTTAGGGTTAGACACCACCAGGGGGGTGGTTAGGGTTAGGCACCACCAGGGGGGTGATTAGGGTTAGGCACCACCAGGATGGTGGTTAGGGTTAGACACCACCAGGGGGGGGGTTTAGGGCTAGGCACCACCAGGGGGGTGGTTAGGTTTAGACACCACCAGGGGGGTTTTAGGGTTAGGCACCACCGTGGGGTTGGTTAGGGTTTGGCACCACCAGGGGGGTCTAGGGGTTAGGGATAGGTTCAAGGAGGGTTCTGTGTGAGAGTAGGGTTAGGTATAGTTACAGTACAATATTTGTAATGTATACAATTTATTAAATAGTGTATATTTAAACAAGGGGGGGTCTAGGGGTTAGGGATAGGGATGGGAGAGATCTGTGTGAGCCCACAGTTAAGTATAATTGTAGTAAAATACTATCTAATCTATCATTGTATTACTATGCTTAATACAAGTGTAAATTGTTTTTTTGCTATAGATGCTATTTGACATTTCATTTCCGATTTTGTTTTTTGTTATAGACGGCATTTTGCTGTTTCTTTTCCGTTTATTCAACCTATTTAGCACTAGATTTTCATTTATAAGTTATAAACGGCTATATCGCAACCAGATGCCCCCCCCCCAATTTAGGTATCCAGAAGACCCTTCCCCCTCCCTCCAGTATAAGTAGCCTATTGACCCTTCCCTCTATTATAGACAGCCAGATGACCCTTCCCCCCACAACTCCAGTATAGGCAGCAAGATAATCCTCCCCCCCTACTCCCCCCCTCCCTCTAGTATAAGAAGTCAGATGACCCTCCCACTTTCCATAAAGTTATCCTGATGACCACTCCTCCCTCCAGTACAGGTAGCCAGGTGACCCTTCCCTAGTATAGCCTGCTGCCCACCCACCCCTTGATCCTGTGGTGCCCTAGGCCATGGCCTATGTGGCCTTGGCTTAAATCCAGCCTGGGCACAATTGCTTGTTGGTAGGGCCCACTGTGACAGATGACAAGAAAAGCATTAAGTAGATCCCCCCATATAGACATAAGTGCCCTCACCAAGTATTAGGTAGCCCTCCAGTATAGGTACCAGTGTTGATAGCAGATACAACCCTAGTT
Organism: Hyperolius riggenbachi; assembly: GCF_040937935.1. Lineage (NCBI taxonomy): Eukaryota > Metazoa > Chordata > Amphibia > Anura > Hyperoliidae > Hyperolius > Hyperolius riggenbachi. The sequence goes on along the minus strand of NC_090648.1, from coordinate 106,313,859 downwards.
TTAAAGGGCAACTGTGGTAAGAAGAAGAATATGGAGGCTTCCATACTTATTTCCTTTTAAACAATATCAGTTGCCTGGCAGCCCTGCTGGTCTATTCGGCTGCAGTAGTGTCTGAATAACACCAGAAACAAGCATGCTGCTAATCTTGTCAGATCTGACAATAATGTCTGAAACACCTGATCTGCTGCATGCTTGTTCAGGGGCTGTGGCTAAACGTATTAGTGGCAGAGGATCAGCAGGATAGCCAGGCAAATGGTATTGCTTAAAAGGAAATAAATATGGCAGCCTCCATATACCTCTCACTTCAGTTGTCCTTTAATTGAGTTGTTGGCAATGCTCCCTGCGGTTTAGTTTTGAGATTTGTTCTCATTTTATGCAGTTTTCACCATTGTTGCTGCTAGCACATTGCACTTTATAAGGAAGTGTCACTATAATATAACTGCATATATTATTTGTTTGGTGCAATATTTTTCCTCTGTAGTTTTCTGCTATACATTATGATCCTTTCTGCACACTCTCTTTGGTTATGGATGGTTGATGTCTAGTTAGTTGGCTGATGGTACTTGCCCATTTACCCTGATATTTTTAGCCAACCATAGCTACTGCCATCTTGAGGATGGCCCGCGACTAGGTCCCAGTGTACAACTTCGCCCCACTTTGTATTTGAATTTGACATCCCTGCCCTAGGGGGATACAGAAACGTGAATGTAACCAACGCTAGAAGCTAAATGCAGTGTCTCAAAAATTAGATTTACCGCTGCACTTGTGCATTCCACTGTGATCAATGGTAAACACATTGAGATAAATGCTGCCATACATATCAAAGCAGGACACAGTGAATTAGCATTAAATGCAATGCAAGGGCGCTGGCAGTTGCCCATGTGAACCGGCCCTCAATCAAGATGTAGTAAGATTTTATAATGCTCTAACATTGACTAAATCATTTATAAATTAATATTGTAAAAATATAGGTAATTGTATTCATTAAGTGATATGCATTAAAATGTATCTTTAATTGAAGAAATCTGGCGTGTTGTCTTCTCTTTTACCGTAATACAAGAGTGACTCCAGTTTTACTATTGTCCTCATGTGACAAAATTCAGTTCAATTCTGGGAACCAACCACATCTTTTTAGAAATACATGTTACAGTATTTTAAAGCATACTTGAAGTGACATGTGATATGATGAGATAAACAAAGGTACATGCATGGACAAACAAGATGGCGCCTATCGGCTGCCCCGGCACAGAGCTCCTGCTATTTTTTCCTTTTATATAGATTAGTTTTCGTTTTTTTTCAGTGTTTTTAGTTGTAGTTTAGTGTTTTTAGTTGTAGTTTTTAGTTGTTAGTTGTTAGGGTCAGCTCCGGCATCCCACCCTCCGGTCCAGCAGCAAGCCGAGGATACACAGACTACAGAGCCGACCACACACGTGGAAGACCCGAGGTGAACACGCAGGCCTAACCAACCAATTACCTGCACCGCTCCCCGGCCTACGGCACCACCTCCATCACTGGTCCTGGTCCTGCGGATGAGCCTCGGAACCGGCGTCCTCCGCCTCTCCAAGGCCTCCCTGCCCAAGCTCCACCACCTAGCAGCGGCACGGATCCCCCTTCTGCCCTCCGGTCTGACCACGGAAGCCGCGGGCTCACGTGCCCCATCAAGAGAGGATCCTCTTCTGCTGCCACCGCCGCTCGGAAGTCCACTGCAGCACCGTCTGACACTAAGCTCCACGGGACCCCCATCTGCCCTCCGGTCTGACCACGGACAGCCGCGGGCCCACGCGCTCCAACAAGAGATCCTCCATCCGGGTGCCACTGCTGCCACCGCCGCTCGGAAGAACACCGCTGCACCGTCCCTGCAGCTTGCAGCTGCTGCGGTCTGGCCCAGGCGTCTACCAGGCACTCCGCACGACAAATCGAGCCATTGATGGCCGCTTCCCAGTTCCCACGTGCTCCCGCACAACGCTGAGCCTAGGAAGCCAGATTAAAGGCGCCCTCCACCACGCACACTGCTGACAAGCATCCTCTCCAGACTGCACCAAGGACACACCGCTGCCTGGGGCGACAGATCAGCGGGTAAGATCCACTGGCCACACGTGCTCTGCTCTTCCCATCCTGTCTGTCCTGCACACTGCAAAAAATCCCTCTGACCTGCACACTGCCAGCTTGCTTGGAACTCTTCCTGCACTCTCTGCTGCGCTGCTGTTCTCCCTGGAATGTTTAATTGCTGGCTTTCTTGGAGCGCTCTCTGCACTCCCTGCTGCATTGCCGACCTCCCCGAAATGCTTACTGCTAACTGATCTCCCTGCCGGCTTTCTGGGCCTGCTGCCACACTGAGTGTACCCTTTGTACCATGCGGAACCTTTGTACCATGTACCATGCACCTTTGTACCCTTTGTACCAGGCACATAGCGCGGCTGCCTCCCCTATGCCTCCCCACATCCAGCGCACCACCTACACCAGGTCACAGCTGCTGCAATGGGAGACTTATGCCACCCACCCTGAGGGCACGCTGCTGTTCAACACCGTCTGGAACTATGCCCAGCAAATCTCCGGCACAGCTCAAGAACCCCTCGCAGGACGGCGTAAGAGAGGAAATCGGGCTGGGGCTCAAGTGAGACTCAGGAGGAAAGGACTGAGGTCGGCTGTCCCCTCAGTCCTCCTGGCAAATGTCCGCTCCCTCCCAAACAAGCTAGACGAACTTTGTCTCCTCAGCAACAAAAGGGAGCTCTGCAGCAATACCCCAATCCTCTGCTTCACAGAGACGTGGCTGCATGAGGACATTCCGGACAATGCCCATTCACCTTCCTGGATTCCGACTCATTCGAGCAGACCGGGACACCACCCTCTCGGGCAAAAAGAAGGGTGGGGGCATCTGCCTTTACATCAGCCACTCGTGGTGCCCAAACACATCTGTACTAGCCAGAAAGTGCTCCCCTGAGCTCGAACTCCTAATCGTCAACTGCAGGCCAATATACTCTCCAAGGGAATTCTCTTCCTACGTCCTCGTGGGAGTGTACATTCCACCTGACGCTGTAGTCAAACATGCCCTGCGTGACCTGAGTGACACCATCACACAGTGGGAGTCATCCCTTCCTGACTCGTTGTTTATTGTAATGGGAGACTTCAATAGGGCCAACCTTCACCAGGAGCTGCCACGGTTTCACCAACATGTTACCTGCCCTACGAGGAACCTGAACACTCTTGACCATTGCTACACTGTGCTGAAAGACGCTTATAAAGCGGTCCCTCGAGCAGCTGTTGGCTCCTCCGACCACTCCCTCGTTCACCTGATCCCCACCTACAGGAGGCGCCTGGAGTCAGCAAAACCAGTGCTAAAGACTACCAAAGTGTGGTCGGGGGAGGCCAAACTCCAACTCCAAGCCTGCTTCGACTGTACAGACTGGAAAGCCCTGGAAGCACCGGACCTGGATGAGTGGGCGGACAATGTCTCCTCATACATCAGATTCTGTGAAGACTCCTGCATTCCATCCAAGACCTTCAAGGTCTTTCCAAATAACAAACCCTGGTTCTCCAACAAACTACGGCAACTGAGGAGAAGCAAGGAAGCCGCACACATATCCGGCAACCAGGAGGACTTCAAGATGGCAAGAAACAACCTGAAGCGTGAGCTGAGGGCCGCCAAGAGGGAGTATGCGGAGAAGATGCGACACAACCTTCGCTCAAACGACCTACGCACTGTCTGGAAGGGTCTAAAAGCTGCCACAAACTACAAACCTCCCCCACAACATGTGACGCCTAGCACTGAGCTAGCCGAGAACCTTAGCAATTTCTATTGCAGGTTCGAGAACCAGGAGGTACTGGGGGGGCTAGCAACACCTTCAGACGCTCAGTCCTTATCTGCGGATGACAATGACCGAGGGCTGTGCATACCACCTCCAGCTGTGAGCGAGGCAGTTGTCTTACGCCACCTAACAACGCTGAACGCCAGGAAAGCCTCCGGCCCGGATGGCGTGTCACCAGCCTGCCTAAAAACCTGTTCACGGCAGCTCGCTCCCATTCTCTCCTCCATCTACACCAGGTCCCTCCAGGAAAGCAAAGTCCCTGTGTGCTTCAAAAAGTCCACCATCATCCCTGTCCCCAAGAAGCAGGGAATCCCCGACCTGAACAACTACAGGCCCGTTGCACTAACATCGGTCATCATGAAAACCTTTGAGAGGGTGGTCCTGTCCCACCTTAAGATTTCTACCTCGGCACTACTGGACCCGCTACAGTTTGCGTATAGAGCGAACAGATCCACTGATGATGCCATCAACATCTGCCTGGAGCTTACAAACATCCACCTGGACAAACCAAACTCATATGTCAGAATCCTCCTGCTGGACTTCAGCTCAGCATTTAACACCATCTGCCCCCGCATACTCCAAAACAATCTCATGGCACTGAATGTCCACCCCACCCTTCACCTATGGATTACACACTTCCTGACCAACAGGTCCCAAGCTGTCAAACTGGGGGATATCTCGTCCCATCCCAGGACAACAAACACAGGGGCCCCACAAGGCTGTGTCCTGTCACCGATCCTGTTCTCCCTCTATACGAACAATTGCAGATCCACTGTGGACTCGGTAAAAGTAATCAAATTCGCTGATGATACCACCATTGTTGGCCTTATAACAAACAATGACGAGCAGGACTATCGTCGTGAGGTCGACAGAATTTGTCAGTGGTGTAAGGAGAACAGGCTGGTCCTCAACACAGCCAAGACCGTGGAGCTGATAGTGGACGTCAGGAAGAAGGCGCCCACTCCACCACCAATCTACATTGATGGCACAGAGGTCGAAAGAGTGGCTAGCGTCCGCCTTCTGGGCACTACCATCTCTAGGGACCTGAGCTGGAAGGCAAACACCACCTTGACCCAGAGGAAAGCACAACAGAGGCTGTTTTTCCTCCGCCAACTGAAGAAGTTTGGCATGGCCCAGGAGCTGCTGATGAACTTCTACACAGCTACCATTGAGTCCGTCCTCTGCTCATCCATCCTAGTCTGGTACGCTGGCTCCTCCAACAGCGACAGATACAAGCTGCAGAGGGTCATTAGATCGGCGGAGAAAATCATCGGTAGACCTCTCCCCTCGCTCGACCTCCTCCACAACTCCAGATTACGCTCTAGAGCACTGAGAATTGCCAGCGATCCCTCACACCCGGGTCACCGCTTTTTCAGCCGGCTCCATTCAGGCCGCAGGTTTCGTGCCATTTACACCAGAACTTCGAGGCATAGAGACTCCTTTTTCCCCTCTGCCATCAATCTTCTGAACTCCCTTCATCTCTAATGCCACCCCCCCCCCCCCCCAAATGCTACAGTTGCTGACTGAAGGACTGTCTAGTTTAAATCTGTTTAAACTGCACCCTGCAGACTACCGCTATACCGCTGCACATCTAACTACTAATATGTACCACTGAGTATACTGTGTGTTTTTGTATGACTATGCCTTATAATGTATGATTGTATGACTACGTTTTGTTTTGTTTTTTTTCTCTTTGTTGATACTATGCAAATTTCTTATGTTGATACTACTCTCAATCTCTCTCTGAGCAATTGTATGTGCCAAACCCAATTCCGTGCACGACCCAGTCGTGCGTGGCGATTAAAAGATTTCTGATTCTGATTCTGATGTACTACTTGCTCTACTAGTCCTAATACTCTGAAGTCTTTTAAAGCACAGCAAGAGTTAAACAACTAGGGTTCTTATGTATGGGCTTGATTCACAAAAGGGTGCTAACTTAGTTTGCACACCTAAAAGTCCCTTAGCACGCCTAAAGCCCTTTAGGGCGCGCAAAGCTTTGCTTGCTAAGTTAGTGCGTTCAAAGTTTAAGCACTGCCTGTAGCATGCGAAACGTCCCACCGGGTGCGCCTAAAATGTTGCACCGGGTGCTCCCGAAATGTCGCAGCGCTACGGGCAGTGCTAAACTGTGCGCGCGATCAATACAAGCTTTAGGTGTTTTAACTGCTTAGCACACTAGTTAGCACGCCCAAAGCTTTTAGGCGTGCTAACTGAGTTAGCACCCTTTTGTGAATCGAGCCCCATGTAAATTAGCGTGTGGAAGAGCTTGTTGAATTCAGTCCTGTTCCTGAAAAGTAAATAGAAGCCAAAACAGCTGAGAAAAAGTGAGAGATGGCTTCTAAAGTTTAAAGCAAACCTGTAATTTTCCATGGAAAAAGTTACATACTAATCACAGTAGCGGAAAATCTCTGGATACTCCAGAGGCTTCCTATGTCCTCCTCAAGCTCAATGACGCATGGCGGGACCCTCTTCTAGGTCATGTCCCCTTAGCGTATGAGTGGGGTTGTACAGGGCATGCACGAGTACAGCCATGCCTGTGCATTAGCACAAAGCTTACTGTGCTGGCTGGCTTTGGAGCTCTTAGTAAACAAACATTGCGCAGAGATCACCTGACAGGACTAAAGATGTTCCTGTGAAGCAACGCTGAAAAATACAAAGTAGATACTCACTTATGGAGAGGGAAGGCTCTTAATCTCTCCGTGGAGGACTAGTGCTACGTACACACATGCGACAACGATCGTTCGTTGTCAACGACGAACGATCTTTTAATTGACGAAAGAACGACCGAAGTAAAGTTAGTTGTAAAAAGTGTGTAACGATCACATCGTTAGAACGAACGTTACACCACGTAAAAGCACTTATTGTGCCTGCGCATAAAATTGTAAAGTTCCTTGGAGAAAAAGTGAAATGCGCATGTCCAGCCTGGTACGAACGATCGTTTCCAACGATGTACCACTTTTGCTAACGATCGTCGGTGGTAAAAATCTGCCAAGACAGAACTTTGTTTTGTAGCGATTTGACTCGTTCGTCGTTTGCCTTAATAGTCGTTGGTTCGTTTTTTGTAACGATCGTCGTTGGTAAAGATCGGGGAACGATCGTTACAAACGACTATAGTCGCATGTGTGTACGCACCTTAGGAAGGCTCTATGAGATCCAGAGCCTTCCCTCTCTATAGGGGAGTATTTATTATTGATTAATTTTTGTCACTTCACATTTCCTTTAAGCTGAACATAAAAATATGAGACTCGGTTCTATGTTGAATTTACTATTAGTAAAACACACACACTTAATAGTTCTTTTCACTTCAGGTTTGCTTTAAATAGACATACCAACTCTCCGCTTGCCACCTTGAACAGATGAACTGCAGGTTGCATTAGGTGATATGTGAATTTCCAGTAGCTGATATTCTATAATGGCATATAATACACTTATAAGGGGAAAAGTACAAATGTTACCATTACACAATGAGGAAGTTGTGTATACTTGGTCACATCCTTAGTGGACCTGAACTCTGAAAAGGAAAACAGTGAAATGCATCCTGTATGTACAGTATTTAGAGATTTTAGCTTGTCTAATCCCCCCTTATATGTGACTAAGCACAAGTTTAATTTGATCTCTCACCTTGTCCTCTGACTGCCATGGCAGAGAGGTAATTGGTAAACACAGGATGTTAGCCCTATGTCTGCTTCCATGAAAGCAGGAAGTAGACACACTGCAGATTTATTGCAGGATTTGTATCAACTGTAACACAGAAATGTTTTTCTTTAGAGGTTATTATGCTGTTTCGTATATTTTACAGCAGAGGGGTAGTTCTGAGTTCAGGTCCCATTTTAAACAAAGAATCAAACTGACCACGGGTTGCCAAGCAGTTTACTTCAAACATGATAAAACATTCTCAAACTACCCATATTATGTGCCCCTCCCCTGCTCCATTGTTACACTCACCCGCTCCTGCATAGACGGTACAGTTTGGAGGTGCCCAGCCTGCATCACACTGGCACTGCAATTCATGATCACACACCTATGGGACAAAGAGCTCACATCAGTGACGTAGCTAGAGACCATGGGGCCTCATAGCAAAACTTTCATGTGGCCCTCAGATGAAGGCACTCATAAGGAATGCCACCTGCCCCTACCCTATGGATATGAATTAACTGGGCAATTAGCATTCTCATTCAATTAACACTGCATGTAGTTCATGGGAACTGAGACAAAGTCAGAGGGTGGAGAAAGTTAATGGTGATTGGTGAACACAGTACTGCCTGTGCCCCCTCTGCTGCAGGGCCCCACAGCACCTGCTATGGCTATTGCTGGGCCCCTGGCTCACATTATAACTTTAGCCGCTTCAAAATGTAACTTCTAATTGTTGAAAAAAGTTTTCAGTTCAGCAGCATAGCACCACCTTTAGTATGTGATATTTATACGCTACCATAAACTTTAGCCCAAACACAAACGCAGGAGAAGGGCAGGATGTGCTAGGCTTGCGTTTGGGAAAATATTAAATCAAAGCACAACAAAGGAAAAGGACACTAATTTCCATGATCACCACGGTAACCTTACAATCGCTAAAGTGCATGCGATATCAAAATGCAGTTCATGGAAAAGGGCCCTAAGGGCACTTTCAGCCCGCGTTTTGTGGTCTCCTGATCGCCAGCAGTCAGCAGTTTGCGCTGCAGCACAAGTTATCCTATAGGATTACTTACACTGAGGTGAATGTGGCGCGATTGTGATTTCTGCTGATCGCAATCCTGCTGCACGCAACATTTTCCCAGTGATTGGGTTGCGATTATCAAGCAGTTAAAAAAATTTCAAAATAGCAGTGCAAAATCCCGTTTTGCGGTTCCCAGTGTTGGCTGGGACAGAAATCTTTCCTGCAAACCAGGCATAAATTTAGTGGTATTTTTCCTGATTATGTTAGTATTGTATCATAGCAGCACCCTTAGCTTTGTTTCCTGCCTTATACAGCTGCACAGAGCAGCAAGCTCTCACCGAATGTCCTGGACACTTCTCTGCACAGCCTGCAGTCTTATAGCTATCCTCAATACCAGAGCATTTCCTACTGAAACATATCTGGAAAAAAAAAAGATATCAAAGGAAAGGTATAAACATACAAACAATATGTAATAGAAAAAAAATAGATTTATAATACAACAAATACAAAAAAAAATATTTTAATGTGTGAAATGAGGTGTTATTGAATTGATTATTAAACGGGAATAACATTTTTTAATTGTCCATCAAAAGTTTTACATATTCTCTCTAGCCAAATGGTCAACTCACTGAGTAAGGCCCATACCCACTATGTTACTTTTCCAGTGATTTTTCCGACAACCTCGCAACGAGCGATCATTTCCGTGATCTCGCAACATACAGACGTGCGATAGAAAGTCAGGGATAGACAGATGAAGAGAACTTCACTGACAATGAATGAGGGTATGCCACTAGTAGGAGAACTTATCTGTAGATACTTACATTGGTATCACTGCATTTTGTTCCTGTGTTGACAAATCCTCCATCAAACACAAAAGTCTTGCATGCACCTTGCATCATTACAGTACCACTAATGCTGGGAAAGGAATCCCCTCCAGTACAAAACAGAAGTCCGCATTGTTTGTCCCTGCAAGTAAATCATAGTATTTTATCTGCATCACCAAGCACTGGGATGGAATACTTTGAACATAAGATAGTCTATGTTGTTTCAAAGCAATGGCATAACTATTGCATACCTCCCAACATTTTGACATGAGAAAGAGGGACACTGAAGTCACGCCCCTGCCACACCCCTATATATACTCACGCATACCATAAAGATTTCATAAGAAAAATATGTTGATTTATAATTCAAACCACACTGGTCCTTTCTATCCTAATTTCCTTCATATTAACATTTTAAAATTGGTAATATATCAATTTTAACCACTTTACCCCCGCCCGTATGTATTTCTCCGTCCCTTTTTCCATCCTTTAACCCCCAGGGACGGAGAAATCCGTACTTTGCGCACTCCCGCCGCTGCCCGCGCTCCCGCTTGTAAACACGCCGCCCGCCGCTAGTAAACACGCTGCCGCCCGCTCGCCCAGAGATCAACGAACGGGAAAATCCATTCCCGTTCGTTGATCTAAGCCCCGCAATGATCCGCTGCCGCTCGGCTGAGCAGCGCGATCATTGTGAGCAATAACAAACTCCCAGCCTCTTTCTACTTCCTGCAAGCGTCCGGAAGGACGCTTGCAGGTCGCATGAAACAAAAAGTTACTGTTGCCATCTTGTGGCCAAATAGTAAAACTACACCCTAAGCATTTTCTACACACAAATAAACTAGTTTTCCACAAAAAATTAACTCCTTACCTCCCACACTCCCCAATTTTTTTTTTTTTGTAATTAAAAAAAAAATAAAAAATTTACAATTTAAAAAAAATACATAAATAGTTACCTTAGGGACTGAACTTTTTAAATATTTATGTCAAGAGGGTATAACACTGTTACTTTATAAACTATGGGCTTGTAATTAGGGATGGACGCAAAACTGAAAAAAATGCACCTTTATTTCCAATTAAAATATTGGCGCCAAACATTGTGATAGGGACATAATTTAAACGGTTTTATAACCGGGATAAATAGGCATATACATTTAATTGGTTTTAATTACAGTAGCATGCATTATTTAAAAACTATAAAGGCCGAAAACTGAAAAATAATACATTTTTTCCCAGATTTTTTCCTAGTTTCCCATTAAAACACATTTAGAATAAAATTATTCTTGGCATAATGTCCCACCTAAAGAAAGCCTAATTGGTGGCGAAAAAAACAAGATATAGTTCATTTCATTGCGATAAGTAATAATAAAATTATAGACGAATGAATGGAAGGAGCGCTGAAAGGTGAAAATTGCTCTGGTGGTCAGGGGGTAAAACCTCTCAGTTGGGAAGTGGTTAAAGGATGGGAATAAAGTCAAATAAACCTTTTTTTAGTAAAGAAATATATATATTTACATAGAAAGAAAGAGGAATAAATGAGGAGGAAAGAGGGACAGGGCTCCCAAAGAGGGACTGTGCCTCCAAAAGAGGGACAGTTGGGAGCTATGCTATTGCCCTAGCAACCTCCGCGATTGTGGGCGGGCCCAGGAGCTATGGGAGTTTTCTCCAGGCCGAAGCAGAAGCTCGGGGGGGGGGCAGTACCCTGAGGGCATGTATTTGTGCCCCTCCCCCTCGCCCAATGCCTCTCCTCCCCCAGCCATTGCAGAGTAGTTGTGAATGGAGTGTGTTGCACTTGCAGCTGTAACTCACCTTTCAGAGTCGGGATCTCGCTTTAGCCTGTCACAGCATCATAGAGAAGACACCCTGTGATGGAGCTGAAGGGAGATCCCGGCACCAAGATGTGAGCAATAGCTGCAGCACGCTTTGCTGGTGACTACTCTGCAATGGGTGGTGGAGGGGAGGTACCTGGGAGGGCACAGATTAAGGAGCTGGGAAAAAAGGGCGCATGCCGCTAGTGGACAAAAAGGGCGCCGCCATTCACTCCCATAATAAATAGCGTTTAATGGGCGCCGAGTAGGAAAAAAGGGCGCCGGAGCTAAATAAAGTTTATAAACGGCGCCAGGAGCTAAATAAAGTTTACAAACGGCGCCCGGCGATGTTTAATGATTTATAACTGAACTTGTGGTGATTTACGTTTATAAAATGCACCCGTGCCGAATAACGTTTATGAAAATACTAAACATATTTATCTTATTTAAATAATTAAAACATTATTTAAAGTTTTATCCCTTACTGTTTGTAAAACATTATTATTCACAAAATAAAGCGATCAGTACGTAACATAAATTGCAAAATATTTTTTGAATCCACAATTAGTAAAACATTATTATCCACATAATAAAGGGGGGTCTTAGGTTTAGGCACCAACAGGGGGGTCTTAGGTTTAGGCACCAATAGGGGGGTCTAGGGGTTAGGGGTAGGTACAGGGAGGGGTACTTAGGCAACAACAGGGAGGGTCTTAGGTTTAGGCACCAACAGGGGGGTCTTAGGTTTAGGCACCAACAGGGGGGTCTTAGGTTTAGGCATTAACAGGGGGGTCTTAGGTTTAGGCACCAACAGGGGGGTCTAGGGGTTAGGGGTAGGTACAGGGAGGGTTACTTAGGCACCAACAGGGGGGGGTCTTAGGTTTAGGCACCAATAGGGGGGTCTAGGGGTTAGGGGTAGGTACAGGGAGGGGTACTTAGGCAACAACAGGGGGGGTCTTAGGTTTAGGCACCAACAGGGGGGTCTTAGGTTTAGGCACCAACAGGGGGGTCTTAGGTTTAGGCACCAACAGGGGGGTCTTAGGTTTAGGCACCAACAGGGCGGTCTTAGGTTTAGGCACCAATAGGGGGGTCTTAGGTTTAGGCACCAACAGGGGAGTCTAGGGGTTAGGGATAGGTACAGGTAGGGTTCTGTGTAAGAGTAGGCTTAGGTATAGTTTTAGTAAAATTTTAGTAATAATTACTAATGTATTACAACACTTATTACGAACGTAGTTATATTTATATCATCTTTATAAACAATATTTTCAGATTTTATTATAAGAACAAACCATAAATGACGGTTATTCACAATAATATACAATTATAACAATTAAACATATATTATTGGTTTTTTTATAAACGTAATTATAAGTTTAACTTTTGAAACAGGGAAGATTAACGCTTTCACAATTTCCGATTTCATAAACATTATTTAATGATTTATAATTTTGTTAAACATTATTTGTAAACGAAATATAGCACACTATATTTATAAACCCTATTAATGATTAATTATTATTTAGAGTTTACACCCCGCGCCCTTTTTGTCCAGGCGCCCTTTTTGTACGTACGCCACAGATTAATACCATCCACTGTAAGTAACAGCTACAGTATATATGAAAAGAATACATTTATAGTGCATTTGATTTTGGAAAAAATGAAAATCTTATTAGTATGCTCATATGCATTTTGGAAAAGGAGGTGGAGGCAAATACTCCAACACACATATGGGGGTAAGTCCTGAGGCGTGACTTACTTCATGGGTCCTTAAAGTGGACCCAAATTAAAAATACAAGATTTCAGAAATAAAATCTATTTTCTAAATTATAATAACAAATAGCTGTCTTTTTTCAGCTGCATGATGACAAATATAAAATATTTTACATTTATTGGAGAAACCCCTCCCTTCCTTTCAAATTGCCGGGACAGAATCCGGCAAACTGGTGGAGTAGGTGGTGTCCAGCAAAGGAGGAATTTCTAATGGCTGCCACCTGTATAACCCTAGCTATGAAAAGAGAAGGGTGAAAAGCATGCACTGAAATGCTCATAGGCTTGGAGTGTTTATTTATCTTTGTATGTGTCAGAGTGGTGCAAATAAATATTTTTAATTAAAAAAAAATGTTTGGTTTGGGTCAGCTTTAAAGTAAACCCGAGCCGAGGCCAAATACCTAAGAAGAGGGTAGATCCTATAGAGGCTTCCCATGTCCTCCTGGAGACCACCTCGGCTGCCCCGAGACCCTCTTGAAGATCGCACCTCTGCTCCTTTTAATGCACTAGTGTGGCGGGGCTCCACCTGCGTGAGTATGGCCACGTCTGCGCAGTAGCACGCGTGTGCTCGTGCATGAAGAGGAGCGTGGTCACAATTTCAAATCCAACAAGCTCTTTATTCTGGGGGTCCGTGCACAGCAACGTGGGGGCCAGGAGAACGTGGTGAGCTCCTGATGCATCCAGAGGCATCTCTCTTCTTGGCTAAGTATTTTTTTTAATTTTTTTTTACTTACCGGTAATAGATTATGTTAAGTTGTTTTTATGTATTTGATAAGGACAATTATCTGATCCCACACTCATTATTATATTGATCACTTGAGATGGAGCAGATTTCTGGAGGCCCCGTTATTAGTGTGGGCTCCCAGATAAGTAACCTTATCCATGACTTACCCTCACATGGGGATATATACCTCAACCCCCTTATCAGGGGCACAAGTGGAAGTGGATGAGCCTAACATTAACAAGGGTGCTTTGGAATGGGAGATCCCCTCCCCCTTTCCCGCAGAGCGCCCCTTAATGTTGTGCATCCCGTAAGGAGCATAACTAGACTTAATAGGACCCCCTGCAAAAATGATAGCATGGGGCCCCGTTGATCACTGAACCACATGCAGGTCACCTGATCGGGAGCCGGCGAATGGCAGCAGAGAGTGTTCTGCTGTGAAGCAGTGTATGGAAGCAGAAAAAAAAATTACACGCACTCCTGCACATGGTTTTTGTGAGAACAGGTACTTTTTTTGCTAACTAGCTGCACTTGTGGTTGGGGAGAGGGAGGTGGAAGAGCCCCCAAAGCCTCTGCCCCCCCCTGCAATGGCAGTGGTCGCAGGGGTGATTGCTATGCCCATGCATTCCATGAGCTTGTATCACACAGTGGTGGACTCTTATGCTCATGAGCTCTGAATCTCTGGAGCATCTCAGCCTGCATGTTTGATAAAGTACTGCAAGTGCGATGGACGGAGATTAAGAGGGAAATGTGCACATAAGTGCAGTGTTTCTTTCTTCATTTCAATGGAGCCACATTGTAGCTCACAGTTCCTGTATATTGCTGGTGCTCACCTGCGATCTCTTATCATGACCAGAACAAGCCGAGGGACCAAAGTCTGCAATCACCCTTGACTTGATAAATCACACTCACACCCCTTGCGCACATACTGCGTTGCATCGCAATAGTCTCTATTAGTCTCACTACCCGTAGTGCAACTATGCAGTGGAAGCGGTCACGCAGACTCTGCAGTGTGTTGCCGAGCAGTACGAGCGATATCGTGCGGCAGGCATTTGCACTGGGGTCTATGACACTGCAACAATCTATTTATATTGCTGCGGTGGAGGTGTGGTGCGCATGCGCCTTTGGAGCCAAAGACAGTGATGTTCAGTAGGGAGCACGTCACTGCTCGGGGGGGGGGGGGGGGGGGCTATGCACATTACCCTATTGGAACATTTGCATGTGATGATGCGCATGAAACACGCACGTGATTGCGCACAAATGTTCGTTTATCACGCGGAGTAATCCTTTACGCGTGCAAACCTTTGCATGCGGCAAATCGCACGATAACTGCCATAATAGCAGTTATCACGCTTTTGTGAATCGAGCCCCATGTGTGAAACCAGCCTAAATATCCAAAATCAGGACACTTCCCAAACATAATCATTAGAACGATCACTCGATTTCTGTTGCAGCCAAATATATATATATATATATATATATATATATATATATATATATATATATATATATATATATATATATATACTGGAATACAAATGCTCACCACAGACCACAAGCAAGCATGACTCACATGAGATTGTGATCTGGTTGTTAGTTCCAGAAGCGTAGACATCTAAAATAACCAGAATCTGCTTAGCTGCATTGAGCTACTCACTGTTTCTCGCATGCAATGTATTTATCCCCTTCTTTCTTACAGTGTCCCATCTTGCTGCCCTTGGTATTAAAGTCAAAGCAGTAGTCAGGCGCAGCTGTAGCCCCTAGAATAAACAAAAAGAAAAAACAAAGAAACAAACTGAAAACATAGTTTACTTGCACTATATGATACCGTAATACTTCTATTATAAAGACAAGATGTTTATTGTATTTTTATTACTCCTCTCCCTCCAGCAGCCCACATGCATTACATCCCAGAAAGCTCTATGCTGCTTCCACATTGTTTGCCTCCCCATTCCTACCCCCCGCCCCCCTATGCCCCACCAACTCCATTACTTGTTGTAGCCATGCCCTCTGCTGACAGATATTCTGGGGGCTGAAATGAGGCCCTAGTGAAGATAGAGGTTTTTCACCACCGCTGATGGTCACCTGGCTTTTTATAGTAAGAGTTTGGGGCCCACCAGATACCTACACTCTCTCCAGGCTCTAGGCACTAACCGATCATGATGGAATTTTTATTTGTGCTGATTGTAGGGGGGGGGGGGGGCAGCTTCACAGAGCCGTTGTGCAGTAGCAGAGAGAGCCGTCATTTGGCTATCCCAGCGCCCAACTCACCGGCGGCTCAGCAACACGTACGCCTAATTACGCCCCTATCACACCCTTAGCTATACATACCATAAAGTATTTATAAGCAAAAGACGTAGTTTTATAAATCAAATGGCACTGGTCCTTTCTTTTCCCATTAGTCTTCCTTCATATTAACATTTGAAAATTAGAAATATATCAATGTACAGGATGACAAAGTTTAGAATCCAATAAACACATTTTCCCAAAAGAAAAAATACATATAAATCCAAAAAGAGGGACAAAAAAGAGAGTAAGGGTCCCTCCACACTGCGCAAGTTGCGATGCCAGGGCCAGATTTCTAGAAAGGCCCCAAAGGCCCGGGCCTTGGAAAGCTGCAGGCCAAGGGACACCTGGACATGAAAGAAGGGTTGCTACATATGACAGAGGAAGCTGAAAATGGGGAGCAACACATGAAAAAGGGAAACTGATGCTCAATGGAGCTGTTCATGAAAGAGAAGGGCTACACAGCCTGGAGGGAAGGAGACTCTGTGTGAGTCACAAAGTCTGGAGGGGAGGAGACCTGTCTCCTCATTTGCTCCTCTCTCCTTCAGCCGCGCCTCCCCTTTAGCTGCGCCTCTCCCCTCTTCTCCCTGATGTTGCTAAAGGCGGCTTCAGATTATGACAGGAAGCAGCTACTCAGCAGGTCACCCAAGCAATATAGCATACAGCACAATGAAAGTTTACTTTTCTGCCACTGTAAATGTGCATATTGTCCAGTAAAGGCACAGCATGCTATGCGTTACTACGACAAGACTCGCCACACCCCACCACACCCTATGTGAACATACCACAGAAATATCATTGTGTTGGCGTTGAGATGCGAAGATATTGCCCATTGCAATGTAACACAATGGATTTGGTGTGAAAGACCCTTACACAGAGATTTGGTTACCAAAGAGGCGCTGTCACACTGAAAAAGGGACAGTTAGGAGCTATGCATTTGAGTGCTAGCACAAAACTAGGAAAAATGTGTGCCTCTCATACATGAAAATTGAGACAAAAATATTAAGGAAAGAAAGATATTTGGGGTAACGGCTCAGGGCTCCCCATGAAAAATAGGTTTTGGGTTCTCTATACAATACTCACCCCTTCCCCAAATGGCTGCACACTGGGTACTCAAGATTGGGCATGTTCCTTTGTAGCAAGCCCCTTTTCCATTCATGCAGGGTAATCCATTCATTTTAAAATTATCTTTTGTGCATGTAGAGGACATCCCATCGCAAAGATCTGCAATGTCACATTCATCTTTAGCAGGTCTACAAACGGATCCTGCAGCTCTGAACTGTAAAAGAAAAGCAAGTTTAAAGAAAACCTGAACTGAAAATTAAGTCAAAATAAGCATACACAAGTCATACTTACCTTCCATGTAGTCTACTCCTCAGTGTCTTTCTCCTGTCCCGCGTCCTGTTTCTCCACTGTGATCAAGGGAATTTTCCGTCCTCCATTTTGAAAATGGCCATTACCCATAACAGCTTTCTGGTCAGCACACAGTTAAACTGTAACATCGCCCACTTGAGCCATAGGGAAACATGGACATTACCTGGTACACCAGTTTTCCTCTCAGCTATAACTGACAGCAACTGATATTTTACTGACAGCAACTGATATATTTCAGATCTGACAAAATATTGTCAGAACTGGAAGGGATCATTGTCAGAGGAAAATGGTGAGCTTCTGAGAGAAACTGATGGCAAGGTAACTATGTAATGTTCATTTCATGTTACCTAATGTGTTTCTTTTAAATATTTTTACTCAGTACAGGTTCTCTTTAACCAAAATGACAGTTGGGCATAACAGTTGTCTACTTATTTTCCTGTTTTCTGTATTAGCCATATTACTAACTTATCCTATTTTTTGCATCTTACACTCCAAATACAGGGAGTCCCCAACTTACAAATGCCTGCCAATATGAACCAAATACTCACCGCGATATCGTAGACTCCCTGTATTTTCCCTGTGTCTCCTTTCCTCCCCATGTTGTCCTCCACTTCCCCTGAATAAATGAAAGCAGCAGGTCTCACCTACATAATCCATTAAAGTAGAGTGACCAGATTTTTGTCGGATCAACCTGGGATGGGGGGGCGGCGCGCCAGGCGCCGCACCGAAAAATGGGGGGATGCGTGCGCCGCGCCGAAAAACTGGGGGCTGCAGCACGCGCAGTGCACCGCACAAAAAAGTGGGCGTGGTCATTACATTGTATGGGCGGAGCTAACATAATGATGTAACAGAGAGGCATAAGAAAGTAGTGTTTCCGCCATGACGTGGTCAAATGAAGATTCGCATCATGGGTGTGCAGAAACTGTGTGATGCTATTTAATAGTATACCATAACCCCAAAGCAGCAAACATTGCCAACTATGACCATTAAATAATAAATGCAGGAACAGTTACCCCAGACACTAGGAAATAAACGCAATGGGCTTGATTCACAAAGTGGTGCAAACTGTTTAGCACGGGAGTGCTAAACAGTTAGCACGTGAAGTGCTTTTCGCGGACTTTTGCGCGCGCAAAGTGCCGCGATTCGCGCGATCGCGGACTTTTGCCTGATTCACAAAGCGGTGCTAACAGTTAGCACCCTGGTGAAAAGCCCTTTATCACGCCTAAACTCAGTTTAGGCATGATAAGTTTAGGTGTGATAAGTTTAGGTGTGATAAGTTTAGGCATGATAAGTTTAGGTGTGATAAGTTTAGGCATGATAAGTTTAAGCACCAACTGCGTTAGCACCGCAGTGCACAGCTGATCAAAAGTTTTGCGCTAGCAAAGTCCGGTGCACTTTGCATAGAGTTTAATGGCGCTGCTTTGCGTGCGGGACTTTGCACGCTATCTACACTTATCTAAACTTATCATGCCTAAACTTATCACACCTAAACTTATCACACCTAAACTTATCACGCCTAAACTGGCTTTTCACCAGTGTGGTGCAAAGGTTATCATGCCTAAAGTCTTTTAGGCGTGATAACTGAGTTATCACCGCTTTGTGAATCAGGCCCATTGTGTGCAACATTTCAGCACAAAATAAACGCAATGTGGGCAACATGTCAGCACAAAATAAACGCAATGTGGGCACATTTCAGCACAAAATAAATGCAATGTGGGCACATTTCAGCACAAAATAAACGCAATGGGCAACATTTCAGCACAGAAGTCTCCTCTCGCAACTGGCTGGCCTCTGGCGCGCTGCTCCTGTAACCATCTACCTCCTCCTGCAGTCTCCCGTGCTGACAGGCAGAGCAGGGCTACGGCAAGATGGCGCCCGAAGCCCTGTACTGGAGACACAAATAGTCTCCAGTACAGGGCTTCGGGAGCCATCTTACCGTAGCCCTGCTCGCCTGCCAGTGTCGGAACACCGGAAGACTAAGGAGGCTGGAGCTGGGCTGCGGGCAATGAACTGGCACAGCGTCTATAGACGCCGCTGCCAGTTCATGCAGTTACAGTAGCCAGAGTCCCGAGGCCGGGACGTCCCACAGCTGAAAGCGGGACGTTTCCCGGGACCTCATGCTGCCTGGGACAGCGGACCCCGAAGGTGGGACGCGTCCCGGTCGATCCGGGACGTCTGGTCACTCTAATTGAGGTCCACAGTGATCAGAGCAATCTCTCATCTCTCACTGTTCCCCTAGTACCAGATTCTGCTGATGACGCGATAAGCAGAAGTCAGCACTAGGGGAGCAGTAAGAGATAGGAGGGATCTGTGATTGCTACAGACTCTGATGGATTATTTGGATGAGACATGCTGCTGCTGCTTTCATTTCTTTAGGGGGAGCGGAGGACGACACGGAGAAGTGGAGGAGACATGGGTGACAGAGAGGGACACATGGGAGACACAGGAGGACACATGGGGGACAGAAGGGAACACAGGAGGACACATGGGGACAGAAGGGAACACAGGAGGACACATTTGGTACAAGGGGGCACAATTATTGGGGAAAAACATCTACAAGACACCGCTAAACCTAGGTGGGTCATATATGCCGAAACATACCTTGTCTTGGCCCAAAGTGATATCTATTTTAGCATTATCCACTTTCATTAAGTAAGTGGCACAGCATGGCAATGGTATAGCAAATCAGTTGCAAATTAACATCAGCACGGGTGCCATGTCCTATTTGGAAATGGAAGCAGCACTCCAGTAGAAACCCAGTCTTGGGGCCCGTTCTCACTAAGGCGATTAGTGGGTGATTCCCGCTAATCCCCGAAGCGCTAGTGCAATTATAACTGCCGTAATTGCCGCTGATCGCAGGCTTTCTGCAATTAACGGCTATTGCGAACCATGCTGCATGCAGCATTTTGCCGCAATTTTCGAGTGATCGCAATACAGTGCTTAAATAAGCGCTGATCGCGATCGCTGGGAAACGCGGGAGTGTACAGTGATTTTACCACGCCAATTACGGTAAAAATCACCCGCACAAAACTGCTACTTTCAGATGTGAATGAGTCCTAAGTGATTTCCCATACTTTAAGGCCAAGCAGGTTGTCTTAGGGGACGACATACAAATGGGGACATGAATTTTAAAATTCAGGAAAGAGAAACACTTACGTTACAATTCCGGCAGCAGGGTCCTTCACTGCACTCAAATCCTTGCCTTAACCTGCAGGTGTATGGATCACAGCACTTGTCTGTACATTCCTGAAGAACAAAAGCATACGGAATGTGAGGAAGGATAAGGCATGAACAGAATACTTCTCAGACATCCCTTTCTGGCATCCTAGTAGCAGATTAACTCTTTTCGGATCGCAAGGCTGTGGCCCCTAATGGACCAAAACTTATATTTCATGTTGCTGTTCAGTGATCACTGTCATTGGCTCACAGTGATCACCTGGTAAGGAGCCAATGAACTGATAGGAGGATACTTGGCTGTCACATGACAAAGTCAAATCATGTCATGACATGTCAAATCTGTGGCTGTGGCAATTGGAGAGCCACAGACCAGAATCTATGCCACAGCCAGCAGAGATAGAGAGCCGCACATGAGCAGATTCCCACTTCTGTGGTCCCGAGTTGGTTAATGTACCATTAATAACAGTACTTAGTAATCATGTCACTGATTGTTCCCAGAGGACCGCACACTGGGGGCAACCATTTAACTCATCAGTGTGTGTAGGAGGAAACCGGAGTGCACGGGAAACAATCCACACTTACACAGGGCATGCAAAACCCAGCCTGGGTATTGAACCTGGAACACTGTGCCTCCATATGATGTCCAAATGTACTGCACTCTACACTCACCTAAGGATTATTAGGAACACCTGTTCAATTTTCTCATTAATGCAATTATCTAATCAATCAATCACATGGCAGTTGCTTCAATGAATTTAGGGATGTGGTCCTGGTCAAGACAATCTCCTGAACTCCAAACTGAATGTCAGAATGGGAAAGAAGGGTGGTTTAAGCAATTTTGAGCGTGGCATGGTTGTTGGTGCCAGACGGGCCGGTCTAAGTATTTCACAATCTGCTCAGTTACTGGGATTTTCACGCACAACCATTTCTAGAGTTTACAAAGAATGGTGTGAAAGGGGAGAAAACATCCAGTATGCGGCAGTCCTGTGGGCGAAAATGCCTTGTTGATGCTAGAGGTCAGAGGAGAATGGGCCGACTGATTCAAGCTGATATAAGAGCAGCATTAACTGAAATAACCACTCGTTACAACCGAGGTATGCAGCAAAGCATTTGTGAAGCCACAACATGCACAACTTTGAGGCGGATGGGCTTCAACAGCAGAAGACCCCACCGGGTACCACTCAACTCCACTACAAATAGGAAAAAGAGGCTACAATTTGCACCAGCTCGCCAAAATTGGACAGTTGACGACTGGAAAAATGTTGCGCAAAAGGTGGATCAGCGCATCACCAGGCCGCCTCTGAATGGACTTAGCTGTTTTTAAGTAGCGCTGTTCATTTCCTTGCCATGTACTAATTTAATTGATTTTTGGTCAGCTGCTCCCACTTAACAGCCTTGCTTTTGGTGTATATGCAGAGCTTCTGTTTGGGTTCAGGGTGCGTTTGCAGTTTCTGGGGGGGCTCAGCTCACCTCTGATTGGAGGCCATTCGGAGGCGGCCTGGTGATGCGCTGATCCACCTTTTGCGCAATTTTCAGTTTTACTTGGTGGCGCACCCAGGCTATGCATATGCATAGGTTAGGATTTAGTTAGTGTTAGGTCCCCTCCCATCAAGGATGACTTCTCCGCAGTGGGAGGGATGAGTACTTAACAAGTTGCATGCAAGCTGTTACAGGAAACCAACATCCTTCAGTGGTAGACAGGTCATGCGTATGCTAGGTGTGTATTTTATCCCACAAGTGGGGCTTGCACTCTCTTGCAGGTAGGCACTTATCTGTTTTTAACCTCCTTGGCGGTAACCCCGAACGTAGTTCGGGGTAAGCCGCCGGAGGGTGCCGCTCAGGCCCTGCTGGGCCGATTTGTTTAAATTTTTTTTTGCTGGACGCAGCTAGCACTTTGCTAGCTGCGCCAGCACACTGATCGCCGCCGCCCCGCGCACGATCGCCGCTATCCGTCGAGCCGCACGCCCCCCCCCCCCAGACCCCGTGCGCTGCCTGGCCAATCAGTGCCAGGCAGCGCCGAGGGGTGGCCCGGGACTCCCAATGACGTCCCGACGTCAGTGACATCATCCCGCCCCGTCGCCATGGCGACGGGGGAAGCCCTCCAGGAAATCCCGTTCTTTGAACGGGATTTCCTGATCGGAGATCGCCGAAGGCGATCGAAGAGGGCGGGGGGATGCCGCTGAGCAGCGGCTGTCATGTAGCGAGCCCTGGGCTCGCTACATGATATAGGAATAAAAAAAATTTAAAAAAAACCTGCTGCGCTCCCTCCTGGCAGATTTTTTTATACCGCCAGGAGGGTTAAGTAGCGCTGTTCATTTCCTTGCCATGGACTGGAAAAATGTTGCCTAGTCTGATGAGTCGCGATAGAGTCAGATTTTGGCGTAAACAGAATGAGAACATGGATCCATCATGCCTTGTTTCCACTGTGCAGGCTGGTGGTGTAATGGTGTGGGGGATGTTTTCTTGGCACTTAGGCCCCTTAGTGCGAATTGGGCATCGTTTAAATGTTACGGGCTACCTGAGCATTGTTTCTGACCATGTCCATCCCTTCATGACCACCATGTACCCATCCTCTAGTGTTGGGCGATGTTCGGGTGTTCGCGCCGAACTCCGAACATAATGGAAGTCAATGGGGACCCGAACTTTCGTGCTTTGTAAAGCTTCCTTACATGCTACATACCCCAAATTTGCAGGGTATGTGCACCTTGGGAGTGGGTACAAGAGGAAAAAAAATATTTGAAAAAGAGCTTATAGTTTTTGAGAAAATTGATTGTAAAGTTTCAAAGGAAAAACTGTCTTTTAAATGTGGAAAATGTCATGTTTCTTTGCACAGGTAACATGCTTTTTGTCGCCATGCAGTCATAAATGTAATACAGAGAAGAGGTTCCAGGAAAAGGGACCGGTAACGCTAACCCAGCACCAGCACACGTGATGGAACAGGAGGAGGAGGCGCAGGAGGAGAAGGCCACGCTTTTTGAGACACAACAACCCAGGCCTTGCATGAGGACAAGAAGCGTGCGGATAGCATGCTTTTTACCACCATGCAGTCATAAATGTAATAAAGATAAGAGTTTCAATAAACAGGGACCGGGCGGCAACGCTAACCCAGCAGCAGCAGACGTGATGGAACAGGAGGAGGCGCAGGAGGAGAAGGCCACGCTTTCAGGCGCAACTCAGACCTTGCATGAGGACAAAAAAATGCGTGCGCAAAGCAATGCAATGAGTAGTTTTCAGGACACAATGGGCTATTCGAAAGGAGCTATTCCCACCCCCACAATCTTCTACCTGTGAAAGGTCAATGAAACAGCCACAAATGTTGTGCCCGGATTCACAACCTTTTTCTGTGGAAAATGCACCTCGCACTGAAATGCAAGGCGAGGCCGAGGATGAACATGACGTCAACAACTCAACATGACGCAAAATGGGGGCGGAACAGAAAGCTGCTTTCAATGTTTTGAAGGCCTTAATTGCCTCCGGTGGCCAGTTAGATGCATCATTCATCACACCCAAATCCCAGAGCAATGTGTGCAGGAATTTGAATCGCAGGAGGTGTACCGAGATCATCTGGACAAGTGACCAAGTGACCAAGTGACAAGTGACCAAGTGACAAGTGACAAAGTGAAAAGTGACAAAGTGACTGACAAAATGACAAAGTGACAAAATGACAAAGTGACAAGTGACCAAGTGACAAGGTGACAAAGTGACAAAGTGACTGACAAAGTGACAAAATGACAAAATGACAAAGTGACAAAGTGACAAGTGACAAAGTGACAAGTGACAAGTGACAAAGTGACAAAGTGACAAAATGACAAAGTGACAAAGTGACCAGTGACAAAGTGACAAGTGAGAGGTTGTTCTGGGGAGCTCTACTCCACTGCACACAGTCACATATGAGGAGAGGTCTCGTCGGGACTGCTGATCCTCCTCAGCTTGCTCAAAGCCTTGAGGGTTCCTGAAGATCCTCTGCTTGGAGTTCGCCGGGGTTCAGCTTGGTGTCGGGGTCGGCGGCGTCCTCCTCACTCCAACGTGGCAGATCTTCTGTTGAAGGAAAAAAAAAACATTTTTTAAAGTCCAGTACCGCTACTGAAGGACTCACCAAGAGATGCAGGAGCGCTTCAATCTAGCGCACCATCGCTCGCTGGGTGATGTCCCTCCCTACGCGCTGGAATTCTACGCTGCACATGCTAGCATGCTTTTGCGCAGTGCCGAGGCGCATTCCAGCAGCTAGCTACCAATCTTCTGTGGATCTGATTGGGCCACCATGTTGGATCTCTGCCAAGTCCTCCAAAATTTTGAGCAATCCACGTTGCTTGTGACTGAGCAGTGACAACTCTACAGTCAGCATTACAATACCACTGCTGTGTTTACTGAAGAAATCAATGTTGAAGATGGAAACCGCTGGCATTATGCAAGTGGGGGAATCTGAAGATGAAAACGATCAGCGTGATGATACCAACATCAGGCAACCTGCCTCAGGAAACGCTGGTCCCAGCTATGACAAAGAACAGGACGAGGAACAGCTGGAGTTGGAGCAGGAATTGGTGCACGTTGGACTTCCACAATTTAGCGGGAATGGACAGCAGAAGAGGAAGAAAGTGATGCTGGTGACGAATATGGTGCATCACAACAATCACAACGCTCACAAGAACATGAAGACAGAGGAGTCTGGCAGAATTCTCTGGCACACATGGCTCAATTCATGCTAGACTGCATTGAACGTGGCCCGCGCATTATTCACTATTCATTATTATTCATTATTCTGGACAACACCAATTACTGGGTTTATACCCAGTTTATACAAACACAATGTTAAAAAACTGATTGAAGAAAGTGTCAGACAGGTCAAAAATGGAACAATTCCAGCAGGCCCTTGAGGATGGAGACTTTAGAGAGGAGATTGACATCCTCCTCCTTCTCTAGCCAGTTGTACGCCGACAGACTGACTTCAGCAAACCCAGGAGGACCAGGAGGGCAGCAAAGAACACAAGCTGCTGCTAGTGCCCAAAAGGGAATGGTATTGGCACTGTCCTTGGAGTGGGAACATTTTCTGACACCCATGCAGCAGCCCACAGAACAGCAATCGGGCAGTTCCACGTCCTCCAACACCAATCGCCTGGAGGAGATGGTCAAGGACTACATGTCAGATGGCGTAGCTGTGTTGAACAATCCATCTGCAGACAGACGGTGAGTGTGACAGCACAGAAGGACCATGGCAACTCACTCATAGTACCACAGTTTGATAGTGCTGCCCAAAAAATTATATGGATCCGTGGACCCGGGCAGTACTGGGAAGTGGGAACGCAGATTTTAGTACCTAAACACACGATACAACATGTTTTCCGGGGTCGGACTCTGAGGCACATACAGATGGTCCCGATCATCATCCTCATCATACAACTCTTCTCCTGAGTCTGACCCACCCACCACCTCTGCCACCCCAACATCCCCAGACACAGACCCCTCATCGTCCTCAACATTAACTTGGGATGCTGGCCTGAGCCCGACCTCCTCCTCCACATCAGGCCCCATCATCTCCTCAATGGCAGCCCTCAATAATCGCTCTGGCGCCGGACCGATGGACACAACGTTCTCCTCCGGGGAGGGCTGCTGCTGACCACTGGCTGCTGGGGTGGATGTTATAGCTTGCGTGGGGCGTTGGCTGTTGCTGTTGTTGGGAGTGCTGCTCACAGCGGAGGTCTCTGAGGAACTCATGGTGAGCTCATATAGTGGTTGACGTTGAGTGGAGTATTACTGATCCCAGCAATATACACACTGACTGGCAGAGTACGCAATGCTATATAGTGGTTGACGGTGAGTGAAGTACTACAGATCCCAGCAATATACACAGTGACTGGCAGTACAATGGTATGGGTGGGTGAGCAGAGTACTACAGATCCCAGCAATGCTATATAGTAATGGGGTGACTGAGTGAGCTGCAGTGCACTACTGTTCCCAGCAGACACAGAGTGGCAGTAAACACAATGCTATATAGTGTGGCTGAGCGAGGTACACAGAGTGGCAGTAAACAGAATGCTATATAGTGTGGCTGAGCGAGCGGTGTACTACTATTCCCAGCAGACACAGAGTGGCAGTAAACAGAATGCTATATAGTGTGGCTGAGCGAGGTACACAGAGTGGCAGTAAACAGAATGCTATATAGTGTGGCTGAGCGAGCGGTGTACTACTATTCCCAGCAGACACAGAGTGGCAGTAAACAGAATGCTATATAGTGTGGCTGAGCGAGGTACACAGAGTGGCAGTAAACACAATGCTATATAGTGAGGCTGAGCGAGCGGTGTACTACTATTCCCAGCAGACACAGAGTGGCAGTAAACAGAATGCTATATAGTGTGGCTGAGCGAGGTACACAGAGTGGCAGTAAACACAATGCTATATAGTGTGGCTGAGCGAGCGGTGTACTACTATTCCCAGCAGCGACACAATGACTGGGGGGACCCTGGCTAGCGTGGCTGGAGCGTGAACTACCCTGCCTGCCTACCCAAAGCTAAACCCACAGACAAATGGCGGAGATATGACGTTGCTTCGGGTATTTATTTACCCGAACCACGTGACAGTTCGGCCAATCAGAGCGCGTTTGGGTCTGAACCACGTGACCCGTTCGGCCAATCACAGCGCTAGCCGAACGTTCGGGAAACGTTCGGCCATGCGCTCTTAGTTCGGCCATGTGGCCGAACGGTTTGGCTGAACACCATCAGGTGTTCGGCCGAACTCGAACATCACCCAAACAGGGTGATGTTCTGCAGAACCCGAACAGTGGCGAACACTGTTCGCCCAACACTACCATCCTCTGATGGTTACTTCCAGCAGGATAATGCACCATGTCACAAAGCTCGAATCCTTTCAAATTGGTTTCTTGAACATGACAATGAGATCACTGTACTAAAATGGCCCCCACTGTCACCAGATCGCAACCCAATAGAGCATCTTTGGGATGTGATGGAACGGGAGCTTCGTGCCCTGGATGTGCATCCCACAAATCTCCATCAACTGCAAGATGCTATCCTATCAATATGGGCCAACATTTCTAAAGAATGCTTTCAGCACCTTGTTGAATCAATGCCACGTAGAATTAAGGCGGTTCTGAAGGCAAAAGAGGGTCAAACACCATAGTAGTATGGTGTTCCTAATAACCCTTTAGACGAGTGTATTTTTTTGAGATTATGTTCAGTAGTCAGGATAAAGAAGATATTAATATACTGAAATCTTAATCTTTGAGTCTATTAAAGAGTAACTGTCGGGCATAAAATAAAAAATCATTTTTTTATCTGGTAAACAAATAATAAGGATGCTAACCAGACAATCCAAAAGTTAAAAATCACTCTTATTTTTCTTCTCCATAAAACATCATTCCCCAGTTTCCCTGGCTCTTATTTGGTACATCTGCCGCACAAAGGAAGTTGCAGGGCATGCTGTGTTTTTTTTTCTCTTCTTTACCTTCCCCTCAGACTTAACTAATGCAGCCTGATTGGCTGAAGCCGCTTTCCCTCCTTTTTTCCCCTTCCACTCCTTTGTTCCTTTCTGATTGGCCAATATTTCTCAATGCACTTTCTACTGTAGAGCTGGGTGGGAGTGTCTGAAGACTGGGAGGGGGGCGGGCAATGATAAACAAACAGAGTAAGGGAGTAAATGATGTCGGGATTGGCTTCAAGATAGACACAGACAAAATGGAGAATCCTAAGAAGGATTTTTTTTACTATAGAAAACTATAGAAAACAATCACTAAAATCAAAATGTGGACAGTGCAATACATGTTATGTAAGTATAGCAAGTATTTATCTACCTATATATGTGTTTTTTTCTGAGATAGTATGGCTGACAGCTCCACTTTAAAGTTAGCCAATAAATAAACCTTGATCTCTCTGGCACCCTTGCTCTTCCCATTCTGCTAATTGCTAGATTAACCCATTATCAGCATCAATAGCATTATCTTATTTAAGTGCACTGCTTTTGACATTAGTTGGCAGAACTCACTGTGCTGTAAATTCTTTGGAATGCTTTGATCTCTCTCTGCAGAGGAGAGGATGTAGAAACTGAAAGCAGAAGTCCTCTGTTATTGTCTTACACTGCCCCCTAGTGATAAGTGGTCATAAATACACTTTGCAACAGTACTAATTATAAGCAGGAAAATTTAACAAATAAGAAATAAAAAATATGCTAAAATAAATTGGCTTGGAGCACTTGCAAGCCTCCCAAATAACTTGCCTGGTAAAGGGTTAATTCAATGAGATGGCAATAATCCATACAAGTGTGATGCTCACTGTAAGCTGATCGAAAATAAGCCAGTCAAACGCACGTCCTGGTGATTTTCATTACCAAATTCTGAGCTGCTTTAAATTTGCATTGAAGTCAGAATTATTAGCATATCTTTGACCCTATCCTCTAAGGCGCTAGTAGCAACTGACTCAACTGAATCCAATGCCAAAAGGTATGCCAAAACCTGCAGCATCTGCCAGTGGCTTCTGGGAAGGATAATACAGTATATTTACACTGGTACTTCCCCATCTGCGCTATTATTGGAGCTGGGAAATTTGGGGTGACTGTGGCCGAGGCGGTGGGAAAGTCTGTGTGCCACCGTAGGTGCCTATACAAATTATGGCTGTAAGGGGAAATTTGGGCACCCCCGATAAAATAACCTGCATGATTTTGAGCAATTATAGACCTCATTCATTTGTCGATAGTAATAACGAACAATAATTGCAAGAATTTAAGGGCTTGATCAACATACCATAAAGACCATAAAAAACAATATTGATCAAAATATGGCTGACTTTACTTTCTCAGTGAAATCCCCTATACACCGCAGAAGGCAGAGTATGACACCTTGCAGTGTATATACTGATAGTGACCTCATATGACATCTTGCAGTGTGCATACTGACAGTGACCTCATTTGACATCTTGCAGTGTATATACAGATAGTGACCTCATATGACATCTTGCAGTGTATATACTGACAGTGACCTCATATAACATCTTGCAGTGTATATACTGATTGATAGTAACCTCATATGACATCTTGCAGTGTATATACTGACAGTGACCTCATATGATATCTTGCAGTGTATATACTGATAGTGACCTCATATGACATCTTGCAGTGTACATCCTGACAGTGACCTCATATGACATCTTGCAGTGTACATACTGACAGTGACCTCATATGACATCTTGCAGTGTACATACTGACAGTGACCTCATATGACATCTTGCATTGTATATACTGACAGTGACCTCATATGACATCTTGCAGTGTACATACTGACAGTGACCTCATATGACATCTTGCAGTGTACATACTGACAGTGACCTCATATGACATCTTGCAGTGTATATACAGATAGTGACCTCATATGACATCTTGCAGTGTACATACTGACAGTGACCTCATATAACATCTTGCAGTGTATATACTGATAGTAACCTCATATGACATCTTGCAGTGTATATACAGATAGTGACCTCATATGACATCTTGCAGTGTATATACTGACAGTGACCTCATATGACATTTTGCAGTGTATATACTGACAGTGACCTCATATAACATCTTGCAGTGTATATACTGATAGTAACCTCATATGACATCTTGCAGTGTATATACTGACAGTGACCTCATATGACATCTTGCAGTGTATATACAGATAGTGACCTCATATGACATCTTGCAGTGTATATACAGATAGTGACCTCATATGACATCTTGCAGTGTATATACTGACAGTGACCTCATATGACATCTTGCAGTGTATATACTGATAGTAACCTCATATGACATCTTGCAGTGTATATACAGATAGTGACCTCATATGACATCTTGCAGTGTACATACTGACAGTGACCTCATATAACATCTTGCAGTGTATATACTGATAGTAACCTCATATGACATCTTGCAGTGTATATACAGATAGTGACCTCATATGACATCTTGCAGTGTATATACGGACAGTGACCTCATATAACATCTTGCAGTGTATATACAGATAGTGACCTCATATGACATCTTGCAGTGTATATACTGACAGTGACCTCATATAACATCTTGCAGTGTATATACTGATAGTAACCTCATATGACATCTTGCAGTGTATATACAGATAGTGACCTCATATGACATCTTGCAGTGTACATACTGACAGTGACCTCATATGACATCTTGCGGTGTACATACTGACAGTGACCTCATATAACATCTTGCAGTGTATATACTGATAGTAACCTCATATGACATCTTGCAGTGTATATACAGATAGTGACCTCATATGACATCTTGCAGTGTACATAATGACAGTGACCTCATATAACATCTTGCAGTGTATATACTGACAGTAACCTCATATGACATCTTGCAGTGTATATACTGACAGTGACCTCATATGACATCTTGCGGTGTATATACTGACAGTGACCTCAGTCTATTGCTTGTTACCTGTGGCTCTCCGCAGTCACACTGCTCTCCACTCTCAGTGAACCTGTTACCACACACAGCAGGAGACAAGATCTGGGAAGAGGCTGGTATGCTCAGAAGGCAGTCTGGATATCTATTATAGATAAAGTTCTTTAGATCATTCTTGCTGCAGTCTGTGAACTTGAGGGCAAAGGGAAAGCTGGCATTGGAATAAAGCAGAGACAGGGAATGAGATACAGTATAAGTACAAGTGGTGCATTAAACAAGCTGGTTTTTCTTCTTTTTTTTTGTACTGTAGATTAATCATGGTAAACATTCAATCCGATTCGTACCTCTAAACTTTTTGAGATAAGAAAGAGGGACACTTTGAGACACGACCTGGCCACACCCCTAATCACACCCAGCCACACCCCTAGTTGCACATATCACAAAAAAATCATATGCAAAAGACATCATTTTAGAATGATTATAATGATTATTATTAAATATTATAATGCAAACCACGTTTGTTCTTTCTATCATCATTAGTTTTCCTTCATATTAACATTTGGAAATGGAAATAAAGAATATATCAATTTAATGGAAATAAAGTTTAGAGTCAATTAAACACATTTTTCAGGAGAAAGAAATGCAACTATGTTCATACATCTGTATATTCATTTGGAAAGAGGGACAAATGAGGGACAAAGGGATTTGGTTCCCAAAGAGGGACCGTCCCTCCAAAAAAGGGAAAGTTGGGCAAGACAGGTAAAATGTGAATAATTTGGGTGCTGGCAAAAGCTGGCAGCCGAATTGCATCTTACCCTCATTGTACGGTGCCTTAGAGGGGTAATATTAATTAACACCGCTAGGAAATTTTACAGCAGGGTGAGCCTGTGGCCTAACAAGGATGAAGACAAAGAGCACGGACCTATGGAGCAGGGCACAGCCCTGGCTATAGACTGTACCCTACTTCACTTTACAACATTGTTTCCCAAAGTTTGTTCAATGGAGCACCAATTTAACCACTTTATCCACCACTACAGTATATCTACGTCCTCTGTGACTTCATCTAAGCCACGAGTCAGTAGATATACATCTTGTAGCAGAAGCAGTGCTGTGCAGGATTGGGCTTGCTCCTGTGCACATTTCTGCATCTGATGCAGCACTAATTGGTCAACGGAAATATATGTTCCCTGAGCTAATGAGATTCATTTTTACCATTAAAATATGTTTTCAGTTCATAGTGAATAATACACTCTGTAGCATTATTTCAGAATCAAATATCTTCACCATAAATTGTGATAGGAACATAATCTAAGTTTTGTGATAAACGGTAAGAATAGCGAAACAAAATTTGTGTTTTTTATCTACAGTAGCACTTTTTATTTTTAAGGTGGAATTGGTAAAACTGAGAGATAATGTGTTTTTTCAATTTTTTCCTTGTTTTCCCATTAAAATTCATAGGAAACAAAATTGTTTGAGGGAACAAATGGCATACAATGAAAGCCTTGTTTGTCTTGAAAAAAATAAAAAAAAAAAAAAAATAAATATATATATATATATATATATATATATATATATATATATATATATATATATATATTTCATTTACTGCGTCATAAGTAGGGATAAAGTTATTGCTGATTAAATAAGGACATAGCTAAACCGTCAAAACTGCTCTGGTCCATAAGTGGGAAACAAGATTTGGATGCAAAGTGGTTAATAGATGCTGCTGTGTTCAAGAGCCATGTGTACCATAAAAAAATACTACCGTATATACCCGCGTAAAAGCCAAGGTACCCACTTTTCTCTCAGAAACCAAGAAAAAGTGATTGACTTGTGTATAAGCCTCCTTCCCAGTATAGCCCCCTCCACTGTTGCCAGATGTGCCCCCAGTACAAGACATCCTCTCTCCCCATAGCCAGATGTACCCCAAGGATGATACAGCTGTGTCTCAAGATGCCACTAGATGGCGTCATAGATATGAGTCACAGTGATTGCTACAGAGGAAGAATCCCCGATCATTGCACCCCTGACACATTGCTGGCCCGCTCTGATCCACAAGCCCGGGGACACAGGTAGTCTTGACCAGCGCACTCTGCACAACATGTTGCCAGGGGATGGGAGGCACGGACACAGCAGGAGGTCAGCTGGCAAGAATAGGATCACTACTAGTGCAAGATCCTTACACTCCTCTGCTAGTAAAAAACCTGCTTCACCATCCGTTCTTCTCCAGTGTCTCGCATATAAACCGAGGGGGTAACTTTTCAGCACATTTTTGTGCTGAAAATTTAGTCTTTCACACAAGTATATAAGGTATTTCTGATGTGATGTATTTACAACAAAACGGTCATCAAAATGTTCATTATGATCCAAATAAATCCACACAAGCAGATTTGGCATGTTCCCTGATCCAAATTTCAGAATGACTCTTTTAGTTTGATCCGATTGTTCATCATTTCCCCCTCTGTTGGTGGGCTTGAGTGATTGATTGCGACAATCATATTAGATGGTCGATCATTCGGAAAATTGGATTATGTACTTTCAGAGACATCATCTTGTCTCCCGTTTAGTTCAGCAGATCTTACCACTAATTTATTTGAAAATATTTGTTAAAAAAAAATAATAATTGTACATTACAAAAGGGATCCAGAGACACCAATGAAGCAGTGGCATCAATAGCGGGGTACGGTTGGTGCGGACCGCACCAGGTGAAACAAAACTCCAGGCTAAGGGGGAATGGAGTAGGGCTATGTAAATATAGACCAGGCTAGTGTCTGATATATATTTCTACCTCCTCCTCTCCTCACTTTTGGCTGCTCCGTGTTGAGCTGATAATGGAGTTCAGGGGCCATGTGGTGATCACCCTATTATCCCCTATTTACCCCTTAGTGAAGGTTAGGGATGGTCGGAAATGCTAATTTCCGATTCCGCGGTAATTCCGCATTCTGCCATTGCCAAATACCGATTCCGCTTTCCGCTACCAATTTCCGACGGAAATCGCGGTAATTCCGCCCGACTTTAACATCGATTTTCTTTTTTTTGCATCTTGTTCAGAAGATTCTGTTTAATAAACCCTGAAAATTTGGTGTTTCTAGGACGTACGGGGGCATTGCTATTAACCGTTAAAGTCGGCGGATTTTTACTGTAATGTAAATGCAGAAAATAGGCAGAAGCAGATTTTCTGCATTTTACATTACAGTAAAAATCTGCCGACTTTAGCGGTTAATAGCAAAGCCCCCGTAAGTCCTAGAAACACCAAATTTTCAGGGGTTATTAAACTGAATCTTGTAAACAAGATGCAAAAAAAAGTTTTCAAAAAGACCTTATAGTTTTTGAGAAAATCAATGTTAAAGACGGGCAGAATTTCCACGATTTCCGGTGGAAATTTCCGCGATTTCCGGCGGAAATCCGCCTAACGCACTTGCATTACCGATTTCCGCATTCCGATGCGGAAATGCAATTTCCGATTGGAATTTCGGAAATTGCATTTCCGTGGAATCCGAATGAGCATCCCTAGTGAAGGTGTCCCATCCAACTCCCCATCCCAGCATGGTACCCCTCACTCTCAAAAGCAAACAGGGACAGACTCCCCACCAACATAACAATCATTAGTCTCTTTCCCCACCTCCCACCCCACCATAGCAGTTTTATTCCATATAACCTCTTCCAACCAACAGTAACAAGTGTGATAAGTGCGGTACCCTTCCCTTTTCCCCCACAGCAAGCAGCAGCAACTCCCCCCCCCCACCACCACCACAACCACCACTACCAAAGTGTGGCCAGTATAACAATCCCTAACTCTAACTCTTTGTTTCGCCAAGTACAAAGGAGTTGTACCCGGAATTGGTTTTGGCTCATACAGGTTCTGGAAGGACAGGGGAGGAGGGGGGTTGGATAGTGAGAGTAAGAGGGAAAATTTCCGAAAGCCAAAAGCCGAGGCTGCCACACTACGGTGCCACCAGTTTCACTTTTCTTTGCTGTTGTTGAAAACAACAATACATGTCATGGCTAAAATTAAAATTGGGAACAAAAAAGGAAAAAACAAAAGAGAAGTCCAAAAGTATGGAACTGCATAACAAGCAGTATACAATGCCAAAGAGCGGAAGACATTTACTTCATATGAGGATGTCTACTGAGATACTTTGCCAGTTTCATATCCACAATACACAAGTTAAGAGAAGTTCTTGTGGGTACAGAATGTAGACTCCTCCTAATCACAAATCGTGTCAGGCATTATTTTGTGAATGTACTGGGTTACCTTTGCCATACATCCCTGCCCAGGGGCGTAACAATAGACCCTGCAAGGAATGCAGCTGCAGGAGGGCCTAGAAGCCACAGGGGGCCCCATCCTGACAGACTGAACTAAGAGCAAGGAGAGAAAAAATCTTTCTGATCTTTGTAATGACTGCATCTGCTCAGCCACTGATAAGAAATCATACAAAGATTTGTAGACAGTCCCTATTCGGTGTGCAGCAGGATCTTGTGTACAAGCCTGTTCTACCTTCAGCCTTTCTACCCCTCCCCAAGTGCTGTATCCTGTAGTGATGCTTGAGGAGTCTAGGCGTGGAGAGAAGGCGGGAGGGGGCCCCATCTAAAGTTTCGCAGGTGGGCCCTGTGATTTCTAGTTACGCCCCTGTCCCTGCCAACTTCTGATAAGCCCACCCTTTTCTCTGATTTACCCCCACTGTTCACACATGGGAAATAGCATAAACTCATTGGGGAGAAATGACATTTCATGCCACTATTCTTGGAATCTTTTAGTGAGGGCTAAAGGAAGTTTAAAGGGAGTGTGGCCAAAAGTGGGCATGGGCAGTCATAAAGTGTTAGTGCCCCTATTAGCATTCCATTTTTTTAGTGTTCCCCACTTATAGGCTTTCTTTACTCTGCTCCCATTGGTCCCCCTATTTTTACTGCATTGCCGTTTATATCGATGTAACTTCTCTGCATATCAGTTTATATCGATTACCTCTTCTCTGCATATCGAGGCAGACAGGGTAAGTATAACTTACCTTGGAGGCTCTCTCTAACACAAGGCACTATGCCCCCTGCTTGTGCTGCCATCTGTCACTCTTCCTGACCCCGATAGTAAAGTGAAGTGGCCATGACATGACCATCAACAGACAAGACAGAACATTTATATTGCGCTTTTCTCCTGGTGGACTCGAAGCATTTCAGGACTGCAGCCACTTAGGAGGATTCAAACCCGTGTAAAAGGCCCAAACCTCAGGAGATTGGTTGCAGGTAGAGGACATAGTTTATAACAGTAGAAAAAGAAGCAAATGTTCTCTGCTTGCCTACTCTGCACTGGAGTCCAGGGAATAAAGAACAGAGACTGGCCTACACCGGAGATAAGCTAGCAATGAGAGCTAGAGTAAATGTTGGCCAGTATGCAGTAAGTTCTCAAGCATGTGCATGATCCAGACAACCACTAGGTGGTGGGTTCTGTGTATTCTATACCTGGCACTTGGAAACATGATGCAGGATATATCTCCACATGAACAGCTGGGGTTATCATGACCCATTCCCAGATTATGTCCCATCTCATGAGACACAATCACGCCCACACCAGCTGCAGACGTCACACAGTCCTGGGAAGAAGGAGACAAATGCAAAATCTAAGATTCTAGGACACAAATACATTTTCAAGTTATACTGTCATGATTTGCACAGTCATGGTATTTGAGATATTAAAACCATCATCACTCATTGGAAGTCAGGTTATAGCAGTCATTAAAAAATATCCATTTTTGGATGCTTTGTCAAACTTTATAAAGTACAGTTGTGTCTTTTTAAAAATAAACACAAAAAAAACCCTTTAATTACTGTATGTATCGAAAAACCAAGCCCATAATGCATCACTTCATAGCGGGTTGCCTTGCTTTGTAGGTGTAAAGCAAGGCAAATTATTCCTTAATGCCCTTGTAGGTCAACAATATGTCACACCTGCGCCCTCTTTATATAAAATGACATTTTGTATTAATGATGTAATGACCGACACCATTTTGTTAGACCTTTTGCATACTACTATTATACTTCATCTTGTATGCATCTGTTCATTTAGCTCGGAAGATCACTTGTTTGTAAGAAGCTAGCTTGGACCAGCTGCAGGTAGGGAACACGTACTCCCCCACAGGCTATTAACATTTAATGGATCAAGATAGTGATTGTTTTCATGTATGAGATCTTAATTGTCCGGATAGATATGTAACCTAATTCAGATAAGGACAGTCTAAAATGTATTCATCCTTAATTGTTCAAAAGTAGATAATTGACCTAGGGCAAGACATAAATCTGTCAACTTCGGGGAGGGAGAGAGAGATGGACAGGCTATGGTCCTGGTCCTATTCCAGCCATTATTTGGGGGTTCTGGTTAATATCAATAGATCTTCATGGGTTGCTATAGTCTTCTCTATGCTATGAAATGTATAAAGATCAGGCCATTGGTACTGATATCAGGTGTCAGGTGATGTTTGAGTAGGCGCTCTGACGTTGCTACCGATTGTATTGCTTTGCTTGAGGGCTCTATCTAATCATTGGGAGAAGAGAGTGGTATAGGATAGAAGCAAACTGCCACCCAAGCATACTGATACAACACAAGGTGATTTTTTTTTTTTCTATGATTGATTGATTTCTCATTGCGAGTCTTTGTCTTTTTGAATAACTTTGTATCTGTATTAATAAACTTATTTTTTTTCATTGTATCTGGTGTTTGGAGGAATTACGAAGTACCTGTGCAGTTGCTACCTGTTTAAAGAGGAACCGTAACCAAGGATTGAACTTCATCCCAATCAGTAGCTGATATCGCCTTTCCCATGATAAATCTTTACCTTTTCTCAAACGGATCATCAGGGGTTCTGTATGGCTGACAGTGTGGTGAAACCCCTCCCACAGTGTGATGTCAGCACCTAGGTACTGACATCACACTGTGGGAGCCTTGCTGCATTGTGGGAAATAACAGCTGTTTCCAGCTGCCTAGCAACCAGTATCTGCCTCTGTCCAAAAATATATCTATACAAAAAACAACCTTTAAAGGTGCCTATTAACAGAATAATTTTTCACTAAATGCAATCTTTCGATGAGATTTGAATGATCGTAACTAATCGGAAGGCACTTATCGATTGTTCACATTTACTGAACGATTCTTTCTTCCAACTCAATGATAAAATCCAACTTTCGGATCGATTTTATCCTATTTAGCAATCGACCAAAGAATCTTTTCTTATCAATTGCATTAATAAAGGGTACATTTTCTATACAATTAGATTGTAAAAATCGCATCGAAAGATTGCGTTTGGTGAAAAAATTGTACCGTTAATGTGCACCTTTAACCTATTGCATTGTTATGGGGTGTGGTTATAGATATTGGCAGTTGGTGTTGTCTGTTTTTTTTCTTGTCTGCCAGTAGTAAAGATGATTACATGCAGGTTGATTGTGCATCACTCAATATGAACAAATTACATGGCGAATATTTATCATTTCACGATCTCTCTTCTATTTTTTTACGTCTCACTTTGCAATGTATTGATTTATTTCCCCCCCCCCCCCTTTTTGCTGGAGCATAACTTTTTCTGTAGCAACACGGTCAAACAAGCAGTTTAATACAAACACTGAATGTTATGTACATTGTACAAGGATGTTGCTGTGTGCAGAGTAATAAAGGTGCCTGGAAAATAAGGACAAAGGGGATTGCTGCCAGTACTGATTGTAAAATATTGCTAATCTTTACTGATATTTTACTATGAGTTAACCTAACCCTATATTTACACATATTTACCCAGAACCCTTCCCCTACTGATATCTAACCCTCCCTCTACCTATGCCCAACCTTTACCCCCCCCCCCTCAGTTTTACCTAACCCTTAATCCCCCCGGTGGCGCCTAAACTTTAAATCCACCACCACCGCAAAGATGTAATTTGTGGCTTTGTGAGGAAATTTGGGCACATGGAGGCACCAAATAAAATAGCAGATAGCAGGTGCAGAGTCTTCCCGCTATGCATATTGCGGCTTTACATATGGGGTGCACCCACTATGCAAAGGTGCAATTTGCATAGCAGGAAGACCACTATTTTATTGTATGCATCTGTGTGGCCAAATTTCCTTCTTCCATATCCATAGGACTATAGAATGGAATCCCTGAGGAGTTGCCATAGCAACGAAAGATTGGGAGGAGTCGCGGCGTGACGTTACCGCGAAAGTCTGGTCGGACGCGACCGGCGGTATTCGCGTAGGAGCTGTTTTTATTCCTTCCAGTGAGCAGTGTTAGCACTGATAGCGGGAGTGACATCTGTGGACACCGGGCAGGCTTTTAGGTGGTCCCTGGGTGCTCTACCCACCCCAGCTTAGTGCATTACTTTGCTTTAAGTGATCCCTAATCGCTCATATTGAGTTGTCACTATCCCATGTTGGGAACACTTATTACTGGAACTTTTTACATTTTTGCTGATTATTTCTGCATGTATATACATACCTTTAAAAAAAAACGAATAAAGCCATAAGTAGACTTTTACGCGGTGGGGAGTCTCCATTATTATTATATACAGCTGGTGATGAACTTGAGTCCCTGAAGGACCGGACGGGAGGTGCCAGAGAGGCTGTGGGGTGGCCAATACCCCAAACACGGCATCGGGCCCTGAAGGCCGCACCATCCGGTGAGTCCCCACCTGACGGGGGGTGTTGTTTTACCCGTTGATTGTTTTATACTGGAAGAAACACAAGCACAAACAGAAGTGCAGCTATTGTGTTCTATTTATATCCATAGGACTGTTGGAAGAGTGAGAACAGTGAGTGTGTTTCTCATAGACAGAAGAGGTGTTTTTCTAAAACTGGAAGCATGGTAACTGTGGGCGTTTTTCTCATAAACAGAAAAGGTATCTTCCCAAGTGATCAGTTAAGATGCAAACCACGACTATCTGAGGTTTTCCTCTACTTACTGCTCAGAACATGAAAGCTTCCTCTTTTATAACGCTTCTAGCTGAAGACCCGCTGTTGCTCGGATATGTATGTGGTTGTTGTTGGGTCCAACTACTTTTTCTAACCCTAACACACAGCAACTCAATGACCAAGTTTGTGAGCTTTGGGGTCCTTGTCATCAATAATGTGAACGGAAGCAGTTTAAATGTTTCCATTGTAATCAAGCAAACAATTTGATTGGTAGTTTGTGAGTTTGTGGCTCTGAATTTGAACCCCCAGTCACCCAATGACCTATTATACCAGGTTTAAAGCCTCTGCCATTAACAGTGTAAGAATTACAGGAATGTAAATATTCCCCTTGAAAATCAATAAGTGAATTTTGATTGGCTGTTGTAGGCTCCACCCATTTCCCTGAATATTAATTCTAGCCACCCAGTGAGCAACTTTGCCAAGTTTGAGAACCCTGCTATTAGCAGTTCAAGAATGGCTGCAGTGTACATTTTCCCATTTGGTTGTTGTTGGCGGCTCTGCCCACTTTTCATAACCTTGGCACACAGTGACTTAATGACCATGTGTGCGAGCTTTGGGGGCCTTGGCATGAATAATAAGAGAATGGAGCAGTTTATCACTCAAATGATTGGCAGTTTGTGGCTCCATCCCATCTCTGAATTTGAACTCCCCAGTCACCCAATGACCTATTATACCAGGTTTAAGGCCTCTGCCATTAACAGTGTAAGAATGGCAGCAATTGAAATATTCCCCTTGAAAACCAATAGGTGAATTTTGATTGGCTATTGTAGGCTTGACCCACTTTCCTGAATATTAATTCCAGTCACCCAGTGACCAACTGTGCCAAGTTTAAAAACCCTGCCACTAACAGAATGGCAGAAATCAATCAAACAAATCTGATTGGCTGTTTGTGGCTCTGCCCCTTTGGTGAATTTTCACCCCAGTTACCCAATGACTGACTGTACCAGGTTTGAGGCCTCAGCCATTAACAGTGTATTAATGGCAGTAATTTAAATATTCCCCTTCAAAACCAAATTAAATTTTGATTGGCTGTTGTAGGCTCCACCCACTTTCCTGAATATTAATCCCAGTTACTCAGTGAGCAAGTGTGTTTACATTTTGCCATGTAAAATGGATGACTGTAATTAGATTGGCTGTTATGCTCTGCCCACTTTCTCTGGGTTTTTGAAGAAACTCCAACCAAGAATTTAACTTTATCCCAATCAGTAGCTGATACCCCCTTTTACATGAGAAATCTATTGCTTTTCACAAACAGACCATCAGGGGGCGCTGTATGACTGATATTGTTGTGAAACTCCTCCCACAAGAAGCTCTGAGGACCATGGTACTTTTGACAGTTTACCACAATGTAACAAGGTTCACAGACAGGAAATCGCTGTTTACAGCTGTCTCCAACAGCCAAAACAGCTAGCAGCAGCTACATAATCTGCCCACAGTAAAAATGTCACCATGTAATAAATGTCAGAATGTAAATCGGGGAGACTAAAGATTTTACAATGAGCAAACGCTGTCTAAATCATTTATACATAATTATTGTAAAAATGAAGCACTTTTTTTTATTACATTATTTTCCCTGGAATTCCTCTTTGATGTGCATAGTAAAATCTGCTTGGTTGTTTGTGGTTCCGCCCAGATGTGTGTGTGGGGGACAGACAATGTATACTCAGACTTGGCAGGCTGCATCTAGTAGCTCCTTACTTTCAGGGGAGTCAGAGTTCCTTCCCCAGCACACAGCAGCTCACTTAACATCCCACTGCTCTTTTATTAATCTTTTTCACTGGGGATGGTAAAGGAAGGCTAAATGCTTTAATAAACAATAAGCAAGGAGGAACTAAGAACTCCTCAGCAGCACAAATGAACTGTGCAGGTTCAGTTCTGTACGCACAGGGAAAGACTGGCTGGTGACCCCTCCTCCTATATGTGATAATGGGATAGGGGAGGAGCTGTTCAGTCTAACCAAACTGCATCTGACATTGGCACAGGGAAACCCAAAACCCAAACATTTTGTAAACGCAGAAAGCCAGGTAGCAAGCAATGAATTAATAATAAAAAAAAGGTTTATATACAATCTAGTACAACAAAAATGATCCAAACACACATCACAGAGTGTGTTGGGAAATACAAACTTTTTCCTGTGCGCTTTCTATGCATTTTGGTGCACTTGCAAAGTTCCATTGAATTGTACTAAATAATGGGACACAATCACAGTTGTACCAAAAATGCAACATGCAACAATTACATCACAATAGTGGTAATGGCAACACACCCTGAAATAAAACTCAAGCCATAGCAATTGCAGGAGATCAAAAGAAAAAAAAAAGCAGAAGGTATTGAGTGCAGTGAGAACGGACGCAAAGCTGTATTGTTGAAACTGCGCATTACCTGGATGATTGCAGCAGACGCTTGTTCACACATCGCACTCATTTCTGCATACCCAACTACAGTATCTTGAAAGTCAACATTCCTATAAGAAGAATAGACTGGTCACAAACACATCCCATTTTAAAATACTATATAGTATTTCTAGAAGAAGAATTGAAAAAGTACTAATTCAGTTACAGTTCTAACTTCATCCCTTAAAGCGGATCCGAGTTGAAAAACTAACTATAACAAGTAAATTGTCTATATATCTTATCTAAAGTTTAGATAGTTTACACAGCAAATCTAGCTGCAAACAGCTTCAACAGTTTATGATTATTTATTCCTGTGATACAATGAGGACAGCCATGTTCTGTTTGTCACATTACACACAGGCAAGCTGATCTGCATCTCCAGCCCTCAGACTGTGAAAACTTCACCCCCCTCTCCTCCTACCTCCTCCCCTCTGCCACAGAAATCTCTGGCTAGTAAGCTCCTCCTCCTCCTGCCCAGACTGAGCTCCCATAAGCCCTTGCTACTAAAGCTTCATACACACGCCTGATCAAAGGCAACGACGGGTCCGTCGTCACCTCCCGCTGGGCGGGGTTTCAGCAGTCAGTCCTGCGTGTGTACAGTCTGTCGGCGGACTGATAAGGCTGTTTTTGAACGATCCGCCGGGCAGATCACTCAGAAACAGCCTTATCAGTCTGCAGACAGACTGTACACACGCCGGACTGTCGCTGGAACGCCCGCCCAGCGGGAGGTGACGACGGACCCGTCGTTGCCTTTGATCAGGCGTGTGTACGGGCCTTAAGGCTCACAGTGCCCAGGCTCTCTAGAGAACTTGTGGGCGAGGCTTGTTTAGTTTATAGGGAATTAGAGTATTAAAACAAAACAAAAAAGGTATTTGGCTTGAGGAATGCCCTATAAACTATATGATAGGAACACGATTATGCAATGAGTAAAAGTTTATCTCCGATCCACTTTAAAGAGAAACTTTAACCAAGTATCAATTTCATCCCAAACTTCAGCCGATACCCCCTTTACTACAAGAAATCTTCACCTTTTTTCAAAGAGATCATCGGGGGGTCTGTGTGGCTGATATTTGCACACATGCGCTTCACCCCTTCTCTGAAATCCCCTCCCACAACACATCCGTCACTCGCCAACCTTCGTTACTTTTAAACGCTGTCTAAAAACTCATTTGTTCCGACAAGCATATGCGCTACCTTAAGCCACTTCCCTTTGTCCTAAGACCAAATTGCACTCCTACTAGGTATCCTAAAACATACTGCCTTTATATATTTTATCGTATACTACCCCCTCCTCTTGTGTCCCCCCATTCCCTTTAGATTGTAAGCTCGCAAGGGCAGGGATCTCTCCCCCTTTTGTGTCTTGAAATCATTATACATTTTATTTATCATGTTACTTTTATCACTGTCATTACCACTTCTGTATTTTGTATTCTGTATGCTGTATCATTTTTTGTATATTGTCACTAATTATGTATGTTGTATATTAGTGTACACCATTGTCTGTATTATGTACCCCATGTTTGTTTCTTACTTTGTACAGCGCCACGGAATATGTTGGCGCTTTATAAAACAATAATAATAATATTGTGGTAAAACAGTGTGGTAAAAATAGTGTGATGTTATGGCTATGGTAATGACAGTTTACTGTATGTGTACCTTGTTGTATTGTGATTGTGCACAGCTGATTCCACCTGCCTATCAACCTTTTACCCTATCATATTGTTAGTGGATGTGTTTATAAACAACATGAACAAAATAGATTGGGGATAATAATAATAATTTCTCTTTTTTAACTTCTTACTTTGCAATGTATTGATTCCCCCCCCCCCCCCCCCCACACTACTAACTTGTGGTAAAGTTCCTTTCTAAGTACCCCACAACCACTAACAATTTCAGGATTCCTGTAACCGTGTACACAATTTTATTGGTCTGGGCAACTCAGTAACTTCTATAGGTTATTCTTTTGAAGGAGACTGACAAAACTGGAATTCCTTTTAATAAATACCGGTTGCATGGCTTTGCTGCTGATCCTATGCCTCAAATACTTTTAGCCATAGACCCTGAACAAGCATGCAGACCAGGCGTTTCTAACATTTTTGTCAGATCTGACAAGATCAGCTGCATGCTTGTTTCTGGTGTTATCCAGACACTAATGCAGCCAAATTGATCAGCAGGTCTGCCAGGCAACTGATATTATTTATAAGGAAATAAATGTGGCAGCCTCCATATTTTTCTCACTTCAGTTGTCCTTTAAAGTGTACTCGAGGCGACATGTGACATGCTGTGGTAAACATGTGTATGTACAGTGCAAAACATATTAATAACTAGGC
Source organism: Hyperolius riggenbachi (assembly GCF_040937935.1). Classification (NCBI taxonomy): domain Eukaryota; kingdom Metazoa; phylum Chordata; class Amphibia; order Anura; family Hyperoliidae; genus Hyperolius; species Hyperolius riggenbachi. Next base: position 106,269,377 of record NC_090648.1, on the reverse strand, counting down.
TGTTTTTCTTATTTTATTTTGCTGCCTAACAGAGTTAATTTTCAGGCATGCAAGTGACAGTTTCTGTTGTGTCGGTAACAGGAATATAGTACACCTCACTGATGAGGAAATTACAGCCATACATGTTTTCCTGGCAGAATACAACTTCTGAGGGCAGGGGAGAGATACAAAAAGGTCAATAGTTCATGTATTTTAACTCTGGGAGACTTAATAGGCTGCAGTGGAGCTGAGACAATAAAACATTCAATCTACTTTGTAAATGTTTACATACAAAATAAAGCCATTGGTTAGATATATTAAAAAAAGTCATTTTTAGGATTGGGAGGATAACTACAATTGTTTATCTCATCAGTTAATTTTCCCCTTTTAAGTCAAACAAACATCTGATCTGCTGCATGCTTGTTCAGGGTCAATGGCTAAATGTATTAGAGACACTGGATTAGCAGGAAAGACAGGCTGCTTAAAAGGAAATACATGTCAGCCACCATGACCCTCTCAGGTAAGTTGTCCTGTAACCTTTATTTTATGCTACAACTGTACTGTATTCATCTTTTTTATATGTTAGTAAACATTCTTATTTTGATATGAGTTATCCTCTCTTTCCTAGGCTATAGTCTAGTGAAGGGGTAGGGAACCTATGGCTCAGGAGCCAGATCTGGCTCTTTTTATTGCTACATCTGGCTCACAGTTAGGGGTTGCTTCACTAAGCTACACTGCTCAAGCAGCACAGCTTAGTGTGACAGTGCAAGTAAAATTTAAAATTTTCAAAGTAGGCATGCTACTGCATTTTCATTGGCCCAATAGGCTGCCTATCACTTGCCAGGCAGCCTATTGGGCCAAAGTGTGGGGATCTCGTCCTACAAAGTGAATCAACCCCAAGTCAGCTAGCTAATTGTACAAGCTGTTAGTCGGTATTTCTCCTGTCTGGCTCTTGGGGAAATTGCTGAAACCTAAGAGAAGCTGAAGGCATGTCGGGTGCTCTAGCTGCCAGGAGGATCAACTGTATACATATCACCAAGCCGATAGGGATGTGAGCCCTCTGCTGCACATGCACACTGTCCCAATTTGAAACATACTATAGCTCTCATGGAAATACATTTTTTAATATGTGGCATTTATGGCTCTCTCAGTCAAAAAGGTTCCTGACCCCTGAAAAATGGATAGGGCAACTTGTTACAGTACTTGGAACAACTAGACTCTAGTGCAGGGATGTCAAACCGGTGGTCCATCAGGTAGAACCCATTCCTCTTTCTCAGTCCATTCTAAACACTGACATGGATCTGGCCCTCCAGGCCTGGAGTTTGACACCTGTGCTCTAGTGGTTCCAAGTACTGTGACAAGTTGCCCTATCCATTTCCACACTCCGGATATGTTACCGTATGTATTTTAGCATTACTTATTAGGAACTTACGTGAGGAACTGGGCATTGTCATGATATTGCCGGGGTAGCAGGTTGGATAACCTCCACACAACAAATCGCTGTAAGAGCACATCGACATTGGAGACCACTTCAATCTGATCTTTGCTATCCCAGATTTCAATCCCAATCAGAGCCACGTATATATTTATGCTCTTATACACCTGTGGAATGATGATAATTGAATTACACTTTAAAGTCGCTTGCATAAAAAAAAAATGTTCAGGTTCATACCTACAAGTCATGGGGCCCCTTAATGTTCATATCCTTTCCCTTGCTTCCATGTGGGGACCTCACAGCCCAGGGGCCCATCTTGCAAGGGCCATCAAACAAGTGTAGCCAACAAAATCTCCACACCCATAACAAGTGTAGCCACAAAAACACCTGATCTGTAAGATGGACCCCTTTATCAGAGGGAGTTAAGTAGTAGTTGCCCGTCCGCCTTGCAGTTTCAGGCCCCCCTGCGGTTGCAGTGGCTGCTCCCCTGTAGTTTGTTGTAGTTTGCCCCAGTTAAGTATTCATCAATGGAAACCTGCGATCGTGGACGGTCCCCAGGGGTGGTGGGGAAGGGCTGCCCACGTTTCTCTGCCTCCCCCCCCCCCGGGTGCAGTTGTGGCACTGCTAGGCAACCAGAGTGGTTGGGGTACTGCTGCACTGTTCCCACTTGTTGGGGGGGGGGCATAAGGAGGCCTACACACAGCGCACCTGGTGAGATGCACACTATTTTGCGTGGGCTAACTGCTGCGGGCCAAAGCACTATAGTTAGTTCAGTCCCTGCATATTCTGGCAAGCTGCTGCAATAAACGTGTGATGTGCCTTTAAACTTGTTGAGAGACATTTCTGCAGCCATTACATACCAGGTGCTCCCTGGCTGAGCACACAACTCTTTTGTTTCTCTCATACAACAGTTCTAATAAAGACTTACTGGCATACACATAAAAGGGATGCCCAGAAATGTGTAATACCGCTAGTAGAATATCAGTAATTTTACCAATATTCTTCTATCGCTTTGCATAAACTGACTCTCACACTTAGGGCTTGATTCACAAAGCGGTGCTAACTGTTAGCACGCCTGTGAAAACCCCCTTAGGGCTCTTTCACACTACAGGCAGCGGTGAAAGGCTAAAACGCTGCGTTTTGGCTGCAGGCGTTTTGAAGGCGTTTTGAAGGCGTTTTAACGCCTCTACATTACAGTCAATTGTAATGAGAAACGCCGCGGTAGGCCCAGAAAAAGCGCCTGGGAGCGTTGAAACGCAACGCTCCAAAACGCAGCGTTTAGTGTGAATGGTAAAATGAAAGTCTATGGACTTTCTTTTACCTAGGAAAACGCCAACTTCGGCCGTGGCGTTAAAACGCCGAAAAAGCCCTCTGGTGTGAAAGGGCCCTTAGCACGTCTAAACAAGCTTTCCGCGCATAAAACTTTATGCGTGCAAAACTTTATGCGCGTAAAACTTTACGCGCGTACTGCACAGAGCGCAGGGCGCTCCGCGCGAAGTGCCCATTAAAGCCTATGGGACTTAGTGCGCGTAAAACTTTGCGCGCATAAAACTTTGCGCGCGCAAAGTTAGCGCGCGATCTGATTGAGAAATCCAGTGCTAACCTACTTAGCACCCTGGTTAGCGCGTCTAAAGACTTTAGACGTGCTAAGTAGGTTAGCACCGCTTTGTGAATCAAGCCCTAAGTTTCCACTAAAAAGGCGTAACACTAATCTCTCCGTACCTATGCCTAGCACTACAGTATCCTCCCCTTCCTACGCCTAATACTCACCTCCCCCCTACCTATGTCTATAATAACGCTAATCTCTCCTACCTGTATGCAACATCCATTCCCCATTCCACTGCTATTTAAAACCACTGGGGTGTTCTTTGGGGAAGCAGGAAATTTGGACGCATGAGGCAAGTGGCCAAAAAGGGCGCCGTGACTCACTTCCATAATAAATATCGTTTGATGGGTGCCGAACAGGAAAAAAGGGTGCCTGGAGATTATTAACGTTTTCAAACGGCGCCTGGATATTATTATTGTTTTCAAACTGCACCTATGATGATTTAAGTTTACAAAATGCACCCGTGACGAATAACGTTTACAAAAATACTAAACATATTTATCGTATTTAACTAAAACATTATTTAAAATGTTATCCTTTACTGTTTGTAAAACATTATTATTTACATAATAAAGCGATCAGTAAGTAAGATGTAATGTATTTTTTACAGTCACTATTTGTAAAACATTATTATCCACACAATAAAGCGATCACTAAGTGGGGTTAAGGGGGGTTTAGGGTTAGGCACCACCAGGGGGGATTAGGGTTAGGCACCACTAGGGGGGGTTTAGGGTTAGGCACTAGAGTTGGGCCGAACCTCCGATTTTAGGTTCGCGAACCGGGTTCGCCAACTTCAGCGGAAGGTTCGGTTCGCGTTAAAGTTCGAGAACCGCAATAGACTTCAATGGGGATGCGAACTTTGAAAAAAAAAAAATGTGTGCTGGCCACAAAAGTGATGGAAAAGATGTTTCAAGGGGTCTAACACCTGGAGGGGGGCATGGCGGAGTGGGATACACGCCAAAAGTCCCCGGGAAAAATCTGGATTTGACGCAAAGCAGCGTTTTAAGGGCAGAAATCATATTGAATGCTAAATGACAGGCCTAAAGTGCTTTAAAACATCTTGCATGTGTATACATCAATCAGGTAGTGTAATTAAGGTACTGCTTCACACTGACACACCAAACTGTTCACTGAACAGAACAGGTATGCAGTGGCGGGTTTACTGAACAGAACAGGTATACAGTGGCGGGTTCACTGAACAGAACAGGTATGCAGTGCCGGGTTCACTGAACAGAACAGGTATGCAGTGGCGGGTTCACTGAACAGAACAGGTATGCAGTGGCGGGTTCACTGAACAGAACAGGTATACAGTGGCGGGTTCACTGAACAGAACAAGTATGCAGTGGCGGGTTCACTGAACAGAACAGGTATACAGTGGCGGGTTCACTGAACAGAACAGGTATGCAGTGGCGGGTTCACTGAACAGAACAGGTATACAGTGGCGGGTTCACTGAACAGTACAGGTATGCAGTGGCAGGTTCACTGAACAGGTATGCAGTGGTGGGTTCACAGTACAGGTATGCAGTGGTGGGTTCACAGAACAGGTATGCAGTGGTGGGTTCACAGTACAGGTATGCAGTGGTGGGTTCACAGAACAGGTATGCAGTGGTGGGTTCACAGTACAGGTATGCAGTGGTGGGTTCACAGTACAGGTATGCAGTGGTGGGTTCACAGAACAGGTATGCAGTGGTGGGTTCACAGAACAGGTATGCAGTGGTGGGTTCACAGAACAGGTATGCAGTAGTGAGTTCACAGAACAGGTATGCAGTAGCGAGTTCACAGAACAGGTATGCAGTGGCGGGTTCACAGAACAGGTATACAGTGGTGGGTTCAAAGAACAGGTATGCAGTGGTGGGTTCACAGTACAGGTATGCAGTGGTGGGTTCACAGTACAGGTATGCAGTGGTGGGTTCACAGAACAGGTATGCAGTGGTGGGTTCACAGAACAGGTATGCAGTGGTGGGTTCACAGAACAGGTATGCAGTGGTGGGTTCACAGAACAGGTATGCAGTGGTGGGTTCACTGAACAGGTATGCAGTGGTGGGTTCACTGAACAGGTATGCAGTGGTGGGTTCACTGAACAGGTATGCAGTGGTGGGTTCACAGAACAGGTATGCAGTGGTGGGTTCACTGAACAGGTATGCAGTGGTGGGTTCACTGAACAGGTATGCAGTGGTGGGTTCACAGAACAGGTATGCAGTGGTGGGTTCACAGAACAGGTATGCAGTGGTGGGTTCACAGAACAGGTATGCAGTGGTGGGTTCACAGAACAGGTATGCAGTGGTGGGTTCACTGAACAGGTATGCAGTGGTGGGTTCACTGAACAGGTATGCAGTGGTGGGTTCACAGAACTGGTATGCAGTGGTGGGTTCACAGAACAGGTATGCAGTGGTGGGTTCACTGAACAGGTATGCAGTGGTGGGTTCACTGAACAGGTATGCAGTGGTGGGTTCACAGAACAGGTATGCAGCCAGGGACAAGCTAAGCCTAACTAATCTTTCCCTATGAGAGACAGTCTGCAGCAGCTCGCCCTACTCTCACTAATGCAGGCACACGAGTGACCTTAATGGCCGCCGCTGCCTGCCTTTTAGTAGGGGGGAGTGGCTCCAGGGGCTAGTGTAGCCTAATTGGCTACACTGTGCCTGCTGACTGTGATGTAGAGGGTCAAAGTTGACCCTCCATGGTGCATTATGGGGCGAACCGAACTTCCGCAAAGGTTCGCCTGCGGGATGCGAACGCGAACCACGGAAGTTCGCATGGAACCGTTCGCAGGCGAACCGTTCGGCCCAACTCTATTAGGCACTACCAGGGAGGTCTTAGGTTTAGGCACCACCAGGGAGGTCTTAGGGTTAGGCACCACCAGGGGGTCTTAGGGTTAGGCACCATCAGGGGGGTCTTAGGGTTAGGCTCCACCAGGGGAGATTTAGGATTAGGCACCACTAGGGTTAGGGTCAGGGAGGGTTCTGTGTGAGAGTAGGGTTAGGTTTAGTTGTAGTCAAATGTTAGTAATATTTACTAATGTTTTACAACAGTTATTACGAACGTACTTATATATTTTTTTTCATTGTTATAAACAATATTTTCAGATTTTATTACATTAACCACTTCAGGACCACAGTCTTTTCGCCCCTTAAGGACCAGAGCCTTTTTCTCCATTCAGACCACTGCAGCTTTCACGGTTTAATGCTCGGTCATACAACCTACCACCTAAATGAATTTTACCTCCTTTTCTTGTCACTAATACAGCTTTCTTTTGATGCTATTTGATTGCTGCTGCGAGTTTTACTTTTTATTATATTCATCAAAAAAGACATGAATTTTGTCAAAAAAATGACTTTTTTAACTTTCTGTGCTGACATTTTTCAAATAAAGTAAAATTTCCTATACATTTGAGCGCGAAAGTTATTCTGCTACATGTCTTTGATTAAAAAAAAACCATTCAGTGTATATTTATTGGATTGGGTAAAAGTTATAGCGTTTACAAACTATGGTGCCAAAAGTGAATTTTCCCATTTTCAAGCATCTCTGACTTTTCTGCGCACCTGTCATGTTTCATGAGGGGCTAAAATTCCAGGATAGTACAAATACCCCCCAAATGACCCCATTTTGGAAAGAAGACATCCCAAAGTATTCAGTGAGAGGCATGGTGAGTTCATAGAAGATTTTATTTTTTGTCACAAGTTAGCAGAAAATGACACTTTGTGACAACAACAACAAAAAAAAAAAGTTTCCATTTCTTCTAACTTGCGACAAAAAAAAAATGAAATCTGCCACGGACTCACTATGCTCCTCTCTGAATACCTTGAAGTGTCTACTTTCCAAAATGGGGTCATTTGTGGGGTGTGTTCACTGTCCTGGCATTTTGGGGGGTGCCTAATTGTAAGCACCCCTGTAAAGCCTAAAGATGCTCATTGGACTTTGGGCCCCTTAGCGCAGTTAGGCTGCAAAAAAGTGCCACACATGTGGTATTGCCGTACTCAGGAAAAGTAGTATAATGTGTTTTGGGGTGTATTTTTACACATACCCATGCTGGGTGGGAGAAATATCTCCGTAAATGACAATTTTTTTATTTTTTTTACACACAATTGTCTATTTATAGAGATATTTCTCCCACTCAGCATGGGTATGTGGAAAAATACACCCCAAAACACATTATACTACTTCTCCTGAGTACGGCGATACCACATGTGTGGCACTTTTTTGCACCCTAACTGCGCTAAGGGGCCCAAAGTCCAATGAGTACCTTTAGGATTTCACAGGTCATTTTGTGAAATTTCGTTTCAAGACTACTCCTCACGGTTTAGGGCCCCTAAAATGCCAGGACAGTATAGGAACCCCACAATGTACCCCATTTTAGAAAGAAGACACCCCAAGGTATTCCATTAGGAGTATGGTGAGTTCATAGAAGATTTTTTTTTTTTGTCACAAGTTAGCGGAAATTGATGTTAATTGTTTTTTTTCACAAAGTGTCATTGTCCGCTAACTTGTGACAAAAAATAAAATCTTCTATGAACTCACCATACTCCTAACGGAATACCTTGGGGTGTCTTCTTTCTAAAATGGGGTCATTTGTGGGGTTCCTATACTGCCCTGGCATTTTAGGGGCCCTAAACCGTGAAGAGTAGTCTTGAAACCAAATGTCGCAAAATGACCTGTGAAATCCTAAAGGTACTCATTGGACTTTGGGCCCCTTAGTGCACTTAGGGTGCAAAAAAGTGCCACACATGTGGTACCGCCGTACTCAGGAGAAGTAGTATAATGTGTTTTGGGGTGTATTTTTGCACATACAGATGCTGGGTGGGAGAAATATCTCTGTAAATGACAATTATTTGATTTTTTTTACACACAATTGTCCATTTACAGAGAGATTTCTCCCACCCAGCATGGGTATGTATAAAAATACACCGCAAAACACAATATACTACTTCTTCTGAGTACGGCGATACCACATGTGTGACACTTTTTTGCAACCTAGGTGCGCTAAGGGGCCTAACGTCCTATTCACAGGTCATTTTGAGGCATTTGGATTCTAGACTACTCCTCACGGTTTAGGGCCCCTAAAATGCCAGGGCAGTATAGGAACCCCACAAGTGACCCCATTTTAGAAAGAAGACACCCCAAGGTATTCCGTTAGGGGTATGGTGAGTTCATAGAAGATTTTATTTTTTGTCACAAGTTAGTGAAAAATGACACTTTGTGAAAAAAACAATAAAAATCCAATTTCCTCTAACTTTTGACAAAAAATAAAATATTCTATGAACTCATCATACACCTAACAGAATACCTTGGGGTGTCCTCTTTCTAAAATGGGGTCACTTGTGGGGTTCCTATACTGCCCTGGCATTTTACGGGCCCAAAACTGTGAGTAGTCTGGAAACCAAATTTCTCAAAATGACTGTTCAGGGGTATAAGCATCTGCAAATTTTGATGACAGGTGGTCTATGAGGGGGCAAATTTTGTGGAAGCGGTCATAAGCAGGGTGGCCTCTTAGATGACAGGATGTATTGGGCCTGATCTGATGGATAGGAGTGCTAGGGGGGGTGACAGGAGGTGATTGATGGGTGTCTCAGGGGGCGGTTAGAGGGGAAAATAGATGCAATCAATGCACTGGGGACGTGATCGGAAGGGGGTCTGAGGGGGATCTGAGGGTTTGGCCGAGTGATCAGGAGCCCACACGGGGCAAATTAGGGCCTGATCTGATGGGTAGGTGTGCTAGGAGGTGACAGGAGGTGATTGATGGGTGTCTCAAGGTGTGATTAGAGGGGGGAAATAGATGCAAGCAATGCACTGGCGAGGTGATCAGGGCTGGGGTCTGAGGGCGTTCTGAGGTGTGGGCGGGTGATTGGGTGCCCGCAAGGGGCAGATTAGGGTCTAATCTGATGGGTAACAGTGACAGGTGGTGATAGGGGGTGATTGATGGGTAATTAGTGGGTGTTTAGAGGAGAGAAGATCTGCGGGCGATCTATTGGTGTGGGTGGGTGATCAGATTGCCCGCAAGGGGCAGGTTAGGGGCTGTTTGATGGGTGGCAGTGACAGGGGGTGATTGATGGGTGGCAGTGACAGGGGGTGATTGATGGGTGATTGACAGGTGATCAGTGGGTTATTACAGGGAATAACAGATGTAAATATTGCACGGGCGAATTGATAAGGGGGGGTCTGAGGGCAATCTGAGCGTGTGGGCGAGTGATTGGGTGCCCGCAAGGGGCAGATTAGGGTCTAATCTGATGGGTAACAGTGACAGGTGGTGATAGGGGGTGATTGATGGGTAATTAGTGGGTGTTTAGAGGAGATAAGAGATGTAAACAATGGATTTGGGAGGTGATCTGATGTCGGATCTGCGGGCGATCTATTGGTGTGGGTGGGTGATCAGATTGCCCGCAAGGGGCAGGTTAGGGGCTGTTTGATGGGTGGCAGTGACAGGGGGTGATTGATGGGTGGCAGTGACAGGGGGTGATTGATGGGTGATTGACAGGTGATCAGTGGGTTATTACAGGGAATAACAGATGTAAATATTGCACGGGCGAATTGATAAGGGGGGGTCTGAGGGCAATCTGAGCGTGTGGGCGGGTGATTGGGTGCCCGCAAGGGGCAGATTAGGGTCTAATCTGATGGGTAACAGTGACAGGTGGTGATAGGGGGTGATTGATGGGTAATTAGTGGGTGTTTAGAGGAGATAAGAGATGTAAACAATGGATTTGGGAGGTGATCTGATGTCGGATCTGCGGGCGATCTATTGGTGTGGGTGGGTGATCAGATTGCCCGCAAGGGGCAGGTTAGGGGCTGATTGATGGGTGGCAGTGACAGGGGGTGATTGACGGGTGATTGACAGGTGATTGACAGGTGATTGACAGGTGATCAGGGGGGATAGATGCATACAGTACACGGGGGGGGGGGGGTCTGGGGGGGGGTCTGGGGAGAATCTGAGGGGTGGGGGGGTGATCAGGAGGGAGTAGGGGGCAGATTAGGGACTTAAAAATAAAATAGCGTTGACAGATAGTGACAGGGAGTGATTGATGGGTGATTAGGGGGGGTGACTGGGTGCAAACAGTGGTCTGGGGGGTGGGCAGGGGGGGGTCTGAGGGGTGCTGTGGGCGATCAGGGGGCAGGGGAGGGGGAAATCAGTGTGCTTGGGTGCAGACTAGGGTGGCTGCAGCCTGCCCTGGTGGTCCCTCGGACACTGGGACCACCAGGGCAGGAGGCAGCCAGTATAATAGGCTTTGTATACATTACAAAGCCTATTATACTTGTTACATGCGGCGATCCGGGTGCTAGTAACCCGCCGGCGCTTCCGAACGGCCGGCGGGTTACAACGAACGGTGGGCGGAGCCAGTCCCCGGCGGCTGATCGCGTCACGAATGACGCGATCGCCGCACAGCCACTCCCGCAGCCGCCCCCGCCGATGGGCGTATTGCGGTCGTTTGGGCCCGGTCTTTGCCGCCGCCCATCGGCTGGGGGCGGTCGTTAAGTGGTTAAGAAACGATAAATGAAGGTTATTAACAATATTATACAATTCTAACGATTATACATATATTATCATTTTTTTAAGAAACGTAATTATAAGTTTCACTTTTAAAACAGGGAAACATTATTGTAAACGAAATACAACACAATATTTTTATAAACGCTATTACCGCTTATTGTTTATACCATGTGCCCTTTTTCCCGATGCCCTTTTTGCTTGAACGCGTTCTTAGGAGTTCGGACTACATTGCACTAGCTTTCCTCTGGTAGTAGCTGTTCGGCTATATTATAACTGAGCTCTGGTGCCTAAATTGTCTATTATATTTATACGCTGCCAGAGCCACAAGTTACATTGCAGGCTATGGTGGCAACAAGTTTCCAAGTGCGCTTTGCCCCCATATTGCCTGTTTCACTTTACAGTCCCTACAGTTACTGGAATATAGAGATGTCGTGAACCGGCGATTTTCGGTTCACGAACCGGGTTCGCGAACTTCCGCGGAAGGTTCGGTTCGCGGAAAAGTTCGCGAACCGCAATAGACTTCAATGGGGAGGCGAACTTTGAAAACTAGAAACATTTCTGCTGACCAGAAAAGTGATGGAAAAGATGTTTCAAGGTGTCTAACACCTGAGATCTTTCAGTGACTACAAGAGGGTGGAAAAAAAATCAAAAATACCTTATAGTTTTTGAGAAAATCAATTTTAAAGTAACTCCTTCTGACCGTGGGAAAATTAAGCGCCCGCCGACTTTAGCAGTTAATTGCAAAGCCGCTTTAAAAGCTAGAAACCCCAAACTTGCAGAAAATGTTAAGAAGAACAGTGGAAATAAGAGGAAACATTTTTTTTTTAAAAAAGACCTTCTAGTTTTTGAGAAAATCAATTTTAAAGTTTCAATGTAAATTCTCCTTCTGACCATGGGAAAATATACCCCCGCCGACTTTAATGGTTAATGGTTAATTGCAAAGCCCCTTTCAAAGCTAGCAACACCAAAATTACTGGGAATGTTAAGAAGAACAGTGGGAACAAGAGGAAAAAAAATGTTTCAAAAAGACCTTATAGTTTTTTGAGAAAATCGATTTTAAAGTAAAAAAAAAAGTCGATTCATAAAAAAGAACCGATTCATTAAAAAGATCCAGCTCATTCATCAGCTGTTAGTATAGCAGAGAATGCGTCCTCGGAAGGACGTGAAGCTGCTGGCTCCCGCTGCTGTCTCTCCCCACCTGCCCGCACCTGTCAACCCCCACCTAGGCTGGCACCCAGCGCATCCATGGGTGCACTGAGTGCCAGCCTAGGTGGGGGTTGACAGGTGCAGGCAGGCAGGTGGGGAGAGACAGCGGGAGCTAGCAGCTATGCGTCCAAAAGGACTTTTGGACGCATTCTCTGCTATGTGGGTGGGGGCTTCGGAGATCTTCAATCAACTTAATAGAAGAGGATACAGTTCGTTGGATCATTTACCGAGGATATTGCCGTGGGAATTTTTTTTTTAAAGGTACAGGTAAGTATTTCTGGTTAATTAAGAAAATTAAAGGACTTTTTTCGTGGTTGTGTTTTTATTTCATTTAACCCTTTGTGGAAATGGGTAGGGGTACTTTGTACCTCTATACTCATTTCTCCTGGGAGGGGGTGGGCATCTGGGGTCCCCTTCTTAAAGGGGACTCCCAGATGCCACCATGAACCCCCTCCCCAGGGAATCGTCGCCCCCACATCCTCCTGGGGCACCGGAGGTGGGGAAGAGCCCTTTGTCCATGGATTGGACAAGGGCTCCGGGGGGGGGGGGGGGGGAGGGGAAGGCTTGGCTGCCCCTCCCCCCCCGGAGCCCCCCATACCATGGACCATGCGGGCTAGTATAGCTCAGGGTGCGAAGCCCCAGTCGGCTGGAGCTCCGCATTCTGGCTATCCCAGCCTGCATGGGGGACAAGGGGTTACAGAGGCTCGCGAGGGGGGACCCCACGTCGTTTTTTTTTTCATTTATTTCCCACACTCAGCACATAAAAATAATAAAAATATATATATATATATATATATATATATATATACCTGTTCGGAGGGGTCGGGAGTCGGGACCCGACCGGGGCCAGTATTACTGCGGGAGCCATGGGGGAATGAACGGGAGGGCGCGGATGGCGTCCTCCATGGATCTGAATTATGAAAAGGTATTTAACTTTTTTCACATTTGTGGCCTCGGAAGTCCTTTAAATATTGTTTCCCGCTATCTTTTTAACATATCCTGCAAATTTGGTGTTGCTAGGATGTAAGGGGCCTTTGCTATTAACTGCTAAAGTCGGCGGGTGATGATGATAACCAGAATTATAGGGGTCCAAAAGTGCTAAATTCTGCCATAGGCTTCCATTAGGCTCCCTATTTCACTTTCAAAAATCTCAACTCTTTTCATAGGGCAATTGCTCAGCAGTGGCAAATTTTCTAGCATTGTAGAAACTGTTAGGGGGATCATAACTGGTGAGTTTCGGGCCCCTAGGCCGAAGAGGTCATATCCTAGGGTCACAAAAACCTGTTTATTTGGGCAATTTCAATAGTAGTGATTCTACCATTCCAAACATGGGGTCCCTACATCTCTGCAAACCAGAGTTACAGGGTTGCAAAAGTAGTAAAATCCCCCATAGGCTTTCATTGGGCCTCCTATTTACAGTTCCAAAATCTCACATCTTTTCAAAGGGCAATGGCTCAGCACTACAAAATTTTCTAGCATTGTAGGAACTGTTAGGGTGATCATAACTGGTGAGTTTCGGGCCCCTAGGCCAAAGAGGTCATAGCCTAGGGTCACAAAAACCTGTTTATTTGGGCAATTTCAATGGAGGAGATCCTGGCGTACATTAATCGCAGCCATGGCCGTTAGCAACGTCTGAATTTCACGAAATGTCTCATGCAGGTAGAAGACATATTGTTAGACTTGGATTCCAAAGATGGGGTCCCTACATCTCTGCAAACCAGAGTTACAGGGGTGCAAAAGTAGTAAAATCCCCCATAGGCTTTCATTGGCTCCCTATGTCACTTTCCAAAATCTCACATCTTTTCAAAGGGCAATGGCTCAGCAGTACCAAATTTTCTAGCATTGTAGGAACTGTTAGGGGGATCATAACTGGTGAGTTTCGGGCCCCTAGGCCAAAGAGGTCATAGCCTAGGGTCACAAAAACCTGTTTATTTGGGCAATTTCAATGGAGGAGATCCGGGCGTACATTAATCGCAGCCATGGCCGTTAGCAATGTCTGAATTTCACGAAATGTCTCATGCAGGTAGAAGACATATT